>NC_086320.1:197354337-197960587 GCF_036172605.1 Pelobates fuscus | reverse complement strand
ACACGCACACTGCCCCCCATACACACACACTGCCCCCCATACACACACACTGCTCCCCATAGACCCGTACTGCCCCCTCATACACACACTGCCCCCATACTGCCCCCCATACACACACACTGCACCCATACTGCCCCCCATACACACACACACACACACTGCCCCCCATAGACCCGTACTGCCCCCCATACACACACACTGCCCCCCATACACACACACTGCTCCCCATAGACCCGTACTGCCCCCTCATACACACACTGCCCCCATACTGCCCCCCATACACACACACTGCACCCATACTGCCCCCCATACACACACACTGCCCCCCATAGACCCGTACTGCCCCCTCATACACACACTGCCCCCATACACACATACTGCCCCCCATACACCCACACTGCCCCCCATACACCCACACTGCCCCCATACACCCACACTGCCCCCCATACACCCATACTGCCCCCATACACACACACTGCCCCCCATACACACACACTGCCCCATACACCCATACTGCCCCCCATGCACACACACTGCCCCCATACACACACACTGACCCCCATACTGCCCCCATACACACACACTGACCCCATAGACCCGTACTGCCCCCTCATACACACACACTGCCCCCCATACACACACTGCCCCCATACACTGCCGCCCCATATACACACATTGCCCACACTCACACATACACTGCAATACTCACACACACACACTGCAACTGTTACACACACATACTGTCCCACACATACACTGCATCCCTGACATACACTGCCGCTCTCACACACGCTCACACACTGTCCCCCTCACACACACACTGCACCCCTTACACATTGCACCACTCACACACACTACTGCTCCTATGCACTACTACAGCCCCATTTCCCAGCAGACTTCAGGTAAGTTGTCAAACTGTTCTTAAACGGTTTGACTACTTACTCTGGGAGGGGGTCTCGGCACTATAGACACCATAACCACTACACTGAGCTGTAGTGGTTATTGTGTCTGGATTATTTCTTTAAATAATCTACAAGTGCCCCTCCCGAGATCAGGCTCTGGATCCGCCACTGGGTGGAGGGAGGGAAGTGTTTTGAGGAGAGAGGGAAGTGTTTTGAGGAGAGAGGGAAGTGTTTTGAGGAGAAAGAAGGTTTTGCTGCTTGGTGTATCCTGTTGTATTCTGTTGTATCCTGTTACGTCTTACCAACAGAAAATAAACAGGCTAGAGGCCTTTGAAACTAGACTTTGTCTTGGCCTGGCTTCCTTACCCTAGAGGGCTGTGCAGTTGCCAAAAGATCCTGGACAAACACACACAGGGAAGTAAGTTTGTCACATATGGTGGAAGATGCGGGCACTGCACTGAAAAAGCCTGTGGGTATTAACTGTAAGCCAAACAAGCCTGGAGGAATATGGAGGAAGTTGTGAAAGTTGTGTTGCAAACTACAGCGGCACAGCAAAAGGCTACAGCCGTACAGCAGGAGGCCACAGCCGCATAACAGGAAAATATTGCAGCCCTACAGCAACTGGTAATCACGCAAAAGACCAACACAGATGCCATGATCCAGCAGGTTGTGGCAGACCAAGCTGAGGCAAACCGCCTGCTCAGGGAGGAGCAACATCAGGCCTCCAGCATGATACAGAAGGAGATACAGGCTTTGACCAAGGGACTAACCAGAGTTTCGGATGGGATGCAGTCCAAGGTTAAGATGATCAGAGCCAGCCATTACCTGCAGAAGATGACACCTACAGATGATGTGGAAGCATACCTTCTAGCTTTTGAGAGGACAGCTGAGAGAGAAGAGTGGCCAGTGAGTGAGTGGGCAAGCATACTGGCACCTTTTCTTATTGGAGAACCCCAGAAGGCTTTTTATGACCTGGAACCAGCACAGGCAGGGGTCTACTCCAAACTGAAGGCTGAGATCCTTGCACGACTTGGTGTGACTATGGCAGTTTGTGCCCAAAAATGTCAGTTCTGGACTTTCGACCAAGAGAAACCTATCCGCTCCCAGATGTTTGACCTGATACATATTGCTCAAAAGTGGTTACAACCAGAAATAAATACGGCAAGCCACGTTATGGAACTTCTTGTGATGGACAGATTCCTGCGGGGCTTACTTGCTTCACTGCGTCGATTGGTCAGTCAGAGTGATCCACAATCAGCCAATGAGTTAATTAGTTTGGTGGAAAGATATGTTGTTGCGGATGACAGACAGTGGCTTAACAAAACAAAGTCTATGCAGAGAGTTAAGATTCCAGCTGCTGAAAGACCTGGTAAGATTTTTCAAGGTTTCAGAGACACAGAGGAACAAGAGACTTATTCCCAGAGACCCCATACGCTTATGCCTAGAAATGTTAATCCTGGAAAAGGGTCTAGGTGGGGGACAGATTATAATATTAAATGCTTACGGTGTAATGAACTTGGACATAAAGTTAGAGATTGTCCTTTGATTGATCAACCTATGCAATGCAATATGATTAATCAGGATGTACAATTGTCTTGTCTGCTGAATTACATGGAATCTGCTGTTGCCAACTGTAGTCACAATTCGCATATATGTTCCATAAAGGTGAATGGGAAAGAGGTTAGAGCTCTATTAGACTCTGGAACTATGCTACTTTTTATAACAAAATGCCTTGTATCTGAAGCCGATGTTGATGCATTTCAGAAAATTGGTACAATTTGTGTTCATGGTGACAAACATGAATATCCTACAGTTTTATGGATAAATTGGCTTATGACGTAGTGTTGGGAAGGGATTTTTCCCAATTTTAAGACTTGTGGGGGTCTCCAGAAAAAGTAGCCCCTGATTGTATAGCAAATAATGATGATTCTGGAAATGTTTTTCCTTTTTCTGAATGGGATAAGAACAGAGAAGGCTGAAGACTCACGTCACATGCCAGCTTTATTAGGAGATGACCCAGGCCACGATAGTAAGGAGTCCGATAACGATCAGGATCAAGGCATTAACCTTCCTGAATTTGAAGTCAGTCCTGTTAACTTCAGGAAAGCACAATGGGAAGATCCCACTCTTGCAGAGGCCCGTAAAAATATCCAGGTTTCTAATGATGATCCAGTTCAACTAGATAGAGCCCCTTCTTATCCTTACTTTGAGGTACATAATGATTTGATTTATAGAGTGGAGAAAAAGGGGATGGATGTTGTAAAGCAACTACTTGTTCCTAAGCCCTTCAGACATACATTCCTAAATCTTGCACACAGCCATATACTGGGGGGACATTTAGGCATAGAAAAGACAAAATAGAGAGTCTTACAGAGGTTTTATTGGCCTGGGGTATTTGCTTCAATTGCAAATGACTGTTCTTCTTGTCCTGAATGTCAGCAAACCACCCCTTTTAAGGCATACCGCAGTCCTCTTGTACCATTGCCTATAATAGAAATACCTTTTGAGAGGATTGCAATGGACCTCGTAGGTCCTCTGGTAAAGTCTGCAAGGGGGCATCAGTATATATTAGTGGTTTTGGATTATGCTACCAAGTACCCGGAAGCAGCGCCCCTACGGAACACGTCTGTGAAGACAATAGCGAAAGAACTCATACTCATGTTTAGCCGGGTGGGCATACCAAAATACATTTTGACAGATCAGGGTACACCATTTATGTCTACAGTTATAAAGGAGTTATGCAAATTACTTCAAATCAAACATCTTAGGACCTCTGTTTATCATCCCCAGACAGATGGACTGGTAGAACGGTTCAACAAAACCTTAAAAAGTATGTTAAGGAAAGTAATTGACAAGGATGGTAAGAATTGGGATTGCTTACTACCCTATCTAATGTTCTCCATAAGGGAGGTGCCACAAGCTTATATGTGCTTCTCTCCTTTTGAACTTCTATATGTCCATCATCCCAGAGGTTTGCTAGATATAGCAAAAGAAACCTGGGAACACGAATCCAATCTGTACAATAGTGTAATTGAGCAAATAGCTCAAATGCAAGATAGGATGGCGGCTGTCATGCCAATAGTTAAAGAACATATGCAGAAAGCCCAAGAGGCCCAGAAAGAGTTATAATAGAAATGCCAGACTGAGAGTTTTTCACCCAGGAGACAGGGTAATTGTTTTGGTCCCTACAGTAGAAAATACATTTCTAGCATCTCGGCATGGCCCCTATGAGATTATTGAACAAGCCGGGGAAGTTAATTATAAAGTGAGACAACCCAATAGGAGAAAACCTGAGCAAATACATAATATAAATGTAATAAAACCCTGGAAAGACAGAGGGGTCTTAACTACTTCAATTGTCATGAATAGGACTGATAGTGAACCTGAAGTAAACATACCAGACACACTGTCCCCCCACCAGAAACAGGAAGTAAGGGCCTTTATTGTTAGAAACAATGTATTTTCTGTAGTTCCAGGCAGGACTAACATTATCAAGCATGATATTGTCACAGAACCAGGGGTGAAGATAAGTATTAAACCATACATAATTCCAGAAGCACAGAAAGAGGCTGTAAATGCTGAAATTAAGAAAATGTTAGATCTTGATATTATTGAGGAATCAAAAAGCGAGTGGAACAGCCCTATAGTACTGGTGCCAAAACCTGATTGTTCGTTAAGATTTTGTAATGATTTTCGTAAACTAAATAGTGTGTCAAAGTTTGATGCTTATCCAATGCCTAGGGTTGAAGAACTAATAGAGAGACTGGGTAAGGCTCAGTACCTGACGACTTTGGACCTGACGAAGGGTTATTGACAAGTACCTCTTACAGACAGAGCAAAAGAAAATACAGGTTTTTCGACATCAGGGGGATTATTCCAATACAAGGTGCTACCATTCGGGTTACATGGGGCCCCTGCCACTTTTCAAAGACAAATTGATACGATTTTGAAGCCTCATAGCCGTTTTGCGGCCGCATACTTAGATTACATAGTCATTCACAGTTCTGACTGGGCTTCACATCTTCCCAAAGTGCAGGCAGTACTGGACTCTATCCGCCTAGCTGGTTTAACTGCTAACCCATCTAAGTGTACTATAGGTTTGGAAGAGCCAAAATATCTGGGTTATTCGATTGGGAGAGGGCTTGATAAGCCCCAAACAGCAAAAGTGAAGGCCATACAAAATTGGCCATGCCCCCTCACTAAAAAGCAAGTCAGGACTTTCTTAGGACTTATTGGGTACTACAGGCGATTTATTCCTGATTTTGCTACATTAGCAGCTCCTTTAACTGATCTCACAAAAGGAAAAGCCCCACTAGTGGTGAAGTGGTCATTAGAGACAGAAAAAGCATTTGTAAATTTGAAAGAGGCTTTGTGCACCCAACCAGTTCTGGTAACCCCGGATTTCACTAAAGAGTTCATTGTTATGCAAACTACTTCAAACCGATGCATCAGAGATTGGGTTAGGGGCGGTTCTGTCTCAGGAAATTCAGGGTGAAGAACACCCAGTGTTTTATTTAAGTTGGAAGCTGACTCCCGCTGAGAAAAATTATTCTATAGTGGAGAAAGAATGCCTTGCCATAAAATGGGCTTTAGACTCACTAAAATATTATCTGCTGGGCAGAAAATTTAGCTGCTCCCTTAACCTGGATGAGTCAAAATAAAGATAATAATGCCAGGGTGACAAGGTGGTTCCTCAGTTTGCAACCATTTCATTTTACAGTTGAACATAGGCCTGGTTCTAAACATAGAAATGCTGACAGTTTGTCACGACTGAATTTATTATCCGTGGTCGCTCACCCCACTAGGTCTGAGCTGGGGGGGAGGATAAGTGACAGAGTGTTGGGGATGGTGGTCAAGGGTGTATATCTGGCACCCAGACTTTTGTGCAGCCACTAACGAGGTCATTAGCCTAACCTGTAGGGGCTGTGAGCAGCTATATAACTGCAGTAAAAGCAGGGTGGAGGGAGGGAAGTGTTTTGAGGAGAGAGAAAGTGTTTTGAGGAGAAATATATAAGGGTGTAAGGGTGCTGTGTGTGTTAGGGCGCTGTGTGTGTGTGTGAGGGTGCTGTTAGTGTGTGGGCTGTGTGTATGTGTAAGGGTGCTGTGTGTGTAAGGGTGCTGTGTGTGTGTAAGGGTGCTGTGTGTGTGTAAGGGTGCTGTTAGTGTGAGGGGGCTATTAGTGTGTGTGTGCTGTGTGTGTATGTGTAAGGGTGCTGTGTGTGTGGATGATGTGTGTGTGGGTGATGTATGTGTGAGGGTGCTGTATGTGTAAGGGTGCTGTTAGTGCATGTGTGTGTGTGTAAGGGTGCTGTGTGTGTTAGGGTGATGTATGTGTGAGTGTGCTGTGTGTGTGGGGGTGCTGTGTGTGTGAGGGTGCTGTTTGTGTGTATTTGTTTGGAGGGACTGTGGTGGTGGGGGGGCATTTAGGTGAGGGGGGGCATGCTGCTGCCATCCCTGGTGGTCCAGTGGTGAGTGAACTCTAGCCTGCGGGGCTAGAGATCACTCTCATGAGATCTGAATATTGCTGCGGCAACGCTCCGACCTCGCGGGAGGAACCCAGTGGAGCTGCTGGCTAGAGCTCCCCAGGTCCTCTCCTGTCTCCCTCCCTACCTGTGGGCCCATGGAGGCACATAGCGCAGACCGCGGGAATTAGGGTGTACCCAGGCACACTCTGCAAACCCTGACAGTAGAAAAACTGCCACGTTCCGTTCCTGGCTGCGGATCATTCTGGTAATGGCTTCTGGTATCCAGTACTCCTTTTGCTATTCTTGTTTAATATTTCTTGGTTTTTGGTTTTCTATTCTGTGTCTGGTTTTCTTTATGCTGGGATTTCTGGGTTCATTCCTATAGTTCGTCCCTGGATTTCCCAGTCTCCAGGTTTCCTTTCCTGGCTGGAGATGACTTCCTCATTCCTGTTCTGTTATGGAGGAGGCCGATCTGCTAAGCTGTACGGTGGTCGCTTTTGGAGTTCTCTTGTGATGCTTAGTTCCGGTTTTGTGGCAGTGCTCCTGTTCTGGCAGTGATCTTCATTCATTGCTGGTGGCTCTTTTGCAGGAGGCCTTTCCGGTGGGGGATGCTTGCCTCCGTGGAAGTCAAGAGGACTTCGTTGCAGTATCCGCTCACCATTCCTGGTCTCTGCCTGGGAGTTGTTGGGAGCATCCGGACATTCCTTTCTGGTGGTTCTTATGCAGGAGGCCTTTCCGGTGGGGGATCCTTGCCTCCGTAGAAGTCAAGAGGACTCCGTTGCAGGACCCGCTCACCATTCCTGGTCTCTGCCTGAGAGCAGTTGGGAGCATCCGGACATTCCTTTCTGGTGGTTCCTATGCAGGAGACCTTTCGGTTGGGGGATCCTTGCCTTCGTGGAAGTCAAGAGGACTTCGTTGCAGGATCCGCTTTTGTTCTTGGTCTCTGCCTGGGTGCTGTTTGGAGCGTCCGGAGTTCGCTCCTTAAGAGGGGAGTTATGTCACGTTCCGTTCCTGGCTGCGGATCATTCTGGTAATGGCTTCTGGTATCCAGTACTCCTTTTGCTATTCTTGTTTAATATTTCTTGGTTTTTGGTTTTCTATTCTGTCTGGTTTTCTTTATGCTGGGATTTCTGGGTTCATTCCTATAGTTTGTCCCTGGATTTCCCAGTCTCCAGGTTTCCTTTAAATGTTTGTTTTATTTGCCACACCATTATGTTTCCAGCTTTCATTATGTGTTAGAGTTCCTGCAGGCAGCGGCTCAAAGCTTCTGTCCTTTCTTGCAGGTAAGTGCTATATATGTGTTCTTAATCTGTGGTTGTTTTAGCATACATTAGGCAGTGTAGGACCTGCCAGATATGGGGTACATTGGCGTTGTTGGCAGGCTTATGCAATGTATGATCATATAGTGTGACTAAACCCCCATGATTTCCATATGTAGTACTTAGTTATTTCTCCTCTTGTTTTGCCTATGTTATCTTGTCGTGTCTTAGTTTGTATATACCTGTCCATGTTCAGTCCTGTCCAGTCATGCCCATGTTTAGTTAATGTTCCCTTATGTATTGTGTCATGTTCTGGGTTTAGCTTCCTATCCTTCTCTGGTTCTGGGTTCTACTAGTTATGTCTTGTTTTCATGTTTGGTGCCTGTTCTAGCTTTGTCTTGTTTCTAGTACTGGATACACCCTTGCTGCAGAGCCTCCCTATTCAGCTCCTGGGAGGTCTGCTTATTTCCTAGCTCCTAGTTCCTTGGATCCGCAGAAGCTGAATCAGGGTTCTGGTTGTGGCTGCACAAACGCTGGTGCTCAACACCAGGGGGCGTGCGGTTACCCTGCACCAGACCCTGCTAATCCACCTCCACGCTGAAGACTCCCACTTCATCAGGCATTATGGGTCCCGGTCCATGCGCCGCCACCTGGACACTGTGTCTGGGTTCCGGGCACCGGACTACCACCCTGACAAAAACTGTGTCAATTATATGTGCAGCTGACAGATTGCTTCAAGTAAAAAAAAAACATTTTTAGCAATACATCACTGTCAATAACTAACACATAAAATATAAAAGACAATAAAAGTTCCCAAGTTTGGAGAGCAGCTTCTGTCAAATTAAAGTTTTGAGTGTCCAAAAGATGTTAAAAATCTCTCTCACCGGCCGGATGAAATCAGATCTGGACCTCTTCGTGTTGCAGACAGGCTTGCTGACAGCCGTGTGTGTTCCACTGCAGCTCAGATTTGCGTTCCAGCTCACTCTCCTGCTCACTCTCTTGGGAATCGGAATAGAATGCCGCCTTACGCGTTTCGTGATCGTAGTATCACTTAATCAGAGGATCTGATACTAAGATCACGAAACGCGTAAGGCGGCATTCTATTCCGATTCCCAAGAGAGTGAGCAGGAGAGTGAGCTGGAACGCAAATCTGAGCTGCAGTGGAACACACACGGCTGTCAGCAAGTCTGTCTGCAACACGAAGAGGTCCAGATCTGATTTCATCCGGCCGGTGAGAGAGATTTTTAACATCTTTTGGACACTCAAAACTTTAATTTGACAGAAGCTGCTCTCCAAACTTGGGAACTTTTATTGTCTTTTATATTTTATGTGTTAGTTATTGACAGTGATTTATTGCTAAAAATTTTTTTTTTTTTTTTACTTGAAGCAATCTGTCGGCTGCACATATAATTGACACAGTTTTTCTACTACAGTGGGATAATACATATCTTTCCCAAAATTCATTTATTTTTTCAGTGTACTGGTTAAACATATGTGGTTAAACCTTTACTAGATTAATTTTATTCAGCTATTGTTTCATATTTCTTGCCCACATATGGGAAGAAAAGATACAAAAAGCTGAGACATTTGTTACACAATATTGCTATTTTGTGAACTCATATTGCCTTAATAACTATCTCCACAGAGTCCTGCTATTACTATTGATTATTCAATAGACACACTTACTATTTACACTTTTAACCTCAGGTGGCGGTTATTCTTGCAGTGATTCAGTGGTTATGGTACACATATCCGGTCTCATCGTTTAAAATTTGAGTTATTCACCAGTGTAAGCTGGAGTTTATCTATTAAGTTACTTTTGAAAGTTGTTACTCCTGTGTCTGTCTCCCTCCAAGTCAACGGTGCTACCATCAGCTCCACCATGCAGGCTTGCTGCCTAGGTGTTCTCTTTGACTCTGACCTCTCCTTCAAGCCTCGTGTTCAGTCTATCGCCAAATTCTGTCGTTTTTATCTCAAAAACATTGCGCGCATCTGACCCTACTTAACGCCAGATGCGACTAAGGTGCTGGTCCATTCTACTGTCCTTTCTCGCCTTGACTACTGTAATCCATTTCTCAGTGGTCTTACATGCTCCCAACTTGCGCCATTACAGTCCATAATGAATGCGGTGGCAAAGCTCATCTTCCTGTCTGACCCTACCTCCCACGCCTCACCCTTCTGTCAGTCCCTACATTGGCTTCCTGTAAGATATAGGGCTCAATTTAAAATTCTGGTTCTTGCTTTCAAATCTCTACATAATGCTGCTCCCACCTATCTATCCTCCCTAATACACAAGTATGTCCCTTCTAGGCCCTTACGATCTGCTGAAGACTTATGTCTATCTTCTGTCCGTACTCCCACCTCTGATGCTCGCCTTCAAGACTTCTTGAGGGCTGCACCATTCCTGTGGAACTCACTTCCCTCCTCCATTAGATGCTCACCCAGTCTCCACTCATTTTAAATCATTAAAAACCCACTTCTTCATAAAAGTGTATTAATTAAACTGTTAATAGCTCCCAAATGATTCCTCTTTTGCAAATGTCACTAATCTAATACTATCCTTACCTTTTTGTGTCTCTTTACCTTACTCCCTCTAGCATGTAAGCTCATTGAGCAGGGCCCTCAACCCCTCTGTTCCTGTGTGTCCAACTTGTCTGGTTAAAACTACATGTCTTTTTTTCCACCCATTGTAAAGCGCTGCGGAATTTGATGGCGCTATACAAATAACATAATAATAATTATAATAATAATACAGATGCACAGACATACAGTTACACACATTGACACACATACAATTGCACAGACGCACATGCAAACAATGACACACACAAAGATACACAAACATAGAGATACACACAATGACACACATATAGATAAACAGATACACAGAAACATACAATGACACACATACAGATACTCAGGCACACAGAAAAACACATACAGACATATATGCTGGTCATGCTGGCTGACGCTGTTGGGAGTTAAGAACTTGCACTCTGGGTGGCTAATGTGAATTATGTGCAAATTTAGTATCTGATGCCAGGATGCACAGCATTCTGGCACCAGACAGTCAATGGTGGCACTTTATCCCCTCCCTCAATGGAAATTATTAGTGCCCCCTAGATTTGACTGGGGACACGCCATGCATTGTTCCATGAGTCAACACTGCATACACATTTAAATACTTCTGGCATACGATGTCCATTAAATGTTTGTTTGTTTGTTTGTTTGTTTTGTTACTATGTTATAGTTACAAATAAGTGAATTCCTGACTGGAAAAGCTCGAGAGGTAAACCTGGCTCCAATTATATCATTCTGGATGCTATATAAACTATAATACAGTCAGAAAATCACAACTGGAAAATAAGTTCGTCATTTAGTCTGTCAATCTACATAGAGTAGAACAGAATATTGGCAGTATTTATACAAATATTGTCTTCGAAAGTTTTTGTGTGTATCAAACCTAGTTTATTGGAATGGTTTATTATGATAAATACATATTACTTCTTACTAATATATACAAACTCATATGGATCAATATCATATTCTTTTCCCAATCTATATACTAGATTAGTTTATTAACAAACCTACACTAGGAATCAGTAGACTGATCACTGTGATAAATTATCCTGTTAGTCCCACTAATTAAGAACCCATGGAAATACATGATTAACTATGTAATTTTTTTCATCTGCATATTGCAAGGAAAAAGGTACAGACTTGACAGAATTTACTTGGATACTCAATGTGTCTTTCTCTGGTAATAAAAATATAAATATATTGTGGTTTTAGAAAATGTACAAAGCAAGCATAGAAACAATTAATTGTTAGTTACTTTTGTATATATTCCCAATTCAAATGTAATTTTAGGGCTTACAAATCAGTCAGAGTTATTCTTTAAAGTGAGGATTGTCAGAAATACAAAGTCAATTTTCTATTTAAGGCTAAAGTAATCAAACTGGAAGCATAGTTGACTTGATGATTTTTCAGTTTTGGCTATTTTGTACTGTGAATTCCAAACAATACTCACACAAAAGGTCACTTCGGACCACTTTAGCTTTCTTAAATTATTAATGCCTGAAGATTGTGTCCTCTTTTTTCATTTTACAAAAAGTCCAGATTTCGATAGAAATTGGCACTTTTATTTATTTGTATTTATTTATTACTGACATTTATAAATGTATAAATAAAATATATATGACTTATTTCGCAGCACTGTACAAGTGGGAAAAATGCAATACAATATAAACATACGAATATAACAGATAGGATCCTGTCGTTATAATCCAAGTATCCCCTTATGTGAATAACTATGTTAGTGCAGTGTAGTCTAACATAGGGGCTAATATTTAGTGTAGTGTGTTATGGTAATTTAGGGGTTAAGGAGAGATTTTATTATAAGGCAGGCATTGGAAAGTACATGAAATTCTAGGAAGTGACAGCTCCTTGTTAATATATATAGTAGCAGATATTGCTCTGTAGTGTAACCTATTATATAACTAAAACGGTTTGCACAACATCAATGTAACATGGGAGTCAAGGAGAGTGAACTGGAAAGAGAATGGTGAACAATGATGTCTTCACTCTACTTGTCAGTGGGGTGGGAGGGGTGCTAGATGCTGTTGAGTGAGTATGTGTACGGTATGGCTGTTGCATTTAAATGATTGAGTGAGTAGAATACTACATCTGCATCAAATTTTGCATTGAGCTTGAACATCCCTTTGTGGAAACTATTAGGATAATTTAGAAGGCTTTCAAGGGCCATGCAATGAGTGCAGTGCAAATAAAAGTGTGGCACAAATACTGCAAAGATAGTCAAAAGATTTGACACCATACAACCTATGACTTTTCACCTTTCAAAGGCAAGAGATTTCAGACTTGTATGAGATTCAGGCAAACACGATGAGGCAGCTGATGGAGATTCCAACAAAGGAATGTGCAGAGTATTTTGAACAGTGGAAGATATAATGGGAGAACTGTGTGGGTTCCCAAGGTGCCTACTTTGAAGGGGACTGGAGCGTCATTGTCCAACTTACAATGTTTTTTTGTATCTTGTATTTTCTTCAATAACTATCTCTATTTTTCATATTACAATATGTATATACAGTTGTAATCAAAATTATTTAACCCCCTGAAAATCAGGTTTATTTTCAAAATGTACAGACTTTCTGTTTGCAATGAACAAATCAAACAAAAGCAATGGAAATAGCTCCACACAATAAATGCTTCAAGCGATTTCCCAAATTAAACTGAAAACACAACTTATAATAACTTCTCCAATCTCAAAATCATTCAACCTCTTCATGTCAAGCATCTTTAGTACTTAGTAGAGAACCCTTTTGCTGTTATGACTTGCTGTAAACAAAATGCATACCATAGGCTTCTGACAGCGTTCCAGAGGAATCTTAGCCCATTGCTCATGAGCAATTGCCTGCAGTGCCGTAATATTCTTGGGTTTGTGTGCTGCAACCACCATCTTCAAAGCCCACCAGAGATATTCTACGGGGTTCAAGTCAGGTGATTGCGATGGCCACTGTACAATTTTCCAGAACTTCCTCTGCAACCAACACTTGGTGGAATTTGAGGAATGCTTTCGATCATTGTCTTGTTGGAAGACCCAATAATGCCAAAGCTTCAGCTTCCTCACAGACATAATGATGTTTTCTCCTAGTATTTCCTGATACTTCAGTGACTCCATCTTTCCTTCCCAAAAAGCAGCCCCACAGTATTGCCGAGCCACCACTATGCTTTTTCTTTTCAGCACATGCTTTATTCTTCTTCCTCCAGACATACTGCTGATCCATTGGAGCAAAAAGTGTGGTCCTGGTCTTTCTTTTCCTTATAGAATGATGGAAGAGGTGCCTGGACAGTGTATAATATATAACATATATGGTCTCATATTCATTAGTTTTTTTATAGTGATGGGTTGGTGTGATAGTGTTTGTGGTTCACTTGTGTTTATGCACGACTGGATTTAATACAGCATCACTGTTGCTAGGTGATTGCTCTGGGCTCTATCTGGGTGATTGCTTTGGCTAATTGATTGGAACTGGTAACGTGATTTTTTTGAATGTGGGGTATTTAAGGGTGTTTGTAGCTAGTAATGGTTATCCTGATAAAAGTCTTAACGGACTGAACGTTGATGTAACTTGACTGTACTCCCAATAAATATTTCAATTTGGTTTCTTGTTATTGCATTTGAGTTATACTTAAATTCCAACTGGATTCAACCTTCATAAAAAAAATCAAAAGAGTCAAATCCATTTTAGATGTTCAGGTCCTATTAACAAACCGTTATTTTAATAAAGTTGTGAAGGTTTTAGTGATTATATGTGATTAAACCAAAACTATACGAAAACTATTGTATGTGTCTATAGCTTTCTGTGTGGCTCTTTTGCACAGTTAATGTATTAGTAATTGTTTCTTTAATGACTGCATCTCCCACAAATTATATAGCATTCCAAATGTTTTATATATGACAGTAGTTTATGGTTTGTGAAGGCTTTCTATGTTGTTTATACTAAGATCAGTTCTAAGATCAGTGTTTTAACAGTGCTTACATTATATTGCCTCAGCCTATTAAATGTTATAAGTGCCTAATTGCTTTTATTTCCAAATTTCTCAATAACTACTCTTGAACCTATTGACATGGATACTCTGGATGTATTTTCACAGATCCAGAGTGTCTGATTCACCAAGAGAGTATTTATAAAAACATTGAAATCAAGAACTACTTGTCTTGCTTTTATGTTATTCATTTTCTATTCATAAGTCCCCCGAGTAATTGTATTTGATGTCAACAATTAACAGAAAACAACCATTTGCATTTTAATAACATTGTTACCATCTGGTAAATGAATCCATTAATCTTGATTAGTTTAGCAGCAAACTGTGACACGTGAAGTTCCGTAGCATGTGTACATGTTAAGGAATGGTTTGAAATCCTCTTTAAAACAATGTTGATCATTACAAGAGCAAGTAGGCCTGACCAAAGATCTAATGCATCATATAATAAGGATGGGCAAATCTTCCAACCAAAGTGAGATACAAGATTTTTTCCCATGGTAGCTAAAAAAATTACTATTTGCATACATAAATATGAAATGTATGATCATAAAGTACAGTTATGGTGTATGGTTAAAGTTTTCATAGAAATATGTCAGGTTGAAAAAGATGTAGAATTCTGATCATTTCTGTAGAATGTAGAATTCTGATGTATTACCAATATACCGAAGGATGCTTTCATTTTTATAAGTAAATGCAACTACAATACTTCCAAATGAAAGTGCTGTCTTTCATAAAGTAAATCAACCAATTTCCTCTAAGGAGTATGCTCTATATAGTAGATTATAACAGTCCACTTAATATAAAAAGTCAAAAAGTATTACACTTTGCTTAACAATCCATAACATTTACGCATGTGTACAATTGTGGGAAAATGATCTACATTCAAAAATATATGGAAGGTCTACATCAACATGTGGAGGTAGTCCAGCGCTTACTTAGAACATGTCCCTTTGTATCAGTGCCTCTAATATACAAAGGCATTTTTACCTGTAAGCCATCTTTTTCAAACATAACTCTCATCACACAGTGAATGATGTAAGTACAAGAAGTAAGAGATGATGATTACCCATTTATATTATAATTATAAAAGTTCAATAGTAATATATAAAAGGCATAATATAAATACAATGCTAGCAGTATAATCGAGTTGAATTTTGCAAGGTGAAATTTTTCACAAAAACATTTTTCTGGACACTCAAATTGTGACTGAATGTCGGTGCGGCTTAGCAGCATTATGCAAGCAGCATTCTAATGGAGATGAATCAAACTAACCAAATGAGAACACAAATTAACCAATTAAGTATACTGCAAAATATATCATTAATATAATATTGTGTATATATTATGCAGGACACTATTTGGTGCATTTTCCTGGGGGTGGGCGGCAGTACTGTAACACACCTGTGTAATACAAAATCAAATACAGACATGCAAAACTAAGCCCTGCACTCAAACTCCCACTGCTACTAAGCAGGAGCAATGACTATAGAACACATCAGCCCCAATACATACAACAACAAAAAAACAAGTTACCTGCACGCTATTCCAAATCCCTATGCACATTTAAATAACTGGTCATTTTTGGTATCACTCCAATGGCCACTGAAGTGCAAGCTCACCTGCCACATCAGGTAAACCTCTTAGGTAATCCCTACATTAACAATTCACCTTGCTTCTTTGAGCTAGAAGGCAAAATCTCTAATGAGATGGAGAGGAGTATTTTCTAAATCAGTATACACTTATTAACCCTCATTAGGGCACAAATGAGGTGGGCGGGAGCACTGTAACATGGTTGTATAATATGAAAGCAAATGCAAACATAAAAAATAAAGCCCTGCACTCAAACTCGCAGTCCTGTACTTTTAGTAATGTGTAGAAAGTTGAGAAGGTGATATAATTTACATTCCATTTAGGCAAGGCAGTGGGACTTACAGTACTTTAAAGGAACACTATAGCCATCAAAGCAACTTTAATTTAATAAAGCAGTTTTAGTGCATAGGTCAGTGAGCAGTTCCACTGCTCTGCCATTTTAGACGTAAAAGCATATTTATTTCAGTTTTTGCAGCCCTAGCCACACCTACCCTGGCTGTGTCTCACATAGTCTGCATGACAAAAAATGGTTGCAACATTTAATCAAATGTTAACCTAGTTTAGAAATTCTCATTACCTGCTCTGTAACTTGAAATTTAAAGGGACACTGTAGGCATGCAGACCACTTCAGCTCATTGAAGTGGTCTGGGTGCAGTGTCCCAGTCCTCCTTAGTATGTAGTCCTGATTACATCACATGACTAAGACTGCCTCTAGTGGCTGTCAATCAGACAGCCATTAAAAACACTTCCTGCTTGCTAGGCAGCTTTTGGCTGCCTAACTGATGCTGGATGTCCTCACACTAAAAACTAATTTACAGAACATGCCCACAACTTTGAAGATTTTCTTTTCTTTTTTTTATTGTGAAGCAAACAACAGATAGGACAAAATAACAGAACATGTCAATGTTCATAACTATTCACCCCCCTAAAGTCAATACTTTGTAGAGCCACCTACAAACACATTTACATGTTTCCCCTTAAACCAGTGTTGCTTTAGCAGTGTGTTTGGGGTCATTGTCCTGCTGGAAGGTGAACCTCCGTCCTAGCCTCAAATCACAAGTAGTACAGGTTTTGCTCAAGAATATCCCTGTAACCATGAAGACATCCAGCATCAGCATCAAAACCAGCAACAATGCTTTCCAATGGTGAGAGCCTAAAGTGCTCCCAGTGCTTACCGTGCATGCACATTAGCCCCTCACTCCGTGGGGCTTCATTGGAGGAGGTGGAGTGTTGACCCAGCACCAAAGGACACCAACACTGAAAATGCATGAGTTTAGTAAGCGATTTTTAAATCCTGACAATTCTGAGGTGGGCACGAGGGAGAAGTACCAAAGGGAATTTTAGTGTACAGAATACAGCTTTGTAACCCTTACACTATAGTATCCCTTTAATCACACGCATGAGGCTCCTGCAGGGTCTAGGAGTCTATTAAGAGAGCAGGAGATTGCAAATTCTAAATTAGACAGATTAAACAATAAAGGAAGTTTAAACATGTGATCTCTCTTCACTGGAAGTCTATTGGAATGGTGTTCACTTACTTGCATCAAGGTGGGACTAGGGCTGCATATACAAAGTGATTTAACTCCTAAATAGCAGAGAATTGAGCTGTGAGACTGTAGGGGCATCATCTATACAAAACGGAACTGCTTTATTAAGCTAAAGTTGTTTTAGTGCCTATAGAGTCTCTATAGGTTGATACTTATGTTTATCTCCCCAGTAAAGAGCAGCATTACCTCCATGACCCTCAAGACATGACATGGGTCCAAAATAATTTTAAATAAGATATATTTTTGTGTAAGATTCTCAGTAAAATATGTAGAAATTTGAAAGGCAGACAATTTAACGTATTTGAATAATATATATTGCATTGGTATTGTGAGAAAAAGTCTGCCTTAGCTGTTTTGAAACAAACTGACTAGTTATTATTGTAAATGGCAAATTATGTTTAAGAAACTGCACTGAAAGCTTTGTAGGTTTAAGACACTGCACTGAATGCAAGTAATTTCATGTAATTCAGATACAAATGTAAAATGGAATATTTACAAAGTCATTTTCTTACTTTATAGGGATTTGTGGGAGTAATTTCAAATTGCCTTCTTTTATAAGGAAATTGTAACACTGTATATAAGCATAATTACTGTATGAATATGAAAATAACTATAAAAGTTGGAAAAAATCATGCAATTATCAATGTTCCAGTTATTGTAAGTATTTGGGATAAGAAATATCCATTAGCCCACAAGCCTGTGATTAGTTCAAATACAAGAGATGTACAAATTTATATCGAACATTGAGTGGAATAGTAACGTCATATAAATTGTGTGGAGAATCAAGAAAACCGTTTGATCAAACTAGCAACAAAAAAATAAAATGTAATGCTTTCCTAGACAGACTGAAAGTCCTCTCGAGGGCTGGATAAAGTGCACTGTATACAGTGCACGATGTAGGGTTACACAAAACTAGGAGATATATTTACTAGACGTCAGCATTAAGTTGAGACGATCTGCCAAATTGAGGCTTGGCTGCATTTCGGAAGCTCGTCTGCTTGGCCAAAGACTTAAAACACAATGGTGATAAGCCCATAATTTCTTTATCTCTAGCCCTTGAGGTACTCAATGAGCCAGAAGAATTACAGAAGAAAAGTCTGGAGAGCTCAAGCAACACTCCACAAGCATTTTCTCCAGGTAGTGTACACTCATTACCTGATGAATCTTCTTCACATTGTCCGAATATGTTTTATAGTCACCATATTCAATGGACACAGTTGTGACACCACTAACTATCAGGCTACCAGTAACTCACCACTCTCATTATTGTTCCTTATATTCAACTTCATCATCACCACCAGCACCACCACCACTAACAATGCAACCAGCCACCAATACAACCAACACCACTACCTCAGACAAAAATGAAGTTACTCTTTCCATTAGCAATGTATTACTGAATGTAGTGCTTAAACAAAAGCTCAGGCTAGTATAAAAATGAAATAAATGAATTTAATTTTAAAAAAAGTTCCACTCGTCTAGCTGTTGCCAGTATCACATTAACTATGATTGACTGATTTAGATTTTCTTTTTTTTTTTTTTTACTGATTTATAATTTAATATTATTTTTTTTTATATGTATTTATTTATTTTATTTCTAGGGCGACACACATTCCTTGACATGCAGTGTGCTTTAGTGAGTAAGCGACATAACTACATTTATAGTTTGCTCGTCTGGAATGTTTATTAGTTTGTTAGCTTGTAGACTTACCTCTGACCAGACCTGTTTACCAAGCCTGTTTCTATGTTTCTTTTTCTTAATGAAAAAAAGAGCAGCACATACTGACCATTTCTGCATATCTCTGTTGATATATTTCATGTCACCTGTCGTATGTAATATTCTGAATGTGTACTTACCACTGCGCTCCAAAAATAAAGAATATAAAAAAAGTTTTAAAAAAAGGGATAATTGAAAGAACATCTGGAACCAGCATTTCCAAAAAAGTAATGCTACCTTAAAAGAAAATAAATATATATATATATATATATATATATATATATATATATATATATATATATATATATACATATATTTACAGTGCCTTGCAAAAGTATTCACCCTCCTTGGCATTTTTCGTGTTTTGTTGCCTCACAACCTGGAATTAACATGGATTGTTTGAGGATTTGCATCATTTAATTTACAGAACATGCCCACAACTTTGAAGATTTTCTTTTCTTTTTTTTATTGTGAAGCAAACAACAGATAGGACAAAATAACAGAACATGTCAATGTTCATAACTATTCACCCCCTTAAAGTCAATACTTTGTAGAGTTACCTACAAACACATTTACATGTTTCCCCTTAAACCACTCAAGTGTTGCTTTAGCAGTGTGTTTGGGGTCATTGTCCTGCTGGTAGGTGAACCTCCGTCCTAGCCTCAAATCACGAGTGGTACAGGTTTTGCTCAAGAATACCCCTGTATTTAGCACCATCCATCTTTCCCTCAACTCCCAGTCGAGGCTGCTGAAAAACATCCCCACAGCATGATGCTGCCACCAACATGTTTCACTGTGGGGATGGTGTTTTTTGGGTGATGTGATGTGTTGGGTTTGCGCCAGACATAGCGTTTTCTTTGATGGACGAAAAGTAAAATTTTAGTCTCATCAGACCAGAGCACCTTCCTCCATACATTTTGGGAGTCTCCCACATGCCTTTTCGCAAACTCAAAACGTGCCATTTTGTTTTTTGCTGAAAGTAATGGCTTTCTTCTGGCCACTCTGCCATAAAGCCCAACTTTATGGAGTGTACAGCTTATTGTCGTCCTATGTACAGATACTCTAGTCTCTGCTGTGGAACTCTGCAGATCCTCCAGGGTTACCTTAGGTCTCTCTGTGCTGCCTCTCTGATTAATGCCCTCCTTGCCCGGTCCGTGAGTTTTGGTGGGCGGACGTCTCTTAGCAGGCTTGCTGTTATGCCATGTTCTTTCCATTTGGTTATGATAGATCTGATGGTGCTCCTGGGGATCATCAAAGATTCGGATATTTTTTTATAACCTAACCCTGACTTGTACTTCTCTAACATTGTCCCTTACTTGTTTGGAGAGTTCCTTGGTCTTCATGGCAGTGTTCGGTTAGTGGTGCCTCTTGCTTAGGTGTTGCAGCCTCTGGGGCCTTTCAAAAAAGGTGTGTATGTGTAATGACAGATCATGTGCCACTTAGATTGCACACAGGTGGACATCATTTCCCTAATTATGTGACTTCTGAAGGTAATTGGTTGCACCAGAGCTTTTTATGGGCTTCATAACAATGGGGGTGAATACATACGCACATGCCAATTCTCTGTTTTCTATTTCTAAAAATAGTTTTTATGTATATATGTTTCTCATTTTTCTTCACCAACTTAGACTATTGTGTTATAATCCATCACATACAATTCAGATTAATAAAACATTGAATTTAAGGCTGTAATGTAACAAAATAGGTAAAAAGTCAAGGGGGTGAATACTTTTGCAAGGCACTGTATATATATACAGTGAGGCCGTAGAGGCAATAAAAGCTGCTGTAATTCCACACTGCAATACTGTTGTAGTGGCTATCGATGTTAATAGTCTGTATACTGTCACACAATGATGGTATTACACCCATGCACCAGGTTGTTTGGGGCATCACCATTCTGGGAAGGACCCCCAATAAAATTTGTGTTGTAACTTTTACAGTAATAGACCCCATGTACGCAAATTATTATATGTACATCTATGAAAGAAATGTTGGCAAAACAACAGCACACCATCATATGATACTTCAGGTTTATTGATAATGTGTTCCTCATCTGGACCGGTGGAGAAGAATCCCTTCTATCATTTCTGCAAGAACTTAACCAGCTGGAGAACCTGATTCGTCTAACATATTGATACATTCAGAAATTGAATTTGAAATTGAATTTCTTGATTTACTAATTTTTTATTAATGGTGACAGATTTGGTTATTTATAGTGATGTCCCAAACGGTTCGCCAGCGAATAGTTCCTGGCGAACATAGCGTGTTCGCGTTCGCCCCCTATTCATCATCATTGAGTAAACTTTGACCCTGTACCTCACAGTCAGCCGAAAAGTCAGACACACACAGCACCCAGACACACACACAGCACCCAAACATACACAGCACCCAGACACACACAGCACCCCCAAACACCCACAGCACCCCCAAACACCCACAGCACCCCCAAACACCCACAGCACCCCCAGACACCCACAGCACCCTCAGACACCCACAGCACCCTCAGACACCCACAGCACCCTCAGACACCCACAGCACCCAAACATACACAGCACCCAAACATACACAGCACCCTCAGACACACACACAGCACCCTCAGACACACACAGCACCCTCAGACACACATCACCTAGACACACACAGCACCCTCAGACACACACAGCACCCTCAGACACACACAGCACCCAGACACACACAGCACCCAGACACACACAGCACCCAGACACACACAGCACCCCCAAACACACACAGCACCCCCAAACACACACAGCACCCCCAGACACACACAGCACCCCCAAACACACACAGCACCCTCAGACACACACAGCACCCTCAGACACACACAGCACCCAAACATACACAGCACCCTGACACACACAGCACCCCCAAACACCCACAGCACCCCCACACACACACAGCACCCCCAAACACACACAGCACCCAGACACACACAGCACCCAGACACACACAGCACCCTCAGACACACACAGCACCCTCAGACACACACAGCACCCTCAGACACACACACAGCACCCAAACATACACAGCACCCAGACACACACAGCACCCTCAGACACACACACAGCACCCAAACATACACAGCACCCAGACACACACAGCACCCCCAAACACCCACAGCACCCCCAAACACCCACAGCACCCAGACACACACAGCACCCTCAGACACACACAACACCCAAACATACACAGCACCCTCAGACACACACACAGCACCCTCAGACACACACACAGCACCCTCAGACACACACAGCACCCTCAGACACACACAGCACCTAGACACACACAGCACCTAGACACACACAGCACCCTCAGACACACAGCACCCAGACACACACAGCACCCTCAGACACACACAGCACCCTCAGACACACACAGCACCCTCAGACACACACAGCACCCAAACATACACAGCACCCAGACACACACAGCACCCCCAAACACACTCAGCACCCAGACACACACAGCACCCTCAGACACACACACAGCACCCTCAGACACACACAGCACCCTCAGACACACACACAGCACCCTCAGACACACACAGCCCCCTCAGACACACACAGCACCATCAGACACACACAGCACCCAGACACACACAGCACCCTCAGACACACACACAGCACCCAGACACACACAGCACCCCCAGACACACACAGCACCCCCAGACACACACAGCACCCCCAAACACACACAGCACCCTCAGACACACACAGCACCCTCAGACACACACACAGCACCCTCGCTCACACATATACAGCACACACCCACACATATAATATATATATATATATATATATATATATATATATATATATATATATATATATATATATATATAATAACCCTCAGTGAGTTAACAAACAAAGAAAATTAGAAACCTAGAATGTGACGGCACATAAAAACACCCTCACACACAGCACCCCTCTTACATACACACACACTGCACCCCTCAGACATACAATACGTCCAAATATATATATATATATATTATATATACACACACACACACACACACTCTACAGCACCCCTCACAAATTACCCTCCCGATACACGCTAGATCCCTTACCATATATGCACTCGTACTCCTCTACACACACACACACAATCTCCTATACACACTCTGGGTCCTATACACAGTAGATCTCCTACACACACACACTGCACCACATACACACACTACATTCCTTGTCAGCAAACACATACAACATTCTCTAAACACACCCTCTCTACAACCCCTACACACACTACGTCACCTATACACACACACTACAACCCGTATGCACACACTCGCTACATCCCCTATAACACTATGCCCCCTATACACA
The DNA here is from genome assembly GCF_036172605.1 of Pelobates fuscus. Lineage (NCBI taxonomy): Eukaryota > Metazoa > Chordata > Amphibia > Anura > Pelobatidae > Pelobates > Pelobates fuscus. Next base: position 197,937,194 of record NC_086320.1, on the reverse strand, counting down.
CACTCTCTACAGCGCCTAGCCACACATATTACACCACAAACACATATTAAATTGACCTATTTACACAATACCACACCACACTCTACACACACGCAATCCCACAAGCAGGCTCCAAACATATGCACCATGCACTTTCCTGGCCCTTTTGTCCTCTGGTATCCCACTTGTGGAGACACCAGAGACAATTTAAAAGCAAACACAGGGCAAGCATGTTATTAAATTTGCTTGCGCTGCGCAGAACAAATTCAGGGCCTTTTTCTAATGCCAGAGCTCTTCAGTGAGGCTCTGCGCATTGAACCAACATGCTCACTGTGAGAGGGGGCGTGCTTGTCATTAGTGATGACAAAACACACCCTCTCTGGCCCCGTCCCCTTCTTAGGGGGCCGCTCTGATTGAAAAATGCCCGGGCCTAATTTTTTTCCCAGTCCGGCCCTGGTGTTTATTATACATTATCCCCCCACAACCAGTAACCTGTGTTTATTATACATTATCCCCCACAACCAGTAACCTGTGTTTATTATACATTATCCCCCACAACCAGTAACCTGCGTTTATTATACATTATCCCCCACAGCCAGTAACCTGTGTTTATTATACATTATCCCCCACAACCAGTAACCTGTGTTTATTATACATTATCCCCCACAACCAGTAACCTGTGTTTATTATACATTATCCCCCACAACCAGTAACCTGCGTTTATTATACATTATCCCCCATAGCCAGTAACCTGTGTTTATTATACATTATCCCCCATAGCCAGTAACCTGTGTTTATTATACATTATCCCCCACAACCAGTAACCTGCGTTTATTATACATTATCCCCCCATAGCCAGTAACCTGTGTTTATTATACATTATCCCCCATAGCCAGTAACCTGTGTTTATTATACATTATCCTCCCATAGCCAGTAACCTGTGTTTATTATACATTATCCTCCCATAGCCAGTAACCTGTGTTTATTATATATTATCCCTCCCATAGCCAGTAACCTGTGTTTATTATACATTATCCCTCCCATAGCCAGTAACCTGTGTTAATTATACATTATCCCTCCCATAGCCAGTAACCTGTGTTTATTATACATTATCCCTCCCATAGCCAGTAACCTGTGTTTATTATACATTATCCTCCCATAGCCAGTAACCTGTGTTTATTATACATTATCCTCCCATAGCCAGTAACCTGTGTTTATTATATATTATCCCTCCCATAGCCAGTAACCTGTGTTTATTATACATTATCCCTCCCATAGCCAGTAACCTGTGTTAATTATACATTATCCCCCATAGTCATTTATCGTTGGACCTAGACAGCATGATGTCTTAGGCCGGCCCAGAGAGTGAGTGAGTGAGTGAATGATATAATATATATGTTTAGAAACATATTAGTAATATATGCAAAGAGGGTGAAAAGGTATTAAAGAAAAACACACTTATTACATCAAATTTACAAAGCCAAACTTTTAAAAGCTTTCCTCATGTCTTTATCGGGATGAGGAATATATCGGTTGTAGACTGAGGATTTCCATCTGCCCAATCTTTTAATAATATGCACTGGAGTGTCAGTGTTGAAGGAGACCGAAGCTGCCCCTATTCTAAATGAAAGACCCGAGACATGGATACAACCCAATCTTAGGAGTAATGTTCTGATGTAGAAGAGGAATTTAGCCGTAGTCAGAGGGATTCAGTGAGAGTAGTGGTGAAATGTGTGTGGCATGACTGAGTGTGGGTAAGTAAGAGTCAAGTATTTTAACTGGGCACTAGTTCTAGGTGGGATAAAGTGGTATAGCGGATGGATGAGTAGTTTGATTCGTTTTAGAGGTTTGTAGAGAAAGTATATAGTTATCATGATTTTTAGCGATATCCAATATTTTTAAGGAGGTCCCAGTGCCACCACTGATATCTGGTGTCACAATAGCTTGCATTTAAAAAAAACAAAAACTTTTTTGACTGTAATATAATAGCAGTCAGTTTCCTTCACACGTGTGCGTTTCAGGGCCTGCCAGGGCACAGTGTCACACCAGTGCAACTCATATCTGGTGTAACAGTAGTGTACATTTAAAAAAAAAAAAAATACAGGGGGCTTGTTGTCACCTTTCGGGGACCCTTGGTGTTGTACGTGGCTGGGTGGAGGAAGAGACCTTCAATGACATCAGTGAGGACAAGGAACGGGACATGGCTAGCTTGGTATCCAACCTTGTGCAAATGGGGAGTTTGCGGTTGTGCAAATGGACTGTTTGCGGTTGTTTGCGGTGCGTTAAATGGGGAGTTTGGTCTGTCACTGTGAAGCGGGCGTAACCCTTACACTACCTGATCGATACAACATCATACCTGATGTTTTAAAGCACGTTATTCCAAACAATTTAGGAATGTTAGGTGATTTATGCCCTTTATGGATTAAAACCATCAACTGCATCAACTATGTAATTTTCCATGGGAGTTTTGCCATGGATCCCCCTCCAGCATGCCACAGTCCAGGTGTTAGTCCCCTTGAAACAACGTTTCCATCACTATTGTGGCCAGAAAGAGTCCCTGTGGGTTTTAAAATTCGCCTGCCTATTGAAGTCTATGGCGGTTTGCCGGGTTCGCCCGTTCGCAAACATTTCGTGAACGGAAAATTTTATGTTCGTGTCATCACTAGCTATTTACTGTATAGAAAAAAAAATGGATAAAAATGCTGTATTACATTATAGTAGCTTTCATCGCCGATGTCTGAGAGACTCACTAACCATATCTCAACTTGAGCAACAATTCTGATAGCACAAGATGTGTTCCCAACTGGATATGATGGCACAATGTTTCATGCAACAAGGATACACCAAACAAAGTTTGATTGTAGTTTGCTAAGCAAAGATTCCATGACACAAATGAACAGAGACCGTGCTCTAGCGAGAGATGAATTTTCCAACAGATATATCACAGCAAATCGAGTGAATTCAGAACAGCTATTATGATAAACTGACAGACATTAAAGATCCAAAATTCAGCATTGCCAGAACCTTTTAAACAATTATATATATATATATATATATATATATATATATATACAAACACTCAAATCTTCCACCAGGAATGGATGGCTCTGTAATATGTACGCATTATTTTATTCTCCTAACCTGACACTTGTCGCTACAAAATTGCCCTATGTGCATTTGTCTCCTCCATATACTATCTATGCATGGTGGCTGGGGTTTTTACTTTGGTGGACTCCTGCTTCTGTTCTGTATCATAGAAGAGGTCAGAGTGTTAACTTAATACACAATCAACTCAAACACTTAAAGTCTGGTATACTAAATGGCTCGATCCCATGTGACTGCTACAATATTTAAATTTTTCTTTAACATACTCGACTATTACTTTCTTTTTTTTTCTGTAGATTCATGAGAGGAAATGATTGAAATCAAGGTGAAACAATTATGGGGTCCACTTATTTAGTATTTCATATGCACTAGTTCCTTTGGAGTTTGACGGAGAAGTTCTTTCACAAGTGTAGTAGGGACTGCTCTATTTCTTCTTGTATCATGTAACTCTACTTAATTACATCTTAAAATTTTGTGAATATTTGCCTTCATATACACAGACTGCCTTATATATTCATATACACATTCTCTATCTTTAACCGATATACATATACACTTATACATATTAAGTGAAACCCACTAACTCTACTCACATTATACTGATGAGAGGCTGTTGTAGGTTGGCCGAGGAGAGATGGTGATAAAATGTGAAGGGAGAGTATGATTAGAAATTAACACAAAGGATAAGAGATTAGGGGAAAGACAGAAAATTACAGACTGGGGAATAATACAAGTGTGTGTGTGAGGGAACACACTACACCCTTACATTGATACAAAACACATACAAAATACTATACTAGCCTGCATTTACTTAAATCCAAATTGTACCACACAGTCACATTTACCATACTATTGTCAGGGTACCTGTGGTCTCTACCTCTGAAAGAGGTAGAGACTTAGCTGTTCCTCCATCCAGACGGCCTGATGGCTCCCTTCTCCACGGTCTATCCGGTCATGCAAGGCCGGCCGCGAGGGAGTGACTGCCTTTTACAGCATCTAGGCAGGAAGTTGTCATCAGGACACTCCTCCGGAACGACCTGTCACTCAATTGCTGCAGGACCAATCAGGACGCCTCGGAGGCGTGGTTACTGCTCTGAACAGGGTATTTAACAGAGCTTCTTTCATTAGCTCATTGCCCTGTCGTGGTTCTAGCTTGTTCTAGTCACTCAGTGCTTGTGTATTCTATTATCCCTTTTGGTTTTGACCCGGCTTGTTTACCTTACTCTGCTTATCTCTGTTACCCTTGATTCGGCTTGTCTCTCGCTTACCTGTCTTCTGTTACCCTCGACCTCGGCTTGTCTTTGACCATTCTATACTGTACTACTTACGTTAGTCCGGCCATTCTAAGGTCCGGTATACGTATCTGGCTACTGTTTGTACTCTGCGTGTTGGATCCCTGTCCCGATCCTGACAACTATACACAAACACATCATGCTTCCGGTAGTAAAACACACAAATTCAAAAATGTACTTACTATTACAAACAGCTAATAAATGCACCATTGAGCACCAAGCAATAACCAATCTATTATCCTTGCATGGGTTATGCTGTAAGAAGCTATCCTGCCTCTATGAGCCTTCCTTTTCTTTTGCTTTGTGATTGCAAAAACTGTAGAAGCTGTAAGTCTAGCATTCTGCTTAAATCCATTACAAAAGACGATTTTCCCATTGCCCATACAAGTACTTGTACAGCTTGCACAAGAAGGAGACTGGTTAGTAGGCATGTGCATGGGGAAAATTTTCGGTTCGGTTCGGCATTCCAAAATTCGTGATTTTCGCAATTCGGGACTTCGGCACTTCAAGACTTCGGAACTTCGGCAACTTCGGAACTTCGGCACTTCAGCACTTTGGAACTTCGGCATTTCAGCACTTCAGAACTTCGGCACTTCGACACTTCGGAAATTCAGCAACTTCGGCACTTTGGCATTTCGGAAATTTGGAATTTCGGGACTTCGGCAACTCGGGACTTCTCTTGCAGCCACTTATTAGATAACTCCCTAATTCCCACGGTATTAGGGAGTTATCTACCAAAAGGCTGAAAGACCTAAATTGGTCTTTCAGCCAAATTTACTAACACTAAGTAAAAATTACTAAGTATTAGTAAATTTTGCCCCTACTTGCTATACCACGAGTAGGGGCATGTCTAGTAAACAGTGAGCAGCCTGTGACTGCTCACAGTTTAAAAAAACAAAAAACAAAGTGGCCCCCCCACCCCCATCCCTGAGCGGCAGGTAGGGGCCCTAAAGTAAAATGATGGGGGGGACCTATTGTCCTCCCCCTGGCCCCCACCCCTGAGTGGCGGGTGGGGGCCCTAAATACTAATAAGGGAGGGACCTAATGTCCTCCCCTGGCCCCCACCCCTGAGCGGTGGGTGGGGGCCCTAAATACTAATAAGGGGGGACCTAATGTCCTCCCCCTGGCTCCCACCCCTGAGTGGTGGGTGGGGGACTTAAACAAGAATAAGGGGGGGACCTAGTGTCCTCCCCCCTGGCCCCCACCCCTCAGCGGTGGGTGGGGGCCCTAAATACTAAAATGGAGGGGGACCTAAGGTCCTCCCCCCTGGCCCCCACCCCTGAGCGGCGGGTGGGGGCCCTAAATACTAATAAGGGGGGACCTAATGTCCTCCCCCCTGGCCCCACCCCTGAGCGGCGGGTGGGGGCCCTAAATTGTAATAAGGGGGGGACCTAGTATCATCCCCCTGGCCCCTACCCTTCAGCGGAGGGTGGGGGCCCTAAATACTAATAAGGGGGACCTAATGTCCTCCCCCCTGGCCCCGACCCCTGAGCGGCGGGTGGGGGCCCTTAAAAAAATGTCACCCCTAGGTGACTAGGGGTCCCCAAACCCCTAGTCACCCCCTCCCCCCAATAAAAATTATCCCCCTACCTACCCCACTCACCCTAAAAACTAATGACTTTAACTAAGTACCTGTAAAAAAAACAAAAAAAACTTACCATTCAATGTTTTCTTTCTTCTAAAATCTTCTTTTTTCAGCCACAAAAAAGGCCAAATAAAAAACCATAATAACCGACGCAATTATATAAAAAAATAAAAAAACGAGCGCAAAAAAAATAATCCTTCTTCACCCATGGAGGGCTCCACGCATATAAAGCCTTGCCCCGCCCTGCAATTAGGCTCAGAGCACTCTGATTGGTGGGTTTAAACCATCCAATCATAGTGCTCTGACAGGTAAATGAAGAGACTGACAGGTATCTACATTTACCTGTCACAGCACTCTGATTGGTTGGTTTGAAATCCACCAATCAGAGTGCTCTGTGTCATTTTACACAGCATGGGAAAGTTCTTTGGAATTTTCCCACGCTGTGTAATTTGACTCATAACTCTCTGATTGGTGGATTAAGTAACCAATCAGAGAGTTATGCGTGGGGGATAATTTTTATTGGGGGGGGAGAGGTGACTAGGGGTTTGGGGACCCCTAGTCATCTGGGGGTGGGGGACATTGTTTTTAAGGCGCCCACCCGCCGCTCAGGGGTGGGGGCCAGGGGGGAGGGCCTTAGGTCCCCCCCTTATTAGTATTTAGGGCCCCCACACGCTGCTGAGGGGTGGGGGCCAGGGGGGAGGACACTAGGTTCCACCCCTTATTACAATTTAGGGCCCCCACCCACCACTCAGGGGTGGGGGCCAGGGAAGAGAACATTAGGTCCCCCCCTTATTTTACTGTAGGGCCCCCACCCACCGCTCAGGGGTGGGGGCTAGGGGGAGGACATTAGGTCCCCCTTATTAGTATTTAGGGCCCCCACCCACCGCTGAGGGTTGGGGGCCAGGGGGAGGACTCTAGGTCCCCCCTTATTCCAATTTAGGGCCCCCACCTGCTGCTCAAGGGTGGGGGCCAGGGGGAGGACATTAGGTCCCCCCCTTATTTTACTGTAGGGCCCCCACCCACCACTCAGGGGTGGGGGCCAGGGGGGATGACATTAGGTCCCCCCTTATTAGTATTTAGGGCCCCCACCCACCGCTCAGGGGTGAGGGCCAGGGGGGAGGACATTAGGTCCCCTCTTATTAGTATTTAGGGCCCCCACCCACTGCTCAGGGGTGGGGGCCAGGGGGGAGGACATTAGGTCCCCCCCTTATTATAATTTAGGGCCCCCACCCACCGCTCAGGGGTGGGTGGGGTCCCTTTTTTTTACAGTGAGCAGCCACAGGCTGCTCACTGTTTAATAGACATGCCCCTACTCGCAGTATAGCGAGTAGGGACATAATTTACTAATACTAAGTAATCTTTACTTAGTATTAGTAAATTTGGCTGAAAAACCAATTCAGGTCTTTCAGCCTTTTAGTAGATAGCTCCCTAATACCGTGGGAATTAGGGAGTTATCTACTTAAACATTCCTGTCATTACACTGACTGGCCAAGTAACTTACATTTTATATGAATGTATGTTACTTGATTGTTGTAAGTGTTGCAAATGCTTACAGCTTAATCCTGTCTATGTTTGTATACTTTTTATTTAAAATTGTTTAAAATGTAACATTCTTCTTCTTTCACTGGGTAAGTATATTAGTACTTAGGCAATACTGTTCTTCGGAACTTCGGCACTACGGCACTTCAGCACTTCGGAACTTCAGCACTTCGACACTTCGACACTTCGGATATTCGGTAAATTCGGCACTTCGGCAATTCGGACATTCGGAAGTACCCGAATGTCCGAATTGTCCGAAATTCGTCCGAATTCATATTCGGACCAAAACAAATTGCACATGTCTACTGGTTAGCATCTACCATTAGTGCTATTTAGTCATTTGTATTGAGCCAGTTGTATATATAGGCTTATGTCAGCTAGCCTAAACTACATATCTCATACACTAAGGTAAATGGTAGTGAAATTGGCATAGCTGGCAGGAAGGTTTCATCTATTATTGTTATAATGCAGTAAATGATGAATTGTCAAATCCAACTTGGACTATCCCTTTAATGGATCTATGTCAGACTTTAAGGGGTTTTAATTTTGCATATATTGTTTTTAATCCATTAATGGTCATAGTTACACCACCTCATAGAGCATACAACTGTAATTCATAGGAAGTAAAAGTTTATTATTGGCTATAAGGATTTATTTAACATACTGAATTACCTCATACACAAAACATATAAAAAAAACAGTTCCACATATTAAAATAATCCTGCATTAAGCTTCTGTTACTGCTACAATTACAATTATTGGAAAAAACAGTACACTGTCTATATCTCTTTAAGTTTCAAAGAGAATATGGACTATTCTTATGGAGATAAGAGGTGGCATTGTTCCTGGATCTATAAAACTGAATCTGTTTAATGCAAGCTATTAGTTCTTTCAAATGAAATGAATAGGCAAAAAAGTATTGTACGCAAGGCCTATAGAAATCCTAATATTCATGTGGGAATGACTTTCTCTTGTTGGCTGACACCCAGTTCCATTAATCAGTATTCCTTTATGTAATGTGATTCTAACTTAAGTCAGCACATTAAAATTAGCGGAATGTTTATTTTTATGCTATAAACCAGGTTGAGTCCCATTAAAAGATTACATTATCTTTGCTGCTATTTTAAGTGAAATGATTATTATTTTATTCAATTCTAGCTAATAATGAAAACCATGGAAAAAGTATGGTTGATGTTAAATAATAATGAACATATTAAAATAAATAATAAGAATACTAAGCTAAATATTATTAAAAGGTATTACACGCTAGGCTCCTAAAATACATGGCTTATATCTATGACAAAATTCAGAAGAATTATGTAAATATATATATATATATATATATTCAGAAGATTCATGTAGAAGAATTATGTAAATATATATATATATATATATATATATATATATGTTAAAAGGCCTGAACTTGTGGAGGCCTGAATTTGTGGGAGGAGTAAGTCCCCTACTTAAACTCCCAGCCCCTACTCACCTCTGCCGTTCAGCTGATTGTTTGGTCCCCATAGCAACCAGCACTTCCGGTTCCCGCCAGAATTTTTTTCGTGTTTCCAGCAGACAGACGTTCAGAACAAGCCCTCCGTCCGTTCGTAGCCTCCAAGCCGTTTTCCGGTCGAGGTACCTGGCTTCCGGTCTCAACACCGGCACGTACTCGTGAGTTAGGCGAAGGAAATAGCGTTCCGCTATTTTCCCGCCGTTCGGGCCTAAAAACGTGGGGGTAGGCTCCCTTTAAACTTAATCACACTATTACATGCTCGTTTAAACTAATCTACACTCGCACCGGTATTTTTTCTCATCGTTTACATATCGTTTACATATCGTTTACTTATCGTTTACATATGGTTTACATATCGTTTACATATCGTTTACATATTCATACGTTATTCACGACTTAGCTTATGATTCCATGTACACAATAATTTTACCGGTATACCCCTCTTTACATGCGGTCACCCAGGACCACCTTATGTCATTTATGTTAAGTACAAACACGACGCTCCTACACATATGCGATTAGATCTTATTTAAATAGGCTACTGTATGCATTTAGGTCTTTTTTAAATAAATCTACATCAGGTTACTATTTAATACCTACTCGTCTGTTTAGTGTTATATATTTTACTCATTTTAATACCAGCCTTTTCGATTTTCTATCAATGTTAGACAGCAATATGCATTTTACTAACCTTAATACTCCCACTACTATTATAAAATATACGGCTCGCTACCCTAAATTTTCTGTAAAACGACACATATACTAATAAATACTTTGTCTAAACAGTAAATACACCCGGAACATTAAAACACATGTGCTAAAGCATTTCTCATATAATCACGCCGCCACATATTTTTGACTTTACAGAATACTTCGGTTTCTCACTTTCTGAGCTAAAGTTGATAGTTTCAAGGCCTTTTTCTTTACAGGAACAGGTACGGTATTTTATCACTCTTTGTCTTCACGGTCTAAGTAAAATTCATTTGAATATATAAAATTAAAATACAAAATTCATTACATACCATTGCACCTGTTGTTAACTATGTATATTTTGTTCAGTCAATCCTTAAGCTCCTGAATTTAACCTAGGCTTCCACCGGTCTACACTGGTAACCTACTACGTCCATACGAAATTTCTGTACGTCCTACCAAGGTATAGTCCTCTAATTTCTACTTACAAATCTTCATACAAGACCTCACGTAGTCTCATCATCTCCTTTCTGCTTTTTCAGAAGCTTACGCCCACGATACGTTAATCTCGTTACTTTATTTTTTCTATCCAGACATACGGTCATACGGCCTCCAGGCTCTGGATCATACACCAAATCCTGACCCGGTACTCAGCCATACCTTCAGGTACTTACGCCCTTCCCAAATACGTCCATTTTCCAACCCTAGGCCTCATTCAGCCTTCTCAAAAAATAGAAAAAATCATCCCAATCAAACTCCATAAACATTCCAGATCCCTCAACGCAGGATCACGCATGCCGCCCCTATCAAAAAGAAAACAAATCATACGCCACCACGATACGTATAAATACATCAACATCTTTCTTAAATTCCCAGGATTCTTCAACGAGGACAGCTAGACGACAAGACTCACTACACTTAATCTGCCTAAAAGGTTCCAGAAACCATTTGCGTCCAGTTAAGGTTGGTATCCACACACCACTCCAGGCCACGCATTATACCCTTAGTATACAATCGAACTGGCTACAGGGTCTAGGCCTTACGCCTTAAGCTCACCCTATTAGTCCTAATCCTATCCTGCGAGGCCATCCATCCCCGCCCCACCTCAACACGGAGGTACGGCCCCACGCCCAAATCATAGTTAGAAGCCTCGCATGCCCTACTATAGGGCTCTAGTCAGGGCCTCACCCGTCACGGCCACACGTTTTGATCTTTCTTTACTGTCACCGAGAGGCCAACACCCCGCCACCACGTCTGTGGCAATCACGTCATAAGCCAAATCATAGGTAGAGCCTCTCACCGCCACTTGGCATTAGCAGGGCCTCACCTACCAAAACATTCAACAGTTAAACTCTTCGCTTCGGCATCTAGCATTACAGTCCAGTTCTTCCATTTACCTCACCCCCCACACACCCCAAACTTCCGTACTCCCTCACTAATGTATCTTCGCATAATCATTTCCTTTTTAGAATGTCCCAAGAACCCATGCCAACCGAAGAACTGACTGAAGATATACCATTCACGCCAACCAGACCCGAGTCTCCAAGCGATTCTCTCACCCTTTCAACCCCCACGTCCTTGAGAGCATGGACTATTCCCAAAATTATGGCCGAACTTAGGCTCAGGGGAATCCCCTTCCCGGCCACAGCCAGAAAGGCTGAACTTTATAGGCTACTGACCCACCAAGCCCCCGAGCCTAGGCCAGGCACTAGCTCTCAAGGACTACCACCAAGTTACAGCACGTCCAAGCAGGATACCCTGGCAGAGATCTTGGCCAATCTCCAGGCCCTCAATAACAGACTATCCAAGGTGGAGAGCGCCATTTCCTCCCCAGGTACTACTGCGGTAGTCCCAGCTCCTATCACGATAGTCCCAGCCCCTATCACGATAATCCCAGCTCCTATCACGGCTGTACCCATCATACCTACATGCCCTCCCATACCCCCCCCCCCCCAGCACCAGGCACAACCATTACACCATTTGAGTCACCAGCACACTCCGTCCCTGACTCTATCAAGAAAGATATCTTAGACGGGAAGGACGTGTGTCTGGTGTCTCTGCTCATAGCCTCCCAGGATGTTCTTGAGAACAAGGCCTTCAACTATGGCGACATTTCTGTGGTACTCAAGACGAGGGATCCCAGGCTTAATAAAAAATTATCAATCCCACAGTTTGTGATAGCCTTCGGGATATATAGAGATGTTATTTGCACAGTGTACCCCCACAGGAGAGAGGAGTTAGACCTTTATCTGCACAAGGTGGTGGATCTAGGCATCAAGCACGGGGGCTCCTCGTTCTATGACTACCACAAGTCAGTGTCAGCGAAGGCGGCGACCCATCTAAAACAGTTCAATATCAAAATGAACTGGGGTCAGATGGACACTGAATTGTTCTGTCGCCACTTCGCTGGACTCAGGCCCCCGGCTTGTGCCATATGCAACTCGACATCCCACATGGCGGACTTATGTCCAGTCGAAGCAGATCCCACCACCTCCACACCCACCTCTCACTCTTTCACACCTCACTCTACTTTCACCCCCTACAGCAAGTCATCAGGTGGTCTTCGGGATAAGCTAGGTAGGCCCATCTCCTTTCTAGGGAAGGCGCAGGTGTGCAATAACTTTAACGCAGGCTCCTGCAGTTTCAGCGCCTGTAGATTATTGCACATCTGCTCCATATGTTTCAGGGCACATACTAAGACCATGTGTCCAGCCAGGTTGTCACCAAACAAATGACTAACCAATATAAACATCGACAACCTGGTTTTTTATATAAGGTCTCACCCTAGCAGGCATCTGGTAGATTATCTCACCACAGGGTTCACTAAAGGGTTTCTCACGGGTATAGTTGCCATTCCCCCAGGTACATTAGAATGCCCTAATCTACAGTCTGCACGTTTAGACCCAGTCTCCACAGACTCCCTCATTGCCTCAGAAATCACCAACGGGTTTATGATAGGCCCCTTCACCTCTTCACCATTTTCCTCCTGGCGCACTAACCCCATTGGCATCGCTACTCACAAATATTCTAATAAAAAACGTTTAATTATTGATTTATCGGCACCGCACTCCTCTTTTGTTCCTAGCATAAACGCACTCATTCCAGCAGACGAATTTTCACTTCAATACGTAACCATCGGCGACGCCATACATTCCATAATTTCATCTGGTAACCGACCCTGGCTTAGCAAAACGGACATTACTAACGGTTTTAAATTACTACCCATGCACCCTTCACTCTGGCACTTACACGGTATTAAATGGCATGATCTATACTACTTCTCTACACGACTCACTTTCGGTTCTCGTAGCAGCCCCAAACTGTTCGACATTTTCGCAGAGTCGTTGTGCTGGCTGCTCCTGAACATCACCAGGTGTCACTCCGTTATCCACTACCTCGACGACTTTTTACTTATAGAGCCAGGGTCAACATCACCCACATCAATCAAAAGCACTACTGCACTATTTGCCACACTTGGAGTCCCTTTGTCCCCAGCCAAAACTATAGGCCCCACTACCAAATTGACCTTTCTGGGGATAGAACTGGACTCGATTAACCTCAAAGCTAGCCTCCCTCACGACAAACTGACACGTTTGAGAGGGGAAATAGACTTGTTCCTGCGGAATGATGTTTGCACTAGGAAGGAACTTCAGTCCCTTCTCGGATCCCTGAACTTTGCCATGCGCATCATTCCGCAGGGAAGATCTTTCATATCCAGACTTCTTTGCCTGATGCACGGAGTTCCGGACTCTGGCACAGTTTCTTTGGACCCCCACGCCAAGGCTGACCTAGCTATGTGGGGGAAGTTTTTTGAAAGACTGGAATGGAATCTCCATGTTTATTCCCCCTCTCTCCACCTCTTCACCCATCATCCACACAGACGCAGCAGCCAATACCGGTTTTGCAGCCATTTTCGGGAACCACTGGTTCAGGGGCCATTGGCCCACTGAGACGGATGCCTTGCCAGGATTCAGAGAGACCTCAGCTTTATTTGAAATCTATCCCATTGTGGCGGCCGCACACACCTGGGGTCATCTCTGGTCTGGCAAGGCAGTCAAATGCTACTCTGATAACTCGGCAGCTTGCGAAATCGTGAACAAAGGGCGATCATCTTCCCTAACCATCATGCGGCTGATTCGCAAGCTGACCTGGTTGGCAGCATCCGGCCAGTTTCACTTAGTTTGTTTTCACATCCCGGGGATTCACAACACGGCCGCTGACGCTCTTTCTCGTTCTCAATTTCAGGCATTTTCTCAGGCACTCCCAACGGCTCACCTACAACCATCCAGGACACCACGGTTCCACGAGCTAATCCTGGATTAAGCACACTCTTGAACCACGCTAGAGCACTCACTCACCAAACACGGCTATCACTTACAATAGGGCACTTAATATATTTAATAAATTCACTGCAGAGTTCGGTCTACAAGGTGACTTCTCTATTCAAACCATGGTGTCTTTTGCCTCCTTTTGCCACCTACACCTAAAACTATCCCACAACACCATTAAACTCTATCTCACGGGGGTCCAGCACCACAGCCTCACCCTTTTCCCTAACAACACGCCTTTCCTTTCTTCATATCCCATCAAAAAGGTTTTGAAAGGTATAACTAAGGTTTCACCTCCACTCTCTACCATTAGATTACCTATAGATGGGCCTATCTTCAGGTCACTTAGCAATCTCCTTGACACAGCCCCATTCGACATCGGCACTAATACGGTGATTAAATCTGCTATATATCTCGCTTTCTACGGTTTTCTCAGACCTAGAGAGTTCACCGTAATTTGCCAAGGAGATATAAAGCGAAGTCTTAAAATATCACACCTCACTAAGATAGAGGATCACTACCAACTTTCGATCCCTACAACTAAAACCAACCAATCACTACATCCTACTATAATTCCTCTCTTCCCTACTGATAATGCCTGGTGTCCGGTAAAAGTATTAGATCACCTACGGTCATCTCTGCACGATCACCCACAGGACTCTCCGCTCTTAACACTACAAGGGCACCCGTTAACCACCGCTAAATTGATGGTTCATATCAGAATTTTGTTAGCTAAGCTCGGACACAACTCGACGACATTCTCTGGGCACTCCTTCCGTATAGGAGCCGCCTCTGCAGCCTCTAGCACTAACACACCGGTCCATATCATCAAGAGACTGGGACGGTGGAAATCCTCCATATATACGGCATATATTCCACAGCCAGAGAAAGAGCTTCGCCAAGCTTTTAGGAACTTGGTTTTGTAAAAAAAATGCAATAAAGTGTGTATTTCTCAAATTTATCTTTTGCCCTCTTTTATTTACAGGCCCACTCGTACGTTGGTTTTTCGGCACACCACAACCAACTTTGCTCACAGTTACTATTCATTACGTATTTAAATTCCGAGCACAAGTTAAAAGGCCTGAACTTGTGGAGGCCTGAATTTGTGGGAGGAGTAAGTCCCCTACTTAAACTCCCAGCCCCTACTCACCTCTGCCGTTCAGCTGATTGTTCCCACCCACCTACACCCTGTTATAATTACATTCTCCTTGGTGGGCCCTCTTTTATTTACAGGCCCACTCGTACGTTGGTTTTTCGGCACACCACAACCAACTTTGCTCACAGTTACTATTTATTACGTATTTAAATTCCGAGCACAAATATATATATATATATATATATATATATATATATTTACATAATTCTTCTGAATTTTGTCATAGATATAAGCCATGCAATTTAGGAGCCTAGCATGTAATACCTTTTAATAATATCTAGCTTAGTATTCTTATTATTTATTTTAATATGTTCATTATATATATATAGTTATATATTATCATCTTTAAAATAGTATTTATTTAAGCTACAAAAGCATAATGTGGTATAAAGTGTTGAGCTTAGTAAGCATATTAAATATACATGCATAATGCAATAGATTCAGCTCTAAATAGTGTGGTGTCGCTAAATATCTTGGTATACAGCATCCAATTCAGCTATATATTATTATTAATAGTAGTATAACAGGACAAGCATAGCTGTGACACCACTGTGCTTGATCATGGAAATAAATTAACAAACAACAGAATAACAAAGTAGAAAAACGTATGCAAAGGAGGTGTGAATTTCTGAATTTATGAGATCTAGTAGGGGTTTGTTATATAACTGCATATTATTTGATATAATGTTAGCTTATAACTGCAGTGATCTATCTCTATAAGCTAGCAGAAGAGAAAATGTTTTTGCATTACATTCATTCATGCCATGCACTTGGTGGGTGTGTCTATACATCCATCTGACCCATGCACCTACAGGAATTTAAGAGAACACTATGAGCAATCCATATAGAAATATGTGTGTCAGACAGTAAATAAACTGATAGCAGATGTGCATTGACTTTATTTTGAATATCCAGGTTAAAGTGAGAAGTCAAAGCAAATTTTTAATTTAACGTCAAAATAGCCGTACTGGAAAATATTTCTAAGTCAGCTATGCTTTCAGTTCATCTACTCTGTCCTTAAATTTTAAATTTTAAATTGTGGACTACATCCCCCATAATGCTCTTACACCCATAATGCTGGTAAAGCATCATGGGAGGTGTAGCCCAAAACATCTGGAGTGCCGAAGGTTGCCTATGCCTGCTCTACACAATACAACAAAATATAGATTTATTTTACATTTTTTAACTGTGCCATTTAAATTATAAACACAGAGCAACTGTTTCTTCTGCATGCATAATAAGGTGTTTGGAGTCCAATTTATTTGCGCTTTCACACAAGGGTACTGATAGGGGTCTCGTTTACAGGATGACGTTTTGATAAGCAATCAAGAAGTAAGCAAGCACCTGTTAGATTACAGGCTGAAGCATTCAATCTGCTTGTCTTGCTCAATTATATTTATGACTGGCCCCCATCAAGCATGTGTCAACCAACATTAATTAGATCATTATTTTAAAGAGTTAGCACTTTTTATGTATATAGCTTTATGTCTGTAACATATTTCATGAGAACATTCAGAAAAGAAGAAACAAAGACAAATCAAAAGAAAGACGTATTAAAGGTATAATTAGAAAAGAGGCATTTTCCTACTTTCAATAAATGTTTTATGCAAAAATATATAAAATATTTTCAAATTTATTTAAAAGATATTTACCGTAATAGTTTTTAAAGTTTCTGCACAAGCAAGTAGCAATTTAAAATACTAACGCTTACCTATAAAGCTCTAACCAACTCTAGCCCCTATTACATTACTTCACTGATTCATAGGTATGCCCCCTCTCGGTCTCTTCGCTGTACTGGTGACCTTCTCCTGTCTGCTGCTTACACCCCTTACTTCAAATTCACACCTGCAAGACTTCTCACGGGTGGCTTCATTCCTTTGGAACAGCCTGCCTACCCCTTTCAGACCCTTCCCTAGTCTTTAATCCTTTAAGAAGTCCCTCAAAATCCATCTTTTCAGGAATGCTTATGGCCTCCACAAGTAACTGCTATCTCTCAAACCTTCCTCTCGCTCTATCCTATAGGTATACACTCCGCTCTCACCTCCAGTTCTGCTACTTTCCCACCTTGTCTATTTGCTGTCTCTCTCAATACCTTTCCTGTTGTGTTTTTATACCCCACCTCCTCAAGGCTGTAAACTTGTTTGAGCAGGGTCCTCAACTACCCTAAACGTATGCAAGTTTCAATGCTTTATAGCCATTCTAGATTCAAGGACATGCTATATTGCTCACATTCAAAGTTAGCTTACCCACCAGTTAGGTTGTTTTCTACTTGTTTGCCCATCCTCAAAGTTGTTTTTTTATCTTCTTATCACATTCTCTTTAAGACATTCTTTTTTGATTTATAACATTTGAATAAGTTTAATTTAATATCATTATTCAAAATATCTCTGTGAAATAATTGACAAAAACATGTAGTTAAATGTCCAAGTTTTTTTTTATCTGTCACATTACACAAATAAAACAACTAGACTTGCAGAAATAATGATGAATTTAAAATATTACTTAAATTGTCAGAGTAACATCACAAAAACACAATTTCACTTCAATAAGTTAGATCCCTTTTCTATATAATTTGATGAAAGATTGTTAACCGAATGTTGTTATTGTTGACCTTTCTATATAATTAAATCCTATTTGAATTAACATATTGTAATTGGAAAATACTCAGTGACTGAACCAGCTTTTTTTCAGATCATATGATATAGCAAAAGTTTCTTCCAGGAATGCAAAATAATCCAAAAAGCTTGCATTTTTATTGCCAGCTTTTACAGTCATCTGTTTCATAATGTTTCTGTTTTCTCAGAATGTTGGAACCATTAGTTAGTGCCTTAAATTCTTGTTGTTGATATAGTTTCCTAATTGCTACTATAGCCTAAAACAAACAAACAAACAAGCAAAAAAGTAAAAAAAAAAAAAACAAAACACGGCAATGTACCCTACAGAGATTTCCAACAGCCTGACTTGGTTATTTATCATTCCAAGGATAGTGATTTTATATCTAGTGGAACATATGCGTCATATAAAAATCTGACAATGCCAGTTTGCTATATAACATATAATGAGCAATAAATATTACGTCTTCCAGTAGGCTCACAGTCTTGGAAAATGGGAGCCATTGAGAATATGTTCAAAATTACAGTACTTTTTGGGGATTACAACCTTAACTCCATGACTTTTTACACTGGTACAGAGTGGTTTTATTTGTGGCCTGAAAGACATTTATGGAAGCCTGTAGGAGGAACAGCATGGTATCAGTGTTCAATAAAGCCTTTGGACTCACTGATTATTACTTATTGTACCATTGGCAAAGGTCTCACACACACCAAATACACTCCAAGTAATTTCCTCCATTTTCACTAAGCACTAGCTAAAACTGAAGTTCTGTTCTTCAATAGTATTCTCCCTTGTGCTGTCTGTAATATTGTAATTTGCACTATGACCTTTTTCTTTTGTCTGCTTCTCTTCATAAAGTGTTAATATAATATAAAATTTTATTGGTGAATGTGGCACCCCGATGGGTCTATAGAAATCTCTCTATGAACCATATATTGTTTTTTTGTTTGATTGGATTGGGGTGTGATCCAGGGATCAGTATCTAGCCTGTACTATATTTGCACTTCTGGTTTCCACCCTCTTATTTTACCTTTTTTGCAATATTGTATTTACTGGATTATGAATGCAGATAGAATTGTTTTTATATACTCACGGCACTAATATAACATTTAATATTTGTGAATAAACTTTTCAAATGATTTAATATTTTTGGATAAGTAGAATAAAAACAATACAGCAAAATGGCTTTTTAAAACACCAACGCATTTCATCTGTTAGCAAGGCCTTGCTAACAGGTGGAAATGCGTTAGTGTTTTAAAAAAGCCCTTTTGCTATATAGTTTTTTTTTTATTTAAATTTTTTTATTTTTCATACGTAAGTACAAATAATGTGAGAACATATAAAAATAGGTAAATTGAGTACAGATACATATATGTAAAGTAAGAACAAATACAGCTAAGTAAAGTACAATAGTATATCCAAGTATAACATTGTATGTCTTCACAAATGTAAAAGAACGAACGTTACTATGGGTTGATATCGTATAGTTCACATGTACATAAGACGAGTAAGGATGTGAAGAGCATAAGAAAGGGTCCTAATACAGGGCCCGTAAACAACTTAATATTCATTGTATTATCTGCATTAGTTTGAGCATATGTTGACATGCAATAGAACGTTCTTATAAACAGAGATAATTGGAAAAGTCTGGATAATTCTTAGCCTAACGAGTATAAGTCACTATTGTATTATGTGCCTGGTGATTAGTTTAGATTGAAGTGGATGGAGGCTATTGAAACAAAGTTGATAACAGGTTTGATTAAATGAATAAAGGGAATTATGTGAGTATGAGTGGGTATGAGTGGAACTTGAGGTTCCTTAGTGGTGTTGATGGTGTTGATTATAGTAATGGCGGTAAGGTTGCCGACGGTCATTTGGTAATTGGCTGACGGCTGATTGGCGGCTGATTGGCCCTGATGACGGCACAAGTGAGGATAATGGAGTTGTTAGTGGTAAGTGATAGGTGGTCGACACCAAGTTAAGGAAAGGAGGGGGATAAGGAGGGGGATAGGGAGGGGGGACATGGGGGGGAAGGAAATTTGGCATTAGTTAGTTTTCCTGGAGTTCAAATAATTAAGCCATGGTTGCCATATTTGAGTGAAAGAGTTGAAATTTTTCGATAGTGCAGAAGTTAATTCCTCCATTTGTTTTATTTCGTTTACTCTACAGGGAGTGCAGAATTATTAGGCAAGTTGTATTTTTGAGGATTAATTTTATTATTGAACAACAACCATGTTCTCAATGAACCCAAAAAACTCATTAATATCAAAGCTGAATATTTTTGGAAGTAGTTTTTAGTTTGTTTTTAGTTATAGCTATTTTAGGGGGATATCTGTGTGTGCAGGTGACTATTACTGTGCATAATTATTAGGCAACTTAACAAAAAACAAATATATACCCATTTCAATTATTTATTTTTACCAGTGAAACCAATATAACATCTCAACATTCACAAATATACATTTCTGACATTCAAAAACATAACAAAAACAAATCAGTGACCAATATAGCCACCTTTCTTTGCAAGGACACTCAAAAGCCTGCCATCCATGGATTCTGTCAGTGTTTTGATCTGTTCACCATCAACATTGCGTGCAGCAGCAACCACAGCCTCCCAGACACTGTTCAGAGAGGTGTACTGTTTTCCCTCCTTGTAAATCTCACATTTGATGATGGACCACAGGTTCTCAATGGGGTTCAGATCAGGTGAACAAGGAGGCCATGTCATTAGATTTTCTTCTTTCATACCCTTTCTTGCCAGCCGCGCTGTGGAGTATTGGACGCGTGTGATGGAGCATTGTCCTGCATGAAAATCATGTTTTCTTGAAGGATGCAGACTTCTTCCTGTACCACTGCTTGAAGAAGGTGTCTTCCAGAAACTGGCAGTAGGACTGGGAGTTGAGCTTGACTCCATCCTCAACCCGAAAAGGCCCCACAAGCTCATCTTTGATGATACCAGCCCAAACCAGTACTCCACCTCCACCTTGCTGGCGTCTGAGTCGGACTGGAGCTATCTGTCCTTTACCAATCCATCCATCTGGCCCATCAAGACTCACTCTCATTTCATCAGTCCATAAAACCTTAGAAAAATCAGTCTTGAGATATTTCTTGGCCCAGTCTTGACGTTTCAGCTTGTGTGTCTTGTTCAGTGGTGGTCGTCTTTCAGCCTTTCTTACCTTGGCCATGTCTCTGAGTATTGCACACCTTGTGCTTTTGGGCACTCCAGTGATGTTGCAGCTCTGAAATATGGCCAAACTGGTGGCAAGTGGCATCTTGGCAGCTGCACGCTTGACTTTTCACAGTTCATGGGCAGTTATTTTGCGCCTTGGTTTCTCCACACGCTTCTTGCGACCCTGTTGACTATTTTGAATGAAACGCTTGATTGTTCGATGATCACGCTTCAGAAGCTTTGCAATTTTAAGAGTGCTCCATCCCTCTGCAAGATATCTCACTATTTTTGACTTTTCTGAGCCTGTCAAGTCCTTCTTTTGACCCATTTTGCCAAAGGAAAGGAAGTTGCCTAACAATTATGCACACCTGATATAGGGTGTTGATGTCATTAGACCACACCCCTTCTCATTACAGAGATGCACATCACCTAATATGCTTAATTGGTAGTAGGCTTTTGAGCCTATACAGCTTGGAGTAAGACAACATGCATAAAGAGGATGATGTGGTCAAAATACTCATTTGCCTAATAATTCTGCACTCCCTGTATTGATCCATTCCCTTATTGAAGGAGTGTGTTTGTGTTTCCAGTATAGAGGTATGAGCTGCAATGCAGCCATAGTCAGGAAGCAGAAGAGGGAGTTTTTTCCCCTTCCCATATCATCTGGGGGTAGTGAGAATAAAAAGTGCTGTGGCAGAAAGGGTATTTTAATTTGAAGTATCAGTTGTGTCATGGTATGAATTCTGTTCCAGTAGATTGTTATGAGCGAACATTGCCACCAAATGTGTGCGTGATGGGCGTGTCCTTTTTGGCATCTCCAACATACTTGAGAGGATAAGTTGTGCATGTGCTGTATCTTGGCTGGTGTGTAGTGCCAGCGAGTGATTCGTTTATAGTTACTCTCTTGGGCTACTAAAGACGTGGTAGATTTGTGTGCGTTTTGAAATATTTTTTCCCAATCTTTTTGTGAGATATCTAATTGGAGTTCGTCTGTCCATTTCTTCGTGCATTTTGGTAATGGAAGTTCTTTTGAATTCCTAACCAAATGATACATGGCGGATAAAACTTTCTTTTTAAGTGAGTGGTCAGAGCATATTTGTTCAAAGTCTGTTAAGGGCCTTAAGTCTGTGGTTGGGAGCTTGGCATGTTTAATATAATGGATCAGTTGGTCATAGTGAAGACGTTGGATGCCCGTGGGGTTTGCACTGGAGATTAATTGGGACAAACTTTTTAATTTATTATTTTCTACCATGTCCTTAAGATGTAGGACTTGTCCCGAATGGTACAAGTTGTAAATATTGCCCTCTTTGGAATTCAGGGTTGTGTGTAAGGGGATAGAGAGGGGAAGGGTAAGGAGAAATGGAAGTTTCTTTGGTCAGTTTATGCCACATCTGCATGGTGGGTTTTATGGTAGGGTGTTTGTCAACAGTATGTTGTATCTGGGGAGAGTTTGCGGGTAGCCATGGGCGTGCCCTTAATGGCAATGATGAGGAGGCATGTTCAATCTGGACCCAATGCAAGTTTATATCAGTGAACATCCATTCGTATATTCGAGCTAAGTGTGATGCTCTGTGGTAAGATTCGATGTCTGGGAGATTTAAACCACCTTTATTTATAGGATTGCTTAATGTAGTAAGAGCAATACGAAGGTGCTTGCCTTCCCAAATAAAATTGTTAAACAAGGTTTTTACCGATTTGAGGAATGTATTGGGTATCATGATGGGCAGAGTGTCAGGGTACCTGTGGTCTCTACCTCTGAAAGAGGTAGAGACTTAGCTGTTCCTCCATCCAGACGGCCTGATGGCTCCCTTCTCCACGGTCTATCCGGTCATGCAAGGCCGGCCGCGAGGGAGTGACTGCCTTTTGCAGCATCTAGGCAGGAAGTTGTCATCAGGACACTCCTCCGGAACGACCTGTCACTCAATTGCTGCAGGACCAATCAGGACGCCTCGGAGGCGTGGTTACTGCTCTGAACAGGGTATTTAACAGAGCTTCTTTCATTAGCTCATTGCCCTGTCGTGGTTCTAGCTTGTTCTAGTCACTCAGTGCTTGTGTATTCTATTATCCCTTTTGGTTTTGACCCGGCTTGTTTACCTTTCTCTGCTTATCTCTGTTACCCTTGATTCGGCTTGTCTCTCGCTTACCTGTCTTCTGTCACCCTCGACCTCGGCTTGTCTTTGACCATTCTATACTGTACTACTTACGTTAGTCCGGCCATTCTAAGGTCCGGTATACGTATCTGGCTACTGTTTGTACTCTGCGTGTTGGATCCCTGTCCTGATCCTGACATTACGACAGGGCCAATGGATCCTGCAAGTACAAACAGTCAGCTGGCTTCTCCTGATCCTAGGTTTGAAGCCATGGATGGCTCTTGCGCTACAGGCTCTATTATCTCGTGCCAATAACCCACCAGAGGAGATACGTAATACCCCTGTTTCTCCTGTCGGTTCAGGTCTAGAGGTAGCCACAGTGGGTGCTTCTTCTCGCATTACCCCCCCAGTAAGCTATGGTGGGGCTCCTGAGAAGTGTCGTGGTTTCTTAAACCAAATTAGTATCCACTTTGAATTGCAACCTCGCTCTTATCCTACAGATAGGGCAAAGGTAGGATTTATTATCACCCTACTTATTGAGAAAGCTCTGAGATGGGCCAACCCATTATGGGAGAACGATAACCCATTAGTTTATAACTATAACGCCTTTGTAGCTGCTTTTAGAAGAACATTTGACCCTCCAGGTAGAAAGGTTAATGCAGCCAGATTACTGTTGCGTCTGAAACAGGAGAACCGAACACTGGTGGATTATGCACTAGAGTTCAGGTCTCTGGCATCAGAGGTCAAGTGGAATGAGCAGGCGTATATGGATGTATTTTTGAATGGCTTATCTGAAGTAATCCTTGATGAGGTTGCTACCAGAGAACTCCCCGAGAATTTAGAGGATTTAATTTCGTTCATCTCTCGTATAGATGAACGTTTAAGAGAGAGACAGAACACTCGAGAGAGGAACCGGAGACCTTCTTTTAGGTTAGCCCCGGCTTTTCCAAGTCCTGACTCCACGGTATCTTTGCTTCCTGAACCTATGCAGATAGGGTATACCCGCCTCTCTGAGGAGGAAAGACAGTACAGGAGAAGAGAGGGTTTGTGTATGTATTGTGGAGCTAAGGGTCATTTACTCTCGAACTGTTCTAACCGCCCGGGAAACGCTCGCACCTAAGTCTCTCTAGAGGACAGGCCTTGGGTGTTTCTATATTGTCCTCTACTCCTAATTATAAAGATCACAGGCTTCTGCTACCAGTTTCCTTAACTTGCGGGAGGGAAGTAGTAAGGGCTATGGCTTTGATAGATTCCGGTGCTGCTGAGAATTTTATCGACCAAGCCTTTGCTAGTAAAAACAATTTCCCATCCCAGCTAAGGGAGACACCCTTGGCCGTTGAGGCCATAGATGGTAGACTACTACTAGACCCTGTTTTCTTTCGTGAGACCATACCCATTGATTTAAATGTTGTTATCCTACACGTGGAGAAGTTATCTCTTCTGCTCATTTCGTCTCCTTCCGTTCCCATAGTTCTGGGGTATCCATGGTTGAAAGAACATAACCCTATTATCGATTGGGAGTTAGGGGAGATACTCTCGTGGGGCCAGGGCTGCCAGGATCGGTGTTTGTGCAAGGTTTCTCCATTAGCTAATATTAACATACAGGAGAATCCTACTCAGTCCACAGAAAGACAAATACCAGACCTTTACCTAGACTTAAGGGCAGTGTTTGACAAGAAGAATGCCGATTCTTTGCCGCCACACAGGTCATTTGACTGTAAAATTAAGCTTCTACCCGGGACTATGCCTCCGAGGGGCCATGTATATCCTTTGTCTGTTCAGGAAAACTCGGTTCTAGAAGAGTATATTCAGGAGAATTTAGAAAAGGGATTCATCAGGAGGTCTTCTTCTCCGGTCGGGGCGGGGTTCTTTTTCATTAAGAAGAAGGATGGCACGCTGAGACCTTGTATCGATTACCGAGGCTTGAATAAAATAACTGTCAGAAATGCCTATCCTATCCCACTGATTACCGAGTTATTTGATCGTCTTAAGGGTTCCAAAATCTTCACCAAGTTAGATCTCAGAGGGGCTTACAATTTGGTGAGAATCCAGCAAGATCACGAGTGGATGACGGCATTCAATACCCGGTATGGCCATTACGAATACACTGTTATGCCATTTGGACTATGCAATGCTCCTGCAGTATTTCAGGATTTGATTAATGAGGTTCTTAGAGAGTTTCAGCATGATTGTGTTATTGTTTACCTGGACGACATACTAATACACTCTAAGGAGATTGAGACTCACCATAGACAGGTCAGAAAGGTGTTACACAAACTTCTGCAACATGGTCTATACTGCAAATTGGAGAAGTGCAGTTTTGATCAGTCTCAGGTAGACTTTCTTGGGTACGTGATTTCTGGGGAAGGTTTTAAAATGGATCCTGGTAAACTCCAATCTATTTTAGACTGGCCTTTGCCCAAAGGACTCAAGGCTATCCAAAGGTTTATTGGTTTTTCCAACTACTATAGGCGCTTCATTAAGGGTTACTCCTCTATCATTGCGCCTATTACCAATATGACCAAACAAGGGGCTGATACTAAGTTCTGGTCTGAGGAAGCTCTTGGTGCTTTTAAGACTCTCAAGGAACTTTTTGCCTCAGCTCCCATTCTAGTTCATCCTGATACGACTCTGCCTTTCTTGCTCGAGGTCGATGCTTCTGAGACAGGAGTTGGGGCTGTTCTGTCTCAAAGGTTAGGGGTGGATAAGCCGTTACACCCTTGTGGTTTCTTCTCTAAAAAAATTTCTGGGCCTGAGAGCAGATATGACATCGGGGAGAGGGAACTGTTAGCGGTCATTAAGGCTTTAAAGGAGTGGAGACATTTACTGGAAGGGACACTACACCCTGTTACTATTCTAACGGATCATAAGAACCTGTCTTATATTGGGGAGGCTAAGCGCTTGTCCGCCAGGCAGGCTCGCTGGGCCTTGTTCCTCACTCACTTTAATTATGTACTTACGTATAGACCTGGTTCTAAGAACTCTAAAGCCGATGCTTTGTCTCGTCAATATGAACCATCCACTATAACTGAACCACTTCTGTCCTCCATAGTTCCTAAGGGGAATATCATCGCGAACACGAATCTCAGGATTCACTCTCCATTGCTTTCTGAGATCATGAAGTTTCAGCATTTGGCACCCAAACAGACCCCTGGGGATCGACACTTCGTTCCTGCCGCTCTCCAACTGGAGGTGCTACGCTGTCTCCATAACAGCAAGGTGGCTGGGCATCCTGGCATCCGCAAGACTTATGCGCTGGTCTCTAAAGATTTTTGGTGGCCTGACTTACGCAAGGATATTAAAGAATTCATCGGGGCATGTGAAGTTTGTACCAAGACCAAGCCACCCCATTCGCTTCCATGTGGATTTCTGCACCCTTTAGAGGTTCCTGAAAAGCCTTGGTCCTGCCTGGCAATGGACTTCATTGTTGATTTGCCTATCTCTAAAAAGCAGACTGTCATCCTCACTGTGGTAGACAGATTTACTAAAATGGCTCACTTCATTCCCTTACCTAAACTCCCATCTTCGCCCGAGTTAGCGGAGATATTCGCCAGGGAGATTTTCCGTTTGCATGGGATACCTTCCCAAATTGTCTCTGACAGAGGCTCCCAATTTGTTTCCCGTTTTTGGAGATCATTCTGCTTCCAACTAGGCATCAAATTGAATTTCTCCTCTGCCTATCATCCTCAGTCCAATGGAGCGGCTGAACGCACTAACCAAAAAGTTGAACAATATTTACGTTGTTTCGTTTCAGAACACCAGGACGATTGGGTCGGTTTGATTCCTTGGGCGGAGTTTGCACATAACAATCTCATTTGTGATTCTACGCATTCTAGCCCTTTTTTCTTGAATTATGGCTTTCATCCTTCCATCCTTCCTTCGGAGTCTTCTTCTCAAGGGATACCGTCGGTGGATGTTCATGTTGCCAATTTAAGAAAGTTGTGGGATCGAACTCGACAAATTCTTCTGCACAATTCTACGCTGGTTAAAAAACACGCTGACAAACGTAGAAGGGCAGCACCGGTGTTTGTTCCAGGCGATAGAGTATGGTTAAGTACTAGAAACATTCGGTTAAAAGTGCCGTCCATGAAATTTGCTCCTCGATATATTGGACCGTACAGGGTACTGTCTCAAATTAACCCAGTTGCGTATCGTTTAGCGTTGCCTAATGCCTTACGCATTCCTAATTCATTTCATGTTTCCTTGCTAAAACCATTAATATGTAACAGGTTCTCCTCCACGATCGCCCCTCCCCGCTCAGTTCAGGTGGAGGGTCAGGAGGAGTATGAGGTCAATTCCATCGTTGATTCTCGAATCTCCCGGGGGAAACTGCAATATCTGGTCGATTGGAAGGGTTATGGTCCTGAGGAGAGAAGTTGGGTACCTCAGGAGGAGGTGCATGCTCCCCATCTCCGCAGGGCGTTTCACTCTCGATTCCCTTCTCGCCCTGGTGTTTTCCGCCCGGTGGGCGTATCTGAGAGGGGGGGTACTGTCAGGGTACCTGTGGTCTCTACCTCTGAAAGAGGTAGAGACTTAGCTGTTCCTCCATCCAGACGGCCTGATAGCTCCCTTCTCCACGGTCTATCCGGTCATGCAAGGCCGGCCGCGAGGGAGTGACTGCCTTTTACAGCATCTAGGCAGGAAGTTGTCATCAGGACACTCCTCCGGAACGACCTGTCACTCAATTGCTGCAGGACCAATCAGGACGCCTCGGAGGCGTGGTTACTGCTCTGAACAGGGTATTTAACAGAGCTTCTTTCATTAGCTCATTGCCCTGTCGTGGTTCTAGCTTGTTCTAGTCACTCAGTGCTTGTGTATTCTATTATCCCTTTTGGTTTTGACCCGGCTTGTTTACCTTTCTCTGCTTATCTCTGTTACCCTTGATTCGGCTTGTCTCTCGCTTACCTGTCTTCTGTCACCCTCGACCTCGGCTTGTCTTTGACCATTCTATACTGTACTACTTACGTTAGTCCGGCCATTCTAAGGTCCGGTATAAGTATCTGGCTACTGTTTGTACTCTGCGTGTTGGATCCCTGTCCCGATCCTGACACAGAGTTTGCAGGAGGTAGAGCAAGCGAGGTAGGACAGTCCTACAGAACCAGCTGAAACAGGGTTTGTGCCATGATTGTAGGTCGGAGGTGATGGCTTTCAGTAGGGGAGGAAAGTTCAGATCAAATGCGTGCATCAGATGAGCGGGTAGCTGAACCCCTAAATATTTCAGTGAGTTGGGGGCCCAGGAGAAAATTCTCTCTTAGTAGTTTGTTTCTGGAAGGTAGGGAGTAGATAGGCATCAGTTTGCACTTTGACAGGTTGGCTTGGAAGTTGGAAAGGAGTCCATAGGTCTTCATCTCGGATAGAATATGTGGAATCGTGGTTAGGGGATTTGATACGGAGAATAGAAGATCATCAGCAAAAGCTGTGACCTTGTATTCATTGTTACCAATGTGTATTCCCTGAATGTGATTGTTATTTCTTATGCCTTGTAGGAAAGGCTCTAGGACAAGTAAAAAAGGAGAGGAGAGAGGGGGCAGCCTTGTCTTGTACCGTTAGTGATAGAGACAGGATTGGAAAGTTGACCGTTTATACGGAGGCGTGCTGTGGGGAATGAGTAAATTGCGGATAACCAGGACTGCCACCTGGCGCCAAAGCCTAGATGTTTCATTGTGTGAGTGAGTAGCATCCAACTGACCCTGTCGAAAGCTTTCTCCGCGTCTATTGCTAAAAGAGCGCTATGTGTTTTGTGTTTTTGAGCCCAGTGAATAATATTTAGTATTTTCGTGGTGTTGTGCTTGGCCTCCCTCCCTGGTATGAATCCTGCCTGATCCTGGTGTATAAGGTGCGGTAGAAAGGGTTTTAATCTGGTGGCTAAGATTTTAGTTAGGATTTTTAGATCTATATTAATTAAGGAAATTGGTCGGTAATTGCCGCAAATTGATGGATCTTTACCCGGTTTGGGTATGAGGGATATATTTGCCTCTAGGGCGGAGATAGGTAAGGACATCGCTAGGTTGGGTACATTAAAGGCTGCTATAAAGTGTGGCGCTAGTGATTGCGATAGTGTTTTAAAGTATTTGCCAGTGTATCCATCAGGACCAGGGCTTTTGCCTAGGGGTAGCGATTTAACAGTAGTAGTAAATTCCTCTAAGGTAATAGGTTCATCTAGAAAAGAGATTTCATTTGGTGGGAGTGTTTTATTGATTCTTGCTTCAAGGAAATTTTGGATATCTGTAGAGGAGGGAGTTGTTTGTTTGAGATTATATAGGTTAGAATAGAAGTCATGGAAAGATTTTATGATATCTGGCATGTGTCTAGAGAGGCTGCCATCACCCCGTTTGATTTCTGATATAAAAGTGGTTTGTTTGGATTGTTTTAGAGATTGCGCAAGGAGTTTACCCGCCTTCCCACCTTTTGAGTAATAGGTGTGTTTCGTTAGTGTCAGTTTGCGTTTAGCATGCAGTTGTAAGATAGTGGTCAATTCTGATCTTACTTTTAGAATCTGGTTATATTCGTCCAAATTTTTATGGCCTTGATGATGTTTACTTTCCAGGGTTTTTAGTGTCTTTGTTAGTTGTGTGATTTTGAGTTCCCTGTTTCGTTTCGCCTGAGCCGCTATTTTGATCAACTCCCCCCTAATTACTGCTTTGTGTGCTTCCCAAATTAGGGCTGGTGAAGTATCCGAATGGGTATTATCAGTGAAGTAATCTGATAATGAGCGATGGAGTTGCGAGATCGTCTTTGGATTATTGAGAAGCAAATCATTTAATCTCCATTGAGCCGTGGGGTTGGGTAAAGCAGGGATAGATAGCTCCATTACCAAGGGAGCGTGGTCTGACCAGGTAATCGGGCCGTATGTAGCTGTCTTGATTAGGGGTAGGAACCTATGTTGGAGGAAGATGGTATAGATGCGGGAGTATGTCCCTGTGGGTGGTGAGAAGAAGGAGTAATCTTTCCTCGAAGGATGAATGGCTCTCCAACCATCGTATAGTTGGGCTTCAAAGAGTGTGTTGTTTATTTGTTTCCGGGAATGGATTAGGTGAAGTTGCGAGGTGGCTGTAGTATCTAGGTCCACATCTAGTGAAATGTTTATGTCGCCCCCTATAATGAGGATGCCGTCCGGATAATTTTTGTAGTATCTTCTTCAGGGTTGAATTTTGTTTTCTATTGGGCAAGTATATATTTGCTAGCGTAATGAGAGTGTCCCCTATTTTCCCTTTAATGAAGATATATCTTCCAGAATCATCTGTTTGGTGATATAGGAATGTAAAGGGAGTGAGTCGCCCTATCATAATCGCTACTCCCCTTGACTTAGAGCCTGAGTAGTTGCCACAGTAAGTCGTGGGGTAGTTTTGTTACGAAAAGTGAGTTTCTTGGACAAATATGATGTCAGCATTATTTCTCTTGAAGTATGTTAGAGCTATGGCTCTTTTTTCGGGGGTATTTAATCCCCTTGCATTTTGTGTGAGTATTTTAGATGCCATGTTTGACGATTTATTAGATAGATTCTAAAGTATTGGGAAGGGGGAGAACAGGGGGTAAAGAAGAACCTAGTTAAGTTGTATATGTGTGAGAAGTTGTCTTCACGATAATGAAAATGTTTTGATGTTCTTCTGGGAATATTAGAATGATAATTATTACGTGAAGAATATATTAGTACTTAATGCCCACTTCCCTCTCTGATTAATGGATATTAAATCGGTGTCTAATACAGTAGAAGAAGGGGGAGGGGGGGGGAAATCGAGAGGGAGGAAATAGGAGAGTGTGATGTCTTTGTCTGCCGCCACCAAGGCCAGGGTTGCCGAAGGCTAACTAGAGTTAGGTCTATGCAGAGTTATTGATTTGTAACTAATGTAGGATGTTGTATCTTTAATTTGCTACTCAACGAAATATAAAGAGGATGCTGTTGAGTATATGTGAAGCAAAATACGAATGAAAAAAGGGATATAGTAAGCTAAATATAAGAAACAATAGGCAAAGATCACTGACCTGGAGGAAGAAAGAGATATCACTCAGGCCCAAATATCTAATCTATCCAGCATGTTTGAAGCCCAAAGCACCTCTCTTACAGGATTTCAAAGGTATGTTGACGACCTCGATAATAGAGGTCATCGTAATAACCTTAGAATAAGAGGTCTACAAGAACAACAGGGCGAAGATTTAACCCAGTTATTGTCTGAGCTTTTTAATCTGCTATTAGATAAAACAGGGGATAGCCCCATACATTTTGACAGAGCGCACAGATCTCTGAGACCTAGAGGTTTAACACAGGATGCGCCAAGAGATATTATTTGCAGGCTCCACTATTTTTCTGTTAAAGACAATATACTAAAATCACTCAGGAACACCATCCAACCTCTCCTGTTCCATGGCTCACCGGTTCAAATTTTCCCCGACTTAACCTGGTATACTCTCCAGGCCAGAAGATGTCTCAGACCGATTACAACATTATTACGTCAAAGAGCAATAAAATATAGGTGGGGGTTTCCATTTGCCCTTATCGTACAGCAGAAAGGAAGCATATTCTCTATCACATCCTTTCAGGATATTAAACCCTTCCTAAAAGCACTAGAACTACCTGATACTGCGGTAATGGATTGGAATATCCCCCCTGCTCCTGCTGAAGATTCTTCTGCACCTCCACCACAACGAGGTTACACCCCAATGAAAAAACGTTGACCCGATCCCCGTCTATTCTCTCCAAACAGGAGACCTCCAGCAATGATAAGATAACCCAGAAACTAGTTACCTGCCGATATTCCACTCTACCTATCTTCACTACCAGGATGACCAACAGCCGTTACTCATTGAAACACACGCAAACCTTTCCTTGTATCCAGTCACCTTTCCTCACCTATCTACAACAGCGTTTCTCAACTCGCCCCCCAGCTGTTACCTTGTTGCCTGCCACATTGATCGGATCTGCTTGGAACACTCAACCTCTAAGAACCCACAGGACTCCCTCTGCCACGCGATGAAACAAGGATAAAAACTTCACCGATTCCAAGAGACTATTTCCCATCTATCAACTGAACTTCACAGACGGCACTCTCAAGAACCGAACTGTCAAAAAGTTATTTCTATTCATTGCTGACTCGCTATTGAAAGGTTCCAGGCGAGGGATTGAGATATCAACTGTCAGGTTGTATGTTTACAGTTAAAGGGGTAACAAACTACAAATCTATCGTACCATTAATTTGTCTATACCCGGTTCTGGCTGTTGCCTATATATAATCAAACATTAGTCCTGTCCTTTGCTTCCTCTCTTCTTCCCCCCCTCCCCTACCCCCGTCCCTTCCCCCCCCTCCATTCCCTACGTCTTCCAGTAAAATCATCCTCAACTCTAAACATCTCCCATGGATACACCTGAGAGACACATAAATTAAACAATAACTTTGTCTCCCAGATTTTGTCCACGCGAGACTTCCCAACAGTGGCCAATTTAGACGACCAAAATTTGACACCACTTTCATAACACTCAGGAAATAACCCTCCCCATAATAAAAAATAAAAAAGAATAAAAAAATGGGTCCACCAATACTAATTTAACTCGAAATGGTTACAGCCAAGAACTTATATACTTTCTCGATATTCCTCCCCCTTTCTTATTCCTCAAACCTCTTACCCCTATCCCTCTTCCTCCTAATCCAAACACTTACCCCCCTCCCCCCACCCAGTCGCTTCCTCCTCCAAATCTCTACTCCCTCTGACCAAAGGCGACTTAGC
The DNA here is from genome assembly GCF_036172605.1 of Pelobates fuscus. Classification (NCBI taxonomy): domain Eukaryota; kingdom Metazoa; phylum Chordata; class Amphibia; order Anura; family Pelobatidae; genus Pelobates; species Pelobates fuscus. The sequence goes on along the minus strand of NC_086320.1, from coordinate 197,904,421 downwards.
AACAGAGATTGCATATACATTCAATAAAAGAAATAAAAAAAATAAAAAAAAATTATTATACCGATATCTCTGTCCAACTATGTCGACAAGCAACAACAATGATATGGATTACTCGTTCTTGCTATATCCATTTAAAAAAAAAAAAAAAAAAAAAGATTGTCATGACTTATAGATATTAGGCCCTAGAGAGGGTTTGCTTCTACATCCTAAGCTATACCTCACTTATTACTCACACGTACATAGTTTCTACCTATACATATATACCAAGGAAAGGCATCATTTACATAGTGTTATCCATCATATATTATTAATAAGCTCAGATCTCATTTTATAATATTGTACTATGTTTACAACTTTTTCATAAGGGATATGTATTACTTAAAATAGAAGTGCAAACAAAACAGGGTAGTACTAGCGCTAATTTGCAAAAAGTGAATAACGAATGAGCAGCTTAAACACCAAGTTCTTATCTTTAAGAGTGAGTTCAGTGGTAGTGTGCTGGTGAAGCGCTATAAAATATTCAATTATAACAATAGTGTTTTTTCCTATTTACAATTGGTGAATAAACTTTGACATGTGAATATATGTATAAACAGTACCTTTTAGGTATATACAAAGGTGTCCTAAGTTGGTAATCAGTACCTTAAAAAGACAAATATACCAAACATAGTGTAAACTGTGACAAAAATGAAAATAGATTTAAATTAAGAGGGAAAATGCCCACTCACACTTTGGAGAGCTAATAGTGTATAGCTCAATTTGATCGCCTGTGGGGTCCGTGGAGGCGACCCTATCCCTTCTTTTTGCTGGATATTGTTGTCTTAAAACTCTGAAATGTTAAAACATATATATGGTGCAGTACCGTATGGTTCCAGATATTTGTGAAAAAGAACAGATTTGTACTCACAGACACAGAGCCATCCACATCGGCTCTGATCACGGGTATATGTGGTTAAGGACCACACACCTTCTTTAAGAGCAGGAACAATGCCACCAGTGTTTATAGAAATATAAGTAAATTTATTACATAAAACTATTTATAACAATAAAAAACTACCGTATATACTCGAGTATAAGCCGAGTTTTTCAGCACATTTTTTGTGCTGAAAAACCCCAACTCGGCTTATACTCGAGTCAATTGTCTGTATTATGGCAATTTGCATTGCCATAATACAGACTGGGGCTGTGGGGGCTGCAGAGAGATGTTACTTACCTTTCCTGCAGCTCCTGTCAGCTCTCTCCTCCTCCGCCGGTCCGTTCAGCTCTTCTGTCAGCTCACAGTGTAAATCTCGCGAGATTTACACTGGGAGCTGACCGAGGTGCTGAACGGACCGGCGGAGGAGGAGAGAGCTGACAGGAGCTGCAGGAAAGGTAAGTAACATCTCTCTGCAGCCCCCACAGCCCCCTCCTACACAGTGCCCATCCACTGGACCACCAGGGAAGGAGAGCCCCCCTCCCTGGCCAGCTAGCAAGCAGGGAGAGGGGACGAAAAAATTTATATATAGCAATAATAATAAAAAAAAATACAAATAATAAAATAAAAATAATAATTAACCCCTTAAGGACACACGACGTGTGTGACACGTCATGATTCCCTTTTATTCCAGAAGTTTGGTCCTTAAGGGGTTAAATAAAAAATTATAATAAAATAAAAAAATAATAATAATAAAAAATGTAATGAAACAAAAAAAATATTAAAATAATAATTAAAAAATAAGGCTCTGCATCACACTCTGCATTACACACACACACATACACACACTGCATTCATACACACACACTGCACTCATACACACACACACTGCACTCATACACACACACACTGCACTCATACACACACACACTGCACTCATACACACACACACACTGCACTCATACACACACACTGCACTCATACACACAGCATTCTCATACACACACACTGCACTCATACACACTGCATTCATACACACACACTGCATTCATGCACACACACTGCACTCATACACACACACACACTGCATTCATACACACACACTGCACTCATACACACACACTGCACTCATACACACACACTGCACTCATACACACACACTGCACTCATACACACACACTGCACTCATACACACAGCATTCTCATACACACAGCATTCTCATACACACAGCATTCTCATACACACACTGCACTCATACACACACACGGCATTCATACACACACTGCATTCATACACACACACTGCACTCATACACACACTGCACTCATACACAGCATTCTCATAGACACACACTGCCCTCATACACACAGCATTCTCATACACACACACTGCATTCATTATATACACACACTGCATTCATATACACACACTACATTCATATACATACTGCACTCATACACACACTGCATTCTCATACACACACACTGCATTCTCATACACACACTGCATTCATTATATACACACACTGTAAATAAATATTCAATTAATATAATTTTTTAAGGATCTAATTTTATTTAGAAATTTAAGAAGCTGCTGCATTTCCCACCCTAGTCTTTGTCAGGGTACCTGAGGCCTCTACCTCTAAGGGAGGTAGAGACTTGGTGGTTTATCCGTCCAGGCGAGCTGTTTCCTCCGTTCCTCGCGGTCCATCCAGTCACTTAAACACCGGCCGCGAGGAATCCACGTCCTTTTCTAGCAGGACGCTCAATACGTGACGTCATGACGCTATCACGAGCGACCTGTCACTCAAGTCTCCGATATCCAATCGGTACTTGTCAGAGGCGTGATTACCATCCAGAGCCAGGGTATTTAAGCTTACTTCTCACTTCAGCTCATTGCCCTGTCGTGGTTCTAGCTTGTCTAGTCACTCAGCGCTCTGGTATTCGTGTTTGCTCTATTGGTTTTGACTCGGCTCGTTGTACTACCCTGCTTCTCTGTTATCCCTTGACCCGGCTTGTCTCTCGCTTATCTGTCTTCTCGTTCCCTCGACCTCGGCTTGTCTCTGACTATTCTCTATTACTCTCGGTACGTTAGTCCGGCCATTCTAAGGCCCGGTATACGTACCTTTCCTCTCTTTGTACTCTGCGTGTTGGATCCCTGTCCCGATCCTGACATTACGACAGGGCCAATGGATCCTGCAGGTACAAACAGTCAGCTTGGTTCTTCGGATTCCAGGTTTGACGCCATGGAGCATAGGATGGATCAGATGGCTTTGGCACTACAGGCACTTTTGTCCCGTGCTAGTAATCCACCTGAGGAGACACGTACTCCTTCTATTTCTCCTGCAGTCTCAGGTCTAGAGGTAGCCACTGTAGGTGCTTCTTCCCGTATTACCCCACCAGTACGTTATGGCGGGTCACCGGAGAAGTGTCGTGGCTTTCTTTTTTTTTATAATTCTTTATTTTTGTAGTGCATGTGACGGTAACATACAAGCACATGGTACCCCAAAGGCAATCCACGTGTATATTGCAAAACAAAGATTACATAGTATAGAGAGCATTGGGGTGTAGTAGTACTTTGCACTATTTTTTATATATATGTGATCACGCTTAAATCATGCTGAGTAGGTATTGTATAGATTGCGATTCTATGAGATATCAAGAAATTATACAGGAAGATGGCTTTGCGTTAGATTTATACGGTTACGTGCAGGTAATAAGCTTATTTTAGGTAAGTACATGCTTAGGTATGAACGATTTATTTTCACCCCTTACTCCCCTTAGCCCCACATGGATGCAGTAGGTAACGCTCGAGAGATATACTGTTAAGCCCTAGCCGCTGATAGCTATACATGAATACAGAAAATACTTAAAATACAGTAAGGCAGGTAGCATTTTGTTATATTTACACTAGGGAGGGTAAGGACTATTCAGATCATGCTTAGAAGGTCCCTTTGTGTCTGGAAAGTCCTGCCTTCTGTGGAGTCAATTTGGTCTCCCTGTTGTCTGGTGTTCAGCTCGCGTTGCGGCTGCTGTGGGCTGGCTAGCCGGTGCTGCATGGGGTGCTTTGCGACATCGGATTTTCTGGGCTTGGACCCCGGAGTGTCCAAGTGGTGATGTGGTGCAGAGTGAGGGCTGATATGCTCTGCTGGACTGGTGGTTGCAGGCTTGGTGCGTTGTGCCCTTTTTCCCGCCACTGGTTGCTGATCCCTCTCCTTACCGGAGCTGAGAGCCTGAGGAGGGATCCACGAGGTAAGTGTCCCAGTATGGTGCCTTTTTGCAGGTACACGGCTGGAGTCTATGGGTGTTTGATCCTGCAGCGCTATGGAGCCGCGTTGGATGCGGCGGTCGTGGGGTAGTTCTCTCCTGCCGAGATCTTGAGGTTAAGTGTGTTCCCCGCCATTTTAAGATCTGGCAGTACTGCAAGGCCTCCGTCCCATTTGTGGCGGTCAGGGTGCCAGGGTTTCAGGGTGAGGACCGGGATCACCCCCCCGGTCCAGGGGGGGGGGGAACAGGGCCGGTTCCTCGAGGGCCCAGGCCCCCGGCTGGGTACCATTCGGCGGGATAGCGGGGCAGCGGCCGTCCGCTCCGCTCACCGCTGGAGTAGGCCTCAATTTCAGCCTCGAAGATTACCCTCCCAGGGGACTAAAACTCAGCGAGCTAGCCTCTCCCTGGGTCCCGGGCACTATGCCCATCGAGGGCCGCCACTGCCGGTCGGAATATGTGGCCAAAACTGCAGATTAATCGCTGAAAAGCTCATGTTTTGCTGGAGCTGGTCTGTCTTGCGACCGTCCAGCTCGGCGGCCGGCCCCGCCCCCCGTGTCGTGGCTTTCTAAACCAGATTAGCATCCATTTCGAATTACAACCCCGCTCTTATCCTACTGATAGAGCGAAGGTTGGATTTATTATCACTCTACTCATTGAAAAAGCTTTGAGATGGGCCAATCCTTTATGGGAGAATGATAACCCACTAGTCTATAATTATAATGCCTTTGTAGCTGCGTTTAGAAGAACTTTTGACCCCCCTGGTAGGAAGGTCAATGCAGCTAGATTACTGTTGCGCCTTAGACAAGACAATCGAACACTTGTGGATTATGCACTAGAGTTCAGGTCCTTGGCGGCAGAAGTTAAGTGGAACGAACAGGCTTATATAGATGTGTTTCTGAATGGGTTATCAGATGTAATTCTTGACGAGGTCGCTACTAGAGAACTCCCTGAAAATTTGGAGGATTTAATTTCTTTTATATCTCGTATTGATGAACGCTTAAGAGAGAGGCTGAACACTCGAGATAGGACCCGTAGACCCTCCTTTAAACTAGCGCCTACCTTTCAAATTTCTGAGTTCGAGGACTTACGTATTCCTGAACCTATGCAGATAGGCAGTACTCATCTCACAGAGAGTGAGAGACAGTACAGGAGAAGGGAGGGCTTATGTATGTATTGTGGAGTCAGGGGTCATTTACGCCTAAACTGTCCCAATCGTTCGGGAAACGCTCGCACCTAAGTTCCTCTAGAGGACAGGCCTTGGGTGTTTCTACTTTGTCCTCTATTCACAACTACAAAGAGCTCAGGCTTCTGTTACCCGTTTCTTTAAAGTGGGAGAAGGGAGTAGTTAAGACTATGGCACTAATCGATTCTGGAGCTGCTGAGAGCTTTATAGATCAGGGTTTTGCTGCCAAGCATGCTATTCCATCCCAGTTAAAAGAGACACCACTGGCCGTTGAGGCCATCGATGGTAGACCGTTACTTGAGCCTGTTATTTTCCATGAGACCATACCGATTAACTTAACTGTTGGCATCCTACATAGAGAAGACATATCCTTACTGCTCATTTCTTCTCCGTCTATTCCCATAGTGCTGGGGTACTCCTGGTTGAGGAGACATAACCCTATTATTAATTGGGAGTCAGGGGAGATAGTTTCGTGGGGACAGAATTGTCAAGAGAAATGCTTGCGGAAAGTCTCACCTCTCGGCTTAACCAATACAGCGGCTAACTCTGATAATCCTACAGAGACACAAATTCCGTCTCAGTATCTAGATTTAAAGGCTGTATTTGACAAAAAGAAAGCCGATACCTTACCCCCACACAGGTCCTTTGATTGCAAAATTAACCTACTCCCTGGTACCATGCCGCCCAGAGGTCATGTATACCCGTTATCTACGAAAGAGAACTCAGTTCTAGAGGAGTATATTCACGAAAATTTAGACAAGGGATTCATTAGAAGGTCCTCCTCCCCTGCCGGGGCTGGATTTTTTTTTGTTAAAAAGAAGGATGGTTCTCTGAGGCCTTGTATTGATTATCGAGGCCTAAATAAGATAACCATTAAAAATGCCTATCCAATCCCCTTGATTACCGAACTCTTCGATCGTTTGAAGGGCTCTACAATTTTCACCAAGTTAGACCTCAGAGGGGCATATAACTTGGTGAGAATCCAGCAGGGACATGAGTGGATGACGGCATTCAATACTCGATATGGTCACTATGAATATACTGTTATGCCTTTTGGGTTATGCAATGCACCAGCTGTATTCCAGGATCTGATAAATGAGGTTCTTAGGGAATTTCAGCAAGATTGCGTCATTGTATACCTAGATGATATACTCATTCATTCTAGTGACATTGAGATTCATCACAAGCAAGTCAGGAGGGTTTTGCACAAGCTTCTCCAGCATGGCTTGTACTGCAAGTTGGAGAAATGTAGCTTTGATCAAACCCAGGTAACCTTTCTCGGCTATGTGATCTCTGGGGAGGGATTTAAGATGGATCCGGATAAGCTCCAATCCATTCTAGAGTGGCCTTTACCCAAAGGTCTTAAAGCCGTACAGAGATTTATTGGTTTTTCTAATTATTATAGGCGCTTTATTAAGGGCTATTCTTCCATTATCGCACCTATCACTAACATGACCAAACAGGGGGCTGATACTAAGAATTGGACTACTGAAGCTCTCCTGGCGTTCAAAACTCTCAAGGAGCTTTTCGCTTCCGCTCCAATTTTAGTTCACCCCGACACTTCTCTGCCTTTTTTACTTGAGGTAGACGCATCAGAGACCGGTTTAGGTGCTGTCCTATCTCAAAGGTTGGGTGTTGATAAACCATTACATCCATGTGGATTTTTCTCTAAAAAATTGACCGGTACTGAGAGCAGGTATGACATTGGTGACAGAGAATTACTAGCGGTTATCAAGGCTTTGAAAGAGTGGAAACATTTATTGGAAGGTACTTTACATCCTGTTACCATTCTGACAGACCACAAAAACTTGTCTTATATCGGAGAGGCCAAACGTCTGTCCTCCAGGCAGGCTCGTTGGTCGTTGTTTCTTACCCATTTCAATTACGTTCTGACTTACAGACCTGGGTCAAAGAATTCTAAAGCCGATGCGCTATCTCGCCAATATGAGCCCTCTGCCTCAGTTGAACCACTGTTGTCCTCCATTGTACCCAAATGCAATATTATTGCTAATACCAGTCTCAAAATTCATTCTCCGCTACTTGACCAGATCTTGAAGTCACAACATCTAGCTCCTGGAAACACTCCTGAGGGAAGAAACTTTGTTCCTCCTGAACTTCAACTGGAGCTCTTACAATGCTTTCACGAAAGTAAAATAGCTGGTCATCCTGGTATTCGCAAGACATACTCTCTGATATCCAAGGATTTCTGGTGGCCTTCACTTCGAAAAGATATTGAGGAGTTCGTCGCAGCTTGTGAGACTTGTGCCAAGACTAAACTACTTCATGCATCTCCATGTGGTCTGTTACACCCCTTGGACATTCCTGAGAAACCTTGGTCCTGTTTGTCCATAGACTTTATCGTTGATTTGCCTGCTTCCAAGAGACAGACTGTTATTCTCACGGTGGTGGATAGATTTACTAAGATGGCCCATTTCGTGCCATTACCTAAACTTCCGACTTCTCCTGAATTGGCGGAGATTTTTGCGAGAGAGGTTTTTCGCCTACATGGGATTCCTTCAGAGATTGTTTCTGATAGAGGTTCTCAATTTGTCTCACGTTTCTGGAGATCCTTTTGTTCTCAAATGGGCATCAAATTGAACTTCTCCTCTGCCTATCACCCTCAGTCTAACGGAGCTGCTGAACGTACTAATCAAAAGATCGAACAGTATCTACGTTGCTTTGTTTCCGAACACCAGGACGATTGGGTCGGTCTGATTCCTTGGGCGGAGTTCGCACACAATAACCTTGTTTGCGATTCAACTCGCTCTAGCCCTTTCTTCATGAACTATGGCTTTCATCCTTCGATTTTTCCTTCGGTTTCCTCTTCTCAGGGGATACCGTCGGTTGATGATCATGTCGCCAACCTGAAGAAATTATGGGATCAGACTCGGCAAATTCTATTACATAGTTCCTCGCTGTTCAAGAAACACGCTGACAAGCATAGAAGAGCGGCTCCTGTTTTTGTTCCTGGGGATAGGGTATGGTTGAGTACCAAGAATATTCGCTTAAAAGTTCCATCTATGAAATTTGCTCCTCGTTACATAGGCCCTTACAGGGTTCTCACTCGTATCAATCCGGTTGCGTATCGCCTTGCTCTGCCACCTGCCTTACGCATTCCTAACTCCTTTCATGTCTCCTTGTTGAAACCTCTTATTTGCAACAAATTCTCCTCTAAGGCCTCCTCACCTCGTCCTGTTCAGGTGGAGGGTCGGGAGGAGTACGAGGTCAGCTCCATCATTGACTCCAGAATTTCAAGGGGAAAATTGCAATATCTGGTCAACTGGAGGGGATATGGTCCTGAGGAGAGGAGTTGGGTACCTCAGGAGGACGTTCATGCTTCTCGCCTTCGCAGAGCATTTCACCTCCGCTTCCCATCTCGCCCCGGTTCATTCCGCCCGGTGGGCGTATCTGAGAGGGGGGGTACTGTCAGGGTACCTGAGGCCTCTACCTCTAAGGGAGGTAGAGACTTGGTGGTTTATCCGTCCAGGCGAGCTGTTTCCTCCGTTCCTCGCGGTCCATCCAGTCACTTAAACACCGGCCGCGAGGAATCCACGTCCTTTTCTAGCAGGACGCTCAATACGTGACGTCATGACGCTATCACGAGCGACCTGTCACTCAAGTCTCCGATATCCAATCGGTACTTGTCAGAGGCGTGATTACCATCCAGAGCCAGGGTATTTAAGCTTACTTCTCACTTCAGCTCATTGCCCTGTCGTGGTTCTAGCTTGTCTAGTCACTCAGCGCTCTGGTATTCGTGTTTGCTCTATTGGTTTTGACTCGGCTCGTTGTACTACCCTGCTTCTCTGTTATCCCTTGACCCGGCTTGTCTCTCGCTTATCTGTCTTCTCGTTCCCTCGACCTCGGCTTGTCTCTGACTATTCTCTATTACTCTCGGTACGTTAGTCCGGCCATTCTAAGGCCCGGTATACGTACCTTTCCTCTCTTTGTACTCTGCGTGTTGGATCCCTGTCCCGATCCTGACAGTCTTATACTCGAGTCAATAAGTTTTCCCAGTTTTTTGGGGTAAAATTAGGGGCCTCGGCTTATATTCGGGTCGGCTTATACTCGAGTATATACGGTATATATAGCAATATAAAAACACTGTATAGGCATAAAAAAGTCCAAATAAATAAAGACCGGTATTCTCCAAGTTCCAGGACGCGTTTTGCTTCAGCTTCTTCAACTGGATAAAAAAAAGTCTCTATCATATCATGATAGAGACTTTTTTTATCCAGTTGAAGAAGCTGTTGAAGCGAAACGCGTCCTGGAACTTGGAGAATACCGGTCTTTATTTATTTGGACTTTTTTATGCCTATACAGTGTTTTTATATTGCTATATATAGTTTTTTATTGTTATAAATAGTTTTATGTAATAAATTTACTTATATTTCTATAAACACTGGTGGCATTGTTCCTGCTCTTAAAGAAGGTGTGTGGTCCTTAACCACATATACTCGTGATCAGAGCCGATGTGGATGGCTCTGTGTCTGTGAGAACAAATCTGTTCTTTTTCACAAATATCTGGAACCATACGGTACTGCACCATATATATGTTTTAACATTTCAGAGTTTTAAGACAACAATATCCAGCAAAAAGAAGGGATAGGGTCGCCTCCACGGACCCCACAGGCGATCAAATTGAGCTATACACTATTAGCTCTCCAAAGTGTGAGTGGGCATTTTCCCTCTTAATTTAAATCTATTTTCATTTTTGTCACAGTTTACACTATGTTTGGTATATTTGTCTTTTTAAGGTACTGATTACCAACTTAGGACACCTTTGTATATACCTAAAAGGTACTGTTTATACATATATTCACATGTCAAAGTTTATTCACCAATTGTAAATAGGAAAAAACACTATTGTTATAATTGAATATTTTATAGCGCTTCACCAGCACACTACCACTGAACTCACTCTTAAAGATATGTATTACTTGTTATATATTGCTGTTGTATAATGACTACTATGTTTGTATCACTACGCACTACTCCTACAACCTTTTCCTCCTCTTTCTCCCCTCCACACAATTCCCCTCCCTCCCCTCCCTTACCCCTCCCTCCCCTCCCTTACCCCTCCCTCCTCTCCCTTACCCCTCCCTCCTCTCCCTTACCCCTCCCTCCTCCTCCCTCCATCCCCTTTAAGGTTATGCGATCCTTCCGAAACCTCAAAGGTCACCTAGGTAATTGGTAGAGATTTTTACTTTAACCTATTATCACACAAGTCTCCTTACTACACCACACTTCTCAAGTGGATTACATTGCACATGGCCTCCGATCGACCACACACCCGAAATCTAGCTGTTCCTCTATAGAATATAGAGAGATTCAGCATTCCCGTCACCCTTACTACAGTGTGACGCTAAGCAGACGACTACCTACATAACCACTATTGCTAGTAAAACTTAGTCTTTGACCAGAGAGGGTTTCCAAGTTCTCAAACACTCTCGATCAATAATTTAAGGTATTCGTCTACTGTTATTTTTTTTTTGGGGGGGGGGGGGGCATTTGCCTATTGCTATATTGTTTTTATTCAAATTTTCTCCAATAAAGATAGCCATCTTATGCTATTTGGAGCCTTCTAGCCTATCATTTTAAACATCCAATAGTTTTATCATCAGGAACCTGAGGACTCGCAAGTGATATACTTGGTGGGGATCATTCCACCTACGCCTTTATACTGAGCAATATTTTATTTGCTCCTCGCTTGTGAGTATACCTCCTTTCTCTAATTCCAGTTTTATTTTGGACTATACAGAGAGCAATATATTGTGTTTTTATCTTCCCTCCTATGCACTGAGGATACTTGATTGCTGCTTTGCTGCTATATGGTAAAGGAACACCATTACATACCCTGAAGACTCCCTTGTGAGTGCACAAAGACCGTCATCATATCCATAGACAGGGATTGTACCGTTCCAGGCGCATATATCTGGAGCTGAATATAAGCTCTAGAAAATTGGAAAGTTCTAGCAGCCCAAAATACAAGCACTGATATATCCAACCCCCATTGTTTCCGGTTTATATTTATAAAAAGGCTGGTGGCAAACTTTAGACTAGAATTGTGAAGTTGATCACCATACAAGGGTCTGCCCTACTTTTAAAATCAGAAGCTGTTAATGTCAATTTACTTCTATAATATAACAGCAGATCACCAGTGTGAATTTCCACCGTAGTTCTGATCTTGTACATTCCTACATACAAGGATAAATAGAAGAAAAGGGGTGAGACCTCTTTAATTAGGCTTGTCCCTATTGACTTAATATTTTTCATTTATATGTGTTTGAGACCTAACTTATCTTAAATAAAGAATAAAACTGGCGTAAAACTTTTTGAGACCTCTGCATAATTGGATTATCCATTTCATTTTCTACAAACACAGCTGCAGAGACAGATTGTAAGCCCTCAACAATAATTTAATTCATTTAGTCAATTGAAAATTAAATAATTCAATGTTAACATTATTGCAAAAGTGTTGCGTAACAGGAGAATTTAGTTTACAGACGGTAAAACGATTATTATTCTCCTAAATTCTCTTTATTGGCAGGCAAGGATCAGCATTTTTTTATTGTAGTTTTTGTGATGTATAACCAATAAAAGTACTGTAAAAGAGATTAGGACCAGAAGAATGATTAAAGCACAGACACAATTATTTTCTATGGGGCTTATTTTCTAAACCAGGAATTGTACAGAATCAGCAAGAGAAAGACAATGTTCAAGCTGGAAATTTAAATCCTCTAATTCTTATTGTCCTTTTCTAAATATAGGCCAAAATAACCTATTAACAATCATGTGAGAAAAGTTAAGATTTATTTATTCACTTGGCTAGTGCTTAGTGCAAATGGAGGATATTTCTTGGAGAGTATTTGGTGTGTGTGAGTAGTGATGTCCCGAACAGTTCGCTGGCGAACATAGCAATGTTCGGTCCGCCCCCTATTCGTCATCATTGAGTACACTTTGACCCTGTACCTCACAGTCAGCAGACACATTCCAGCCAATCAGCATCAGACCCTCCCTCCCAGACCCTCCCACCTGCATGACAAATAGGGGGCGGACCGAACATCGCGTGTGTTCATGACCGCGAACACGCTATGTTCGCCGGCGAACGGTTCCTGGCGAACTGTTCGGGACATCACTATGTGTGAGGCTTCTGGATGGAATAGAATTTGGAGATTACATTTTGGTGAATGTATGTACTGCTGGGGAAAGGGTGGTGGCAGGGAAAGAACTTATGAAGGGTGAGGGAGAAACAAGCTGGAGCCCAATAGATGCTATCTCCCCACAAAATTATTAATCACATGTACAGTTTTCAATAAAAGCCACATTTACAGAAAAATGCATTGAAAGAGTAAAAGTAAAAATAGTAACAATGGAAGAAAATTAGTAAGCAAAATTAAGAATAAGGTTGCTTTAGTGTCTTCAGAGCAGTCCTCAATATGTACTGGATGTTGCTTGGAAAAATGGCGGATGTTGCATGGAGAGGATTTAGCATGTGTGAGGCCTCTCATTGCATGTGGGATTTCTCTGAGGAGAATGGAGCATATTGCTTGGAGCGGATTTTGTGTATGTGAAGGTTCTATGGGATATATATATTTTTTTATTCATTTGGAAAATCTAAACTCTTCTTTCTATATGTCATTCATGGGTTATGGGATATAGATTTATGATATGGCAACTAATTTTTTAAAAATAATAAAAACAAACCTTTTTGAGATGTCACATGCTGTGAATGTATTATTTTACACAGACCAACATAAATATGAATACCTATTCACTCTACGTTCACCCCATAACGAAAGTAGTTTTATATGTATAAAGTCTAAAATAAACATTTAGCAAAATAGAAAATGATAACATGCATATATGGCATTGCAATTTAAACATAACTACAAAGCATTGAGAATGCTAAAATAAAGATGAACTGCAATTAAAACATTGATGTGCAAAAAAAAAAAAGAGACATAAACTTCCAAATTTCACAACATGAGACAGACTCCCTTTTTATGAGGATATTTTGAAAATAATAACCCTTGGTATGCCTATATTTATAATAGACATGGACGTCCAAGTCCAAATGTAAAATAAATGGATGTCATCAAAAATCAGATCTAGGAGCATACTAAGAATGACTGAGGCATGTCTCACAAATCACCCATATTATTGGAATGCCCACTTGCTCTCAACAGATTCTCCAGACAGACATCCAGACAGACATTTATTGATTAACAGTAAGTCTGTATGTGAGGTGAAGAAAGGGAAAGGGAAAAGGCAAAACTCTAATGTTGCAGGAGCTGCAGTGAATCTGCTGTGGAAGAAAAAAGATTTCTACACTATTCACTTCAGAAAACTAATGGTAGATAGCTCTAACATCGGACCCACTACCCTCACCCAGTGGTCACATCAAACCGTGCTGGTGAAATAAGAGAAGGAATTACGACCTAACGTACATTTCGGCGCTATTAGAGCGCCTTTGTCAAACGCTCTAATAGCGCCGAAACGTACGTTAGGTCGTAATTCCTTCTCTTATTTCACCAGCACAGTTTGATGTGACCACTGGGTGAGGGTAGTGGGTCTTTGACATGCCTAACCGATGTTAGAGCTATCTACAATTAGTTTTCTGAAGTGAATAGTGTAGGAATCTTTTTTCTTCCACAGCAGATTCACTGCAGCTCCTGCAACATTAGGGGCGATTATTGCTGAAAGCTAAGCTACTCTAGTCAGCCTTCGACAGGAGTTGGGCTGTTAAAAAGTGTGGAAATCCCTGGCAGAGATCGTTTCTCTTTGCACAGGATTTGGGCTGTTTAAGGTGCAGAAATCCTTTTTTTCTCCCAAAGCAGGTTCATTTGAGTCCGTTCTGATATAGGGGCAATTGCAACTTACTCTGCTTTACCTTTGGGTTGATACACTGTAGTTCCAGCATATCAAGCTGCAACTCTGTATCCCCCCAAGCTACACAGAGATATTTTGTTTCCCACCAGCGGATATTTGGGACCATGTTACCTACTTTGTAAAGGTCTCTCTACACTCTGATGCTAAGGGACACAGTTAGCTGTTATCTCCTTGTACTTCTCAGGTTAACTAGTCCTCAGTGCACAATTTAACATAAACAGCTGTTTTGTCCCTCTGCTAGCATCAGTTTCACAGTACATAACTAAGATATTGTACAGACCCACCCCAGTGCGTATTTTATGGTTGTGGTATATTAAGTTTTATTTGTTTATTTTTTGGGGGGTCATATTTTCAATGATACCCACAATTAAATTATTTTAGACCATTATTTAAAGCAGTACAACAGCTGCAGAAATATTTTTCTTGGCGCTCCCGAAGCCTTATTGGCTAGGGAATATGCCTACTCTCTCTGTTTTTGTATATATACAAGGGTTATCCCCTACTGAGTCCTGCAGACACACTCTAGTTCCCCCTGTTGGGAACCTAGCACTTCGGTGCCCTTTGTTCTATACATTAAGACAGGCAAACACACACATACATGCAGACATACACAAAAAAACAGAGACAAATACACACACATACACACACACACACACATTAGGACACACAAGCACACACACATACAAAATGTTTTAGTCACCCTCCTGTTTCCTTCCTTTTAGGTGCAGCAGGGTGACTTCCCTGGGGTCCAGTGGTGGCTCAGGCTGATGGACCCAGTCAGCACTGCGGCGCTTTAACAGCGCGACTGGGCCCCCTGTGATGATGTCTGACTGATGTTCCCTGGTAATACTTTGCCGTCGGGTGGCCCTAACAGCATGGGCCACCCAATGGGCTCCTGCAATGCGGCCCCGGTGCTTCTAATGTGCGGGCCTGGGCCGAAACACATGGCGGCAGGCACCCGGTTGCAGGGGTCCACAGCGACCATGGTAGTTCTGCCACTGCTTAAAGAGACAAAAACAACCTATTTCCCCCACACAGTTATCTATAAAGACATATGTTTACCATTTTTAAATGAAAATTTGCTAGTTAACCAAACCCTCCAAAACATGTTAGCAGTCTACACATTTGCCACTGAAAAAAAATTAGATTTTTTTTTTCACCTCGTCTTTTTTTTTTTTCATTTATTGTAACAATTATCTAGTGCCTGTGGGTTAGCCATAGCTGATTTATTAACCACATTATAACTGGGTTAATTTTAAGTACTGCAACAACTTTACTTTACAAAGTGGTTTTAGTCTATAGATTATTTATTTGCAGTTTCATCACTCAATTATCTGCCATTTATGAGTTGAATCACTTTGTTAATACAGCTCTAAAGAAGGGGAAGAAATGAGGTTGGGCATTAAAGGTGCTGATAAGGTTGCAGTTAAGGCTTCAGAATTATACATAAGAGGTGGGGGATACTGGACCATAGATATTCCCCGTTTGGCCCCTCTGTCATATTCCCCACCCTTTACACAGATTCAAGACACAATATTTGCTCTGGGTTGCAGTCATCATTTGTCCCTGCACCCTTCTGCAAACTGTTTCCACACCTGCCAGATAAGCATTTTTTTGTTTTTCTTCCGGTCTAGATCTGAGTTTACAATTTTGCATTTCTTATTCATATCTACGGTGATAACTATGTCAGTTATAGTAGGTGCTCTGGTCATTTTCCAGTGTCTAGCTATTTGAGATAGGGTAGCTAAAAGGAAGTGTATTGTTATCACTTTGTTATCCCACCATATCTGGGTTCGCATGTGTAACAGTATTAGGCATACGGGCTGCTTGGGTATGGCTATTCCCCAAATCGCACACATGAGAGAATGAACCTCAGTCCACATTTTCATTCAGACATGTCCACCATACATGGGTCATTGTGCCCCTATGTGTACCGCATCACCAGCACAGTGGCGAACAACCAAGGTACATGCATGCCAATCTAGTTGGGACCATGTACCATCTATGCACTATTTTTCTGTGCAATTCTAGATGTGAAGTGCAATGTGTAACCCCTTTCAGTGCTCGTAAGATTTTGGCCTATTAAGAGTCCGAGATATCCTCCCCACAGTCCTGAGCCCATTCTGTTGCATATTGGCACCTCCCAAAGGGTTTATGTTCGTTTAATGCTTGGTAGCACACCGACAATTGCCCTCGAGCCAGGACAACGCCCTTGCACATCTTCTCAAAGTGAGACATGGACTTATCTAACGCACTCAGGTTTGTAGTTTCTAGGCTTGAGTCCAAGAGGTGTTTGATTTGGAGGTATGCATAATGTAGTGTGCTTTGAATTTTATATTAGTAACTAGTTGCTGAAACTATAGTTTTGTGCCTTTATCGTAGAAGCAGATAAATTTGGCACTATTAAGATGTGGAATTATGTATGGAAAGACAGACATTGGGGTAACTCTAGATAGTTTGTGTGACCAGAGTAAGTTTTGTTTGTACTTTTCCCAGGTCATAAGCAGGGTCTGTGTGGTGGGTAACAGGCTAGGCATTATGGGTCTGTGTTCTGGGGGGGGTCCAACACACAGTCGTCAAAGGTATACCTGAGAACTGTTCCTCGATCGAGAGCCATTGTAAATGGTCTTGGGTCGCATTTGCCAGTATGCCGCTTTGTGGTATAGGAGGAGATCTGGGATTCCTGCGCCTCCCCCATCATTGCATCTATGTAGGTGTTTCATAGATCTACTTGGTTTCTTTCCTGCCCAACCGAACGTTGTTAAATCTCTTTGCACCATTTAAAGGAAGACATGGGTGCTGATATTGGCTTGAGACGGAAAATATATTGCAGTTTAGACAACAACAACATTTTAAATGCAGATGCTCTATCTACCCATGAAATATATTTGTCTCTCTAGTCCCTCATCGTCTGTCCTATCTCTTTCCAGACCCTAACATAATTGTCTATAAAGAGGTTTTGGGGATTGCATGATATCCAGAAGCTTTATGTGCTTGTCTGTCCAGTCAAATTTGTACGTCGACTTAAGATGTTGGGTGGTCGTCTGTGGAAGATTAAATTCCATAGCTTGGGACTTTGATTCATTTAGTTTGTAGTAAGACACTACACCATAGTCCATCAGGATTTTGTGGCCTGCTGGTACAGATGTTAGTGGTTGAGTTAATGTCAGCAAAACATAGTCTGCAAAATTAGTGAGTTTGTGCTCCCTGTCACCTATTTTGATACCGTGTATATTGGACATGGATCTTATCAGTTCTGCCAAAGGGTCTAATGCTAATATGTACAGGAGCGGTGACAGGGGGCACCCTTGCCTTGTGCAGTTGGTGTTTGTTAGGTTGTTGCCCTGGTTTAGGTAATGTAATAATATTGGCTAGTAATATGTCTGGTGGCAAGCCTTTATTGGGGGCGATAGGTTTAAACAGTTTAGTCAAAAACGGTTCTAGAATATCCCTAAAAACTTGGCAATATTTACATGTAAGGCCGTCTGGCCTTGGCACTTTGTGGGGCAGTAAACCCGAAATTGTCCTAAGGATTTCTTCCATAGAAATACATGCAGTCAGTGCTAACACTTGGTCATTTGTCAATTTGGGGAGGGAAACCCGCTCCAGGAATTCCTGGATCTGTTCTCCAGAGGTTCCTATGTTGGGTTGGTCTGTCTGAATGTTGTTTAAGGCCTTGCAAAATGTTGCAAAAGCCTCACTAATGTTTTGAGGTTTGTGTACCGTTTTTGTGTTATTTATTCGTATGTGGGAGATACGCTGTTTTGATTGTCTGTATTTGAGCATGCTAGCGAGTATCTTGTCTGCCTTATTACCTTGATGGTAATATTTAGATTTAAGTTGGAGGTGGACGTTAGCCTCATCGATTTGGGAATTTAGAGTCTGTATCAGTCTAGCTAGATCACTGGATGTTCTTCATTTGTTCTACTGCGTTAGTTCTGCTAGTTTGTTGAGCTAGTCGGACATCTGTGATCCCCATTTTAAGTAGGTGGCCCTCCTAATGAAAATGCCCCTAATCACGGCTTTATGAGACTAAGGAAGTCTCTGTGGTGTCGTTTCTGGTAAAATATTCCTTTTGTTCTATCTGAACACTCTTGACAAAGTCTATATCTTGGAGTAAAGATTCATTTAACTTCCAGAAGCCTTTCCCTTTATAGGTATAGGCATCTTGTAGGTATAGAAAGACTGGTGCGTTGTCAGACCACGTGATCTGCCCTATCACACACTTGTCTATTTGGGTCAGGTCTGTAGGGGAGATATAAAAGCAATCCAGTCTTGTGTAGGAATTATGGACTGCTGAGTAGAAAGTATAGTTTCTTTCGTTATCATGTAATGTGCGCTACACATCTAATGAGTTGTGGAATGGAATTTGGGATCTTATCGACTTGCACTTTTTTTTGTGTGGAAATTGAGCAGAGGAGTCCACAGCCAGTTCCGCTATGAAGTTAAAATTCCCACACAGCACTAATGTACCTTGTTTGACCCTGTCAATTTTGTTAAATAATAAATAGTACATCCAAAAAGGAGTTTGGGAAGTAAGCATTTGTTATACTATATGTGATTTCATTTACAATGCAAACCAGTATCAGGAAACTACCTGTAGAATCTGAAATTTTGTGCAAGAGAGTGAATGCTATATTATCATTGACCAAAATGGATACACCCCTTGCCTTTGTGTGGGCGGTGGAGTGAAACTGTCTAGAATATTGTTTTGAATATAAGGATTGTGTTGGTTGTTTACTTAAGTGCATCTCCTGGAAGCACACTATGTCACTTTACATTTGGACAGGTCTTTGTAAAGTTTGTGTTGGGTATTTAACTCCTTAAAATTGTATGTGACTATTTTCATAAAAAAACGTTTCAGGGAGATATAACCTGTCGGATGCATGGTGTTGCAAAAGTGGGGGTTGTGGAAAAGGTGTAGAAAGGGGAGAATACAAAATCATAAAACAAAGTACATGAAAAAAATCAAATAGCCCATTTACTGTCCCTCAAGGGGTGAAGTTGCTGTCAACTGGGCCTTGGTAAGTGAATGGGGTCGAGGGAGTAGTGAACATTGCCATTGTGTCTATGCAATCAGTCACCTGGCAATGGCACTGTGCGCTAACTGCATACTATGCGTAGATCATATAAACTACTACTAGGTGCATCCATCAACTGAGATATCCAGTTGGGGTGCCAGGTGATCCATTGCAACACCCCTCACACAAAAACACACAGCCCCCTTATACACACACTGCACCACTCACACGCAAACACACTGCTCTCAATACACACACTGCACCCTTTATACACAAACACACTGCTCCCAATATACACATTGCTACCCCATACATACATTGCACCCCATGCACACACACTGCCCCTCCATACACATACTATGAACCTCATACACACTACACCCCTCACACACATACACACTACAGCCCCTATCACAGCAGAACCCGGGTAAGTGATCAAACTGTTTTTTAAACGGTTTGACTACTTACTCTGGGAGGGTGCCATGGCACTCCTGGGACCAAAACCACTACAGAGAGCTGTAGTGGTTATTGTGCCTGGATTGTTGCTTTAAATGATCTGCCAGTGCCCCTCTTGAGATCAGGTTCTGGATCTGCCACTGCTGTGGGTCACAGGCTTGTAGACTGCATCTGTCTTCCCTGACTCCCTCTCAGCTCTCTCTCTCGGGGGGGCTCTCTTGCGGGCTGAGATTGATGGCACCTGGCATTAGTCTGCAGCTATATAAGTGCACCCTAGTGCCCGGTGCCATGACTTAAGGCACACAATTTGAGGAAAACCAAAAGAAGGTGCCTCCAATCGCTGGCATACCTCCAATGTCTGGAGAACCAGTCTGCTGTCAGGTTTGAAACCCCTGGGAGGAGGCCCTCTCAGCGGAAATGGAGGAACCGACGGCATGTGGGGTCCACCGGTACCGAGAGATAGGTGTCCTTCAGGTCCAGTCTCGTGAACCAATCCCCTGGGTGGAGGAGGTCCCGTAGGAGATGGATGCCCTCCATCTTGAAATGGAATGGTAAACCACGAAGGCATTCCGGTTTCTCAAGTTGATCACCGGGTCAAGGTCCCCGGATTTCTTCCTCACCAGAAATATGGAGCTGAAGAAACCCCCATCGTCTGGTGCCCCCTTTTCGAAAAGGGCTTGAATCTCTGCATCTATCAGGGACTGCTGTACCCTCGAAGACACGGTGACCAGGAGAGGGGGATCCTGTGTTGGCAGGCGATGAAAATCTATAATATAGCCCCGAACAGTCTAAAGCACCCATGCATCTGAGGAGATCTCCCACCACATGTCCCTGCATTGAAACTACCTGCCCGCATGCAATAGAGTGGGAGGAGAACTGGCAGAAATGGGTTTCACCTGTAGGCAGCCTTGCTTGTCCGTGAGCTCGGCTCCCTCTACCTTGGTCTGACCTTTGGGGGTGGAAGGTCCGTGAGTGGTAGGATGGGAAGAAGGATGGTGCATGGGATCCTTGGTGACCAGATAGCCAGAATCAGCTGGCGACACGACCCCGCTGTCGTCCAGCCCTGCCAAAAACACGGGAGCTCTGTGTATGGAAGACCCTCTTCATTGAGGACTGGGCTTTGCTCAGGGTGGTGAAGAGGTTCACGTGCTTGTGAAGTTCCTTGATGAAGAGTTTTCCAAAGGCCAGGGGGCCCCCTTGGCCAGGGGGCCCAGTTCCTTTGAACCCACATCTGACTGTTTGGCATCCATGTGTAAGAGGACCTATTTTCTACACTCTGTGCAGAGCGCAACGTTGGTATTGCCCAGCAAGCAAATAGAGCGCAGAGCCCAGTCCCATATGGAAGCTGGGTCCAGGCAGCACCCTGTGAAAAAGCCTTGTCAGCAAACATTAGTATCCTGGCCAGGGGGCCAAGCATGTCCAGCAGTTTATCCTGTGCCAGTTGGAGGCTGCACTCAACTCCTTTTTTAGGGTCAAGCCCGGTATGAGTCATGTAGATAGATACCATTGGGTCAAATTCCAGGGTGAGGGCGACCTTATCTGGCAGCACGGGCCTTGGGCATTCCGCCCGTAATCTTCTCTGCACTTCCCAGTCCAGGGGTCTGCAAACCCAGTAATGCACGAACTGTGCCAGGTGGTCGGGCAGCGACCATTCAGAGGATCTGGGTTGTGTGATAGACTGGGGGTCGAACAGGTGTTCGCCCATAGCGTCCAGGAAGACATCGTCATCCAGCAGGGAAACAGGTGTCCTTTGCATAAAAGCATCCCAGGAGTCAGAGGGCAACATGGGGTTGTCCGTGTCATCCTCGTTCCACCTGTCTTTCTCATCCAAGGGTGACTGGTCCACCCGCCATTCGTCTAAGATGGCCATGGGCGAGGGGGTTATGCAGTCCTTCTCCCTTTCATCAGAGAGACGTCAACACTGGGTAGGTGAGTCCGAGAACACTGGCCCCTGTCGCTTCGCTGGAGCCTTGCCCTTAAGGGCCTTCACCCTTCCAATAGCGCTTGTATGCCCTTGCCTGATCTCTCTTGGGAGACTCTGACTCAGCTGAGTCATCTGCCGTGTGAGGGGTCCCTCTAGAGCCCCAATCCTCCGGTGCTTGCGGAAGGGCCCTGGCCAGGGCTTTTTCCATGGAGGCGGACACCTCCACATTGATCATGGCCTGCAAGCTCTGTTCTTGGGTCGAGGGCTCCATAGCAGGGAGACTGTTTGCAATGTGAAATCTAGGGTAAACAGAGGACATGTGTCACAAGCAGAATAACCAGGGCAGCATCCCAATATTGTGACAGAGGCAAGATGGATAGCGCATGCAAGGTACAAGTGTACGTATGGGATTAGCCAAGCCAGGTCACCCAGCAGGCCTTTTAAGGTGGCACAGACATAGCAGGCCAATCAAAGGGGGGGGGGGGGGCACAGACAGAGCAGGCCAAATGTGGGCACATTTAATGGCAGGCCAAACCCCTGAGCTGTATAGCACTGATGGGGAAATCGGTGTAGTAGTAGATACAGCAGTGCAACCAAGGGCAGGCTGGCAGGCCAGGATAGGCCTAAGTGATGCGACTGCAGTCCACCATGCAGTATGGATCCTCCCTCTTGGGTGTATGCTTGGTGTCACACCGGACAGCATAGAAGCCCTAGTGCAGGAAGGGAAACCAGCAGGGCTACAGGTACTCAAACCCCCCCCACCGGTACCTGATATAACAGAAGAAATCCTCTGTTCAGGGAAGGTCCTGGACCTTGGGGGAGGTCAGGAGGAGGCCTGGAGCTGCTATTCCCACGTGGAAGTCCTGCACTCTTCACCTCCATTGACCCTGGGCTGTGATTCCGGATTTTTCTCACAGTTTGGTGACTGGAGGAAGGCTGTAACAGCGATAGAGAGGGTTGGAACAACAAGGGGGTCCCACGCGTTGGCGCAAAGCCAGCAAACCCGCGTGACTCCACACGTGGGGCCGCCGGAGATGTATTCCGCAGCCCCAGCGGTCGGTAGATCGGGGAGGCAAGTAAATGCCTCCCGCAATGTTCATGTAAGGGGGAAAAGCAGGAGGGGAAAAGGCAAGACAGAAAGAAAACCAAGGGAACAGGTAGCCCCAAAGATGGCTAGAAGTGCCAAGAATCCAGGAATACAGCCAGTACCACATACATAAAATCTAACACCAATAACAGAAATGGATATCCCACAAAAAACAAATAATTAATAAAATGAAAGGTAAATAATGAATAAATCCCACAGCCACCCACAAGAATAGCAGGCAGTGGTACTCTGACCTGTGCTTGATGTGGAACAGCAAAGAAAGAGGAAATAGTTGGTTGGGAGGGGACTTTTAATTTACTTTACTTTTTTCTGATTGGTTGTTCTTCTCTCTATGTTAATGTGTTGCTGTTGAGTTCTAGTAAAGAGAGACTTAAGAAAAATGAAGCCTCCTGTCATGTTATAAAATTACTTGTCTCACAAGTCAGTGAAATAATTATAGGTCAGTGAATGTAACTGGTAATGGCAGTACAAGTCAGGCAAGATTTTTTATTTTTGTTATATTTTATTTAGTTTTTATTTCTTCACTCACCTCATACTCTCTCTCACCATTTGCAATTTGCAATTTGCAAGTCTCAAGATTCCATTCCCATCCTCTAGTGTGGCAAACAATGTGCCCTATCACATTCTCTAAACTGTGTCTGCAGAGGTAGCAGGCACCACAGGCATTTGAGAACTAGGGAGCAGCAACTGCAAAATAATTAAATTTTAAATGTATTTATTTTTTTGACGTAGGTCAGCATGCAGATAAAGTGTCCCAAACTGGCATTATTGTGGCTCAAAGTTTTTGTCACATCCCTAAATGAAATAAGAATTGGCACTAGCTTCTTTAGTATCGCCCATTCCTCACACATCAATAGGGAGTCAACACCAATGGAAAGGTGAGAAGATAGACAATGAATCATCCTCCACTGTTCCAATTTTTTTCCACCATGTGTAAAGTTCTGGCAAGAGCTGGCATCCTACTGTAGACAGTGTGTGGGAAGCCCTGTTTTATTTTGCTCCTACCTTAAGAGTTGGCTAGCCCTCACAAGACAGTGGAAATGCCTGGCATCCTCCCGCAAAGCTCAGGTATAGTTTGCAGAAAGGTTTGACCTTCATCATCATCACCACCACCACCTGTGTGTCATTAAGAACAGAAAAGCATCCTGGCCATTTGGATGACTCCATAAATCTATGCAATCAGACTGTTAATTGATATAACCTGTTGTTTTGTCATGGCCTTGGAAGGAAATGTTCAAGAGTGGGGAAACCAACTGTCCCTATCCAGTCTGCCTCTGTTGATGACTGACACTACCCTCAACATCCGCTCTGCTCTGCTATGGGTAGTAGTAGTGGAGGAGCTACTGCTGCTGTTGTTCCTCTTTTAAAATGCCTGCTATCGTAATGTTTTTACCCTGACTTACATTTATGTTTAAAAAATGGGCTGCTGCTTGATGGATTAACTATTACTATAATGTTATTGTGTTTGACTACACTACACATAGACCATACTGCATTGCAGGGCACAGTGCTTTGACACTGGCACAATACACAGATATATAAAAGAAAAATGCATTGTAAAATAAGTCCACCTTGGATGCTCATTTTCTTTTCTCTGTTGGTCAGCTGACACTTGATCTGAGAATAAAATCAACATTTAGTGGCTGTCATCTAACCATCAATCATCTTTTGCTTTCTACCTCTTGATTGTACAGGCGATATAGCCAATATGGTTCAGCAGAATAATTCAATTTAAGCATGGCAAACAACACTGCTTATTTGTCCCAAGCTCTGACACACGACGGTCTGGAAATCACAATTTTGGCAAATCCCCTGTTTCAGGCGAATTTCAGTTCAGCCCTTAATGAATCTTCAAGTCTAATCACTATACATTTCACTGGATAGTATCACTAACCCACCTCCTTTATCAGCTGGTTTTAACTATATCTGCATCTTTTTGAAGCTACTCATTTCTCTTTCATTGATATATATACACACACACACACTTTTTTTCCCTCAATATCCTTAAGCATTAACTTTTCAATTAAGGACTTGATTTTCTACTAAGGACCTGTTTTTTTAAAATTAGTCCTAATAAAAGACCATTTTTCCTTTGCATCTTGCTAGGTTCTTATGTCTGTTGATTATCTTTATTGCTATACAATCTCTTAAGTAGCATTTTTAACAATTTATTCATGTCTATGAATGCTGGGGAGGATTTAAATTAGCACGTTGGGGCATGTTTAATGATCACTGCTAACTGGGCGGAGGTCAAGGCTTTTTGAGAGTGGATACATATATCTATTTTTTTCCATTTTCGTTTATTTTTTTTTGCACTTTACATTCAGAACTTGCTTCATCAGTGTCAAAGACATCAAAGATATTGATGGCATAATTACTTATGTATTCAAAAATAGTCATAACATTCCACGTCAAAAGAAAAAAAGTTAATGAAAATATAAGTGAATTAAGCACTATAGTCACCATATAAAAGCAAGAAAGACAGGTCCCCCAGCCTTCCTTCTTGCTTTTATATGAACTTTCATTCATTAAAAAAAAAAAAATCGGTGTTTTTATATTAAAAACTTACCTCCGTTCCAGCGCCGAGCTCCCCGCTAGGCCGCGCCCCCTTTTTCGTCAAAATGACGAAATCGCGGGGCCCAATGGGACGGCTTCGCGCTGCACCAATCGCGTTCTTCATAGAGCGGCATTGAATGCCGCCCTATGAAGAACCTGAGCGCTTTACCGCGCATGTGCGCGGAATGCGCGTTCGCGAGCTGAGCTGTCTGACTGACAGCTCAGCTCGCTTTGTAAAATTATCAATAATAATTATCAATATAATTTAGGGCCCCCACCCGCCCTGTGCGGCGGGTGGGGGCCCTAAAATTATCAATGAGGGGGGGACCTACTGTCCCCCCCCCGGCCCCCACCCCTGAGCGGCGGGTGGGGGCCCTACAATTATCAATAAGGGGGGGACCTACTGTCCCCCCCCGGCCCCCACCCCTGTGCGGCGGGTGGGGGCCCTAAAATTATCAATGAGGGGTGGACCTACTGTCCCCCCCGGCCCCCACCCCTGAGCGGCGGGTGGGGGCCCTACAATTATCAATAAGGGGGGGACCTACTGTCCCCCCCCGGCCCCCACCCCTGTGCGGCGGGTGGGGGCCCTAAAATTATCAATGAGGGGGGGGACCTACTGCCCCCCCCGGCCCCCACCCCTGAGCGGCGGGTGGGGGCCCTAAAATGATCAGTAAGGGGGGGGGACCTACTGTCCCCCCCGGCCCCCACCCCTGTGCGGCGGGTGGGGGCCCTAAAATGATCAATAAGGGGGGGGGACCTACTGTCCCCCCCCCCGGCCCCCACCCCTGAGCGGCGGGTGGGGGCCCTAAAATTATCAATAAGGGGGGGTCCTATTGTCCCCCCCGGCCCCCACCCCTGAGCGGTGGGTGGGGGCCCTAAATACAAAGGGGGGGGGACCCTAGTTAACCCTCCCCCCCCCCAAAAAAAAAATATCTCCCTACCTACTCCCCTCACCCTAAAAATAATGAGGGGGGACCATTAACTAAAAACCTGTAAAAAAGAAAAAATGAGATAAAATCAACTTACCATTCGATGTTTTCTTTCTTCTAAAATCTTCTTTCTTCAGCCCCAAAAAAGGCCAAATAAAAATCCATAATAACCGACGCAATTAAAAGCGGAGCTCAGTCTGCGCGGAGCCCTCCATGGGTGAAGATGGATTATTTTTTTTTGCGCTCGGCTTTTTTTTTTTTTTTTTATTGCGTCGGTTATTATGGATTTTTATTTGGCCTTTTTTGGGGCTGAAGAAAGAAGATTTTAGAAGAAAGAAAACATCGAATGGTAAGTTGTTTTTATCTTATTTTTTT
The DNA here is from genome assembly GCF_036172605.1 of Pelobates fuscus. Taxonomy (NCBI): domain Eukaryota; kingdom Metazoa; phylum Chordata; class Amphibia; order Anura; family Pelobatidae; genus Pelobates; species Pelobates fuscus. The sequence continues at coordinate 197,877,800 of NC_086320.1, read as the reverse complement.
TTTCTTTACAGGTTTTTAGTTAAAGGGTCCCCCCTCATTATTTTTAGGGTGAGGGGGGTAGGTAGGGAGATAAGTTTTTTTTTGGGGGGGGGGGGGGAGAGGGTTAACTAGGGTCCCCACCCCCTTTGTATTTAGGGCCCCCACCCACCGCTCAGGGGTGGGGGCCGGGGGGGGACAATAGGTCCCCCCCTATTGATAATTTTAGGGCCCCCACCCACCGCTCAGGGGTGGGGGCCGGGGGGGGGGCAGTAGGTCCCCCCCCTTATTGTGAATTTTAGGGCCCCCACCCGCCGCACAGGGGTGGGGGCCGGGGGGGACAGTAGGTCCCCCCCCTATTGTGAATTTTAGGGCCCCCACCCACCGCTCAGGGGTGGGGGCCGGGGGGGGGCAGTAGGCCCCCCCCCTTATTGTGAATTTTAGGGCCCCCACCCGCCGCACAGGGGTGGGGGCCGGGGGGGGGCAGTATGTCCCCCCCTTATTTTTTATTTTAAGGCCCCCACCCGCTGCACAGGGGTGGGGGCCGGGGGGGGGGGCAATAGGTCCCCCCTTATTGATAATTTTAGGGGCCCCACCCGCCGCACAGGGGTGGGGGCCGGGGGGGGCAGTATGTCCCCCCCTTATTTTTTATTTTAAGGCCCCCACCCGCTGCACAGGGGTGGGGGCCGGGGGGGGGCAGTAGGTCCCCCCTTATTGATAATTTTAGGGCCCCCACCCGCCGCACAGGGGTGGGGGCCGGGGGGGGGCAGTATGTCCCCCCCTTATTTTTTATTTTAAGGCCCCCACCCACCGCACAGGGGTGGGGGCCGGGGGGGACAATAGGTCCCCCCTTATTGATAATTTTAGTGCCCCCACCCGCCGCACAGGGGTGGGGGCCGGGGGGGCAGTATGTGCCACCCTTATTTTTAGGGCCCCCACTCACCGCTCAGGGGTGGGGGCCGGGGGGGGGGAGGAGAGTAGGTCCCCCCCCCCCTTCAACCACTATTGTGGCCAGACAGCATCCCTGTGGGTTCGGGCTTCAGCTGTCAGCTGAAGCCACGCCCACAGCAGTGCTGACAGGCTGTCAGCACACAAAGCGCGTTCACAGTGCTTTGTGTGCTGATAGCCCGTCTGATGCATTTACCCAGAATGCATCGGACGAGAGGCCTTTTTAGGGCCTCTGAACTCGGAAGTCCCTCTGGTGGCCGTCTGATTGACTGCAACAAGAGGTGTTCCAAGCTTCCAATGTAAACACTGCATTTTCTCAGAAAATACAGTGCTTACAAGAAAAAGGCTCCGGGTAGCTGTAGCACTCACCTAAACAACCTCATTAAGCTGAAGTTGTTCAGGTGACTATAGTGTCCCTTTAATATTGTAATGAAAGAAACACACACACCTACAATAGATATTATAGAGTGCAAGCAGTATATTGAGCTTTGCTTGATGTTTGTAAGTATATAATATGCTCTTTTTAAAGTCTTCTTTTTTAAAACAAACAAAAAAATAACAGTTACACAGAATAGCAGACAAAAAAAAACATAATTGACGTCTCACTACTACAAGAGTTGTCTCGTAATGATATGGTTCCTTTTAACTAGTTTCTTTAATTGAGATTATTTTTTGACCAAAGTTTTTGGGACTCGCACTCCAACCCAGCACTTGCTATTTGCAACAGTGTCCATGTATTCATCTACTCTGCGAAAAATAAAATGTAGAGGAAGGAGCTACCGAGATAGATTTTAGTTTTATTTTGCTGTTTTATCTTTTCAATTCCTCTCTCAACATACAGTTTTCAAATTTGGGAGGGTTGTATTAAAATAGGGGGAACTGTGTATTGGATGCACAACTTCTGCTTATCACAGTGAATGCTACCAGTCAGACTGTGCATATAAGAGAATAATGTATCAATAGCATATCCACTGGGTAGTAGATGTTGTATACTTATGTACATTAAATTGCCCCAGTTGGAGTAAAATTATCCAACCCCCATGGAGCAAGACAGCTTTACAATATTTTTTACTCTGATTTTTAGTTATTTAGTTTCTTTTATTTTTTTATGCTAATTCCCACTTCTTGATATTTACTCACACTGGCTTTTGTATGTGTTTCTCATTCACAACTTTGTACAGGATGTTTGTGGCACATGTCCCTATTCAATCATTTGGCTTAGTGACTCGCTATCTGTCCTTCCACGCGATTTCCTCTGGCTTCATGATGGAATACCTGCTAAGGCTAAGTCTAACTACCTTCTGTTCTTTGTCCTGCACTCTCCAAGGAAAGAGAACCAATTAAAACATCTCTACCAATTAATGTATTATTTTAGCTAGTTTTCCATAAAGTCAGTTGGAATTACGTCAAAGCACTCTTAGTGGACATGCAATTGTCCATGGAAATTATAAAATGCCACACACATAATCCCAATGTGCCTGCATCATCTCCTACCTAACAGCAATAATGCTAAGGAATGTTTTTGTAATGTAACAAAAAGGAACACAGACATTTTATATATATATATATATATATATATATATATATATATATATATATATATATAAAATGTTTTTTTCCTTGCATTTGCTTTTTGAATTATTTTACATAATTATGAATGTTAAATATTTTAATTTTTTTTTTATTTATTTTTTTTTTTTTTTAAATTCTTTATTTTATTTGTGCATAGAATGAACAATCAGGTTTGTACTGCCACGACAGCTGGTACAGACACAAAAGAAACATGCGGTAATAGTAATGTGGCATAAGAAACACTGCACTTTTTTTTTTTATATGAACAGGCTTAAGTCACTACGGTAGTTATATGGTTTTCATCATACAGGCTATACATTATCAACACCCAGTAGGGTGCTAACTGCTTAATAAGATTTAGCCATGTCTTTTCGAGGTTAGCTATGCTTAATTCGATTCAACTATGCGTAATAATAGATTGCCCTGCTTGAGTGAAGAGTGGCGATGTAAATAATCTAGGCTTTTACCAGGGAGAGACAGTGTGAGTCATGAGAAGAGTGACAGCAGGACATGAAAAATAAAAACAGTTAGAAAAACAAAATTCTGCTGTTCAGGATAATATTTCAATCACCTAAGGGTGGTCCAAGTAAGACTGCTAGTTTCTATATAGGCAATATATAAATTAACTGTAAACAAATAATGACAAACAGAAAGAGGAACGTTAAATCCCAGGAAGTATAACTGTAACTGGCTGTTAGCCTTGTTTTACTGGGTCTGGTGTGAGTCCGTTCATGGCGTTCAACCTATGCCACTTAAAGTCCAGGTACAATGAGGGTGCCTGATACCAGTCCTTGTATCCCCCACCTGCTCTCTCTGTGTGCGGTGCAGCGGCAGGGGCAGGTGTGTCCTCCGTGTGCCGTCGGTCTCGTCTGCCATGTGGCTTGAGGGGACTTTCCCAGGGTTGCGCTGCCCCCGACGGGTGAGTCTGGAGCTCTGCGGTCGAGGTGAGTAGGAATGTATGGGTGAAGCAGCGCCTTGTGTGAGGGGGGTGGCTGGGGCTGCTGAGGTGCTGGCAGGTGGGGCATGTTGGTGTGACCTCGCTTGTGGCAAAGGGGCACAAATGCTGGTGCCCAGGGTACCTGTTGTCGATTCTCGCCGTGCCGGTCCCCGGCGGGGAGGCTCCTTGGAGGTACGGGGGGGACATCCGCCCAGACGGCGCCTGAGTGCCGGGCGAATCCAGGCCGCCACCATTTTAATTGCTACTTGAAAGAGTCTCCTCTGGGCATGAAACTGTGTCCAGAGGGTAGAGTAAATCCGCTTATAAAACTCCTGTGTTCGCCCAGGAGGTTTGATTGGTGCGTGGCTTGTGGCTTGCCGCGACCGTGTCGCCATTTTGTTTGGGCCCGAGCAGTCCCGTGTTGCCTTGGGTGTTGGCGTTGCAGTCTTGCTGTGCGGGTTCATCGCTTGTTTCCTGGGCGACCATGCTTGGATCGGGATAACCCCCACCGATCCGGGGGGGGGGGGGGAGCATCATTCCACCGGTGCTGTCGACGAGAGGACGGGGAGATCGGCCGCCTCTCCCCTGTTCCCGCGTCAGTAGGCCGCATTCATGCATCCGTGGATTATGTGCGTCGATTTTCACAAGACAGGTGTCTTTGTGTGCAGTGGGGCACACCGAGCTAAGGCAGGGTATTCTGGTGCTGGTGAGGGTCGCTTTTGCCTAATTTTAGGGCAGTTTTCTCTATTTAGCTGCAGGAGCTCTGCAGCCATGCGTGTGATCAGGATGCTGGTCAGGCTCCGCCCCCCTAAATATTTTAATTTTAAAGTGAATTACTCCATTCTAATTTTTTTAATGCATCTTTGTATGAAAAAGTTTCAAATAGCCTTGACAGTTCACCATAATGCTAGTAAATCTCTACTTTGAATAATGTATTTTCATTATAGAAGCAGCTTTTTTTTTTTTTTTTTTTGGTAACTAGCCTTATTCTTATTATGTGTTATGTGTCTAAATTGTACTAAAAATACCTTCTATACTGTCACAGAATAGCAAATGTTATTATCTGCTACCTGAAATAAACCAGCTAAAGTTTATATGTCAAAAACATTACAGAAAGTCAGTGACAATGTCATTAAAATGGACACAGATTACCAAGGGTCCAGTAATCTATTCTAGACACCTGTGTTATTAAAATGTAAAGAAGAGGCTGATGGATCAATGAAACAGCGCCTTATTAGAATTTCATATTTAGATATGGGTGGCTTTCAATGCTGTATGCTTAGTGATACCAGTGATACTATTGCACATCTTAACAAGTCTCGGTATGATGTAGTATTTCTATAAAAAGCAGTTCATAAAATGAGAAATACATTTTTATTAAGCAGAGGTTGAGCTGAATGAAAGATGAGGTTTATGGTAAGCTAGAACTTAAAGTAATATATTTTAATTTTGAAAGCATCTTTCATCGCATATTTCAACAGATTTTAACATTAAATTATTCTATATGATAATGCCAGGTATAAAGTACACCAAATAAACAATTTGCAATTGCATAGCATAACATACAAATAACACTGACTAATAACTGAACTTTGATTCACTAAGCATACAATGCCAGTACTATCAAATATATAAATAAATAAAAAAATTGCAGAATATATATTTTTTTATTTTAAGGTGTTCATAAATTTGACTTGAGAAATCTTTAAAACATTTAGTCACTTTTAAGATTCTTTTATAGATTTCTATAAACATATATTTGTAAGTTTTATATTTCAATGTAATTGTACTTTGTCACTTGTAATCTTCTCATTAAAATACTTTTACATATAGACACACACAATAGCCCATGTCTTTTTAACTAAGTAGTGAAGTGTTTGTATTGCAATAAAATGACCAAGGTGTCACTAGACAGCACTACAATGTTCCACAGACCTTTGCACCTGCATACCATACAATAATAAATAAGAGACAAAATATTAAACATGTTAACTCGTTTAGAGGAGGAGAGATATAAAAACACAAAATAAAGAACATGTGGGAATAGATTGTCTGGTATGTATGTGTCTAAGCAGTAAATTTGGAAAGTGAGAGAGAAAATTTCTATGTGGAACCTCCAATTTCGAACAGCGCATAAGGCGCTAAAGCAGGGGGACAAGTATATAAGGATACTGCCTGCCCCATCATTTAAAAGCCATGTAATTTATGTACTTTTTATTTACGATAATGCTGAACTGGTAACCTAATAAATAAAAACTAATCCCTGGTATTCTTGTGGTGGTCTGTAGCTCCATCTGGTGTAGGACTTAATGACCACTCCTTTCTTGTTCCTGGCATTAACGGCAGGGATTCCCAATCTGCACTCCATCATTGTGCACCAGACTAAACAGTTAAACAGTGAGGGGAAAAGAGCATTTGAAGCCTATTGATTTTGAACGTTTGCCCACTACGAAGAAATGGTTAGCCTATAATTTTAATGGTTGGTGTAGTTTAACAGTGAGAGATAGAATAACATAAAAAAAAATCCAGAAAAACTCACGTCAAAAAAGTTATAAATTGAGTTGCATGTCAATGAGTGAAACAAGTATTTGACCCCTTTGACTTAGTACTTGGTGGCAAAACCCTTGTTGGCAATCACAGAGGTCAGATGTTTCTTGTAGTTGGCCACCAGGTTTGCACACATCTCAGGAGGGATTCTGTCCCACTCCTCTTTGCAGATCTTCTCCAAGTCATTAAGTTTTTGAGGCTGACATTTGGCAACTTGAACCTTCCGCTCCTTCCACAGATTTTTTATGGGATTAAGGTCTGGAGACTGGCTAGGCCACTCCAGGACCTTATTGTGCTTCTTCTTGAGTCACTCCTTTGTTGCCTTGCCTGTGTGTTTTGGGTCATTGTCATGCTGGAATACCCATCCATGACCCATTTTCAATGTCCTGGCAGAGTGAAGGAGTTCTCACCCAAGATTTGATGGTACCTGGCCCCATCCATCGTCCCTTTGATGCGATGTAGTTGTCCTGTCCCCTAAGCAGAAAAACACCCCCAAAGCATAATGTTTCCACCTCCATGTTTGACAGTGGGGATGGTGTTCTTGGGGTCATAGGTAGCATTCCTCCCCCTCCAAGCACTGTGAGTTGAGTTGATGCCAAAGAGCTTGATTTTGGTCTCATCGGACCACAACACTTTCACCCAGTTCTCCTCAAAATCATTCAGATGTTCATTGGCGAACTTCAGACGGGCTTGTACATGTGCTTTTTTTTGAGCAGGGTGCAGGATTTTTACGGCGTAGTGTGTTATCAATTGTTTTCTTGGTGACTATGGTCCCAGCTGCCTTGAGATCATAAACAAGATTCTCCCGTGAATTTCTGGGTTGAATCCTCACGTTCTCATGATCATTGAAACTCCATGAGGTGAGAATCTGATTGATTGATTCTGTAGACAGGAGACTTTTATGCAGGTAACAATTTGAGATTAGGAGCACTCCCTTTAAGAGAGTGTTCCTAATCTCAGCTCATTACCTGCATAAAAGACACCAGGGAGGCAGAAATTTTGCTCATTTATAGGGGATCAAATACTTATTTCACTCATTAACATGCAAATCAATTTATAACTTTTTTGACATTCGTTTTTCTAGATTTTTTTTGTTTTGTTATTCTGTCTCTCACTGTTAAACTACACCTACCCTGACAATTATAGACTGATCATTCCTTTGTTAGTGGACAAATGTTCAAAATCAGCAGGGGATCATGTACTTTTTTCCCTCATTGTAATTATAATGGTCTGGTGTACTCTACCACAGTACCCTCAGGAACCCATATTAATTCCTGCAGGACCACCAATAATGTATTAAATCCATGTTAACCGTCACATATTATGCACAGCCAACACACATCACACATACATCAAACACAGCCACACATTTCATTATTGTGAGGCTTGTCACAGTTGAGCACTGTGATACTGTCATACATAATGCATATTACACTGTGTTTTATAATGTAGGGGCTCTGTGACACACTCTTGCACTTTGCTTTTTACTGCATTTTTTTATAGTTTTATAAACCAACACATATCACACATTACTGTGTGATTTTTTTATTTTTGTTTTTTTATTTTATTTTTGCACATCTGTGATACACTTGTATTAATGAAGAGGAGGTCAGGGTAAATGAGGAAATCCCACAGCTCCAAAGCAATACATCTCACAGATTGTATGGCATGGATGAGTATCAAGAAGCTCCAAAGCAATAATCTTTGTGTAAATGTAGAATATATGACCTTTACAGTAAAGAGGGAGCAGCAATGTATGTTTTATCTATTTAGCCAATAATCCTTGTACTGATTAAGTCCTCAGTTAAATATTTTTGGATAAGCTTTTCAAATGCTTTAATATTTTTCAATTAACATTTCAAATGATTTTCTCAAAATATTAAAATATCAAGAATATATATATATATATATATATATATATTTTTTTTTTCCATAATATTAAATCATATTCATTATGTTAAAGCATATCCAAAAATATTAAATCAAGGCGTATGTTAGGAGAGAGGGGGAAAACAGATTTAAAGAATGAAAGTTACCAAAGGAGTCTAGATTTACCTGAAGAATTAAATAGTAATGGACTTCCAAAAGTATTTCAGTCTAGGGGCAGAATGTCTGTTTACATGTGACATTCACAGATATTAGCTTTAGAACAACATGAAAAAAATCCAAAATACATGAGTATTTATTCCACTTAGCATGCCTTGAGATATATGTTGAGAGTGATGGCTCTGAGATAAAACTATATTGATAGATATCAGTAGTACATTTGCATTTTTTTGGAGAGAGTGTCAAGCCCATGCCATCTTTAGTTTCTGGCAACTCCTCTGCTGGAAACTGAAGATAGTGTGTGCTGGGCTCCTTCTTTAACCCCTTAAGGACGCAGCTTCAGAAGCTGGACATACCCTTAAGGACTCAAGCTATTTTTGCATTTTTTGCTGTTTGTGTTCAACTGCAATTTGCATCGCTCTCATTTATTGAACCAACACATATTATATATTGTTTCTTAAAGGACAAGATGGGCTTTACTTTGATGTGACTTATACATATATAAAATCTAATTTATTATTAAAAAACATTAAAAAATGAAAAAAATATATATATTTTTCACAGTTTTGGCAATAATAGTGTGTGCATAATACGTCCAGCTTAGGAAAAGTAATTCAAAATAAATTCATTTAGGTGTCTTGTTTTTCAAAGTGCCTAATATGTAAAGGATTTCAGCTTATTTTACAAGTTACAGGTCACAAAATACAAGGAGTAATATAAAATTTAAATGTGATTTTTTTTTTCGAAGTTGGTATGTTTGACTTGTAAGTTTGACAGCTGTCACAGAAAACAAAATTGCTACACAAAAGTATATATTTATATAAAGAAGACATCACAGGCTATTTATTTAAGGGTATTTTAACACTTTTTACATATCCATTTTCCCACCAATCTCTGCTACATATTGCAGTAAAATTGTGTTTTTTCTGTTTTTTGAAATACACAGATATAACAAGGTTTTTTAAATGTGTATTTTGTTAAGCTGCTGTGTAATATTCCTGGTCAAAATCCCATTTTGTGTTCAGCAACATCTGCTGAGTACAACAATACCCCCATTGTATACCTTTGCCACTATTTTGGGAAGCTACAATGAAATATAAGAGGCCAGACTATTTCAGTTTCTACAGTTAGAAAATTCAAAGATGGATTTAATGGACCTATGTCTTATTTTGGGGCATTATAGTAGTTTGGCTGTTCAAATGACCACACAAAGGCCTTCCATTCGTGAAAGTAGACACTCCATGGTATCTCATATGGCATATATTTTGCCTTAACGGGTCACCATTTATTCACCATTATATGTCAAAATTTGTGTTAAAAAAATATTTTCTGCATTTTATATATTTGATATGTTCCACTATGATCAAACACCCCTAATTATGCTCAGCTAAGTCTTCTGAGTAAAACAATACCCCCAATGTATGTCTTTGACACTATTTGGTGACGCTACAGTGCCATAAAGGAGACCTGACCATTTCAGTTTTTAGAGTAGAATTTTGAGAGACGGATTTGCAGGGCTTATGTTTCAATTTGGGCCATTATAGCAGTTTGACTGTTTCAAAAACCGCAAAAAGGCCTACCATTTGTGAAAGTAGACACTCCAGGGTATCTCATATGGCATATATTGTGCCTTAACATGTCGCCATTTTTTCACCATTATATGTCAAAGTTTGTGGTAAAAAAATATTTTTCGCATTTTTAACTTATGCGTTACATTTGTGCTGGGCAGTTTGTATATTTGATATGTTCCAATATGATCAAACAACCTAAATTATGCTGAGCTATCTCCTGTGAGTAAAATGATACCCCCAATGTATGCCTTTAGTCGTATTTCCTGACGCTACACTGCCATATAGGAGACCTGACCATTTCAGTTTTTACAGAATTTTATAGGTTTATGACTCATTTTGGGTTCTAATAGCAGGTTGCTTATTCAAACTTTCCCCACAAAGGCCTACCATTTTTTAAAGTAGACACCCCAGGGTATTTCAAAAGGCCCATTTTGAACCTTAGGGTGGAATCATTTTTTCGCTAGTTAGTACCAAGTCTAGTAGTAGTAAGCATTTTCTCTGCCTTTTTGACACACACTTTGAGATTTTACTGCATAGTTTACAATCCTTAGGTGTGCTACGGCAGTATAAGGCTTCATATGTCACTCAGCTATGTCGTCTGAGTACAGCAATACCCCCGTGTGTACCTTTCCCAGGTATATGTGGATGTTGGAGGGGCAAATTTGAGACTCGGCAATTTCAGGTCTGTTTCAAACTTTGAATTTTTACGCTGGGTCCATGTCCCATTTTGGGGCATTTGACAGGTTGAGAATTCAAACTTCCCCCACAAAGGCCTACCATTTTTTAAAGAAGACACCCCAGGGTATTTCAAAAGGCCCATTTTGAACCTTAGGGTGGGATCATTTTTTCGCTAGTGAGTACCAAGTCTAGTATATATATATATATATATATATATATATATATATATACATATAGGGTAGGTCTGCCTTGACAGAAAATTTCCGTCAAGCGTCGTTAAGGGGTTAATATACATGCCCCTAATAGCCTGCACAAGTCACTGCACTACCAGGAAATACAATTACAGTTTTAACTTACACAAAACACTGCATACAGACCAAGATCTCACAGATCAAGTGAGAAGTGACTAATACAGGGAAAAAAAGAGGAGCAGTAAAAATATCTATATGTATATATTACTCATTTGATCTGTGATCCAAGAACTAAAACATATATAAATTATATTTATAGTTTTCAGAACAATGCAAACTCATTTCTGCACCTTTTTGGTTTGTCCAAATAGTTTTCCCAATTATTTTTCAATGGACAATATTCAGAAAAGCAGAGCAAATATTATAACATGGAAAAATATTGGACTACCCAAATTTCTTGGATTAATTAATTAATTTGTCTGAACCAAATGTTTCCGCCCTTCACAAGTATTGTGGCAAAACTAGTCACTTCATCATCTAAAAGACTGGGTCCATTCGTCTAATTTTTCCTGTAGAGACTATGGACATTCGTATGCCGGTTTCACGAACAACATTGGGCTACATTGTTCGTGAAACAAATAAAATACAGAATGGGAGACCACATAAGAGAGTCGTGTGTCTCCATTTGACAACTGGCAACATTGGGGAAACACCAGAACTCTAATGTTTTAATGGGTGGTAGCCGCTCATATAACCGAACATGTGGCGGCGGCCATCTTTGTTCACGAACGCCCAGCAGTGTTTGGTCGTCGAGTACATGGAACCAAAATCGGCTACTCGACCTCGCGAACACCCTGCTGGATTTACATGCCATTCGTATGGACAGATCCATTCGTCGAAAGAGAGCGGCATTCTGTGAAGTAAACCCCACAAACTTCTCATACCCCATTAACCAATAATTTCATGTATTTGTTCGATTATTCATTCATAGGAACTCCCGAAAGGAGATCGGTAAAAGAACAGGTGCCCAAATTGCACAGCATATTCAAGGTGTGGTCTTACCAGCAATTTATAGAGAGGCAAAATGATATTTTAATCCCAAGAATGTATGCCCCTATTTATACATGACAAAACCTAACTGACCTTGGAAACTGCAGATTGACATTGCATATTGCTGCCTGATTTGTTATCTATGACAATTCCCAAATCCTTCTCATGTGTTGTTATCCCAAATTAACTATCATTTATGGTGTAAGTTGCTAGTGCATTCTTTACCCCGAAGTGCATTACTTTGCATTTCTCTACATTAAATTTCATCTGACATTTTAGTGCCCAGTCCCCCAATTTATCTAAATCCCACTGCAGGAAAGCAATATCCTATTCACATTTTATAACTTTACAAAGTTGTGTGTCATCTGCAAACACTAAAACATGACTTTCAATGCCTATTTTAATATAATGTATAAATATGTTAAATAGAAGCGGTCCCAAAACAGAACCCTGAGGCACACCACTTACCACTTTTGTCCAGCCTGAAAATTTACCATTAATGACCACTCGTCAGAATATTCATCTAGACCAATTTATTTAAATTTGAACACTAACCGGTTGTGAGGAACCGTATAAAATGCCTTGCCAAAATCCACTGCAACACCCTGATCTATACTTCTACTTACTTGTTCGTAGAATGCAATTAATTTAGTTTGACATGACCTATGTTTAATAAAAGCATGCTGAGTTGCTGTTTGCTAATAAAGTTCTTCCCAATGAATTCCTGAATATTATGCCTTAATAGCCCTTCAAATATTTTCCAAGTCACAGATGTTAAGCTCACAGGTCTATAATTTCCAGGCAAGAATTTCTGAACCCTTTTTAAACATAGGAACAACATTTGCCTTCCTCCAGTCATCCGGTACAATTCCTGAAACAAAAGAATCTTGAAAGTTTAAATACAGAGGTTCACTTTTTTCCCCATTTTAGCTCTTTAAGTACTCGTGGGTGAATACTGTCAGGCCCCGGAGCTTTATTTGCATTCATTTTCTTTAACTGCTGCAGCATATTGTCTTGAGTCATCCAATCTCAAGTTTTTGTAGCAATCTGCAAATTATTTGTTTGCATATCTCTTGACAAATGATCCTCATTAATATAGATTGATGAAAAATTGTTATTTAAAATGTCTGCCTCTTTCTGGTTTTCATTAACTAACAGACCCATCTCTGTTTCCAGTGTACCTACACTTTTTTTTAGAATTGATGTACTTGCTTGAAAAAAAATTGGGGGTTGGTTTTGCTTTCTTTCGCTATCAATTTCTAATTTTCTAGTCTAGCCACTTTAATTGCCTTTTTGCAAGCATTATTGGCTTCCTTATATCTTATCTCTCTAATTTGCCCAATTTAAATGCTTTAATAATGCTTCTAATATTTGTTTGAAAAGATTCCATTCATCCTCAATGTTTTTTTTACTAAGGAGTTTATGCCAGTCAATATGTTGTAGAGCTGCCCTAATCTTATTGAAATTGGCTTTTTAAAAATGATACGTTTTAGTATACCCCACGTGTTTTTGCTTTTTTGAGTTTATTTCAAAAATACCATATTGTGATCACTATTTCCCAAATGCTCCCCTACTTGAATGTTGGTCAAAAGATCAACATTGTTTGTTAGATCGAGATCCCGACAATCATCCTTCTTAGTTAGTGCTTGTACCAGTTATGACATAAGGGGGGCATTTAACACATTTAAAAACCTGAGTCCCCTTGCAGAAGTACTAGTCACTCTATCCCCATTTGTGCCTGAGTAATTAAAATCTCCAATAATTAGCATGTTATCCAGATGTATAGCTTTCCCAATTTGCTCTAACAGCTGCTCATCATTAATATGTACATTAGGTGGTTTACAACATATCCCAACCAGTAATTAATTTCCCTTTGTTTGCCCCAAGCAGATATCTATCCATAAAGCTTCCACATTTTCCTCGTCACACTCCCCATTTCTAAGATTTGACTTTAACTCATGATTGACATACAAATATATCCCACCACCCTTCTTGTTTTTCGACACCTAAAAAGTGTGTACCTATTTACGTTAACTGCCCAGTCAAGTGTCTTATCCCACCATGTTTCTGTTATGCGTATTATGTCATATTGTTTAGTGTATGCTATTGCCTCCAGTTCCCGCATTTTGTTATTTAGGCTCTTTGCATTAGTAAGCATACATTTAATATTATCATGAGTCACTTTGTGCAAATTTTTTTTACTGTTGTATACCTCCCCTGTTCTAATCTTGCCCCTTCCCCATCTCCACCCCGCTTATGCTGAGCTAAAGCCCATCTCCTTTCTGTCATATCTCCATTTTGTACATTTCTACGTCCCTCCCCCTACCACTAGTTTAAAATCTCCTCCAACCTTTAAGCCATCCTATTCCCCAGCACTGCAGACCCTTTTCCGATTAAATGCAATCCATCATGGCTATACAAGTTGTACCCGAGTGCAAAATCGTCCTAGTGCTCTAAAAACCCTCTTTCCTGCACCAAGACTTCAGCCACGCATTGACCTCTCTAATCTCCCGCTGCTGTAGCGCATGGCACAGGTAATATTTCTGCAAATATTACATTGGAGGTCCTTTTCTTTAGTTTACTTCCTAGTTCCCTGAACTTATTCTTTAGGACCTTCCATTTCCCTCTGACTTTGTCATTGGTACTAATAATGACAGCTGGGTCATCCACAGCCCCTCCCAATAATCCCTCCACTCTGTCAGCAACATGCCAGACCCAAGCACCTGGGAGACAGCAAACTGTCCATTTGAGATGATCAGAGCGGGAGATTACCCTATCTACTCTCTTAATAATAGAAAGACAACACAACCTGTCTAGCCTCTACACTCTCAACCCTACTCATACTAGAGAGCCTGTTCCCACAGCTGTTAAAGGAACAGCTTACTGCAGTACAGCTAATCCTGAGCTGATGCTCCCAACATCTTCACTCAAACCTGTCAGCCTACGTAAGATGAGGACTAGCTAAACCTTTCCTCTTCCCTCCCCCCTGCTTTTTCGCCCCACAATTACCCAACTATGTGCTTGTTGTGCATGATATTTTGCAAACATTGGTGGTTTGATCCAGGCTTTAAAATATCCTTTGAATATTGCAGAGTGCTCTGTGTATTTATTTTAATATTTTTCTAGAAACTAGTTGGGATTATTAACAGAAACTACTTCACACATAGTAGGATTAAATATATTGCAATGCATCTCATTTGTATAATGCAGAACTGCAGTTCTGATACTAATAATCCTATTGTAAAAAAATAAAATTTTTCCAGATAACTCAATTTCTTGAATCAATTTATGCATTTCTTTTGAAACCCTTGCAGGGGGTTCTGGCAAACTAATACTTTACTAGCAAACACCGCTCCTCACAAACATCAGTAAAAACAGAGGATCTGATTTACTTGGAAAAGTTGTTATTGTGCTGTTCAATAAATCTGGAAGTGTAAGTCATTGATCAGAGGTCTCCCACCATGCGAGAAGCTGCCTGACTTGCAATTTCAAGTTCCAAGCAGAAAGAATTATGAAATATTCTCTTCTATGTAAACTGTTAGCAGACAATACACAGATCCCTTAGACTAGTTTTGTGGTGGAATCTCGGTAAAAATAAATTTAGTAGGCCGAGATTACCACGTGGCATGCGTACGTGCATATGCTGACGTATCGGTCGGTTGGTTGCATGTGGCAACGATACGATCAGTAGTGTACGGAGCATGTGCAAGAATACCGGATGTAGTATTCCCCTCCTCCATTGTGCTGGACAAGCCATGCGGTCAAGCAGAAAGTTAATTCTTATTTGTATTGATTGGTTAAGAGAATGTGCGGGTGGAGCTTAATATGGGAGGAGTTATGTGCCTATATAAGGAGCCTGCACTATTGTCCGGGGCTCAGAACTTGTTGTATTTTGGTGACATTAGTCCCTCTGAGTCCCGATCGGTGAACCGAATAAAGAATCTCTTCCTTCCTGAAGAAACCTGTGTCCATCTCTCTGTGCTTGGCTTCCGTCAGTTTCTCCGGTATCATTTGGTGCATTGGCCGGGAAGCTCATCGTTCAACGGTAGCTGAGAAGCAGAGGCGTGAGACGGTCTATCTTTGCCCACGTTCTCTACGGCTGCACCCCTGAACTTCTGCGTGGACCTCCCTTCATCTCGGTGCCACTGGTCTGTTGTCCAGGAGATCATCGGCCTCTACGTAGTAAGTGCTGGGGTGTCCCCGTCGATGAGTGTGAACTCAGGTTCAGGAATGAGGAGGTAAGATGACCGCTGTTTTAGACGGCGGACCCACTAGGGGTATACCGATTGTGCGGTAGGCCCATAAGGGGTTATTTGTGTACGGAATCTGCCCCCTCTGTCGGAGGGAAGGAGCGAAGGCGCACTGCTCAATTGCACGCTCTTTAGTAAGACCGTTTAATTTGGTTTGGAGTCAGGCGGGGTTCTGTGTAAATAGCCCTAGCCGGACATCGGTGTCTTGTCTAGACTAGCGTTCTAGGGTGTACAATTTGTTCGCTAGGTCGGAGGGACCAGGAGACTAAGCGGCGTCTGTGTAAATTCGGTCCGCTAGCTCTCAACCTATCTTGGCTAAGTGGGAAGGCGTGTAAATTTGGAACCCACTAGACTTTTGATAGAGTAGATAGACTAAAAGGGTTCTGTTGTAAATTCCGCCCTCTAGTTCGCTATATGTGGTGCTTGGGCAGTGTGGCTAACCAAAACGGATGTAGATAGTTGTAGGTAGTCCATCAAGGTACTGGCCAATAGATTAGTTGGGAATTGTATATGTGTTAAAGATTGTTTAGTAGCGTGTATATCTTGTTAGATAGCGTGAGCTCTGCCGTCTAGCGAGAGTGTTAATAGTGTGTAGCTGTATTATAGTGCACGGCACCATAACCCTGTATATTTACTGACACTGTATATAAGTACTATTGCATGTCTAACACCATAACCACTAATAATTGTATTGTGACCTTAAATTGTACTTTGACCTATGCTAACCGTACTGTAACTGCTGTTTGTAAAGACGATGTTACTGGGGTATGTTATAGACGGGTAATTCATATATAGGAATTATAGAGTGGGTGACCGTATAGTTTCGCCAAAGGGCATAATATTGATTACTTAGTGACTGGTGTAACAGCTGTGTGTGTACGGGAATTCCCTGAGTGTTTTTATTGTGTACGTTTCACTTGGTAACTGTACCACGTGGTGCTGTTGCCGAGGGAACGGGTGTGACCGTTGAATAGTGTGCGTGTGTAGTATTCGTTGGAAACGACGCTCCATTGATAAGTATGGGCGCGTCGGACTCGACGATTTTGGATCCCTTAGGTTGTATGATAAAGAATTTTAAAAAGGGATTTACAAAATGTGATTTTGGGGTTAAAATGTCTCCTGCACGTTTGATCACTTTGTGTAATAGGGAATGGCCTACTTTGGTTGCCGCACGGCCGCCACGTGGCAGTTTAGATCCTAATCTGGTACAGCGTGTACACGTGGCTGTTTCAGGTAGGCCTGAACTTTATGGACAGTTTCCATACATTGATTGTTGGAGGCAGGCCGTAAATGACTCGCCAAGATGGATCCGAATATGCCACGAGGAGCAATGTCGCCTCATGGTGGCCAGGACTCGTTTGTCCACTAGGGCCATGGTTACGCCCATTTTGGACACTCCTCCTGAGTCCGAGATCCCTATGCCTCCCCCTTATTTCTCCTCAAGGGGAAGTGATACAGGAAGTTCTACACCCCTTTCCCCGTTGTCCCCATCTGCTTCCTCCTCTAGCTCAGAGTCCATCCCCCTCATTACTAAACCTCCCCTTCCGGTACCAACCCCCGTTAAACCCACATATCCTGATTTGGTGCCATTTCAAGCTTCCGGTCAGGCTTCCTCTAGCCCGGCTCGGAATATTCTATTCACCGACCTTCCCCACAATAAAGCTTCCACATCCCCATGCCTTACTACCCCTCGACTGGAACCCCTAACCGACGCCCCTCAACGAAGCCCCGTACTAACCCGACAACTGACCGGTACCCAAAAACCTAAACATTATCAGATGCCACTTCGTTTGACTCCCGGGTCAGCATACCTTAATGATGTAGGTCAAATGGTGTATGCTGACTCAGTCTTCGTATATGTCTCGTTCACAACTACCGATCTCTTGAATTGGAAAACCCATAATTCCTCGTATACTGACAAACCACAAGCCATGACCGACCTGTTCACCTCGATAGTCCAGACGCATAATCCTACTTGGGCTGATTGCCAGCAATTACTAATGACATTGTTTAACAACGAGGAGAGGACTAGGATAAACCAAGCTGCCATTAAAGCGCTGGAAGAAGAAGCCCGTACATTAAATCAAGCTAATCCAGCAGCATGGTCCGCAACTCATTATCCTAATGCTGATCCCGAATGGGATGTTAATGGCGCAGACATGGTTAATTTAAAAGCCTATAGAGACGCTATAATTGCTGGCATGAAAGCCGGAGGGAAGAAAGACATAAATATGTCTAAGACGGCTGAGATGATACAGAAAAGTGATGAAGCGCCCAGTGTATTTTATGACCGATTATTGGAGGCATACCGCTTGTATACCCCCTTTAATCCGGAAGCCCCTGAGAATTCCCGAATGATAAACTCTGCCTTTGTCAGCCAAGCCTATGGAGATATTAAGCGCAAGCTACAAAAGTTAGAAGGGTTCGTAGGAATGTCCATCACCCAACTAATGGAGGTAGCTAATAAGGTTTACATGAATAGGGAGTCAGAGAGTAAGAAAGAGGAAGAACGCAAAATGCGTAAAAAGGCGGATATGCTAGCGGTAGCGATCGCAGGCGTAGATAGACGGGGCCCGGATAGAGGTGATAGTAAGTGGAATAGGGAACCCCTGAGTAGGAATCAGTGTGCATACTGCAGAGAAGAAGGGCATTGGAGAAGCAAGTGTCCAAAAAGAGAGCAGTATGAGAGAGACCCACCCAGGGCAGGATATGGAAACTTTAGAGGTAGAGCGAGAGGTAGAGGAGGTCCCGGAGGGAGTAATGGTAATAGAGGAAGTGTAAGAGAAGACAGATATTATCCCGCAGCGCAAAGGTCCCGCGATAGAGAAGATAGGGACTTTGTAGCATTGGCTGACATGGTCATGGATGACTATTGATACCGACCGGGCTCCATCCCCCTTGGCCGACCGGAGCCTATGGTCGAACTATCAATAGGGGGAAAAAGGAGTGCATTCATGATTGATACTGGTGCTGAACATTCGGTGGTGACTGATCTGGTTGCTCCTCCATCTGGAAGAACTATCACCGTAATAGGAGCAACTGGAAGGAGTGCTGCAAAACCGGTTCTTAAAAGTCGACAATGTACATTGGGAGGCCACGTAGTAAAACATCAATTCCTTTATATGCCTAAATGTCCAGTCCAATTGCTGGGACGTGATTTGTTATCCAAACTACAAGCGCAGATAACGTTCCTACCAAATGGAACAACATCCTTAAAGTTTAATGGACCTTCAGGTATTATGACTTTATCCGTGCCAAAGGAAGAAGAGTGGCGACTTTATACAGTGTTGACTAGCCAAAACCCTAAGAGTGATGAATCCTTATTCAACATACCAGGAGTTTGGGCAGAGAACAACCCACCAGGACTGGCCCGCAATATTCCACCTATTCGAATTGAACTAAAACTTGGGGTTTATCCAGTGAGCCTACGGCAATATCATATCCCGCAGAAGGCTAAGAAGAATATTCAATCTTATCTGGATAAGTTCATACGGTATGGTATCCTAAAATTCTGTACTTCCCCCTGGAACGCCCCATTGCTGCCTGTTCAAAAGCCCGGTACAGATGAGTATCGCCCTGTGCAGGACTTGAGAGCAGTCAATGATGCTGTTGTAAGTATACACCCAGTTGTGCCCAATCCGTATAACCTGCTTGCTTTAATTCCGGGTGGGGCTACCTATTCAGTGCCTACAACAACTGACTCATATGCTTGGTATAAAGTGGAGACTTCATACGGCATATAGACCTCAGAGTTCTGGTAAAGTAGAAAGAATGAATAGAACTATTAAGAATCAGTTGGCAAAGATGTGTCAGGAAACCCAGCTTAAGTGGAACGTTCTTTTGCCTATAGCTCTGTTGCGAATTCGAAGTACACCTACCAGAAGGATGGGTCTCTCTCCTTTTGAAATCATGTATGGGCGTCCACCTCCTGTACTTGGTAACTTAAGGGGGGATTTGAGTCAGTTGGGAGAAGGAATTACCCGGCAGCAGGTTGTAGAGTTGGGTAAAACTATGGAGGAGGTACAGAAATGGGTACAAGATAGATTACCTGTGAATATTTATCCCCCGGTTCATAGTTACCATCCAGGAGACCAAGTGTGGATTAAAGAGTGGAATAATGTACCGTTAGGGCCTAAGTGGAGAGGTCCTTATGTTGTTCTTTTGTCTACCCCTACAGCAATAAAAGTGGCCGAAGTGACTCCGTGGATTCATCACTCCAGGGTTAAACCAGCAGCAGTAGATTCTTGGCAAGCTACAACAGATCCAGAGAATCCCTGCAAGATCCGGTTAAAGCGCACGACTCAGTCGGAGTGACGAGGAAACCTTGTGGATTACAAATTTTATTGTTTCAGAGATTGGTAAGTGAGTGTTTAGACGGCCATAATAACGCCTGTCCACTCACCAACGTGTTATTAAAAGTCAGGGAAGTCTCGAAGGGACCCCTCTGAAGACGAGCAGGACTCCATTCCCTGCAGCCCTTAACCTGGAAGCTGAGGTGCCATCGCACGGACGAAGATTGAGGATGCAGCCGACAAAAGATGTGCTAATGATAATGTTTATTTATATGTCTTTTTATATTCAGGAAGGTAGAGGTACCGACACTCCTAGCTGTGAGGTTTGCATTAAGACTACAAGAACAGGTAATCATATTTCCCAGACCCTAATTTGGCATTCGCAATATGAATGTAAAGGTGATGTGTCTAGGTGTAGATACTTAAATATATAGTATAGTGTATGCCATTTAGGAGTAGGAGAACCTAAGTGCTTCAATCCGGAGTATCAACCCCGTACGATTTGGTTGACCCTCAGGAATGGAGATCCTCAGGGGACCCTCATAAATAAAACAGTGTTAGAATCTGTACATTCTTCGGGTGTTCTGCTATTTGATGCATGTAAAGCAATATCAAGTGGTAGAAAGCCGTGGAATGTATGTGGGGATCTTAGATGGGAGAGAACGTATGGGTCTAATGATAAATATATTTGCCCCAGTAGTAAAAATAAGTATGTAAGTCCAAGATGCCCAAATAGGGAATATAATTTTGCCCATATTGGTCTTGTGTGGGGTGGGCAACTTGGGGACAGACAGCAGACCAGGATATGATTGTTACTAAGTTGCCTACCAATCCATACTGTAAGTCTATGGAATGCAATCCAGTCCATATTCTTATAAATAATCCTGACCAATTCTTAGATAGATATGGTAACTTATTTGGGTTTCAAATATATGGGACGGGATTAGACCCTGGGACAATATTGTTTATAGGGATAGAGACCGATACTGTAACCTCCCAAACTCATCAGGTATTCCATTCCTTTTATGAAGAAATGAGTGTAGATAATAAGATCCCCCATAACGCTAAAAACCTGTTCATAGATTTAGCTGAGAGTATTGCTGATAGTCTTAATGTAACCAACTGCTATGTGTGTGGAGGTACTAACATGGGAGACCAATGGCCTTGGGAAGCAAAGGAGGTAATGTCCGGTTCTGAGGCAGTTGAACAATTAATATCCTCACAAGCCGATTATCAGATGAGTGTTAGAGGTAAATCTGAGTGGAGATTAAAGACCTCCATCATAGGTTATGTTTGCATAGCAAGGAAAGGAATGATGTTTAATACTTCTGTAGGAGAATTAACTTGTCTAGGGCAAAAAGCGTATGATGATGATACAAAGAATACAACTTGGTGGTCGGCTTCAAATGTCTCAGAACCATCTAACCCGTTTGCAAGATATGCCAATTTAAAGGATGTATGGTTTGATTTATCTATCACATCTAGTTGGAAAGCCCCAGCAAATTTGTACTGGATCTGTGGTAAGAAGGCCTATTCGGAGTTGCCACAGGACTGGGAAGGGGCATGTGTGTTGGGTATGCTCAAACCATCCTTCTTCTTGTTACCTATTGAGACAGGTGAGACTTTGGGAGTTAAAGTCTATGATGTGAATCATAGGAAGAAAAGAGGACCTATAGAGATAGGCGCTTGGGAAGAGGATGAATGGCCTCCCCAGCGTATTATAGACTATTATGGGCCAGCCACTTGGGCAGAGGATGGTACTTTCGGATATAGAACCCCAATTTATATGCTCAACCGCATTATAAGGTTACAGGCGGTGGTTGAGATAATTACTAATGAGACCTTACAAGCGCTCAATCTTCTAGCGAAGCATAATACCAGAATGAGGACAGCAGTGTACCAAAATAGATTAGCCTTGGATTACCTATTGGCAGTAGAGGGAGGTGTATGTGGGAAGTTTAACCTGAGCAATTGCTGTCTTCAAATAGATGACGAAGGGCAAGCAATAGCTGAGCTTACTAGCCATATGGTTAAACTAGCGCATGTGCCTACTCAGGTATGGAAAGGGTATAATCCAAGTAGTTGGTTTGGTAACTGGTATGAGCAGTTTGGAGGGCTTAAGGCATTGGTAGGCGGAGTCATACTGATTTTAATGTTGTGTCTACTCCTGCCATGTCTTATTCCTTTAGTAGTTAGGTCTGTGCAAAGCCTGATAGAAAATATAGCAGAGAGGAAGGCTGCAGCGCAGATAATGGCCATATATAAATATGAGGCTCTAAATCAGGGAGAACCAATGCAGGAAGAGGAGTGTTGAGGGATTCACATCATGGAAAAGTCTGGTCTGATTCATGGTAACCTGAGGTGTATGTAAACCAAGGTTAAGTGATGCCTCAAGTAATTGTGAAATATCAGAGGCATCAAAGGGGGGAATGTGGTGGAATCTCGGTAAAAATAAATTTAGTAGGCCGAGATTACCACGTGGCATGTGTACGTGCATATGCTGACGTATCGATCAGTTGGTTGCACGTGGAAAAGATACGATCAGTAGTGTACGGAGCATGTGCAAGAATACCGGATGTAGTATTCCCCTCCTCCATTGTGCTGGACAAGCCATGCGGTCAAGCAGGAAGTTAATTCTTATTTGTTTTGATTGGTTAAGAGATCGGTGAACCGAATAAAGAATCTCTTCCTTCCTGAAGAAACCTGTGTCCATCTCTCTGTGCTTGGCTTCCGTCAGTTTCTCCGGTATCAGTTTGTTTCATGTATATTTAATATTCAATTTCAAAATGTAAATAATTACAAATCACTAAAAAAAATATAAATCTCATACACATTTAAGAATTTGTTTAAATAAATATAAATTAGTGTACTCTTTTAGAAAACCTATTTTTCTATGAAAACTCTTTCTTTCTCACTGTTTTTTTTAGGATATTTGAACATATGTAAGTACAGTGCTTCTGATGGTTATTTATAGCAAGCACCTTCTTGTCTCCAGAGTCTTATCTAGGCTTAAAAAGCGTTTTATGTTCTGGTGCTCTGTATTGGCCAGAGGCTAACTAAATTTAACTGATAGAGCAAAAGGGAATGAATGCAAATAAAAAATAGAAAACTACATCTTCACTGGAGGAATTCATTTTAATGTATGGCCTTTTTAAACAGAACAACACGCTAACAAATCTTAATAGCTATAAGAAAACAGTCCTGCCACTGCTTTGTTAATTTAACAAAAGGTACTTTAAAAGTAACAATTGAGATTTATTTTATTTAATTTAGTGTGTGGTATATTGTAAATTCAACATATAAATTGGCTTTTGAAAAAAGTTTGTTGAATATTTTTTCTAAGAAATACTAAAACAATAAGTGAATAAAAACGGGCACTGACAAATAACAACTAGTACAATTCAAAGTGAAATATATAGCTTATATCTATTTAAGGTGCATAAAATTACATGCAAACAAAACACATGGCGTAAAATGTTGTGTATAGTAAAGTGCTTGTGTTATTAAAACAATGTGAATTCTGCAGCAACCAACACAGGACCCTAGCCTAATACTTACAGGCTTATGGGGTACTATCAGCAGGGCCAGATTAAGAGCCCAGTGGGCCTGGCACTGACATTTATGAGGGGCCTATGTACAGAATCTTATCGACCAAAAACACTAAAACAGTCATACTTCTCAAGGGTTATGTATCTGGTGGAGATGTTGCCAGAGGGAAACTCATAGGAGCCAGCTATAAAAAACTCAGATTCTCTTAAAATATGCTAATCTCTCTCTAATTCATGCTTTCATCTTTCAAGTAAATCCATACCCCCTAACAGCAGTGTCCAGTGAAGTAGGACGTCAATGGGCGGTGTAAAATGGTGGGCCACTGACGCGGATCATGTAACCAGAACTTAAAAAATTGACGGACATGCCCAAAAAGGAGGCGTGTCTGCCCAAAGAATTGGAAGGCTAACCTAGCATGCATGCTGGCCAACAGCATCCTGAGCTTGGCATAAATGCGTCTAATGACGCACTCGCTTCTCAGGACTGTCCCCTAGCACTCACATGTCCACTTATCTCCTTACCGTCTTACTAGCAGGCAGAAGCTCCTGTTATACAGCCTGAGACAGAGAAAAGGTGGATGTAGTAAGTGTAGAATAAAGGGAACATGCCACAGTGTTAGAGAGACGAAAGTCAGCATTACATTAACTAATTTCATTTCAGCCAGTCCACACAGGTTTTGTTTCCATATATCCCTCTTAAGTTTCTATACTTAAAGGGACACTATAGTCACCTGAACAACATTAGCTTAATGAAGCAGTTTTGGTGTACAAGGAGTGCAGAATTATTAGGCAAATGAGTATTTTGACCACATCATCCTCTTTATGCATGTTGTCTTACTCCAAGCTGTATAGGCTCGAAAGCCTACTACCAATTAAGCATATTAGGTGATGTGCATCTCTGTAATGAGAAGGGGTGTGGTCTAATGACATCAACACCCTATATCAGGTGTGCATAATTATTAGGCAACTTCCTTTCCTTTGGCAAAATGGGTCAAAAGAAGGACTTGACAGGCTCAGAAAAGTAAAAAATAGTGAGATATCTTGCAGAGGGATGCAGCACTCTTAAAATTGCAAAGCTTCTGAAGCGTGATCATCGAACAATCAAGCGTTTCATTCAAAATAGTCAACAGGGTCGAAAGAAGCGTGTGGAAAAACCAAGGCGCAAAATAACTGCCCATGAACTGAGAAAAGTCAAGCGTGCAGCTGCCAAGATGCCACTTGCCACCAGTTTGGCCATATTTCAGAGCTGCAACATCACTGGAGTGCACAAAAGCACAAGGTGTGCAATACTCAGAGACATGGCCAAGGTAAGAAAGGTTGAAAGATGACCACCACTGAACAAGACACACAAGCTGAAACGTCAAGACTGGGCCAAGAAATATCTCAAGACTGATTTTTCTAAGGTTTTATGGACTGATGAAATGAGAGTGAGTCTATATGGGCCAGATGGATGTGCCCGTGGCTGAATTGGTAAAGGGCAGAGAGCTCCAGTCCGACTCAGACGCCAACAAGGTGGAGGTGGAGTACTGGTTTGGGCTGGTATCATCAAAGATGAGCTTGTGGGGCCTTTTCGGGTTGAGGATGGAGTCAAGCTCAACTCCCAGTCCTACTGCCAGTTTCTGGAAGACACCTTCTTCAAGCAGTGGTACAGGAAGAAGTCTGCATCCTTCAAGAAAAACATGATTTTCATGCAGGACAATGCTCCATCACACGCGTCCAAGTACTCCACAGCGTGGCTGGCAAGAAAGGGTATAAAAGAAGAAAATCTAATGACATGGCCTCCTTGTTCACCTGATCTGAACCCCATTGAGAACCTGTGGTCCATCATCATATGTGAGATTTACAAGGAGGGAAAACAGTACACCTCTGAACAGTGTCTGGGAGGCTGTGGTTGCTTCTGCACGCAATGTTGATGGTGAACAGATCAAAACACTGACAGAATCCATGGATGGCAGGCTTTTGAGTGTCCTTGCAAAGAAAGGTGGCTATATTGGTCACTGATTTGTTTTTGTTTTGTTTTTGAATGTCAGAAATGTATATTTGTGAATGTTGAGATGTTATATTGGTTTCACTGGTAAAAATAAATAATTGAAATGAGTATATATGTTTTTTGTTAAGTTGCCTAATAATTATGCACAGTAATAGTCACCTGCACACACAGATATCCCCCTAAAATAGCTAAAACTAAAAACAAACTAAAAACTACTTCCAAAAATATTCAGCTTTGATATTAATGAGTTTTTTGGGTTCATTGAGAACATGGTTGTTGTTCAATAATAAAATGAATCCTCAAAAATACAACTTGCCTAATAATTCTGCACCCCCTGTCAGGGCCGGACTGGGAAAAAAATTAGGCCCGGGCATTTTTCAATCAGAGCGGCCCCCTAAGAAGGGGGCGGGGCCAGAGAGGGTGTGTTTTGTCATCACTAATGACAAGCACAGCCCCTCTCAAAGTGAGCATGTTAGTTCAATGCGCAGAGCCCCGCTGAAGAGCTCTGGCATTAGAAAAAGGCCCTGAATTTGTTCTGCGCAGCGCAAGCAAATTTAATAACATGCTTGCGCTGAGTTTGCTTTTAAATTGTCTCTGGTGTCTCCACAAGTGGGATACCAGAGGACAAAAGGGCCAGAAAAGTGTAAGGTGCATGTGTATGGAGCCTGCTTGTGGGATTGCGTGTGTGTAGAGTGTGGTGTGGTATTGTGTAAATAGGTCAATTTCATTTGTGTTTGTGGTGTAATATGTGTGGCTAGGGGCTGTAGAGAGTGTGTGTATAGGGAGCATAGTGTTATAGGGGATGTAGCGAGTGTGTGCATATGGGTTGAAGTGTGTGTGTATAGGTGACGTAGTGTGTGTAGGGGTTGCAGAGAGGGTGTGTTTAGAGAATGTTGTATGTGTTTGCTGACAAGGAATGTAGTGTGTGTGTAGGAGATCTACTGTGTAAAGGACCCAGAGTGTGTATAGGAGATTGTGTGTGTGTGTGTAGAGGATTAAGAGTGCATTTAAGGTAAGGGATCTAGCGTGTATCTGGAGCGTAATGTGTGTAGTGGTGCAGTGTGAGGGGTGCTTTAGTGTGTGTGTGTGTGTATATATATATATATATATATATATATATATATATATATATATATATATATATATATAAGTAGAAATTGTAGCCGTATTAGTCCAGTGATGTAGATGTAAAAAATAGATAAAATTCGTATCTTGTAATACCTTTTTTATTGGACTAACAGAATTTTTTAGTGACAAGCTTTCGGGATAACCTCCCTTTCTCAAGTCTGAAGCATTTCTGAGCAAGACGACACATAGAATTCAATGTGTCGTCTTGCTCAGAAATGCTTCAGACTTGAGAAAGGGAGGTTATCCCGAAAGCTTGTCACTAAAAAATTCTGTTAGTCCAATAAAAAAGGTATTACAAGATACGAATTTTATCTATTTTTTTACATATATATATATATATATATATATTTGGACATATTGTATGCGTGAGGGGCGCAGTGTGTGTGTATGTAAGAGGGGTGCTGTGTGTGAGGGTGTTTTTATGTGCCGTCACATTCTAGGTTTCTAATTTTCTTTGTCTGTTAACTCACTGAGGGTTATTTTATTTATATATATATATATATATATATATATATATATATATATGTTTGTGTGTGTGTGTGGGAGTGTGCTGTATATGTGTGAGCGAGGGTGCTGTGTGTTTGGGTGCTGTGTGTGTGTGTTTGGGTGCTGTGTGTGTGTGTTTGGGTGCTGTGTGTGTGTCTGAGGGTGCTGTGTGTGTGTCTGAGGGTGCTGTGTGTGTCTGAGGGTGCTGTGTATGTGGGGGTGCTGTGTGTGTCTGAGGGTGCTGTGTGTGTCTGGGGGTGCTGTGTGTGTGTGAGGGTGCTGTGTGTGTCTGGGGGTGCTGTGTGTGTCTGGGGGTGCTGTGTGTGTGTGGGGGTGCTGTGTGTGTCTGAGGGTGCTGTGTGTTTCTGAGGGTGCTGTGTGTGTGTCTGAGGGTGCTGTGTGTGTTTGAGGGTGCTGTGTGTGTTTGAGGGTGCTGTGTGTGTTTGAGTGCGCTGTGTATGTTTGGGTGCTGCGTGTGTGTCTGAGGGTGCTGTGTGTGTGTCTGGGGGTGCTGTGTGTGTGTCTGGGGGTGCTGTGTATGTGTCTGGGGGTGCTGTGTGTGCCTGGGGGTGCTGTGTGTTCCTGGGGGTGCTGTGTGTGTGTCTGGGGGTGCTGTGTGTGTCTGGGTGCTGTGTGTGTCTGGGTGCTGTGTGTGTCTGAGGGCGCTGTGTGTGTTTGAGGGTGCTGTGTGTGTCTGTGTGCTGTGTGTGTGAGTGTGAATGTATATTTTATTTACATTTAAATATATATTTTTTATTAATAAAAAAAAAAAAAAAAGTTATATCCCCCCTCCTCCCTTCTTACCTTTTAGCCTGGAAGGAGGGGGGGAGCTGTTCTGCCTGTGGGGAGAGGGGGATCTGTTCTGCCTGGGGCTGGGGGTTGGGGGGGTGCCGTGCAGCTTCCTTCCCTGGTGGTCCAGTGGTGAGATTGAACTTTAGCCTGAAGGCTATAGTTCACTCTCGCGAGATCTGAGCATTGCCACGGTAACCGCGGCAACGCTCAGACCTCGCGAGAGGACCCGGCGGAGCTGCTGGCTAGAGCTCCGCCGGTCCTCTCGCCTGCCTCCCTCCCTCACTCCCTCTCCTGCCAGTGGCCGCCTGTCAGTGTCTCTGGGCTGGTGAGGGAGATCTTTGATCTCCCCACCGGCCCATGGAAGCACACAGCAGGGCCGGCGCTCGGGTAGCGCTGGCCCTGCAGAGACTGGCAGGGGAGATCCTGTGATCTCCCCTGCCGGCCTCGGCCCCACGGCCATCGCGGCCCACCGGGCATTTGCCCGGTATGCCCGATGGCCAGTCCGGGCCTGCTCCCTGTATAGAACATGCCCCCGCAGCCTCACTGCTCAATTCTCTGCCATTAAGGAGTTAAATCCCTTTGTTTATGAACCCTAGTCACAACTCCCTGCATGTGACTTGCAAATCCTTCCATAAACACTTCCTGTAAAGAGAGCCCTATTTAGGCTTTCTTTATTGCAAGTTCTGTTTAATTAAGATTTTCTTATCCCCTGCTATGTTAATAGCTTGCTAGACCCTACAAGAGCCTCCTGTATGTGATTAAAGTTCACTTTAGAGATTGAGATACAATTATTTAAGGTAAATTACATCTGTTTGAAAGTGAAACCAGTTTTTTTTTTTCATGTAGGCTCTGTCAATCATAGCCAGGGGAGGCGTGGCTAGGGCTGCATAAACAGAAACAAAGTGATTTAACTCCTAGATGACAGTGAATTGAGCAGTAAAATTGCAGGGGAATGATCTATACACTAAAACTGCTTTATTTAGCTAATGTAATTTAGGTGACTATAGTGTTCCTTTAAGCAAGAGTATGTAAAGAGAGTAGTTAGGGTTGCCACCTTTCTAGGAAAAAAATACAGGCCTTACTAATTTGCATAACTAATCATGTGATGTCACACATACATAATGTAAATTACAAGGAGTGACAGAGAAAATTCAAATCACCAAACATCTACTTCCAGTTTGATTCTGCTGTATAGATGGATTCCAGTGTCTCCCTGTATCCCAGTGTCCCCATGTCACTAGGGGACACTGTGAGACTTGGGGACATTGAAATACTTGGGGACACTGAGATTATGTATCACAGTGTCCCTATGTATCAGTGTCTCAGTGCCCCATGCCTCTCAGTGTCCCCATGCCTCTGTGTCCCCATTTCGCCCAGTGTCCCCATTTCGCCCAGTGTCCCCTAGTGTCTGTGTCCCCATATCTCCCAGTGTCCCCATTTCACTAGGGGACACTGGGAGACATGGGGACACATGGGCACACCGACACTAGGGACACTGGGAGACATGGGAACACAGAGACTCTAAGGATACTGGCTGGGATACATGGGGACACAGACACTTAGGGACATTGTGTCCCCATGTGTGTCTGTTTCCCTATGTCTCCCAGCGTCCCCTAGTGTCTCAGTGTTCCCAGGTCTCAGTGTTCCCTAGTGTTTCAGTATCCCCATGTGTGTCTGTGTCCCCATGTCTTGGTGTCCCCATGTGTGTCTGTGTCCCCGTGTCTCCAAGTGTCTCAGCATCCCCAGACTCACAGAGTCCCCTAGTGTCTCAGTGTTCCCATGTCTCCCTGCAGCCGTCACCCCATTCCTCACTTCCCTGAGCTGTAGGCTGTCTCTGCAGGCTGGGAGCTTCTGTCTGGATTCTCGATGCTGTGTAGATGCTCCGCCATGGATCAGTGAGCAGAGAGATGCAGGTATATGCTGTAACTTCCTATCCCTGCCTTGCTCCACACACACAGTGACCCCTACTGGCCGGTGATGGCATTGCAGAGTAATCTCTGTTCATACTGAGAAAAATACCGGCATTTGTATTGCCGGTATTACTGCAATATCGGCACTGGCAGGCAGCCTCAAATAAATACCGGCCAGGTGGCAACTAGTGATGTCGCGAACATAAAATTTTCGGTTTGCAAACGCAAACTTCCGCAAACGTTCGCAAACCGGCGAACCAGGCAAACCGCCATAGACGTCAATGGGCAGGCAAATTTTAAAACCCACAGGGACTCTTTCTGGCCACAATAATGATGGAAAAGTTGTTTCAAGGGGACTAACACCTGGACTGTGGCATGGCGGAGGGGGATCCATGGCAAAACTCCAATGGAAAATTACACAGTTGATGCAGAGTCTGGATTTAATCCATAAAGGGCATAAATCACCTAACATTCCTAAATCACAATGGATATGGATTGACACCTGACATATGACATATTGACACCTTGACATATGGATTGACACCTGTCCTCAGAGACCCTGATACACACTGACACAGAGCAGAATAGGGACTGTTCCCCCTACATAGGGTCACTTGGCAGATATGGATTGACACCTATCCTGAGGATCCCTGATAAACACTGACACAGAGCAGAATAGGGACTGTTCTCCCTACATAGGGTCACTTGGCAGATATGGATTAACACCTATCCTAAGGATCCCTGATACACACTGACACAGAGCAGAATAGGGACTGTTCCCCCTACATAGGGTCACTTGGCAGATATGGATTGACGCCTATCCTAAGGATCCCTGATACACACTGACACAGAGCAGAATAGAGACTGTTCCCCCTACATAGGGTCACTCGACAGATATGGATTGACACCTGTCCTCAGGGACCCTGATACACACTGGGGGGGGACCTACTGTCCTCCCCCCGCCCCCACCCCTGCGCGGTGGGTGGGGGGCCATAAAAATAATGAGGGGGGGTCCTACTGTCCTCCCCCCGGCCCCCACCCCTACGCAGTGGGTGGGGGCCATAAATCACAATGGGGGGGACCTACTGTCCTCCCCCGCCCCCACCCCTGTGCAGTGGGTGGGGGCCATAAAAATAATGAGGGGGAGCATACTGTCCTCCCCCTGCGGCCTCCACCCCTGCACGGTGGGTGGGGGCCATACAAATAATGAGGGGGGGCCTACTGTCCTCCCCCCGGCCCCCACCCCTACGCGGTGGGTGGGGGCCATAAATCACAAGGGGGGGGACCTACTGTCCTCCCCCCGCCCCCACCCCTGCGAGGTGGGTGGGGGCCATAAAAATAATGAGGGGGGGACCTACTGTCCTCCCCCCCTGGCCCCCACCCCTGAGCCCCGGTGAATGTGGGTGTGTGTGTGTGTCTGTGAGCGAGTGTGTGCTTGAGTGATTATGTGTGTATGTCAGTAAATGTGTGCATGTCTGTCAGTGAGTGTGTGTGTGTGTCTTTCAGATTGTATCAAATCAGTGAGTGTGTGTGTTTGTCAGTGTATCTGAGAGGGTGTGTCTGTCAGGCAAAGCGTGTGTTAGTTTTTAACAGGAAGAGGTGTGGTAATGATAGGAAGGGACAGGGCAAATTTAAATTAGGGGGTGCCTAGGGCAACACAGATCCAAAATACACCACTGGCTATAGGCTATGCTCCCCCTGCATAG
Organism: Pelobates fuscus; assembly: GCF_036172605.1. Classification (NCBI taxonomy): domain Eukaryota; kingdom Metazoa; phylum Chordata; class Amphibia; order Anura; family Pelobatidae; genus Pelobates; species Pelobates fuscus. The sequence continues at coordinate 197,846,182 of NC_086320.1, read as the reverse complement.
TGAGGAAGGACAGGGCCGTAGAGAGATCTTTTGCTCTAACTGCCAGCTCAAGGAGGGCCCTCAGAGCTAAAAGTCAACCTTAGCTAGGTAATCCAGCTCTACTCAAAAAGATACAAGCTCTTTTGAACCAAACCAAATGGATACCACAGAGAGGCAGCACACCTAAAAAGATAGGGCTCAATCGTAGCCCTAGAGACATGTAAAACAGTACAAAAAGAGGAAAGAGGGTTGCACCAAAAAAGTATGGATAGTATATTGGTTAAAATAACACAGGCAAATAAAAGCCAGTTTTATAAAATGTTATTTTCTACAGTAGAAAAAAAATAATAAAAGTAACCATTAAAAACTTGTAAGAAGAAACAGCCAAAGTCCTGTAAGGAACATTCTTCTATGACAGTGCCAGATAAGGGTTTTCTTGGGATCCGTATGTAAAGACAGAAAAACAGCTAATAGTTTTTTCTGGGATTTATTAGCTGTCTTTTCTTTTTACATACGGATCCCAAGAAACCCCTGATCTAGCACATTCATAGAAGAATCTTCCGGACAGGCCTTTGGCTGTTTCTTCTAGCAAGTTTTTATTAAGACATTGTTTTACTGTAGAACATAACATATTATAAGACAGTTTTTTATACCTCTGTGTTATTTTAACCAATATATTATCCATAATTTTTGGCGCAAACTTCCTTTCTCTTTTCTTATTGTAATCCAGCTCTACTCACCTTGCTAAAAAAAAAAAAAAAAAAAAAAGCAGGGGGGAGGAGGGAGCGGTCCGCCCTGGGTGTCACTCATTAAGGGGTGTGATCTCTAGGTGACCGGTAGGAGGAGAAGGGAAGGGGGCTAAACAGGGGATGAGCTAAAGAGTGGAGGAGAGAGGGGCTATAGAGTAGAAGAGAGAAGGGCTAAAGATTGAAAGGGATTGGTGCTAAAGAGTGAAGGGGAGGGGGCTAAATAGTGCACAGAAGGTGAGAGAGACTAAATAAACGCACAGGAGGGAATGGGTAACTAAAAGCACAGGAGAGGGCTACAGAGGGCACATGAGGGAAGGGGGTACTAAGTAAATACACAGAAAGTGAGGGGCTCAAGAGGGCACAGGAGGGGATGGGGCAAAAGATGGCACAGGAGGAGGGCCAAAAAAAGGTCACCAGAGGGGTGGGAGATCAAAAGAAGGGCACATGAGGGGAGGGGGGGGGGGAGAAGGGCACAGGAGGAAGGAGCACAAACAGACATAAAGAGAGGCTGGGGAGAAAAGGCACACAGAGGGGCTGGAGACACAAAAGGGCTGGGGGCACAAAGAGAGACAGAGGGGCTGAGGTTGGACAAAGACACACAAAGGGGTTGGGGAAGAGGCACATAGAAGGGCTGGGAGGACGAACAAACACACAAAAAGGCTTGGGGGAAGAGACACACAGAGGGGATGGGGAAAAAGATACACACAAAGGGATTGAAAGAGAAACAGGCCTGCCCATGCCAGCCAGCCACAGCAGCCAGCCTGCCTGCCTGCCAGCCTGACATAGCATTCAGGCTGCCAGCCAGCCACAGCAGCCAACCAGCTGCTACAGCAGCATGCGAGTGACACCATTAGCCTGCAAGCCACATCAGTCAGCAGCAGTAATTAAGGTGAGGAGAGCCTACTTGGGCTGGGTATCAGAGAGCTATGCTATATTACTATATTGTGCATGGGAGTGGGGACCAGAGACCCCTCTCCAGGGCCCATTAGACTCCATTGTAGTCTCTAATGAAGCCTTAAGGGGATTATTTCTAGCATACAGTTAACAAATGTGTACAATGAATATTCTTAAAAACATTTAAAAAATGGTGGGTGTTTTTTTTTTACATTTGGGGGAGGGGCATGCCATTTGCAGGATCCCCTTCAGTTGCCAAATGCTCTAGATTTGCCCCTGTGCCCCCCCGAAACAAGCATTGGTGAATATAAAATCTACTTTGTCAGGAATTAATTCACATTACACTAATCTTCTTTACTTTCTTGTGTTTCTTTCACTTTCATTCCCTCAAAATGAAGAGGCAATCACTTAGGTCATGAAAACACTGGCAAGGTACACTGCATTTCAAACATTTTTAAATAGCCCTGACTTTCAGGTTTAATTTAATATGATTTTGTGCTCAAAGTTAATAAACGTGTTACTCAGAATGCAAACCCTATTATTTTGAATTAGAAGTAATAATGGTTCTCTCCACTGGTTCCTGCATAATTGCTCTTACATTTATTGTAGTCAAAATAGCAAAACGTGTATAAACTACATATATGCTATGCAGTCACAAAATATTAACATTAGAAATATATGTTTTCTACTTTTCCTGCAATGCAAATTGTCCTGGATTAAGCTGCTTATGTTAAAGCTTTGACAGAATACTTTAATCCCAAACAAAACATGAAGTAAATATACTTCAAATTTAACATTGCTAAGCAACTGTCACATATGTAATTCAGAGGAGAGAGAGGGAATTAGCTTCCTGGTGTGTGCCTACGAATGTTGATGATGAGATCATAACACAAACTAATCTATATGTGCCTTATACCCAACAAAGCGCAGTGTCTTGTATAACATAAAATGAGTGACACATGAATTAGAAACATGAGGGCAACAGGTCACAGCAACGTTGATATAGTAGCATGTGTGTGACTGAAGTCAAAGCAAGAAAAAAAAACTATAATACTTAGAACTATTGATTCATGTGGACTTTCATACATCGATAAATGTTCAGATATGAGCAAAGTGTGAAGAAAGGAATCACAATCAGTTGTGTCCATTGAAATGTTCATGTTTTAAAGCAAAGCCTGTAAAATGTATATTGCAAAATACAAACACTGATTAGCCATCTAGTGTGCCATCTACTGTGTTAAATGTCTGTTAATCTATGCTTGAACTAATCAATCCACAGGTTTATCCCGAATATACCTCTTTGTTCAAGCACAAATTAAAAAGAATTTGATTTGTTTAACACAGTTTAAGCAGATATGTGCACAAGTCTATGGCCATCTACCACCAAGAGATGACACGTTATATTACATTATAAGGCAAACTACAAAATTGACCTTTTGAATAAGCATTGGTATCAGTGATTTGAATTAACACTGGAACTATTAGAGTGCTGTGGTAGATTCAGCTCTTTTGCCTTTAAAGTTAAACCCGTGGAAAGTCAAAGGGTGTAACAAAACAGAATCAGTTTTTACAAATTTGGCATAAAACAGTGCCAATTGAAGCTGGTATAATTTGACATTGTCTATACAGTACAATGGCAGGCAATCCTATTTGCGGTTTCCCAATTATTTGAACCAATTTAAATTTCACAAGTTTAAGTTTATTTACTTTAGAGTGCAATGTACACAAAACCAAGGCCGGATTGGCCCACCGGGATACTGGGAAATTTCCCGGTGGGCCATCGGTACCTGGGGCCGGACAGAGAACTGTCTGTTCTGGGGGCCGCAGGGGGAGCTGGCTGTCCCCTGCGGCCGCCAGCACACAAAACCCTGTGATTTGAATGATGCATACATAAAAAAAGCATCTTCTCCATGATAGCAACATTAATGTAACATTTTTTGTTTTATTTTAAAATTTACACCAAAATTATTTTTACTAGCTGTCCCAAATTTTAACTTGGAGAACCTGATGAATACACACCCACCACCACTGTGAGGTAGAGTGGAAGAAAGAAATATAACAGGTAATAAACCTTGTGATGCCAACACTTGCATGTGCATCGATGACGCAATGATGCACATCCATTTGCATCCATTATGTCATACTCAGGGGTGAAGCAGTAAAACGTGCAGCGGCCAGCGGCCATTTGAATGCCATATCAGATGGAAGCTTCAAGGAAGCCAAACCAGATTGGAATCTGCCACAAAGTGAGTTTCCTCACATGTCAAAGCTTCAGCTTCCTCACAGTTGGCATGATGTTTCCTTCTAGTATTTCCTGATTCTTCAATGAATCCATCTTGTCTTCCATACACTGCAGGTTTCCAGTGCCAGAGAATGCAAAACAGCCCCAGAGCATCACCAAGCCACCACCATGTTTAACTGTAGGCAGTGTTCTTTTTAGCGTATGCTTCATTCTTCTTCCTCCAGACATATGTCAGGGGTTCTTACCTGAGGTGGGAGTCTGTAGCGCAGATATGTTGTTCACCCTTGCAGATAGACACAGTCCAAGGTGATAAGAAGCCATCTGGACTGTGAATCTGTGCACGGGGGCTGTGCAGGAAAGGTGATTCTAATGCAGTACCAACAAGGAAACAAACAGCAGGATAGTCAAGGGATAGCTGAAGTCAAAGGATGCCAGAGGTCAGAATTAACAAAGACAGAAGCCTTTGTCAATATGGAATAAAAGTTCAAGAGACTGGAGCACAGGAACTAAACACAACAACAGGATAAAAGACTTGATACTGTTCCCAGGGTGAGACAGTGCTTATATACCTAGCTGATCACTGATCAATCTCAAATGAAGCACAGCCATAGATGAACTCCAGCCCCCAGTGTTGCAGACAAGCCAGGATGAACAGGACTAGAGTGAGCTCAAGGACTAGAAACTGCTGTGGCTCAAAGGTAGATAGCAGGCCCAGGATAGCAAAGTACCCAGGTTCAAATTCCCTGTTGGGTACTTATGGGGTGATCATGTCTGGATGTCACAGTGAGAACCATGACAACATACTGCTGATCCATTGGGCATGAAAAGTTCCAATTTTGTTTCATCGCTCCACATAACAGAATCCCTAAATGTCTGTGGCTTATTTATACATTTTTGTGAAAACATTGCTTGTGCTTTTGGGTCAGTAGCTGTGTACATCTTGGCGTTCAGGCAGGAAACATTCTGCTTTTAGTATGAAACCTCAGTGTCTGTTGCCACCAAATCTTGCTGCAGGTCTTTTGCAGTCACTCAAGGGTTTTTCACAACCTGCCTTCTCAGAACTCTGTTTGCAGCCATTGATAGCTTCCTTTTTTTGCCCAGTCCAGGTATTGTAACCACTGTTCCTTCAATTTTGAACTTAGGAACAGTGCTTCCAAATGTGTTGCTAAGAACATTCAGTGCCTTTGCTATATTTTTGTATCCTGTTCCTTGTTTTTGAAGGGAGATGATCTATTTTCCTAACTTTGTGGACCATTATTTTGCTTATTTTTAACATACAGTCAAACATTCAACAAACCCCTAGTTCAGGTACTACAAGTGTTCCAGCTCAAGGAATGAAGCACTTGATTAGTTGCATCAGGTGTGCTGGACAGAACACCTGTTTTGCATATTTGTGCTGCTGTGAGGGATTCTATTAAGGGTCTTGAATAATTTTGAGACAGGAGAAGTTATTGTAAGTTGCGTTTTCAGTTGAATTTAAGGATACCACTTAATAATTTGTTGTGTTGAGCTATTTCAATTGCTTTTGTTTGATTTATTTATTGCAAACAGCTGAAAGTATGTACATTTTGACAATCTGATTTTCAAAAGAGGTTGAATAATTTGAATTACAACTGTAGGTGTAAAAAGTAAAAAGGACACTATAGCCCCCCAGAACCACTACAGCTTAATGTAGTGTTCTGATTTCTACAGCTTGTCCCCTCAGGTTTTCTTTTTAATGTAAACCCTGCCTTTGCAGACAAAAGGTAGTATTTACATTGTTGCCTAGAAACATGTTTAGTGGAAGTCACTCAGACGGCCACTAGAGGTGCGTATATTGAGGCATCGCTGGAAAACCCCTCACTGCCGAGCACCCGAGTGGTCGCTCCCCCAGGAGCGATCACTTCCGGGTCCCTCCACGTGGAACCCGCCAGTGAGGCAGAGCATCGGCAACCATCAGGCAGGCTTCCAATGCTCTGCCTGCTTGTACTGAGTGCCTCGAGGGGTCGAGGCACTCAGTAAATATATAAAAAAAATAGAATTTTTTTTAACCCCTACTCCCTACCCTCCCTCCCTCTTCCTCCCCATGTACTTACCGATCGCCGATTGCCGATCGCCGCCGTTCCCCCCACCGGTAATCAGTCTTCTTCTTAGGGGGGGACTGTATGTGCTCAACCAAGACAGTTCACCCTCTGCAATTTAGTACACATAGGGGCCATGTAACCACTCTATAAGAGAGGTCACATGGCCGCAATAGGTGTCCACAGTGCTGCCAGCATGGGTACTGCCGGTGAAAAAAGTAAAAATATATATGTATAATGTACTATAAAATAATTAAAGCATTTTAAAATATATTATACATATATAATGCATATATATAATTCATTCTAAGTGTAATTTAAGATATATACACATATATCTCAAAATGCACTTATAATGAAATCATAAATATGCATTATATATGTATAATATATTATAATATTATAAAATGCTTTAATTATAATATATTATACATATATAGGAAATAAAATTATGTGTGAGTGTGTGTATATATACTCACTGGATTTTTCAAAGTTAAATTCGTGTTATTCCAGCAATCACTTGATCGCTTGAATAACACAAATTTAAATTTGAAAAATCCAATGAGTGCTCTCTTTGTTTATTTCTACTATGCTACATGCCATGCAGCACCATGGTCTATGGAATTTTTGTTACTCTTAAGGTAGAGTGCCAGATTCCTCCTATTTTTGTATTAATTAACCTTAATGGTCCCCTCCCTTCTCTGACCCTTACTGTTCCTATCCCCTCTCTCCTCCTTTCCCTGTCCCTTAGTGTTCCTCTCCCCTCCCCCCTCTGCTCCCTGTCGCTTAGTGTTCCTCTCCCCCTCCCTCCTTTTCCTGTACCTCAGGGTATCTCTCCCCTCCTCTCCCTGTCCCTTGGTGCGCCACCCACCACGATAGTGGTCCCCTCCCCTTCCTGGTGTGCCTCCTACCTTTCTTGTAGCGTGGCTGAGCGGAGCGAATCCCGGTACAGTGAGCTTTTCCTGTCAGTCCTGCCAGGAACAGGAAACAGAGGTTCCTGTACCACAGTACACTCCGCTTGGCCACGCTACAGTCAGGGGTGTATAAACACTGATAGTCACACACACTCAATGACAAACACAGACGTATCTGACAGCCAGACTAACTTATCTGACACACTCATTCATTGACAGACACTCACACGCACACTGACAGACACACAAATACTGACAGACTCATTGACAAACACACACACACTCACATGCCCACACAGACACACATACTCACATGCACACACACACACACTGACAGACACACATACTCACACACACACTGACAGACACACATACTCACATGCACACACACACACACACTGACAGACACACACAAACTCACAGACACACATACACACACTGACAGACACACTCACATGCACACACACATACACACAAACACTCACAGCAATAAATTATTATTATTATATTATTAAATAATGTAAATTTAATTTAAATTTCCCACCCAGCCTCCCTACCTGGAGAGCTGGCTTGGGTCTCTCATTGGTGGGCCAGTGGGGCTGCTGGGAGGCGTCCGGCTGAACTGGATTGCGAGGTGGCGAGGGAGCTGGATTGCGAGGGAGCTCTGATCTCTCTGATCTGCTTCCTCGCAGGCTGTTTTCTGATGCCGCGGGAGCCGGAATATGACGTCATATTCCGGCTCCCGCAAGCATCAGCAAAAGGCGCGCGAGGGAGCCGTTCAGAGAGATCAGAGCTCCTTCGCCACCTCGCAATCCAGTTCAGCCGGACGCCGCGCCGGGGATCCAGGAGGTAACCTGGCAGGAGGGAGCACTTCCCTCCTGCCGGTCACTGGAATTTTGCGCCCCCAGAGCCAGTGCGCCCTAAGGCGTCCGCCTGTGCCGCCTTATGGACACGCCGGCCCTGGGTATGCCACAATAGGGTTATTTCAAATTTCTGGGCTACCATATGGTCTCAAAAGGCAACACAGACCCAGCAAACTAATCTGGCAAACAGAATTGGGCAAGCCCTATATCGACCCTGTAACTTTCCAAAACACCATAAAACCTGTACATGGGGGGTATTCTTATACTCGGGAGACTTCGCTGAACACAAACATGAGTGTTTAAAACTGTCAAACTTATCATGACGATGAAATCACCAGTAAAAGTGCAGTTTTTGTGTAAAAAACAAAAACAAAAAACAAATAAAAACGCTTACTTTGGCCAGCGTTTGTGACTAAGTGGCTACTAAAAAAGACTGGAAATACCCAATTTTGAATACCATGGGTTGTCTACTTTTACAAATGATCTGCCATGATGGGGTTTATTTTCATTCCTGGACTGCTATATGGTCTCATAGGCAACCTAGGTCCAGCAAACCAATCTGGCAAATTTCAATGTACAAACATGGAAAAGGGGAAAGCCCTACATTTGACCCATGTAAGTTTGCAAAAAAACATAAAAACTGTACATTGTGGGCACTGTTGTACTCGGGAGATGTTGCTGAGTACATATTGGGATGTTCTTTGACAGTAACACTAAACAGGAACTGAGAATCCATGCCTAAAGTAGAATGTGAGAGAAATCTAACAAAAAAATAACTACCCAAAAGTTTAACAAAGACTGGTGGTAGAATTAGTGCATGGGAAGTGTTAAAATACCACCATTTGAAATACCCTAGGACAGGCATAGGCAACCTTTGGCACCCCAGATGTTTTGGATTACATCTCCCATGACGGGCGTAAGAGCATTATGGAAGATGTAGTCCAAAACATCTGGAGTGCTGAAGGTTGCCTATCCCTGCCCTACGGTGTCTACTTTTAAAAAATATATGGTTTGAGTGAGATAAATTACATTAGCCGGCTTGAAAAATTTCCCAAATAGGACATGGGTGCATGGTGACCAGCTGTGAAAACTCCAAGTTGGAAAACTGGAATGTGCACCCTCCAAATAAGGTATTTTAGCCCCCAGAGAACACCTGTATATGTGTGATATTGTCAGGATCGTATCCTGACAGCTATGTTTTATCTCCCTTTTGTTTCTGTTCCTTTAAAAATAAGTTCCAGCTCTCAACCACTAGTGGCCTCTCTAGCCACTAGTCATCTCAGTCCTCACTTGCCTAGGATTTATTACTTGCTTCAGCTACATAAGGCTACACCCTGCTCACAACAGGGCCTTTACATTGAAGTTGGTGATCTACCTGAAAGACTTCAGTTCCTGGCTCCTGTGAACTTGCTCCAGAATTACCCTCTACCCTGCTCCATACCAATCTGCTCCAGACTTGCCTTCAAACCTGCTTCACCCTCATGTATGATTTTGACCTCTGCCTCTATTACCAGCCTTCCTGTGTTACAAACCTGCGTCTGTTATCAGCCTTCTACTGTTAGCAGCCTGCCTCTGTAACCAACCTGCCTTTGTTTCAAACCTACCTGGTGATCAGAGACTTTCTTTATTTGCAAGTATCCTGTTTAGTGGCATATTGCCTAAAGTCTGTTTTTCCTCAATTTGCATAATATGTCTAAAAGCACAAATAAAGTCTCAAATAACAACCCTGGCATATGTCTCCTCTCTGACCTGCACAGGATCATGACAGAATGTAAAGGCCTTAAAACAGAGAGTCCAGGGTTAACTGATGTCCTGAAAACTTTGGCTGAGTGTTTATTGGAATTATGCAAAGCAGTAACAAGTATGGTTCAATCAAGTTCCAGCAATCCTCCTGAAAGGAAAAATCCTGAGAATAAGACAAAGTCAAACTCACCTTCCAGGAAAAGCAAGAAAAGAGAACCACTAACTAAACTTGAACTAGAAAAAAGACATCACGCTGATGTATGCTATTATTGTGGTGATACAGGACACCGCATTTCCTTCTGTCCAAGAAGACCTCCTAAACCTCCTGTAAGAGACTGGAAAAATAACTATTCATGGAAGAAGCTATGGTGGCTACTATGACTACAACTCCCATCAACCAATGCACAAAGGAGAATACAGCTGTGATGAACTTACTCTGCTGGGTTTCAAACCCAGGTTTACATGCTGCTAAACCTCTTCCTTACCAGTACACCAACCTGCCTTTTGCAAATTTACCTGAGATCTGATAACCATGACTCTACAAGCAATGATATCAGTGACAACTCTCTTCAGCTGTGTCTGGTCAGGTATCTGGTTCTTGGCCTATATAAACCACTTCCTGTTTCTGTACCTTTGCCAGATTATTATGGTTCCTGTACTCTCTAATCAAGCTTGTTCCTGTTTCTCCTACCTGTTGCTGAATTTGGACCGTTTTGACTTTGCTGCTTCTCCTTCCCACTGACCTCGGCTTGCCTCACTACGATTATCATCTTTCTGTTCCAGTCTCTCATCTCTGCTTAAGACCAGACAGCCACTCAAGGCTCAGGGGCTCAACCACCTGGGTAACGAGTGGTTACCTCTGGCAGAAAACATTTCTGATCTGGCTACTGGACTCCAAAACTTTGTAACATCAATATCATTACAACAGCAAAACCTCCATTTGGTGCCCCTGGTCTTGAAAAAGCCAGTGATGGTACTATCTTGCCAAAAAGAGAAATCCGAGAATATGAAACCCTCCTGAAATCAATGGGGTATGTGAATGGAAAACCCCCTAAGAACAATTCTAATCAAGTCTCAACCTGCTCTTCCTCCCAACCTGTAACCTCAGGTACACTAAACACCCTGAAAAAACCTTCTGAACCTCAGACTCTCAATTCTGGGTTAATGAAGAAGAATAATGAACCAATCTCTACACTATGGGTGAAAGAAAAAAGTGTAACTGAAGAAATTCCTCCTGAGTGTGTCAAAGCCTCAAATGGTACAATTGTGCGTCTAAAATATCTCAATATGTCTGAGCAGATGCTTAAAGACAAGGAAAAGGAAAAGAGAAAATCAAAGAGCAAGAAATTATATTGATTTCTGTTTATTGTGATTTGTACTTTTCTTCAGTTCCTCCACAGACCTTCGCGTCCAGAGTCCGCTCTTGAAGGGGGAGATTGTGTCAGGATCGTATCCTGACAGCTATGTTTTATCTTCCTTTTGTTCTGTTCCTTTAAAAAGAATTTCCAGCTCTCAATCACTAGTGGCCTCCCTAGCCACTAGTCACCTCAGTCCTCACTTGCCTAGGACTAATTACTTGCTTAAGCTACATAAGGCTACACCCTGCTCACAACAGGGCCTTTACATTGAAGTTGGTGATCTACCTGAAAGACTTCCATTCCTGGCTCCTGTGAACCTGCTCCAGACTAACCCTCTACCCTGCTCCATACCATTTTGCTCCAGACTTGCCTTCAAACCTGCTCCACTCTCATGTATGATTTTGACCTCTGCCTCTATTACCAGCCTTCCTGTGTTACAAACCTGCCTCCGTTATCAGCCTTCTACTGTTAGCAGGTACTGTTTCAAACCTACCTGGCGATCAGAGACTTTCTTTTATTTGCAAGTATCCTGTTTTGTGGCATATTGCCTAAAGTCTGTTTTTCCTCAATTTGCATAATATGTCTAAAAGCACAAAAAGTCTCAAATAACAACCCTGGCATAAGTCTCCTATCTGACCTGCACAGGATCATGACAGGTATCACTGTACTCAGGAGATGTTGCTGAACATATATTGTGGTGTTCTTTGGCAGTAATACATAACAGGAGCTGAGAATTCATGCCTACAGTACAATGTCTGTGAAAAATAACACATAAAAATGCCTACCCAAAAGGTTGACACAGACTGTTGGTAGAATTAGTGCATGGAAAGTGTTAAAAAAACACCATTTGAAATACGTTAGGGTGTCTACTTTTCAAAAATATATGTTTTGATGGGGGTAAATCACATTGTCTGGCTTCAAAAATGTCCCAAATAGGACATGGGTGCAAGATGACCAACTGTGAATATTCCAAGTTGAAAAACTGGAATGCACACCCTCCAAATAAGGTATTTTGTCCTCTAGAGAACCCGACACACCTATACATGGGTGGTATCACTGTACTCAGGAGATAATGCTGAACACATATCGGGGTGTTCTTTGGCAGTAACCCTTAAAGTTCTCCGTACATGTATTCTTAAATTGCTATTGCTAAAAAAAATCACCTATTATTATATTTTTATTTGGCATAGATTGGTGATATAATGGTTCCATGAAAAGTGTCAAAATACCCCAAGTTTAATACCTTAGGTTGTCTTCTTTTAAATGCTACTTGTACTTACAGCCCTATAACTTTTCAAAAAAAGAACATGTTAACATTGGGTATTTATAAACTCAGGATAAAATTTAGAAACTATTTAGCATGGGTGGTTTTGGTGGATGTAGATGCATAACAGATTTTGGGGGTCAGAGTTAGAAAAAGTGTTTGTTTTTTATTTTATTTTTTTCATCATATTTTATAAAAAAAATATATGGTATGATGAAAAGAATGGTATCTTTAGAAAGAACATTTAATAGCGAGAACAACGGTATATATTATGTGTGGGTACAGTAAATGAGTAAGAGGAAAATTACAGCAAAACACAAACACAGCAGAAATGTAAAAAGGGCCCTAATCTTTAACAGTAAGAAAAAAAAAAAAGGTCTGGTCACGAGGGCGTTAAACACATATTTTAATGCACTTGTAAGGGTGCTGGAGACCTAAACATTGAGCAGGCAACTATAGCACAAATACTTGCACTTGAATGTAAGATTTCTTTTTTTTTTTTTATGTTTCTTTTTTATTAATTATCCATATGCAAATATGGCCACAATATGTAATTATTAACAATTGCTATACAAAATTTAATCAACAAAAGCAAGCATAAGAAAATCTTAAAAATGCATAACAACCAGATCATAAAATAGCATACTTAATCAGTGTGCCCTGTAGGCAAGATTCAAATCGACAACAAACTTAGACAAAGGTTGGACAGACAAGAAAAAACTAAATTACCAAAACTATTTTTCATATAGCCCTTGTGTCAATGGGTGAGTCTTCAATGTGGAGTGCTGGAGGAAATACAGAATTGTAACTTTGAATTTGTGCATAACTTTGTGGGGAGTTTTGTTTTACTATGTTTGATATCACCACAGGTTATTTGCTTAGTTATATGATATCAGAAAGACTTCAGCTTCTAAACCGGAACCAATGCCATGCTGTTGAGCCAAATCTATTTAATCTATTTACGTTCATAGTATACTTTACTGTTGAATGTAATTTGAAACACAATTCTATCTGTACTTATTTGCATGCTAACCTGGAAATTCCGAGATAATTTTTAAAACACGATTTCCTGGAATTCCTTTCCCCGAGTCAGACTTTTACTGAGGTCCCATTTGAAATATACATTTGATGCTTAACAGTAATTCTTGAATTTCTATCTATAATTTTGTATAAAGTGTTGTATGATGAAAGCTTTTAAATGTGAAGCATTGCTCATGGAAATTAATGAAATATTCCATTCCTGAAGATTGCTCCATATCCCGAATATTGCTCCTTTTTTAGAACTTTGTATCAAAATTGGTGTTAAAGCATAACCTACAAAGATTTATTTGTTAGCATTTAGTGCTTACATAATATGTAATATAATTTTAAGCTGTGAAATATATTAAAGTTCTATTTAAACCATGAATAATAAAATTAATTCCAAACATGATTTCTGTAACATAAATATGTTCTAATAAAGCTAGCTGCAGTACACTGTAATCCATTTGAAATAATACACAGAAATATAATTCTGCATTCTACATTATATATATATATATCTGTGTGTGTGATAGATGTGCAATAATACCATATTTTATGTAACATTTAATGAAATTAGTAGATGCAAAATAACGAGAACAAAACAAAAATGTGTTTCTATTTTATTGAGGTATAACATAAAATCACTCAATGGATCAACTCACAGGCTCGTAGAAATGAGAATTAAACGTGAATATGATGCAAGAAGAACAGTTAACAATGAATATAAATATATGATTACAGTAGATGGCCTTAATGATATTCAACCATAGAAAAACTATTCCAGTAGGAATATAAAATGCATGGAATGGATCACCCAACAGACAGCTTATAAATAGGTATGGTCATAAATAATATTGGATATAACCGTACCCTCAATAAATAGGTATAATTATATGCAGCCTTGCCAAAAGACATTTGAATGCAGATACATTTCTGGAATGAAGGATAGAAAGGCAATAGAAATGCAAAAAAAGAAAATGCAGATTATTGTATTGTTTGGATATATTCAAACTCATTCAAATATTAGTTTCATATTAACCTTGACCATGACCAATAATAATAAAAATAAAAATAAAAATGGGTCAAGTTGCAACAAAAAAATGCTTATTAAAAAAATGGAATTTTGTTGAAAAGATTGCAATCATACACAACACTTGTATTTAATTAATTTACTTTCAAGCCAATTAAAAAACAAGTTGAGTTGTAAGCAAACTACTCCAAAATTCATTGAGTAAGAAAAACGATACATTATAACTGTACACTATGGTGCATTGAATTACTATTCTAATTAAATTATGTGCTAATGTGATAGAGGCTACAGAATGCCCCAGAAACATCAGAACTTATGTGGTTAAATTGCTGTACAAACACTCAGGACCAGGGCGCATGTGTAGGAATGCTTATAAGTAGCTAATGCATGTTGTGATAAGTATTAGCTTGCTAACTGGGTAATAATTGCTGCAGTTTGGGAGTAACCCTTGCATCTCCTCTGTATGTATGAACTGCATCATCTGTGATATATAAAAAGACATAGCCTGTAATTGTGGGAGGGGTTACCCGGCTATAAAAACACGGGCCACCCTCTCATTGGACTGTTAACGCCGGGTTCAGCCAGAACCTTGAACTTCCGGGTCAACTCACAAGGACATCGCTCCCACGTGGTCTTGATACAGGCTAAGTTCTCCCTGCACCGGTCCACAGCCCCCCACTGCAGCAGACCTCCATACCTTACCCACGTTGGGGTTTCTCCTCCTGCTGGCCGTGCCTAGCTATAGGTGCCCCAGGCTTGCCCAGACTCCTTGCCGCACCAACTCCTACACTGCTTCTGGGTTCCGCTTCCGGGGTCACGAACCGTGAGTTTCCCCGAATGGGTCTCATACACACCGCATTTGTATGGCGCACAGGGTTCGTTAAACGAATAGACTCATTCATACCTTTCATTCCTACTTACCTCTTTGTTCAGTGCTACGCATAATGATCGGTAGCTGACCATTCGGCTGAATTCATCCGTACGAATCACCATACCCAACATTAATACCACTCTGACCTCTAGCGGTGATATTCAAGGTTACACCATTATTCAATACTATTCTATTTTTGAGCTTATGTTACCAGATTCACTTCCACTTTCTACTGCCCCCAAATCTACCGTTAGGTTACGATGATTAGTAATTACTATGTATATGTTGCCTGGGGCATACTTCCTACTTAGTTATTTTCCCCCAAACATGTCACGCATGTTATTATTACTATCACCTATACGTTGTGTACTATTCTAGGCTGACAGCTCATATGTGTATGTTAACTACATATGAATATTTATATGTGCAGTTGTTTTAACGTTGGGGTAAATTACAGCCCGTATTGTTCCCCCTCACTGTACTGAAAATTCGCTTAACTACTAAACGGTCATGCCATTCTCCCCATACCCTGGGTACGTATGGACAAGTTCCTCTCACAAAATCAAGCATGCTGATCCATTCCATGTCATAACTCAAACTCCTAAAAACCCCTACGCCCATAAGTTCAACACTATTCTTACATGCTAATTATGTAGGCCTAAATGTTTTTCAACCATCAGCATATGTTTCTAATCTTGTCTCTTCCTACGTCAAGTGTATGGCATTTTGTCTCCAGCATATTCAAGCCCTACAAGCATGGTTGATGGCCATTACAGTCTCACATCAGTACTGACACTTCTAGAGGTCTCGGCTTAGACTCTTGGTACCAAGTTATGGTCAGGTCACTTGACTCAGCAGGTACGTATTATATCAAGATAAGGTGTTTTCAATCCCTATGTTTACTATGTCGCCTTTCATTTATCATCAGTTACACAGCAGGGTATGCTACTGTCTACAATCTATCATACCCAGTTTATTGCTTCTCCCTTAACAACCAGTAACCTCCCAACCAATCTACGAATTACAAATCCCCCCCCCCCATGTGTTTCTCAGCTTTTTTTTCTCCCTGTACCTCAGGACTCAAATTTTCCCGTCTCTCGACATTATATGTATATTCCCTATGCAAAGCCCTCAGTAGACCTCTGCAACACTCTTCATACGTCCTCAGTGGGCTAGCATGTCCACTTTCAACCCCTCGTCTTGGCATTACATTATATACCATCCGGGTACAAGCGTAGGCGTATGTTCAGATATTCCACAAACTTACAACCTTTCATCAACTGTGTCTTATAATTTTACACTTCTGCCCACATATGAGCACTCTGCTAAGCTACTCACAATCCTTCCTAAGTGGCATACACCTGGCCATACTCTCAGGAGGTTACAGTATCCCTCATTATATATGTAATCCTTACATCTCTTATCAGGCTATTCTGGTTCAGCGTAATTTCAATAGTCTGGTGTAACCATGCCACTTACATTGTGATACGTACGATTATTACTTCTCATATAGCCCATTTCCCCGCTACTAAGCTCTTCCGTCATTTCCAGCTTACTAGGGTGTGCTACAACCCTATCATACCTCAGCCCTCCATGAGTTAAGCAGCACGTCCCAATTTTTCAGCCCCTCAATTGGGCACTCACATACAGCATAAGATTTACATTGGGCCAAAACAATCTCTATACATACGACCCTCACTAGGCCGACACTCATACGTTACATACGGCCCACCATGGGCATTCCATTACAACTCCATTTCGACCCCTCATTTGAGCAATTACAATAATTAGGGCCTCGTCAGGCCACTCATTTTTCTTCCTACACCACCCTCTGTCAGTATACATTTCCCCACCCACAGACACTTGCTGGATCTCCAAAGTTCATTTCCTGTTAGTTAAATATATGTACAACATACTCTCACACATATTATTGGTCCTTCTTACAGAAGGACACACAGCGGGAACTCACACATAGATACAACACGTTTAATTATCTTCCCTATCCAGATTTTGATGGGACTAAGATTATATACATATTTTGTTCCCTTATTATCACGATTCTACTATCTATACAAGTCTCCCCGTTGTTGATGTCTTAGTCAGATGTGTTGTGCCCTTATCTCCATTAACACTTACACGATACTGGACGCATTCCCATTAACGTTCCCATTGTGTCTCTATAAGAATCCATTTTCATGCTCAACCACACTAGTTGGGCCAGGTACGTACGTTCTATATACCTTCCTTAAATTCATGACACTCCTATTCCCCTACATTCCTTAGGGATAGATCAACTGCCTGTAAAGGGTAGTGGTGCTGGCCTTTATCCAGTTTAATGGTTATCCTGTCCTGCGAGGCCAACTCCCATCCTCAAACGGAGGTAATCACCCATCGTCCCAACTCATAGTTAGAGCCTCGCTTCAACCTCTATAGGTTATTAGATAAGGCCTCACCTGTCATGGCCACTCGTATTGAAGGTTTTGATTGTCACCGAGAGGCCAACAATTCCTGCCACTCTGTTCAGTGGCCTCAGTCCCTCGGCCAAATGCACATCTAGAGCTTCTCAAAGCCACTTGGCATTTAGTAGGGCCTCACCTATCCCTGGTTAGCTAATTTCTTTGCCATTTGGCACTAAGCAAGATGCCAGTTGATGTAGGGTTAAACTCTCTTAGCACGGCTGTTAAATTACACGTTATTTATTACCTCATACTACGTCTCATAACTAGGTGCAAGCAGAATTTTCACCCCTGAGTCCAACAACAAACCTTCCACCCCTGGCAGATCAAACACTCAACATAGAAATAGGATTCCGCTAGGCCAGTCTCTTGCGATCCTGGCCCAGTCCAATTACTGATAAGGTATATCATTCCCTGTCACAACTCAGGAGCAGGGTTCATGATTACCAACCCATAAATTTGCAGACAACATATCAAATTGCAAACCATGAAATCTGACCTCTATTCACCCCTTTATACGATTCACATTAAACTAAAGAAGTCAAATCTCCCAGAATCTAGCCAGTAGTTTGAACTAGGGGCCATAGACCATACTTCCGTACATGACCAAATTTGTTCTGACCTTTGGTCTGTAGGGACAAATGGACCTCTGTTCCTATCATGTTCCAGGGTTAGGCATACAGCTCTCACAATACATGATGGTATTGCAATATTGCTTATGGATTACACCACATCTGATCCCTGTTTCTCTGCTACACCAAACCATGGGCTCTATCCTCCTTTCCACAGCCATGACTTTTAGAAGTTAACTTTGACAACTGGCCTTTACCTCTATTACTCACCCTCCCCTTTCACTAATTGACTTATACTAAGTTCAAAGTACCATTTACCTTGCCCCGTAGCACGCAAGTACACATGGCCCTACTTTCTTCCCTGTGGGGTCTAAATATCCATAGCTTTCCGTAGCCTCCACAAGCAGTCTAATTTGCAGTCATAACTGGACTCAATCAGACAAAGTACTGCCAAACCATAGGCAGGGTCCTGTGTATCAGGCAGCATGAAGACAGTCTCTGGCAAATTCCTGTTATCATAGGTATCTTCAGCCTCCTTGGTTCTTTGAACCTTGTCATGCGCGCCATACTGTGAGGTCACAACTACGTTATCGGACTACTCTACCAACTCCATGGTCATCCGTCTACATTTCTCCCACACAGACACCTTGATTACTTGTACATTGTCACCAGACCATGCCCAGGAACAATCTCCGTGAAACAAGAGGTTACTGAGGACCCCATTTGAATGAGCTTTCAACTAATTCTTTTGTTTGTTTTCCAATACTGCTTTTATTGAGGCATTTGAGTTGGGTTGTACAGAATGAAGAAGAAAAAATGCACAATTTGTACACAAGTTAGGGATATCACAGCATAATTCAACATCTCCTAGCTAGTAAAGCCTCATTTTATAGTAATTAGGTAAAGTAAAAACATGCTAAACTGTTGCGTAACATAGATATAGCTTACACAGTGATATTGTTTGCAAGAAGTAATAGAACAGGCATATCATATCGTTTGAGCAGTTAAAAAGCATTGTGTAATACAATTGGAATAGAAGATTAGGCAAGCACAATTTTATATAATAAACAGGAGATAGCTGTAAGATTTCTAGTCAGGTCTACCTAGATAACATTCATAATACAGGCTAGTTGCAATAATAATATAATAATATAATATAAAGTTAGCATGCTAAGCTGCCAACCTGCAAAATACTACAAGCTATAGGGACACAACTGTCGTCCCTCCTGCCATGAAACCTTCTGAGATCCGGTACCACTATTCCACAGACTTGCCTCCTTCCTGGGGCTAAGTCCTTCCCCGATGTGGGGCTGCATAGAGCTGCATTCTGTTGCTTCCGCTGCAGTCTTACTCTCCTCTGTAGGCGTGGGTGGTGAATAGGGGTCGCCCCCCGTTTGGCTCTTTTCCCAGGTGGGCCATCAGTATGATAGTTGGTAGCTCCATTAGTTGCTTTACCCAAGCTGGGCCCCCCTGGCTGCGCCTTGGTCTTTCGCCCTTCAGTGGACAGGGCTTTGGCTGGCTGTCGTGCTCTAGCCACAATGTCGACATGTGATGCTGCTGGTGGCTGGCGCCAGTTCTCCAGGCGTTCCCCAAATTGCCTGCATATGGCATCAAATCTTGCCTGGATGGCTCCTGCCCAGTCGCTGGGTGTTGGTCGATCCATGTGGGAAGTAGTGCCGTTGGCCATCTTGGTCCAGCCTCTTGCCTCCCACCTGTCAGATTTGTGCCCTGGAGCGATTCGAAGGTGAGTGCTCTCTTTCTGAGAGTAGACCGGGATGACCCCGCCAGTCCAAAGGGGTTAGAACAATAGACCTTGTGCAGAGACTTGGGCTGTCTGGGCAGCGGGAAAGTGGCCGTCTCTCAAGCGCCTGCCATGCTTGTAGGCCTCATTCTTGGGTGAATATTGCTCATATTGCCGCTTGGGTGGTATCATCTTGTGCAACTTAATGTCACCCCTCTTTTGGTAGCCTTTCCGCTTTGAGAAATTGCCATTTGGGCAGTGAAATGCTCTATATGCTGTAGGAGCTGCTGAGGTTTGCTTCCTCTCAGCTCTGCGGTCAGGCCCTGCCTCCTCAACTAATTATTTTATTGAATGCTGGCCATATAAATATAGTTCATAGGATTTTGTAGGGAGTGTAGCCTAGTTTTAAGATTTATAATGAATGCTGTACAACCTGCAGTTTGCCTTATTCATAAATACCATCAAGGAAGATATTTGTGCAGGAAAATAGAGATACAGATAACTTTCTGTCAGGTCTTACATTTTCAAGATCAATGTAATCAGCATAGAATGGGAAATTGAAGTCGCCCTGCACATTATCAGACTGATCTTAGCATGCATGTGTGTGGCAATACCTGCATTGTGTCCCTAAAACATTCACAAAGGGCTATATCATTCACTTTGGCTTCCCCTACCTTCCCTCCTTAAACTAGCCCAAAAGCACTCTTTCTCATCATGCCTGCCAGTGGTTACAGGAACCAGAATAAGCCATCAGGACTTCAGCTGGACTTGGCTGTAATTGTCTTTAACTCTTGTTCGGCTGCAGTGAGTATCACTCCACGGTGATATATCATTTATGATTTCACCCTCTGCCCCTTAGCCTAGGAGAGCACAATTTGGAGGGAAAGTACACAAGATACTATGGAACAATTGCTCCCCGAAAGCAAGGGGGTTCCCCCTTGTTTCACCCCCAGGAACACCAGCAAAATGACAGACTGTTGGCATTAAACTTGTGGAACTGATTTCTGCCAGGATTTATCAAACATCCGGTCAAAACGTTATCTTTGTGTTGTTTCCTTAATTCTTTATGGATCTGAGCACTCTTTTATCAGATCAGATCTTTCCAGGGATGTATCACATGTGCGGGGTTCATTTTCTTCAAGGTTTTCTTTTTTGTATGTTGGGCTCTCTGTGTTGAGGAGATAATTAGTTTAAGCTCTAGACAATTAAATCTTCTTCTTGTCACAGAGAAGCCAGGGGTGGACTGCCTGTATTGTCAATGGAGAACTGTGTATAAAAGGTTGCATTGTCACCAATAAAGGTTTTCATTGTCCCAACATCAAGTGTTGTTTGATGTGCGGAGGTATAAGGGGCACAAAACACTGCAAAACACTTTCTTCTAGCTCAAAGGATATTCCAGCAGAGATACCCAGCCATGGTATACAATGTGCAAGTTGGGAGTTGCAGGATGCCTTGTGCCATAGATGCATTTTTATTTACCACTTGTATCTATATAAAAGAGAATGGTCATACAAAACTGCCCTACTAGTATGTTTAAAGGAACACTATAGGATCAGGAAAACAAACATGTATTCTTGACACTATAGTTCTAACAGTGCTATTTAGCCCCCTCTTTCCGTCAGCAAAATTAAAGATGATTTCACTCACCTATTTCTCAGCAATGGACACGTCTCCTCGTGACTGAACCTGTCTCTGCTTCTCCTTCTTTGCTGAGATAATCAAACTTAGAAACCATACACAAATATTGGGAGGCTATTGCACATGCACAGCAAAATGCAGCGCTGCGCCAATCAGCATCTCATGAATCAATGCATCTCTATGAGGAACATTGAGGGTCTGCTGAATGGACCAAGGAAGCACCTTTCTTGGCTGTCTGAGTGACCGCCACTAGAGGTGTTCCTAGGCAGTAATGTAAACTCTGCCTTTTCTCTGCAAAGGCATTGTTTACATTAAAAAGCCTGCAGTGACATACTATACACACCAGAACAACTACATTAATCTGTAGTTTTTTTTGGTGACTATAATGTCCCTTTAAATGTCTAAGTCATGCATAGAAACAGCACTCCATCAGTGATTGACAAGGCAAGAAAATGTTACTCAATACACAGTACCTCTTCTGTCTGAATATTTATCAATATACATAAAACCAGGGAGATAATTAAATCACACATACAAAGAGGAACTGGGACAAATAAGGTAAACTGCGTATAACTGAGCAATACTTACATTTCTTGGGTCTTGTATATATGCTCCTGTACTATGGGTGCCCAAAACCCCTACAGCTGTTGTGATACTCAGGTGGATATTGACTCTGGTAAACATGTATGAATTGGTATTTCTAGTGGTCCACCCATATGCTACACATGTACTACAAGTAGTGGTGCGTTAGGATTGATGTGCAAAGATTGTGTGCATTGAACTAATTTAGAATTTCCACCAGTAACTTCCCTATAACCTCCATTAAAACAAGAAATGTGTATACCTGTCAGGATTATTAACATATAGTTATGAACTGTAATAAAAAAGTTACAAATAACCCATAAATTGATTTAAGAAAAATACCTTTTTGAATTTATTTTTCGGCTTATGGCCGTTACAGCTAGAGAATGTAAATACGTTATGAGTATCATTCTTAGTGCTCAGTGTTGCAAAATGAATCTAGAACCAGTATGTGTGTTTATATGCAATTATTTTGAAATGTTTTCTTGATAAAAATGTAATAACATTTGCCGTCAGTGCTGTGCACTTACGTATTGCATTCAAAGTAGTCTACAATGCGTGTGGAATGTCAAAATGTATTAGCTGATGTAATTGCTTCTTCTTAGATACCAATATGTCATCACACATAAATTACAAAAAAATAGAGAAAATACATTGTATGTCATTATAATATAGTTTGAACATCAACATGTAGAGATGAATAAGCGTGAGTGGTGATGTGATTTCAGCATGACATATTTCTTTCTACTTTATTATATAATAAGGCACACTTAAATACTAAAATAGAGATATAATTTCTGAAAAAAAATAATTTATTCTAAGTAAAGAGATATTTGTCAGTAGAGCAATTTGCAGACTTCATATGCGTTTTTAAGCCCTTTTGTAGTTTTCCAGATATGTGGTCAAATACAAGAAGGCATTAAATCTTCTATATAAATGCAGAGCGAGAAGTCTGTAGGATAATTGCATATTAATCACAAAAAGGGTAAAATTACAACACTGTATCTTTATTAACAAGAGCTAGATAATAATTTTCCTAGCTTGAAGTTGTAATGCATGCAGTTACACTGACAAGCATAAAGAATAGGTGCTTCTACACATAATATTTTATTTTGTAGCCTGTAGGAAATAAGGATAATGTTTCTTGCCCAAATTTTCAAGGAGATGGCAGTGGGTTGTGCAATAAATGTTCCCATTTCAAACACCATTGCCTTTTTCATGGACTGATCTATCATCTTATCAATAGGGGATATTTTAGTAGGCTAAATATGAGGCCATAAAATGAGCACTATTAGTCAAGCAAACAAAATTTCTTTTTTAATTAGCAATTCTTTGCAGGAATGCTGTGGTTTCTGTGTACTGTGAGACTGTACAGAAATAGCTTTGGCTTGAACATATCAGCTTAGCACTGTGGTCACTAAAATGATAATCTCATACTGTTGGAGAATTAGCACTCCTATGATTCTCAGACAAACTAAACTTGAATGTGTAACATGATTGTTATTGTTTCATAACAGCTGAAACTCTGACTGAATTAATACTAGTACAGATTGTTTACCTTCATACCATTCCTTATGTTAAACCTCCTGCCATTCATATAGTCTGCTTCATTGCACTATTGTTGCTCAATTCACTATGTACCAATATATTCTTGGCACATGTTGAATGGAGGAATATATTTGTGATATTAAATTATTTTAACATTACATAAAGGAACACTCCACAGTTCTATAGGGATTATGGTCCCAGGAGTTCCCTGGTGCACCAACACATGTATGCAGTCAAACCATTTTAGAACAGATTGGCTTTCTTCCTGGGGTCCACTGAGTATTAAGTCTGTCCTCCACTACATCAGAAAACAGGGAGCTTTCTGTCTGAGCTAAGTCCAGAATTGCAGGGTTTAGTTTATTGGCTGAGACTGATAAGCTGACTCTCAGAACCATTGAGCTAGCCTTGAGTTGCAAAGCTTAGCTCAAGAGAGCAAACAGAAGCTCCTAATGATTAACTTCAGCCTCGTTGTCTGATGTAGTGGAGGTGCAGAACATTATTCTGCAGAACCCACATTTTAACCACTTACAATGGAGAAGAATTAGGTCACTCATGGCACCATAACCTTGTTTATGGTGCACTGTTTGGTGTGTTTCTTTAAAGATTACTGACATGTTTGTTAGTTATCTGAATCAAATAGATAGCTATATATTTATTTAATAACATTTAAAATATTAAGTTGGAGTGACCACCATGAAGTGCATTATAAGGGTTACTCCAAGCACCATGACCACTTAACTCCCGTTTCAGTTTGAAGCACTGCACATACAGAGATATTTTAGATCACTGTTGAATGTGTAACCCCCCTACCCCCAACTCCTGGCAGCATCATCAGTGCTCCCAAAATGAAGTTACTGGCTTTCTAATGTTAATCCTGTGCAAAATATTTAATTGTCTGAAAGTGGCCAACTGATTTGCTTGGCTAATGAATAACTGCAGAAGCTGGATGTGCGTCACTCAGCTTAGAGGAGACTCAGTGCTCAGCAGGACCCAGGTATGTGGGTAAACTGTTGAAAAATGGCTTGACCCATTATCAAGGAATGGGATCAGTGTAATCCTAGCATCATAACTGCTACAGTAGACTTTACTGGCTATGATATTTGGAGTAACCCTTAAATACTGTTTTATTATTATTATTATTATTATTATTATGATATTTATAGAGCGCCGTCAAATTCCGCAGCGCTTTACAATGGGTGGACGAACAGACATGTAGTTGTAACCAGACAAGTTGGACACACAGGAACAGAGGGGTTGAGGGCCCTGCTCAATGAGCTTACATTCTAGAGGGAGTGGGGTAAAATGACACAAAAGGTAAGGATAGTATTAGACTAGTGACAGTTGCAGAAGAGGAATCAGTTGGGAGCTATTAACAGTTTAATTGATATGCTTTTATGAAGAAGTGGGTTTTTAACGATTTTTTGAAGGAGTGGAGACTGGGTGAGCATCAGAGGAGGGAAGTGAGTTCCACAGGAACGGTGCAGCCCTCGAGAAATCTTGAAGGTGAGCATCAGAGGTGGGAGTACGGACAGAAGATAGACGTAAGTCTTCAGCAGATCGTAAGGGCCTAGACGGGACATACTTGTGTATAAGGGAGGATAGATAGGTGGGAGCAGCATTATGTAGAGATTTGAAAGCAAGAACCAGAATTTTAAATTGAGCTCTATATTTTATAGGAAGCCAATGTAGGGACTGACAGAAGGGTGAGGCATGGGAGGTGCGGGCGGACAGGAAGATGAGCCTCGCGCCGCATTTATTATGGACTATAACGGCGCAAGTTGGGAGCACGTAAGACCACTGAGAAGCGGATTACAGTAGTCAAGGAGAGAAAGGACAGTGGAATGGACCAAAACCTTAGTGGCATCTGGCGTTAAGTAGGGGCGGATGCGTGCAATGTTTTTGAGATGGAAATGACAGGATTTGGCGATAGATTGAACATGAGGCTTGAAGGAGAGGTCGGAGTCAAAGAGAACACCTAGGCAGCGAGCTTGCATGGTGGAGCTGATGGTAGCACCGTTGACTTGGAGGGAGACAGACACAGGAGTAACAACACTTGAGGGAGGAAAGACCAGAATTTCAGTTTTGGTCAAGTTTAGTTTAAGGAAGTGGGCAGCCATCCAGTTAGAAACAGCAGAGAGGCAGTCAGAGACACTAGTCAAGAGGGACGGGGAGAGATCAGGAGAGGACAGGTAGATTTGTGTGTCATCTGCATAAAAATGATATTGGAAGCCAAAGGAGCTAATGAATTTACCAAGGGAGGCAGTATAGATGGAGAACAGTAGGGGACCAAGGACTGAACCTTGGGGGACACCAACAGAGAGGAGTTGGGGAGAAGAAGCAGATCCAGAGAAAGAAACACTGAAAGAGCGCTGGGAGAGGAATGAGGAGCACCAGGAGAGAGCAGTATCTTATAGACCGATATTGCAGAGGATGAGAAGAAGCTGTTGATGATCAACAGTGTCAAAAGCCGCAGACAGGTCAAGGAGAATTAGGATAGAGTAGTGACCACGAGATTTTGCAGCGAGTAGATCATTGGATACTTTGGTCAGTGCCGTTTCCACAGAGTGCTTAGCACGGAAACCAGACTGAACCGGGTCTAGCAGAGAGTTGGACTCGAGGAAGTCTGTCAATCTCGCATACACAATTCTTTCAAGGATCTTGGATGCAAAAGGCAGTAGCGAGATAGGACGATAGTTGGATGGGGAGTTAGGGTCAAGATTGGGCTTCTTTAGAATTGGGGTTACAGTTGCATGTTTGACATTTACTACTCCCGGGTATAAACAGTAGGAATGTAGAGGGTGAATTCAAATCTAAACCATGTTTGTAGACACATAGTGAGAAGGCATCAAGCTCGCCTTGAGTTGCAAAGCTTAGCTCAAGAGAGCAAACAGAAGCTCCTAATGATAAACTTCAGGCTCTTTGTCTGATGTAGTGGAGGTGCAGAACATTATTCTGCAGAACCCCCATTTTAACCACTTATAATGGAGGAGAATTAGGCCACTCATGGCACCATAACCATGTTTATGGTGCACTATTTGGTGTGTTCCTTTAAAGATTACTGACATGTTTGTTAGTTATCTGAATCAAATAGATAGCTATATATTTATTTAATAACATTTAAAATACTAATTTAGAGTGACCACCATGAAGTGCATTATAAGGGTTACTCCAAGCACCATGACCACTTCACTCCTGTTTCAGTTTGAAGCACTGCACATACAGAGATATTTTAGATCACTGTTGAATGTTTAATCCCCCTAACCCCCACTCCTGGCAGCATCATCAGTGCTCCCAAAATGAAGTTACTGGCTTTCTAATGTTAATCCTGTGCAAAATATTTCATTGTCTGAAAGTGGCCAACTGACTTGCTCGGCTAATGAATAACTGCAGAAGCTGGATGTGCGTCACTCAGCTTAGAGGAGACTCAGTGCTCAGCAGGACCAAGGTATGTGGGTAAACTGTTGAAAAATGGCTTGACCCATTATCAAGGAATAGGATGAATGTAATCCTAGCATTATAACCACTACAGTGGACTTTACTGGCTCTGATATTTGGATTAACCCTTAAATAGTGTTTTACAAGCATGATCCCTTTGAACATGGGACAAGGCAATCATAACCTCCTAGAGCACTGTCCTTTTGATAGCAATGGAAGATTGGAACAGTCTTACTTTATAGGATTCATGGTCAGTTAGTCCTGTTAGTCAGGTGATATTCTATGGTTACTAACTGGATAATGGACATTTACTACTCCTGGGTATAAATGGTAAGAATGTAGAGGGTAAATTAAAATCTAAACCATGTTTGTAGACACATAGTGAGATGGCATCAAGCTCTTGTTTCTAAGAGCAAAGATGGTTGCTGGGTCCCATAAGAACTGTGGATTAATGTTTTAAAAGTTCAGTAAGCATTTTATTTTGAAGTCATGTGCATGCATTTTGTACTAGTCTTTTTTTCCTTTTTTAGTTGTAACATTTGTCTTTATTAGCTGTAATAGCTGTCTTTTCAACTGCAACTCATCTTAATTAGATACGACTTCTGTCTTAGTTGTAAAATATTGTGTATTTTTTCACTGCTTGTTTGATGTACTGATATCAATTGCTGTATTTATGTAATTGACTGATATTTCTAAGATTAAGCGTGTGCTTGCTGTTTCTATTGCCTTTATATCAATACACATTGGTACAGCAACACATACATAAATTCACGTATTAAATATAATAGTAATATTTATGCCACACTTTAAATGTAAGAGATATATGTTGAATGACAATCTTGATGGAAGAGGTGCACTGAACAGGGTCCAGAGCAGGAAAAATGTGTGGCTGGTGTTAGCTGGTCAAAGCTGATGGAAATTATACAGAATGGCTTGGGTTGTCCTTGAATCTAAAAAGTGCTTGTAGCAGATTTGTGATGGTTGCTCTACTCCAAGCACCCTAACTCAGCTATTGAGCTATAATAGTTATGGGGTTTGGAGTGTTCCTTTAATTTTCTCAGTATTCTACTATATGATAAAATGAGAATACGGCAGAAAATAATCTGTGTGAATGTCCTATGTGTTAGTGGGATTTTGTACATTGTTGACTATGCATGACTAATGTATATCTTCCAATATTTGGATATATTTAATTAGGACAGGTAGGCAGTTGTTTGTGGGGCATAGCCAATGACGCAACTTGCATTATTGGCAACACCCATAATGGGTGGTCCCGCCTTGAAAATGGGTGAGCCTGCTCACTGAAAGGACGTGTCAGTCTATCATCAAGCATACCAGCACTGGCACAACTACCGTGGTCGCAGGGGTCGCAGCTGCGACTGGGCCTATGACTCCAGGGGGCCTGGCAGCCCCCTGCAACTGCGGTGCCCGTTGAGATTGTGGTACGGCCCCGGCCGCATGGAATAACCGCTGGGGCCGCATTTAAGGGGCCCATCAGGTGGCCCATGCTCTTAGGGCCACCCGATGGCAATGAATTACCTGGGGCCCATACAGCACTGGGGCACTTAAGAGCGTGACCAGGCCCTATTGATGATGTCAGAGCATCCGCTGGTGCTGGGAGGAAGGCATAAATTCCTCCCAGCTAAGAGAGTTACGCAGGTGGAGAGCGCCAGGGGGGAGGGAGGGGGCTAGAGTCTTAGTGGGAGCTCTGACTCCCATCAGCAGAATGCAGCCACTCAACACAGGGAAGTCATCCTCCTGCAACTAAAGGTAGAAAACAGGAGGATTACTAAAATTTTTAACAGTTTGTGTGTGTGAATGTTTGTATGTAAATGTCTGTATCTGTGTGTCTGCATATGTGTGTAAATATCTGTATCTGTGTGTGTGTGTGTGCGAGAATGTCTGTCTGTATATGTGTGTGTGAATGTCTGTCTGCTTCTGTATGTGTGTGTGTGTGTATTTTTGTCTGTATCTGTCTGCATGTGGGTCTGTATGTGTATGTGTTTGTATGTATGGGTATCTGTATGTCTGTATGTGTATCTGTTTGCACGTGTGTCAGTGTGTACCCCTATGTATCTGTATGTGTGTCCTCGTTTTATATTGGTATGTGTGTCATTCTGTGTATCTGAATGTTTGTCATTAAGTGTCTGTGTATCTGCATTTGTGTCTCTCTGTGTGTGTTTGTGTATCCACATGTGTGTCTGTGTGTTCTGTATGTGTATCTGTCTGTCTGCATATGTGTCTGTATGTTTATCTGTGTCTGCATGTCTGTCTGTATGTGTATCTGTTTTTCTGCACATGTGTCTGTATGTGTACCTGTTTGTCTGCATGTGTGTCAGTGGTATGCGTATCTGTTTGTCTGCATGTGTGCATGCTATGTAACTGTATGCGTGTCACTGTTTGTATCTGTATGTGTGTCATTCTGTGTATGGATATCTGCATGTTTCTATTTGTGTATCTGTCTGTATGTGTGTCTGTGTATCCGCATGTGTGTCTGTGTGTGTCTGTGTATCTGTATGTGTTTAGTGGATTTTATCTGTATAAGTGTCATTCTGATTATCTGAATGTGTGTCTTTCCGTGTGGCTGTGTATTAGCATGTGTTTCTATGTATGTATCTTATATTATACAAATGGAGGGGTGAGGGGAGAAGGGGGGCCCAGGGCAATTTTTGCACCAAGGCCCTGTAGTTTCTAGTTATGCCTCTGCATACCAGGCTGACAGCCACTTTGAAAGTAGTCATATTTATTAGTCCTTAGGGACTATCATTAGAAACATTACCATATCTAATAGCACAAAAATATAGAGAGAATTGGCATGAGCAATTTACAAGTATATTACTAATTTAGTCAGGGGTCAAAGTAACTGAGTAGGCCAAGTATGTGTATTATTGTGAGTGTTAGTGCAGTTTTATATTTAATGTTCAGCTTAATACAATCACATATCTTTGGATAAATAGCTTGTGCAACTGACTGTTTGCTCTACAAGCTCAAAAATGTATTCAGATTTAATATTAATTTTAATTTATTTATTTTATGATTGATTGACTTTTGCTGCCAAACTGTAGTTCAGCCTTTCTCACATCAGCTTTTGCTGTTGATCCAAAAGAAGGCAAAAAAAAAATTCCAATTTTAAACGTTTTCCAATTTTGCAACAAACTAGGAAAATATTTCTTCTCGACCCCTAAATGGCAGTCAAATCTCTCCTTGGATCAAGAAGACGCTGTTAACCCACGTAATACAAATGATACCCCTAAATATTATGTTTTTGCAAGTATATTTCTACCGTAGTTGTTGTTTAAATATGTGTACAAACTCTGATAAAACCACTAGTTCAGGCAGAGAATTCCACATTCTTATTGTTCTTACTGTAAATAACTCTTTCCTGTGCCCTAGATAAAATCTTCTTTGTTCCAGTCTAGATGGGTTACCTTGTGTCCTATGTATAGTCCTGTTCATGAATAGATTTTAAGCCATAACAGACATAATAGTTTTCCAGTTGTATTACAACATTACATTTCTTTCAGGTTTTATTTTGAAAGTTTGAAGACATGGACCTTTAGAATGGATTGCAGCAACTGATTGAATAAGCAGTACATCTTGTAAAAGTTGATATAACATGCCTGCCACTATTATTCAAGACAATGCTTGCTTCCTGTCTTCATTGCACTAAATACTGAACATTTGTTTCACAGGTCATTTGCAGACAGCTGAAATCCTACAAATCTTTGACATACAGAAGTTTATGGACAAAGAGGTCTACTCACTAAAACAATGAGCTATGTTGATTTGACAACAAGGCTGTAGACCTTAGGCTAAAATAACCCAAGAGAAGAAATCTCTGTATTTCTTTAACTGTAAATAATTCTCGTGTTAGCTACATTTTCCTACATCTTGCAAATCAGTTGTCAAGTCACTACAAATTGCTTTTTAGTGACTAACTCTCTATATATAATTTCTTAATATATTTCTTTGCATATTTTATATAATTTTTAAACAAAAATATAATTTCATTACTTTTTTTTTTTAGTACCACTGGAAAATAATCTGAGTTAAAGCTTTTAGTTTCTTCACTAAACCATTGTGGCATATTAAAAACAAATCTACAAAAATCAATCTAAAATAGTTATATTGCTAAATTGATTAATTTGGCTAACATCTACCAAAAACAGTTCTTGGAAATTTGCATCTTAGCAAATGTACTTAATTGTTCAGTGAATAAACTCCCAAACTATACTCCTTTTCCTTCTTTTGCATCAACAGCAAAAAACCTATGAGGAAGGCTGAACTTGATGGACACATGTCTCTTTTCAGCCTATGTAACTATCTATTTAAATACAGACAGTTTAATAGCAACACTTGTTCCTCCTATATAGCTGTTTTACTTTTTCACTTTACAAAATCTTATCAATTTCTCTAGTTGTGTATAGCATTTACTTCTGCCTTGCTACTTTCACACAAGCTTTATTTATTTATTTTTACCACTGGTGGCATTTGTCCTACAAAGAATTTTTGGTGAAATAATTTTATGATATGTGAGCTTTGACAGTGATGCCAACACATAATCATATTTTATAAAGTTTTGCCATTTAATATATTGCTATTAGGAATGAATAAAAAAATAATTTGCTCCTTTTTAGGTATTAATATTCATCACATACCTACTGTTCTATTTCAATTGTTTTGCACTGTTACACTGTTACACTGCTTTCCTCTTAGGAACTGGATATTTTTTGTATTTTTGAATACTACTGTAACATAGTTACCAGTGGCCCATGATCCTAATTGAGCATGCCCTCATAAAAATAACTATATTATTTATTCCATTAGAGTGTTTCTTAGTGTGTTAAGATTATTAGGTCCTTTGTTTAAAAAAAAAAAAAAAAAGAAAGAAAGAAATCATAAAACACACATGTAATCCAATGGTTTAATGAGGTAATTAAGTTTTATGACTTTTGTCCAATCCAGAGCTTCGCATTCAGGGTTATGCTCTAAAGTGAGAATTTTAAATTTAAGGCGAGAGTGACTGAATTGAAAGCATAGCTAACTTGTCATTTTGGTTACTTTAACCTTACATTTTAAATTCACTTTGAATTCACCTTGTATTCTCACTTTGGTCAATAACCCTGCATGAGAAGCACTGGGTCTGGATATGTGAATACAGTATAAGCAACAATGGTAGACATCTTAGGGCCAACCATAAGTGGATATGCTATTGCAATTATCATATGAGTGTAAGATGTTAAACTAAAATCTACCAAAGGATCTGTCTTATTCATGAGAGGATTGTTTTAGGTTTCTGCCTATCTACACCATTGCCGAACAAGTTAGCTATGTTATTTGAATGGTTTAAGGTTTGATTTATTTACAATATAATACAATACATTATTTTAAGGTATAGATCAGTTACAACATAGTTGTGTGCAGTTGTTTAAGGTTTCAGACTAAACAAGTTAATTTTGTTTCAAGTTCTAAAAAGTGATTTGATCATTTGATCCACTATATACCGTAACTTCCTTTAAAGGGACACTATAGTCACCAGAACAATTACAGCTTAATGTAGTTGTTTTGGTGAGTATAATTATTGCCTTCAGGCATTTTTCATGCAAATGAAAAGGCAGTGTTTACATTGCCCCTAGGGACACCTCCAAGTGGCCACTCCTCAGATAGCCACTGGAGGTGCTTCCTGGCTCAGTGCTGCACAGTAGGCAGCACTGCCATTCAATGTCTCCACGCTCTGCATGGTGATGCTGAATTTTCCTCATAGAGATGCATTGAATCAATGCATCTCTATGAGGAAAATTCAGCATCACCATGCAGAGTGTGGAGACATTGAACGGCAGTGCTGCCTACTGTGCAGCACTGAATCAATGCATCTCTATGAGGAGGTGCTGATTGGCCAAAATGCCGTTTGTCCCCACCCCCTTGCCAATGCATTCCCTGTGATCAGCAAATCTGATGATGTCACGAAGGGGGTGGGGCCAGCGCAGGCGGACCCAAGTGGGAATGGAAATAAGGTGAGTTTTAATTCCTTTCACTGGGCTAAGGGGGAGGCAAGCAACCTAAATGGTGGGTTTTGCACTATAGGGCCAGGAATACATGTTTGTGTTCCTTTCTTGACTCTATAGTGTTATGAGATCATATTTTCTAAGTGTAGTTTGTATTCTTTAACTCCCTACTAGCAAAAACAAATACTGAATAGACAATTTACTGGCAAAGACTCATACCCTCTACTTACAGTATTTCTATGCTTTAGAAAAAAAAAAAGATTCCTAATGGGTAGCATATATATATATATAAAGTTATTTACATTTGTTTTGTCTTGATACGCTTAATTGAAACCTGCAGTCCCACGTAGTATGTACAAGTTAAAAGTACATCACTTTTATTTTGCTTGAATGTGTTAAAGGCAATGTATTAATGCTGTACGGACAAATCAGTTCAGTACGTAGCTAAGCTTAGCAAGCACTAATGGTGCATAAATCAATCAATGCTGCAGCCTTGAGGCTGCAATTAGTACATTAGGCTGTACTTTGCTTGTAATTTATCTTCTATCTGGCAAGGTTATGCCATAAAAATCAGGCAATTTTTCCAGTGCACGAGAAAGACCAAAAATGTGAATAAATGCAAAATCTAACACATCCAATTAGAACATATGCATCAATCTTTGCCAAATGTCAAACTAAAACAATTTTAACCTTGTTGAAATTAGCAGTTTTTCATTTCTGCTCTGCACATATGGCACATGACTCTTTATGAATGACTCTAATGCCCTCTATATCAGTCTGTAAAGCTAAGCATATCATATTTTACACTGTTACTTAATGTTTGTCAAATCATAGAAATTCTATGTACGTGTCTCTGATAGAATTAATAAGCAAGCCATATAGGATGTTTTAGTTTTTCTTCTTTTGCATGTAAAGAGCCAACTGATTCAGTAGTTACAATATACGATTGAAAACAATCCAAGAGCAGAAAACTTTTATCAGTTTAAAATGTATTGATCGGCATATGCCCTCTGGTGATAACTCTATTTTGAATCTCATTACATTAAGTATTGTCACATAACTTATTGTTATTGATCCAAGCTCTGCATCTTAAACAGAATACATGCTGTCAATGCAGAATCAGCTGTTTTATCTGCACTGCTATATCTAAAATATTTTAAAAGAACAACACATAATTTAAAGGGCCACTATAGGCACCCAGACCTGTTGCCCTGTCCCCTCCCCCCTTTTTAACCCTGCAGCTAAAAACATTGCAGTTAAGAAAGTCACTAGAGGCAGTTCCTTAAAATAGCAGAGTAATAATCTTAGTCAGATTATCTCAGGAGTCCATCCGATTGGTGCAGCACAGCATTTTGCCGCACATGAGCAGAGATCACCAACACTAATTAAATCAGCCAAAGAAGGGGTGCTTGAGTGGGGAGACTGGCTGCTGCCATTGAGAAAAGGTAAGTAAAACAACTTTATTAACCACTACATCAACCACATTAGCTAGAAATCAAAAAGCTCTATGTCTTAACTAAGCATGACAGTGCAAGGCTTAGCTCATTGGTTGAGAGTGATCAGCTAATGCTTTCAACCAATGAGCTAGCCCTGAAAATTGTGTATGCCTTCCTAAAGTAACATTCTATAGTCAAAACTGATCATTTCAATGCTACATACCCTCCCCATAGTAATCTAATTTATTGACTTCACATAATGGTATTTTTTATACTGATGCTAATGAAAACCTGCACACACTCACATATACACGTTTAATCCAAATAATTCTACCCCTATTGAAAATCTGGTTTATTTTCAAAATGTACAGACTTTGAGCTGTTTGCAATGAACAAATCAAACAAAAACAATTGAAAAAGCTAAACACAATAAATACTTCAAATAGTTTCCCTAAGTTCAACTAAAAATGCAACTTACTATGACTTCTCCAGTCTCAAAATTATTTAAACCCCTGAGTAGAATCCCTCACAACATCACAAATATGCAAAACAGGTGTTGTGTCAAGCACACCTGATGCAAGTAATCAAGGGCTTCATTACTTGCATCAGGTGTTCTTCAGCTGGAACACTGGTAATACCTGAACTGGAAGTGGTTTGTTGAGTGTCAACTTTGACTACATGTTAACAATATGTCTAAGTCTAAAGAATGGTCCACAAAGTTAAGAGAAGAGATCAACATCTCAGAAACAAGGAACAGGATACAAAAAGATTGCAAAGACACTTAATGTTTTCAGAGACACAGTTGCAAGCATATTTTGTAAGTTGAAAGTTGAAAGAAGAGTGGTTAGGCAGAAAAAGGAAACTATCAATGACTGCAACCAGATTTCTCTGAATGCAGGTTGTGAAAGAACCTTGAGTGACTGCAAAAGTCCTGCAGCCAGACTTGATGGCAACAGGTACTGAGATTTCAGTAAGCACAGTAAGGTTTGTGCTAAACGCAGAAGGTTTCCTTTCCAGCACTTTTAGATGTACAGCACTACTGACCCAAAAGCACAAGAAAAGTTGGCTATAATATGCTCAAAATAATATAAATAGGCCACAGAAGTTTTAGGATTCTGTTCTGTGGAGTGATGAAACAAAACTGGAACTTTTTGGCCCAGTGAATTAGTGGTATGTCTGGAAGAAGATGAATAAAGTATATGCTGAAAAGAACACGCTGCCTACAGTTAAGCATGGTGGTGACTCAGTGATGCTCTGGGAACTGTTTTGCATTCTGGAAACTTGTGGATGGAAAGATGGAATCATTGAAGCATTATAAAATCCTATGAGAAAATATGATGCCGCCTGTGAGAAAGCTGATTCTTGGACTTCATTGGACCTTCCAACAAGAAAATTATCCCAACCATACCTCAAGTTCCACCAAGGACTGGTTGCAAAAAAAGTCCATAAAAGTCACGTGACTTGAACCCCATAGAAAATCTCTGGTGGGATTTGAAGGAGGAGGTTGCAGCATGCAAACCCAAGAATAATACTCAACTGGAGACCATTGCTCATGAGCAACGGGCTATGATTCCTCAGGAACACTGCCAGAATCTGGTGTCTAGCTATGCATCTTGTTTGCAGCAGGTCATAACACCAAAGGGGTGCTCTACTAAGTACTAAAGATGCTTGCCAAAGGGGTTAAATAAGTTTGAGCCATTATTATCATTATAAGTTGTTTTTCAGTTGAATTTGGAGAAACTACTTGAAGCATTCATTGTGCTGAGCTATTTCAATTGCTTTTGCTTGATTTGTTCATTGCAAACACTTGACAGTCTGTACATTTTGACAATAAGCATGATTTTCAATGTGAGTTGAATAATTTTGATTACAACTGTATGTAAAACAATGTTTCACCCATTTAAAATTACTTAAAATGGTAATAGCTTACATTTAACACTGTTTATACCCCACCACAAATAAAATTGAGATTGAGTTTAATTAATTTGTGAACTGGAGATTGCAGACATAAAACATCTATAAAATATATATTTATATCACTTGTGGAGAATTTTAAAATGAGATTCTAAATGAGAAGCACATTGAGAAATACATTTTAAAGCCATTGCTATCTAAGTTATTCAAATTAAAATGACCTCACACTAACAAATGTTGGAGGGAGTGCGGTCAAGTAGGATCTTTATCTCACATACTGTGGTTTTAAAATTAAGAAATTATTCGAAATCTATACATTCTCTGATCAAACTCTTAGATGAATCGATAATTGACTTAACGCCTACACTTTGCCTTTTCAAAAAACTCCCAGATAACCAAGATAAAACAAAATGAATAATATTGGGACATATATCAATAGCAGCCACCATGGCTATCCCCAGACATTGGAAATCACCCATCATTCCAGACATAAAGGAAGTTTTAGACTCACTCTGTGAAAATGTGAAATACGAATTATCACTAAGAATAACATCTGAAAAAAATATTATCTTAGGGCATGAATGGGAAGAGTGGGAAAGAAAGGTCAGACGACTATATAATTTGTAGGCACTGTCCCACCTGACCAAATATAAATAATTGAAATGTCATATTCAGTTTATGACGTTTGAAAATATCTGTTACCTTTTTTTTTTTTACTTTATTGTAAATTTATACTGTTCTTTGTAAAACCGGATAAATATACTGTTCATTTTCCCCAGTTAACATGTGTTATAATGTATACTATGACACTTTTTTTTTCCTTTTGGAAGCATTGTATCATAATAACTTTGAAAATATTCAATTAAAAAACATTTGACAAAAGATATATTCATATCTTATAACTGAATATGTATATGAAGTTAGAGAGGGATAAATGTCAGCTTTATATTACATAGAGTGTTTTGTGTTGAGGATTTAACCTTTTAGAGGAATAAAGGTTGTGTTATAAGGGGTGTTTAAAGGATCACTATAGGGTCAGGAACACAAACATGTATTCCTGACCCTATAGTATTAACACCCCCTCACGCCTCCATAAATATAGTAAAAATCTTACTGTATTTAAGCCTGAAGCTGTAAATCTGCATGCTGTTAGACTCAGAAAAACAAGTAGTCTGCTGACATGTGGTAGCCTGATCCAATCACAGTGCTTCCCCATAGGATTGGCTGAGACTGACAAAGAGGCAGATCAGGGGCAGAGCCAGCATGATTCAAAGACAGCCCTGGCCAATTAGCATCTCATCATATAGATGAATTGAATCAATGAATCTCTATGAGGAAAGTTCAGTGTCTGCATGCAGAGGGAGGAGATACTGAGTCACAGGATGCTGTGCACAGTGGTGCCCTGTGCTCTGCTGACAGCAGATCTGTGTGGATGGAGGCATATTATTCCTCCATCAACTCCGAAGTCCCTCTGGTTAACTCTGAGTGACTGCAACTGGAGGTGTTCCTAGCTTTCAATGTAAACACTGTATTTTCTCAGAAAATACAGTGTTTACATGAGAAAGGCTGCAGGGAGCTATAGTTCTCACCTGAACAACCTCATTAAGCTGAAGTTGTTCAGGTGACTATAGTGTCCCTTTAAGGATTAGTGTGGATAAATGAACAGTTACGTCCACAAATATTTGGACACAATGTATGTTATTTTGTCTGTTTACCAAAATAAATTCAAGTTACAGTTAAATAATGGATATGGACTTAAAGTGCAATCTCTCTTTGGAGGGTATCACTTTTAATTTTAGGGTATAGTCACATTCAAATTGGAGGAAGAGTTTATGAAATTTCAGCACTTCAATATGTATCCCCTCTTTTCAAGAGATCAAAAGTAATTGGACAGTTGACGACAATTGTCCACAACATCCAGTCAAAGGACCTCCCAATGAAAGAGAAGCAGACCATCCTTAGGCTGCAAAAAATGCATCAGAGAGCTAGTAGGAACATAAGAATTGGCCAAATCAAGAGTTTGGAACATTCAGAGAGAAAAAAAGAAGAACACACTGGTGTGCTTTGCAACACAATTGGCCTGGATATCCACAGAAAACAGCAGTGGTGGATGATTTTAGGATCATGTATATGGTAAATAAAAACCCCATTGAAATATCCAACCAGGTGAAGAACACTCTCCTGGAGGTATGCATATCATTATCCAAGTCTACCATAAAGAGAAGACTTAAAGAGAACAAATACATAGGGTTCACCACACGCTTAGAAAAGTCAGATTAAACTTTGCAAAAAACATCTAAAAAAAACAGACCAGTTGTGAAAAAAGCAGTCTTTGGACAGATGAAACTAAGATCAACCTGAACCAGAACTATGCGAAGAAAAAAGTAAGGAGAAGGCTTGGAATGGCTCATGATCTGAAGCATTCCCCATAATCTGTAAAACACATGATGCATGCAATGTGATGCATGTTTTTTGATGATGTGACAGAA
The DNA here is from genome assembly GCF_036172605.1 of Pelobates fuscus. Classification (NCBI taxonomy): domain Eukaryota; kingdom Metazoa; phylum Chordata; class Amphibia; order Anura; family Pelobatidae; genus Pelobates; species Pelobates fuscus. Next base: position 197,807,376 of record NC_086320.1, on the reverse strand, counting down.
GACAGAAGCAGCCAGATGAATTCTGAAGTGTATAGGGATATATTGTCTTCTCAGATTCTGACAAATTCAGCAAAGTTGATTGCATGGAACTTCACTTCAAAGCAACCCAGTGGAATATTCTGCAATGGCTGAGTTAATCGTCTGACCTGGGGTGTTTATAGTTAAAGATGAGTTAAACCTAGTATTAAAGTAAAACATTTGTTAAATTTGGAAGTAAGAAAATGCTTGTTTAGGTTTTTGGAAGGATTAAAAAGAGTTATTGAAAAGGAAGTGTTTAGAGTACAGGTATGTGGATACACAGGCACATACCTATATTTGGTCTAAACCTAATTCCCTTGATCCTAATATTCAGTACAATATGGAGAGTGACATGCACTCTATTTCCTTTTCGGATTAATAAGAGTGAGAGATTTTTTTTTGTTATTATTATTTATTTTTGTAGTTCATAGCTTGGAAGTACAAACTTGTACTGACATATCATCAAGAGTAAATGCAACAAGAGAAATTGCATATATCAGACAGGACATGTCAAGAGATTTGCTATTTTTAAAGTGAAATAGGTATGTCTATCTATGACACTGAGTAGGAGCGTGAAAACAGGGTATACTTATAGACACACATACTGGAGGCTATGTAGTAATAATACAAGCAAGGACCAGGAGATTTAGCTATGTTCATACAAGCTCATATTGTAAAGCGAGAGACAGTTAAATCTCAGTGAGGTCAAATGAGTAAGAAGACCACATCACACCTAACTGAAGCTTGAACGATATCTCCAACAATATCTGTGAACAGAACAGCAAAATAATACATGGAAAACTATAAAATACTAAACTTTAAATAAATAATACAATCTGCCACTGTGTATGCATGTTAAAACAAAATAGTGTGGGTCACTGTGTTAGCTTGATAAGTAAATTTATCCTATGCCTTGACTGGGAGGATCTGCTGCATAACGCCTCAATAATTGCCCAGCAGAATGCGACTTGTTGCACCTCTGAAACAAAAGCCACCAGCGTAAGGGACAACAAAGATATCCAAGACCACATTCATTGACCCCTGCATACACGGGGGATTGGCTATCAGCCCAGGAGAGTCTCTCTTTTGAGTAACCCCCACTGGTGCATAGACACTGTCCAGACTAAGGCCCCTTTCAAGGTTTCCAGCTCAGGATATGGGGAGCTAGGTGCATTGACCTCCAGATCACACCCTATAGATGAAGATGCTTGAAGTGTCTTTGAGTGGACAGCAAGCCAAAATCGAGTGGAGATGTCATCAAAGTGGCAATAAAGGTTTCTCTCCAGCTCGGCGCATTAGCCATATTTGAGGTCTATGGTGGTGCGCTGACTGCCACCAATTTGAGGCTTGTAGTACTGAGTGCTGTAAGATGTGGAAGCTCCCAGATTTGAGGTAAGTATCAAGTGCTGTAGTACTGGGTATTGGGATAACCCTCACAGCTCAAAAGGGGGGGGGAACAGAGCCCGCTCACATATCAGCCCTGCAGGGTGCGGCCACAGAGGTCACCAGCTGGTCCCGCACTAGACCACAGATTGAGGACATCAGAGCACCACTGCTACAAGCTTCGGATTGAGTCAACAAAGTGCCCAGTGACATCTAGACACCACCAAGCATCAGCTCAGCATAAATCCACAGTTGGGGTATCACACTTGTCAGAGGTATTTCTAATTATTTGTGGAGCTCGCCCATGGTGCATCCGCTCGAAATGGCGGTCAGGCCCCGCACCCTGAGTGAGAGGAATTAATACCATAATTTACAGAACAGCTACAGATAGGAATAACCAACTACACTTTGTATCTTTTCACCCACCCATTTGTAAATGGATCTACTATATAGCCTATATCTCAGGACCAAGAGGATAGTTTCTGTGGAAGTGGGCATAACATAATGCTTTACTTCAATGGCAGACATATGATTAGATAGGGGGTACCCAAATATATCAGAAAGTCAGATATTGTGGATGGAACAGGCCATAAATCAATCCTTATTGGATATGCAGAACTGGAGAGCCAAAAGTACACTCCTGCTAGCACACAGATTAAGAGAATCATTCTTAAACACTGGTCACTTTTGTCAGATGTGTTGAATTTGCCACCTGAATTCAGGGTTCCCCTCCTTTTTATTTCTTACCAAAAGAAGATAAATCTTAGGGACATTTTGATCAGGTCTGACATTGGTACTCTTAAGAACAAGTCAAGAGTTTTATCTACCCCTAAGATGGGTACCTTTCCCTGCTTAAGCTGTGCACACTGTAACAGTGTAAAACACTGTGGAAAACACTTTTACCACCCTCTGTCTGGTAAGAAATTTGGCATTAAAGATTATTTTACATGCAACTCTAACTATGTTGTCTACATGCTCCTTGATAAGATCTATATTAGTGAGACTACTAGAACCATTAAGGAGAGAACAAATGCACTCAAAAGTGACATTAGGAATTCCTTGACTGAAAGGAATATCTATACCCCAGTACCAAGACACGTCAGTAAGGCAGGCCACAATTTTAAATAATTGAGGCTCAATGTAATTTACATGATTCACCCACTGAGATAGGGTGGAGACTATGAATGTCTTCTTAAAAGGAGATCTGTTGAATCTCAGAATTGGGGACATTATAACCTTATGGATAAAATGAGGATTATGAGCTGATACATTTTTAATAATGAATAGCATTGACATGGGATAAAGCACATCCTAAAAAATTGAAATAAGAGAGAATAAAAATAGATGAAATTGCAATGGTGTGATCACTAAGGTAAACAGAGGCAATGACTAGCGCTATCCACAGCCACTGCACCAACAGTGTTTAACCTTTATTTACTTAACATGAGTGGCTTTCTTCACTTAATTACCAACTCGCACCTAGCTTAGATACCAGTCACCGCTACAACATGAGCGGTTTAGTTAGGAGCAGTGGTTCTTTGATTGTCTAATGTCTTGCACCTAGCCTTGTTACCAGACGTCACTACCATTAGAGCGGTTAGGCTAGAAGCAGTGGTTCCCTATTTTATTAGACTTATACCTAGGATGGCTATTTGCCACACCGCTAAGATATTCGTGGACACCTAGGTTGGATCTCTATTCCAGTGCACTTCTACAGGGTTTTGGAGAGCGGTTTTACCCCTTGACAGTGGGCAAATCGGCATTTCTTAAGGGGTGCCCTTGAAGGCACAGTTAATAGGGCACCTTATATTAGGGATCACACTATAGCAATTTCAGCTATTTACCTCTCTTCAATTCACCTTATTGGTAGCCTTATATATTCCTCCCCTATCTCCCTACAGCATCCTGTAATCCTGTATATTCATTGCCTTATACTTTTACCTCATAACCATGAGATGAATCTATAAGAGGTTTCTGCTCTGCTCCGGTCCTCACGCCCCACCACCTGTTCCCTTGATCCTATTCCTTCATATCTCATCCACACTATGTCACCTTCTCTTGCTCTTCCCATCACTAAAATTTTCAATCCCTCCCTTTCCTCTGGCACATTTCCCTCACCCTTCAAACATGCAACTGTAACCCCAATTCTGAAAAAGGCCAGCCTTGACCCCAACTCCCCATCCAACTATCGCCCTATCTCGCTACTGCCATTTGCCTCCAAGATAATCGAGAGAGTTGTGTACACCAGACTGACTTTCTCGAAACCAACTCTCTGCTTAAACCACTTCAGTCGGGATTCCGCGCTGGTTATTCTGTCGAAACGGCTGTGACCAAAGTATCCAACTATTTAATTGCTGCTAAATCTTGTGGCCATTACTCTATCCTAAGTCACCTTGATCTTTCTGCTGCCTTTGACACTGTTGATCATCAACATCTTCTTCGCATTCTCCGTAGTTTTGGTCTACGGGATACTGCTCTCTACTGGTGCTTCTCCTACCTCTCCAGCACTCTTTCAGTGTTTCGTTCTCTGACTCTGCCTCTTCCCCCCAACCACTCTCTGTCGGCGTCCCCCAAGGTTCTGTCCTTGGTCCCCTACTGTTCTCTAGCTACACTGCCTCCCTTGGTAAACTCATCGGCTCCTTTGGCTTCCGTTATCATTTCTATGACACTCAAATCTACCTGTCCTCTCCTGATCTCTCTCTGCCCATCTTGGCTCGTGTCTCTGACAGCTTCTCTTCGATTTCCAAATGGATGGCTACTCAGTTCCTTAAACTCAACCTGTCCAAAACAGAACTACTGGTCTTTCCTCCCTCAAGTGTTACTACTCCCATGTCTGTCTCCCTCCAAGTCAACGGTGCTACCATCACCTCTACCTCGCAGGCTCGCTGCCTGGGTGTTCTTTTTGACTCCAACCTCTCCTTCACCCCTCATGTCCAATCAATTGTCAATCCTGTCGCTTCTATCTCAAAAACATAGCGCGCATCCGCCCCTATTTAACTCCGGATGTGGCTAAGGTGCTGGTCCATGCTCTTGTTCTCTCTCACCTGGACTACTGCAATACTCTTCTCAGTGGTCTTACGTGTTTCCTGATTGCACTGCAATATATAATGAATGCGCCAGTGAGGCACATTTTCCTGTCCGCCCGCAACTCTCACGCCTCCCCGCTCTGTCAGTCCCTGCATCGGCTTCCCTTTAGATATAGGGCTCAATATAAAATGCCGGTGCTTGCTTACAAGTCCCTACATAATGCTTCTCCAACCTACCTATCCTCTATAATACACAAGTATGTCCCATCGAAGCCCCTATGCTCTGACAAAGACCTACGTATATCCTCTGTCTGTACTCCCACCTCTAACACTCGCCTTCAAGACTTTTCCAGGGCTGCACCCCTTCTCTTGAACTCCCTTCCCTTCTCCGTAAGAATTTCACCCAGTCTCCACTCATTTAAAAAATCATTGAAAAGTCACTTATTCAAGAAAGCATATCAATTAAACTGTTAGCAGGTTTTCATCCCCCACCCTCCATGACTCCTCTCCTGCAACTGTCAAAAATGACCTACTAAGCCCTCAATAATACTTTTCTAACAACCTACTTCGTACTCCTACTTTTACCCTCTGTGTCACTATACCCCACTCCCTCTAGAATGTAAGCTCATGGAGCAGGGCCCTCCACCCCTCTGTTCCTGTACGTCCAGTTGTCTGGTTACAATTACATGTATGTTAGTCCACCCATTGTACAGCGCTACGAAATTTGATGGCGCTACATAAATAATAAAATAATAATAATCTACCGTGCATATTCTTCAACCCATAGACGCTATTTGACTAGCATTATCCCCCGTGCATATCCTGCACTCCTTAGACACTATCAGATGAGCATTACGTGTTCCTGTTAGAGACCTTGCTGAGACTTTCCTTTTTTTCGTAGAGGGCTATTCCACTCTCTACGTTATATCTGTATTGGGACTTCCACGTTTTGCACAGACAATTCCCACATCAGACAGTACCTTTACTTGCTGTAAGTCCCCAAAAAGTTCTCATTCTACCTTGTTGTGGCTCCTTACAGCAGACAAAAGTTTACAATCCTTCTCTTCAAACTTTCCAAAGGGAATATCCCTTACTTAACATTGTCTTGAACTGTGGTCTCTATGCACAGTTAAGACAATAATCCCCATACCAGATAGTGCTTCTACTTGTTGCTAGTCTCAGACATGTGCTGACCCAACCCTGCTGAGACTTTTTTCACCAGATCGAAGTGGGCATTCTTTTTCCTAGATATTATCTGAAACTGTAGCTACCACGCACACTATAATCCCCATACTATGTTGGTTATCTTGCTATTAGTCTCAGACATGTGTTGTTTTTATTAGTACACTTATTTTTAATACACATGTTTTTGGTGGTGTTTTTCACCTTGTTTATTTATTATCCTATTAAAAGTTAAGTTTTAATACCTATGTTCAGAGGTTGCACTTTATGTTCTTGTATGTACCCTATTTCGTTTCTCGTTACCAGTAGTGAACCCCCCTCCCTAGGATACTCTATCTTAATCCTGTTTCTCCTGCGCTTCCTCTTTTCTTTGTGTAATGTAGCTCCTTAACTTTAACCCCTTAAGGACCAAACTTCTGGAATAAAATGGAATAATGACGTGTCACACACGTCATGTGTCCTTAAGGGGTTAAGGGCCTATGGATCCCTTTATATTGTTTTATATGTGTTTTTATGGAGTGTTGATTTGTCTATTTTGTTTTTTAATTAAAGCTTTTATTGGTGATATCCGATATCATCTGGATGGTTCCCTTTAAAAGCGGGACATCTTTGCTTCTGGAACATGGCCTTCGAAGGGATAGTTGCTTCCAGGTTCGCAGCTCTGCCACACGCTCTTCCGACGTCCATACTCACTGTACATTCACTTTACAATGCATTCTCTTAATGACCACATTCGTTTTACATTCGCTTCATGATCTATAATGTCTATTGTGGTTACCAGCTCTACTTTTCATCTTGGGTGGTTGTTATAGATTTGGAGCTTTTTTTTTTGTGAACTATTTATTGCTTTATTGATATTTACAAAAATAGTACCTGCTCTGAGCATTTTTTTTGCAATATATTTATTTTTGTTTGTCAGTATTATAACAATAATAATAATTAATCTATCTGTACCGAAGTACTAATATTTGTGAAATAAGGAATGTGCGTTTTAAAGATGTCAAATGCATCTGGGAGAGGCATTTGTATATACATCCTGCATATGTCCACTGAAAACTCATATTTTTTGCTTAATCCCAAATCTGTTGCAACATCTGTTTTATCCTTCTTTGCTTTGCCAGTGTTTTAGCGTGTGAGTTACTTTTATGTTCTATATTCTAAAACATGAACATCTATTTCATTAAAATACATTGTAAGAAAAAACGAAATTACAGTATTTAATTCCAGCTCTGAAATGGCCTGTTTTTTTAAATGTAATATTGAATATCTTTACTCAAATTTTAACTTATAACATAATTCTTACTGATAAAAAAGTAATAATGAATGTACAGTCAAAATAAATGTTGTCTTGGGTGCTCAGTACCTGAATTTAAGAACAAAATCATGCTGTGGCATCGTACAAGTTTATATTTCACGCATTTTACTTAGTGTATACAAGTATTTTAATACAAATGTGCAAAGTCCGATCAATTCATAAAATTGAAAAATGCTCTCATTTTGGTATTTCTCACGTTATATTTGCCTATTGTAAGTGTTAGTTCATAGCTACTGGAAGCTCAGTAGGTTTAGCAGTCAGGAACATCCTACATGAAGGAACGAATCTGTATCAAAAAGCACTGTTTAACATTATCTTATTTGACTCACTGATTGGCAGATATATGTAATATTAACCCTGTATGAACTCTCATAGGCTTACCCGTATGCTTACAATTGGTCATTGTTAACGAATTCAAAGAAAAACTATTTTTCATTTCTACATATTTTCATATCTCTAGACGATCTTTCAATTGAGGAGATGCTTGCAGCCACCATCCAAAGTTAAGTTTGACTATTTTCTGGAAAAGAATACGTATCATTTAATTTGCATACTGATTAACAATCTATTGTGCCTTTCTAATTTTCTAAATTCTCTCTAATTACAAGCTCTGTTTCCATAGCAGCAATTTATATACCCATTTCATAGAGGATTTCTTGCCATTTATTCTGTTCATTTCATTTATCTGCTTTATTTGCTACATCAATAACATGCAAACTTCAGGGGAGCTTTTCTCTTTACTGTCTGTTTGAAAAAATGAAAAGGATAGATTAAAGTGTTTAGTATGCAGTCAGTTCAATTACTAAGAAATATCATTTTAAACTTCCTTCCTTATATTGATGATGAAGGTCCTTGAAGCAACTGCATGCGTGGAATCAGTTAATTTATCCTGGCAACATCCCATGATATATAAAAGGCAAGTGTTTAGCATCATCATCATTTTAACTAACAGCCATAATGTTTACTACAAGCAATAGATCAGAGAAAAAGGCATCTATAAAAAACAAACTATGGTCCCTGCTGCTGAATATTTGAATTAACATTTTAATTACTTTTTATTAAAAAAATATAAAAAAGGTTTTATTTACTTTGAGAATCCCAGTATGGGACATCGTTTTCACAGCATGTGAGTAGCTTATTCATTTATACTTAAGCAAGATTCATACATATATTGCATTTAAAAGAGAGTGCTTCTTTAAATTACACTTTCTCTTATTTTTGGCCATAGGGCTATAGCATGATATTTTACAAATATGAAACTTTGATATGGAAAGTGTTATTTTAAAATGCGGATTTTTCAAGGCAATATTGTGTGAACAAATATTTATGAGGAATTTAGCAAATAATGTAATGGTGAGTTACTGTGTTTTGCATACCATTTATGAATGTTTACATAAATACCTACCCAGTGAACATTTTGTCATTTGTGAGGATAGATCAATCTTAAGCAAATCCAGAGGTTCCTGAGATGTCTCAGTTGCTAAATGTGGTTTAAACATAGCTTCAAGTTTGGCTTCCATATTTTTTTTTATATAATGCAAACTGTTGTTCAGTAGCAATATTTGCTTATTAGTTGTTGATCCAGTGGTAAGACTCCGGATGGTATGAAAAAAAAAGAACAGAAAACAGCAGCGTTATAATGTAGTATATTCAAAACACTTAATTGGAGTGACTATAAATATTATGATGTACACTCAGAATTTTTTTTAGCCTGTTAATGACTCTCAGTGATCCCCGCTCTTGAATATTCAGGAGTTCTCACTTTTTGATGCACATGAGTATAGCAGCAGAATTTCAACAGAGTGGTCCATTTTTTTAAATTAGAAATAAAATGTATAGTGATCACTGTAAACTAAATAAAAGAAATAAAAAGAGATGTACTCACTAGTGGAGAGCAAAATAGGTTTTGCTCAATCCATATAGCATTGGTGGCATGTTTAGCACCAAGAACAATCTTCCGGAGAAAGCATGTCAATTATGTGAAACGTGTCAGTGTTAAAATAAAATAGATTTTAATCTATATTGGACCTTCCTTATTTTATCCAGAAGTTTCAAGAATACCCAAGAACAGATATTGCTTCTATACATTCCTCTCAATGAGAGCCATTAGCGGACTCAAAACAAATTCTGAGTGTACATCTAAATATTTATAGACACTCCAAATTAGTGTATTGATTTTATTAAAGGACACAGAGGCTCTTGTTAGGCTTATCTCTTTCTTTGATTCCTCAGCAGCAAATAAAGCTAAAGTATTTGTAATATAGAAAAAATGAACAAAATACCCTCACAGGGTTAAACCATTACATCACTCTTTCCTATCCAATAGGAACAGTCCACATAACATATAGTCCCATGTGACCCCCATCTCTTCCTCTTTCTTTGCTGCTGCCTCAGCTAAGTACCACCATTTTAATTTCACTCTGACAGGTTTTTACTGCCTGTGTTTATATCTGTATATTTGATGTAATATTGTACTGTCCACTGAGTTCAATGTTTTAATTTACAACTGTTTAATGTCTTACTGTTAATTGTTTTGTGCTGGCCCATTCGATTTTCCCTTGCATTCCGGGTAGTTTATTACCCTAATCGCGCCGATCGCGGCAGCCAGCTACCCAGACATGGGGCATCCTCCTGGGAACTGTCCGTTCCGTCTGGGCCAGGTCGGGTGCCGCTCACGCATGCGCAGTCGCTGCTGCGCACTGCGGCGGCCATATTGTGTGTGGCAAAACTTTGCCACGCTTTTTTCCCTGCTTGTGCGGCCCACTGAGGGGTGGGCGTGAGCTGATTGAGCCAGACAACTGTCGGTCAGCTTGCCAGTGAACCCCAGCGGCCATTACTGAGGGAACACTCGGTAAGCTGACAGCTCAGTCTTTTGTTCTGTGCCTTGCCTGCAATTTGTTTACCTATCACTGCTGAAGTTGATTGAAGGCTGTTAAATTTGACAGCCAAATAACTGCCCACTGTTATTTCTTATTGTACTATACAGCCTGCTTAGTTTTCTCCTGCTAATACCATGCAGACCCCTAAAGATCACCCTAGCACTGCCCCCACTTTGGCAGTGAGTGTCTCCAGGAATTCAATAACCACGGAGCCTGGATCACAATCCAGCCAAGGGGATGAGTTAACCCCTATGGAACAACTAAACTCAGAGGAACTCCATTCCCTTTTAGGCGCTACTATGACCAAATCGGTCACCCAGGCTATTTACTCCGCTATGGGGACAATGTCTGACACTCTTTCCCACTCCATTACTAATGCCATTATGGCGTATAACCGTAAGCCTGATGTGCCGCAACCTAAGGCCCCTGAAAAAAAGCCTATAGCGCAGGGCGGCCTTAAAGCCACCGCAAAGATCCAGCACGTGGGTGTGCATGCCTCCAAAACTGATTTTACGGACAGGTTGCATCCTGTCAACATTGAGGTCGTGGGGCCCCCACGAAAAAGAGCCACCCGCTGGGCAAAAAAGACGCGGAGATGGAAAAGGGCAAAAGCCCTATCAGACTCATCCGACTTTGGTTCGGATTCGGAGGAGGCCTTGAACGAGTCCATGACGAGTCCACTGAATCGGAGGTTTCCTCCAAGGGACACAACCCAACACGCAAAACAGCCATACCCACCATAGACAACGCGGATACATCCGCTATCCTGGACCCACAAGAGGAACCCCTATTTGATCCCGATGAGTTGCAGAACCCAAGGTCGGCAGAATGGTTCCCAACCGAGCACGTGGCGCATTATATAGCAGCCATGATCAGGAAACCCCTGGACAAGGTCACAAGGAACAAACTTTGGGCGGAATGCCCGCACCCCATGGTCCCCGACATGGCTTGCGCCACGCCGGACATAGACCCAAAAGTGGCTAAATTTTTTGGGAAATCTGGCTAGAAGGCGAAAAAGGGGCTTGACTACTCCTTACGCCACTGCCAGGACAAGGTACTGGACACGTTAGGCCCCAGTGCAAAAATATTTGAGATGGTTGAAGCGGCCTTAACTGATGGGACCCCTATCGATCTGCTGGCCATTAGGGCTTGGGTCCAACGTTCCATATGCCTCATCGGCAATGCGAATGCAGCTCTAGCCACAGAGCAAAGGAAGGCCATCCTTATAAAAATTGAACCAAAACTGGTTAATATGGCCATATCTGAGCCTGGGCAATAGGCAAAAGGATTTCTCTTTGGAGATACGTTCGTAAAGGAGCTAGGTAACTTTACAGCGTTGGACAAGGCACAAACAAATTTAAGTGTTCTCTCCCAAATTTTTGGCGGGGCCGGTAGACACCAGGGCCATCTGTCCGGCCGCTCTTCCTGAGGTTCATACCAAGGATATCAAGACCCTGCCACAACTAGGTTTCAACCTCTGGAGACAAAGCTCCCTTCGCCCTTCTTCCCGGTCAGGGGCAGATCGTTGCAAGCACTAGGAACCAGGGGCACCTCGTATGGCCGATGACCTTATGGTAAGTGTACTACCACCCCTTTCCCCGTGTATGTCTATAGTGGGCTGCAGACTGTCTCACTTTATAGAGACCTGGTACACACTGACGACAGACGCTTGGGTCCTACATGCGGTCCTAGGGTACCAAATCGAATTTATACAACACCCTGTCCAAACATCCAGACCACATCAGATAGCCTTCTCTGCACATGACAAGACCCTGGTAAGCGAGGAAATCCATACTCTCGCGGCTTCGAAAGCAACCTCTCCCTTGTGCCCGAGAAAGGTGGGGGGGTGCGTCCAGTCATCAACTTAAGCCCCCTAAACGCATTCATGTGATACCACCTGTAACTGATTGAAGATCCTTACCTGTTTTCGTGTGGATCTTACAATACAGCAGTTCGGGACTTCTAACATATTCCCTATACAAATACAAACTACCGAACACCGGACCACCCTGCTGTTTCATTAAGTGGTTATTTACCTCCCTGATCGGCACATTCAGCTTCAAAAGGAAACGCACAAACGCGTTGTTTCAATTCCTGAGTGGCCACCATTTCGGGACTTTTTCCACGTGTTCGCGGCCATCTTAACTCCGGAACAGCGGTGTTTTGCCGTCGAGCGTCTGGAACCAAAATCGGACACTCGAGTAGGCAAACACCGCTGAGACCTCCATAACATCGGAACTTCGTGCCGAAACTACCGAACACTCTGCCGTTCGGTAGAAAGACTTAATAGCCTATGGGGATACTAGCGAACGTCAAGTTTTGCATGGATGGCAAGCCTTTCTGGGACTTTTAATGCACATACAAAGACCGACTGCAAGGCCAAAATTCATGGAACTATTTTCGGCTACTTTGCCTGTGCGGTCGGTCAAAACTTTAAAGTCCCATATCTCCCGAACCACTGAACCGAATGGGTTGATTTTTTTTTATATGTTGGTCCCCCAGAATAGGGCTATAGGGACACCGGTATTTGGGGTACATCCAGAACTTGGGGAAAAATGTGTTTCTGTTTATTGGGTTACAAGCTTATCTGAGGGGAGGAGATGTGTGGGATGTACCTTATGTTTTATTGGTTGTTGTGTTAATTATGTGGGTTTCTCCCTTGCATGGGCAGAATCACATAAAAGGAGAAACCCTGTCATTAAAATTCAGTTCTTCTTGACCCTTCAAAACGTAGCCTCGTCTTGTTCTTGGAAGGGGAATTACTGCATAACCATCTTGCTATTTTAACAGCTATACCTGACTCTTCTCTTGGATCTCGTGGATGGGAATAAGCAACTCCACTACTGCACAGCAGATTGCCGGGAAAAAGGACGTCTCCAACGGCTGATACCCTATCACAACTAAGGTAGCCGTTACACCACCACTTCAAAATGGAGGAAATCCATTGCCTTCGAGACCTCCTCAGATTGGAGAACTGGATGGTCAAACTAGACCTACAAGACACCTACCTCACAATCCCATTGCAAAAGATTGCCAGAACCTTCTCCAATTCCTATGGGAAGGGACGACGTGTAGGTTCCAATGCCTCCCCTTTGGACTATCATCAGCACCGTGGTGCTTCACCAAACTGCTGAAGCCCGTGGTAGCTCTCCTACGCAGCAGGGGTGTACGGATGATCATATATCTGAACGATATGCTGATCATGGCACACGACACCCTACTACTATGACAACACGTCTCCTGGGCACTGTCCCTCCTCCAAAATTTGGGATTCTTACTCAATTGGAAAAAATCAATATTAACCCTATCCCAAACCATGGAATTTCTGGGATTCAATTTAGACGCGACAAAAGGAACGCTCAGTCTACCAAGGTCAAGAGCATCAAGAAAGAAATACGCAGGACAGAGTCACATCCCATATTAACCTTACGGCAACTGGCCAGGATAATCGGCCTCCTCTCAGCCTCCATACAGGCAATTTTTCCAGGACGCCTCCACTACAGGGCGCTTCAACGGCTAAAGGCCATACATTTACACTTGGGGCACTCATACTCCGGCTCCGTTCCTCTCGACCACAAAGCCAAATATTAACTCACCTGGTGGCTTCAACACATGGAAGCATGGAACGGCAGAGCAATCTTCTGAGCTGCCCCAGACTTCATCATAGAGTCCGATGCGAGTACACAAGGTTGGGGAGCGTGCTGCGGGCCTATCTCCACCGGAGGCAAATGGTCGTTATCAGAAAAAGAACTGCACATCAATGGCCTAGAACTCATGGCTGGTTGCCAATTGCTCGATAGTACTAGGTGGCACGAGATCACGAATCCTGACAGACCTAGCCAAACAATTTTGGCAACACTGCCTGGATCACAATTTTTCGGTCCAAGCAGAATATATCCCCAGTCTATCCAATATAGTAGCGGATTGGAACTCCAGACATCTGAGAGATGCCAGCGATTGGCGGCTGGATCGCGAAACATTCCTACAACTTCAAACGCTCTGGGGCCCGATGTCCATCAACCTTTCTGCATCTCGTTTGAACTCCCAGTTACCAACGTTCTTCAGCTGGAGACCAGACCTAGACGCCCTAGCAGCGGATGCCTTCCTCCAACACTGGCCGAGGAGTCGATTGCATGCATTTCCTCCTTTCGCTCTCATAGCACGGACATTAGTACAGCTCAGACGAGCCCAGACATCGTTGGTCCTCATAACTCCATTCTGGACTGCACAACCTTGGTTCCCATCCCTCATGGAGATGTCCATCGACCTTCCGAGACTACTACCTGATGTCTCACACCTTTTACTGGATCCAGCGGACAACCCACACCTCCTGCTAATTCAGGGGAACCTCAGACTCCTTTCCGGGGACCCTGGGTCATACCAGATGTTTCACAGGACACTCTTGACCTACTGGCAGGGGCCGGGGGCATGGGCACCTGGAACGAGACAATCCTACCAATATGCCTGGAACGGATGGCATAGTTGGTGCATGGAACAACAGGTGGATCCCGTACGTGCTCCTCTGACCTACCTGTTACGTTTCCTTACCAATCTATATAACCGAGGACTGGCCTACCGTACCATTAACATCTACAGATTGGCTATCTTGGCCAGCCATCGATGCCTAGAGGGGACTCCGGCTGGCCAACAACCGCTGGTGTGCCAGCTCCTATGAGACATAAAATTTGCTTGACCACCCCAGCCTCGATACACGACGTTGTGGGATGTGAACCTAGTCTTTCATTTGCTAGAATCATGGCCACGAAATGAGGGACTCACACTTAAACAACTATCGGCAAAACTGGCCATGCTACTTTGCCTGATACCTGCAAACGGGTCTCAGATGTCCGGGCATTAGACATAGATGCACGATCTTTCACACCCTCGAGAGAGTCATTCAACATTTCCATACGAATGAAATCATCTACTACCTCGGTTTCCTATCTGGCATTCCCGCATAATGTCAACCTCTGCCCGGTAGCTATCCTACAGGAATACGAAAAACAAACCCGGGAATTCAGGAGTCCAGTATATCAAGAATAGTTTTTAGCCACCAAAATGCCTCATCACCCGGTATCCACGATCACGATAGCCTGATGGGTGAAATTGATAATGATTTTGGCAGACGTGGATACATCTATATATAGCGCTCACTCTACTAGAGGAGCCATGACTTCAAAGATTTTCAATTTAGGCTGTAGATTGGAAGACCATCTCAGAACAGCGGATTGCTCCAGTGAATCTACGTTTAGAGAATACTATTTTAGACCTACAGAACATGTTTCATCTGCGGTTATTTCACAGCTTTAAGCTAGCCTAATAAGAGCCTCCATGTCCTATAATAAAATTACCAGATTTTACTAATTACATGACGTAAAGTCATGATTTTATTAAGGACACAGAGGCGAGTATTAGCCCACCCAGACATTGTAAGTTTGGACTTTTTGTATCCCAACCCAGATATGTGAGCTAATAATCAGCTCAAAAAAATTGTAAGTGCATATCCACATCATTTCCTCTTGTTTTAAATATTGGCCCAGTATCCATTTACAACCAGAAAGAAGATATTGGTTTGGGTTGTCCAAGCTGCCTACCTATTCTTCAAACAAGAGCTAGAAACCACTTTGCACCATTTTGCTTATCAGATAAAAGGCCTATAAAAATTAAGGAGCGCTATTTAAAATAAGTGTTGGCATGTCTGGCTGATATGCAAATATTTTCAGAAAAAAAATTACATGGATTGGTGTAGTATTTACAAAACATTTTCTCATGTGTACAGGTAAGCATCTATGCATTTTTGTTTGTTAGAAGTAATGGTAACATTACCCACCTTCTTTTATATATATGTCTTTAGATGGAAATGTCACCTACAAGGTTTTTATTAACATTACGATATAGGTATAAAACTAAATAAAGCATTTATATTTGCCTTTCATTCAGTATCAGTAATCAAATAATGGCTTAAACTATTCCCTATATTCTCAACCTCCCCAGTTTATTGAAACCTTTTGATTCTTCTTTCATCTGTCGAATGTCTTAAATCACTCCCAGCTATCTCTTTATCTCCATGTCACAGACTTACTATATGTGGGCACTATGCTCAAAAGAATACTTTTTTTTTTACTTTTTCTAGTCATTTTCAGTAAGCTGTACTGCAAGTAATGCAATCAGGGTTCTTGCAAATTTCTTCAGGCAGGCTATTTTACAATTTGTATTTATCTATTTTTGTCACTTCTATTCAACATGAGAAAAAAATGATTTTTGTTTTCATACTAACATTTCAGAACCCGTGTGAAATATTGCAAAAATAAGGAATACCATACATAATTTAAAGCTTTTCATTCGTCAAAAATTGTCTGCAGACCAATCTATACACAAAAATTACAGTTTTGTTATATGCTTACTAGCCATGTTAAAAAAAAGAAATATCATATTTTTTTTCCCACACAAAAAGTGCTTAGTAGTGAAAGGGTTTCTATTCCAGCCATCTGGACATAATGTCATATTGTAAGGTTCTGAGTAATTTGAGGTAAGGAGAAGGACAGGTATGAGAAGCTAATTGCTTAAATATCAAGGCATCCTTGAAAATCACAGGAAGATGCACAGGTGGCATTGGCACCAGTCACGTTGGGTCACTAAATGTAGCAGCTCAGATCTACAAACTGCCAAACCTTGCACCCTGTATTCGGGATCAACACAATTTTTTCAATTACATAAAACACCTAAAGAGGATGTGTTAAAATTATTATTTTGAAGGTCATGTAAATCAGAAAAGTGGGTCTTCTTATTTCTAAATTACAGAACTCAACATTTTGTTTCTAAATACTTGATTTCTGTGCTCCGACAAAGCATTACCTGAGTTTTCAAGCATAGTTCACAGAGAAAGTTAAGTTGAGAAGTAATTTCATAATTTCTCTTTGAACACTTAAAACAAACTGGAAAGCTTCAGGGCAATTTTCTGCTGATACTATGCCCTTGCTGTCACATGTCTATCGATTATCATTTATCAGACATTTAAGAGAAGCCAGGTGCAGAAAAATGGAATAACTCTTGTATTAACAGCATTGGGCTCTGGTCCTGCTGTTATTTTATTTTTATTTTTTTTCCTTTTTCTTAACCACCATCATTATAGAAATTATAGAAACACAGGACTCCATTTTATTCTGCTAAACACTAAAGTGATTTAATATATTTTTCAGCTAGTTTCTGCACCTGGATGTTTGTTAGATTTTTTTACATTTTTGTACACTGAAAAAAAATTATATAGGGAAATATAATTTGATATGTATTTTTATAACATGAATTTATACTGTCTTTTTTAAAATTAGGATTAAAGATACACTGTAGGCACTAAAACCCCTTTATCTCATTGGAGTGGTCTCGGTGCTGCGTCACTGTCCCTCAAAGTCCTGCAATGTAAAACATTGCCGTTTTAGAGAAACTGCAATGTTTACATTGAAGCACTAAGACAGCCTCTATTAAGCTGTAGTGGTTGTGGTTGCTATAGTAACCATTTAATTAATTGCACTTATCAAGCCAATACAATAGACGAGCCTCTACTATGTAATGTAGTGAGCTGAAAAAAAGAGCAATGGTTTTCTCAAAACCTAAAGTAACTCCAAGATTAAAAACAGAAGCGTTTGGGAAATATTAGTATAGATAATGTATATATTGTCCTGTGCAGTCCTTGCTGCTATCACAAAAAAGATAGCTTTTTTTTTCTAAACTGTTTCTAGATTCAAAGGGCTTGTCAATGCATCCTGCCAAAACTTCATCAAGGCACTATCTTTGAATTAGGATACTTATATTGTACTGATGCCAAAGCGCCGCTCCATTCATGAAACACTCTTATGGCTGATTATAGCCATTCAACTGAGAGCTTAGTTTGATAGCTAAAATTGGAGCTTAGTAGAATAATGAAATGTAAATGCTGTATGTTAATTGGAAATTTCATTGCCTAAAAATTCAAGATTTCTATTGTTTTGCAACATATCAATTAAGTTCTTCATGAAACAGGTTTATGTAAATTTGTTTGTATCATGCCAGACATTTCAATTAATTAGTCATGCAGAGGTTAAGTAAAGTGATAACATTGCTATTCTACTTGGTTGTGGAGATACATATCGCAAGTTTTAAAATTTTAGCACTAAGAGTAAAACACGCAA
Source organism: Pelobates fuscus (assembly GCF_036172605.1). NCBI lineage: Eukaryota > Metazoa > Chordata > Amphibia > Anura > Pelobatidae > Pelobates > Pelobates fuscus. Next base: position 197,789,408 of record NC_086320.1, on the reverse strand, counting down.
AACATAAAAATACATGTATATATGTTTGCTACCAGAGGTTTAACTAGAAACTATGGGGCCTTGGTGTGAAAATTGCCCTGTCACCCCCGTACGTCTACCCCCACCCATCCTCCCCCCATACATCTACCGTCCCCCTCCCATACGTTCCCCTCTCCCTCCACACATGCCAACAGATACACATGCAGACACACACATTGACACACAGACAGACAGACACACATACATACAGACACACTCACATACATACATACATACAGACAGGCAGACACACAGACAGACATACACACAGACAGACATACACAGACACACATACAGACACACAGACAGGCATACAGACAGACAGACATACACACAGAAGCACAGACATACACACACATACATACAGACCAACAGACATACACACACATACATACATACAGACACAAGACATACACATACATACCGACACGCATACATACAGACATACATACATACACACACACACACACATACATACACACACACACACAGACAAACATACACACAGACAGACACACACATAGATACAGGCACACAGACAGACATACATACACACACATACAGAGATTCATACAGACACACATACCTCCCCCTGGGCCATAGTGGCTCAGCCTGATGGGAGTCTGAGTTCCCACTCTGACTTTATCCTCTCCTTCCTCCCGCGTGGCTCCCGGTGGTTGCTGGGACGAAGTGATCAGGGCAATCACTTCCTTCCAGTGTCTGACATCATCAGTGAGGGCCCAGTCGCGCTGTTAAAGCGCTGACTGGGCTCCCTGGAAATACATAGCATCGAGTGGCCCAAACAGCATGGGTCACCCGATGGGCCCCTTTCCTGCCACCCCGGTTGTTACACCGCACGAGCCGGGGCCGCAGGGCGGCCTAGCCCCCTGGAATGACGGGCCCGGTTGCAGCTTTAACCCTTACGAACACGGTAGTTCCGCCAGTGTTTGCTACTATTTGAAAATTACAATATACTATTTACATGACTAGTATAAACTTGCAAGGTTACAAATGAGGTTGGTATATAAAGCAGGCAATATCTTGTAATATTCTCTGGGGATATTGTAAATGGTGTATGTTAATACAGCATTGGGGACTAGTTTGTGAAAATTCAGCAAGAAGGAGCTCAACAGTTAAATGTAAGGGTTGTCAACAAAGTAAAACATCCAATTATAGCCTAAATTAATGATTGAGGAGGAAATATGTAAAGGTACCCTCCAGATGGAAATTGATCCACATTTTACTGCATTAAAATGTATATAAGTTAACAAAGAAAAGAAAAGAGTAACCTTGTCCTTGATATTTTTATGATTTTAAGTGAGCTTTTCTAAGATCAGGATGTAGCTGGAAAAAGTAATGTATATTTTCCATATGAAATAGTGTTTATACAATAGTTACATAGTTACATAGCTGAAAGAGACATGGGTCCATGAAATTCAGCCTTTCTTACATTTCTTTATGCAGTTGATCCAAAAAAACGGCAAAAAACAACCAAAACATTTGAAGCACTTCCAGTTTTGTAATAAACTAAGAAAAATCCTTCTTGACCCCAGTATGTCAGTCAGATATCTCCTTGGATCAAGAAGCTATTATCCTGTATATTATGTTTTTGCAAGTATTTGTATGGAATCCAATGAAACCTCTTCTTTAGGCAGATACTTGTTCTTACTATAAAAACCCTATGATTCGACTAAATCTCCTTTCCTCCAGTCTAAATGCATGACTTTGTGTTCTATGTCTAGTTCTGTTTATAAATAAATGGTTATTTATTGACCCCTAATATATTTGTCTAATTTCCATCTGAGGCACCGTTTTTCCAAACTAAAGAGATTAAACATGTTTCTTCATAACTAAAGTTGTTTCTTTATAACTAAAATACTCCATGCCTTTCACCAATTGTGTAGCCTGCCTTAGATGAAATCTCCTTTCTTCCAGCCTAAATGTGTGACCTTGTGTCCTATGTATAGCCCTGTTTATGAATAGATTTCCAGATAATGGCTTGTACTGGCCCCAAATATATTTGTATAATGTTATCATATCCCCTCGGTGCCGTTTTTCCAAACTAAAGAGATTTACATTTTTAAAACTTTCTTTATAACTACAATGCTGCATTCCTTTTTATCAATTTTGTAGCTCGTCTCTGCACTTTTTCTAGTGCCATGATATGCTTCTTTAGAACAGATGCCCAAAATTGCACAGCATATTCAAGGTGTGGTCTTACCAGCGATTTATAAAGAGGCAAAATTATATTTTCATCCAGAGAATTGATGTCCCTATATACACATGACAAAACCTTACTGTCCTTAGCAACTGCAGATTGACATTGCATATTGCTGCCTAATTTGTTGTCTATAACAATTCCCAAATCCTTCTCGTGTGTGGTTATCCCTAATTCACTACCATTTAGGGTGTAAGTTGCTTGTTACATAGTTACATAGTAACATAGCTGAAAAGAGACTTGCATCCAGCAAGTTCTTCACATTTGTTTTTTGCCTTTGTTCCAAAAGATGGCAAAAAAACAGTTTGAAGCACTTCCAATTTTGCAACAATCCTTCTTGACCCCATAATGGCAGTGTAATCCTTGTCTGCAGGTAGCACGGTCCTCTTGGGCACAAACATGCACAGTCTTTTAAGGCAACTTAATTCCAGGCACTGTATTGTTAAACTCCACCACAGATACAGCAGCAAATAAAAAAAAAAAAAAACAGTAACACAAATCCCTACAAACAAAAACCTAGCTCGGTCTGAGCACTTACTAACATCAAGTTCCCTATCTCTCAAGGGTTTAAATTATAACAGAAAAATTATTGGTTTCACCAACCTAATGCCTTTGTCATATCTCTGCACTCCACACTCAGTTAGCATGTGGCTTCCATTCCTTCTAGAAAGAAACAAAATTCTCTCTTCATTCTGCACTCCAGTGCTTTCAGCTAGCCTGCTGCTTTCCTTTCTGCACTCCCAGTGCTCCAAGCCAGCATTGACTGCTTCCTTCTGCACTCCCAGTGCTCCAAGCCAGCCTTAACTGCTTTCCCTTCTGCACACCCAGTGCTCAGTCTCCTTGACTCTATCACAGGAGAGAGCAGTGGGTTGGAGACAGATCAAAACTCTGGCCTGGAACTTATTTCTCCCAGTTGTATGCAAACTGCAGAGTGGAGCATTGGCCCACCCTGCTCTCCAAATGCTCCACCCCAGGGGCCCATAACTAAACTTTGGTTTTTGTTGCCTACAACACATACTACACATACTCCCCCTACGGTTAAATGTTATAGGCCTATCGGCCTTTACTTTATCACAGGCAGTCAGATTAATCCTTGGATCAAACAGTTATTACCCTACATTGAAATATTATATCATTGAATATTCTGTTTTTGCAAGTATGCATCTAGTAACTGTTTGAACATCTGTATGAACTCTACATTAGAGGATATCTTATTAAAATGGAAAAAAAAATCTCAAGAATTGTTGAATAGGGACCTGGTGGACCTAAATATATTATATTTCAATACCTCTAAATTGAATAAAGATCACCCAACGACCCAACTTAATGCAAGATTAGCTGAACTCCAAAAACTCATTAATGTAAAATTAGAGGAAAAAATTAAGGTAACTATTAATAAATTAAGATTAAATTCTTACTATCAAGGTAACAGGGCGAATAAGAAATTAACTATGAGGCTAAAAAAACTAAATATTATTAATAGAGTCAATAAACTTGTTGAAAAAGGAATAACGTATTCCTCTCCAGAAACTACTGGCCACACATTTAAAGAATTCTATACCAAACTTTATCATCTTGATATTGTTTCAGATAGGACTGGAATAAAACAGTACTTAATAAATACAATTATTACTAAGGTTACTGACTTAGAACTGGACCAAGTTAATTGTGAAATTACATTAGATGAAGTGGAAATACAGATAGATAAATTAGAACTTCTAAAGACACCTGGGCTGGATGGATTTAGTAATGTTTTTTACAAAATTATGAAGAAATAAATTAGTAAGCCTCTTGTGGCCTTTAATGAAATAGCTTTAATGACTACAATCCCAGACGAACTTTTACAAGCTAATATTCTTCCAATTTTAAAAATAGATAAAGATCCTACCGATGTCAGAAATTACAGAACAATTTCTTTAATAACACTGATTTAAAAATCTATGCAGCAATTCTAGCAAATAGACTAGGACCGTGTATGAGAAATTGGTCCATTCAGACCAAGTAGGATTTGTTCAAGGCAGGTCTTCAGATACCTGCACTAGAAACATTATAGATATTCTTGATCTTATTGAGCGTCGGGGGATCCCCTTTTTGGCCCTGTCACTTGATGCAGAGAAAGCCTTTGACAGGGTCAGTTGGGGGTTCCTCGATGAGGTACTAACCTCTTTCGGTTTCACGGGCTGGATACATGATGCCATAATGGCCCTTTATTCTAGACCTCAAGCTAGAACTATAGGTGTTAATATTATGTCTGACTGGTTCAGTTTGAAGAATGGCACACGTCAGGGCTGTCCTTTGTATATTCTTACACTCAAGCCGCTTGCAATTAATATTAGAAATAACTTAAATATTGAGGGCTTTCCAATAAAAAAACGAGAGGTAAAAATATTAGTATATGCCGATGATATATTAATTACACTTACGGCCTTGGAAGCTTCATTAAGTTTTCTTATGCAAACGATTGATGAATATTCTAAAGTTTCTAATTACAATTAAATGTATCTAAGTCAACTGCTATAACTATGAATATTGATAAAAATAGATTAGATGAACTAAAGGACCGTTTTGACTTTAGATGGTCTGATGGTAGTTTCACCTATCTCGGCATTACAATTTCTTCTCAGGTTAGTAAAATTATGCAAAAAATTTTCCTAAACCTTTTAAAATATACAAAAATAAAGTTGAAAGAGTGGCGGAACTTAGAAATGTATTGGTCTGGTAGAATAAACATAATCAATTCATATATCATTCCTAAATGGACATACTTATTTAGAATGATACCTTTGGCTGTTCCAGATAGTTGGCTTACAATGATTCAGTCTAGTATTCAAATATATATCTGGCAAGGTAAAAAAACAATAATTAGTAGGAAGGTGTTATCGAGAAAATACAACAAAGGAGGACTGAAATATCCAGATATTAGAACATGCTACTTTTCAAATATTATCACTCATGTATATAAACTTCAAGTTGAATCTTTTAAAGAGGACATTTGGTATAAGATTGAATCAGAGGTTGCGAGTAAGGATAAACTTGAATTTTTCCTGTGGCTCAACAGTGGGGAAAAAAATGTCAAACAACCTCAATAAAAAATCACTGGTTCTTTCACAAATGGTTGGGGCTTGGGAACTTGTAAAGAAGCGCTTGAAAATCTCTAATAGGGTTATTAATACCTCTCATTTGGAGGTCTTGGAAGATAATATGCTGGATATATCACTTCAAAATTGGCCTAGGTCCTGTAGATTGATTAAAGAAATGATACAGAATGACTTAATAATGTCTTTCCAAGAGATACAAATAAAATTTTCTCTCCCTAATAAAGAACTTTTTCCCTATCATAGGATAAAGAATTGTCTTGGTTTATCACTACTGAAATCTTCCTCAGAAAGTTATTCTTTTATTCAGAAGATTTTCAATTATTCAAAAGTTAAAAAAGTTCTTTCAAAATCTACAAAATTGATTTATAATTTAGATCAAGCTCCATTAAATAAGACAAACAAATGGAAAAAGGAATTAGAGATTGACTTTACTGATAAAGATTTGTGTGCTACTCTTATAGATATTCGCAAAAATATTCACTACCTGAACATAATAGAATGTCAATATAAGATAATGTATAGATGGTATATGACCCCAGATAAAATAAGTAAGATGTATCCTGATCAACTACCACATTGTTGGTGATGCGGAAGTTTAGATGGGTCTCTCATTTATATATGGTGGTATTGTAACTTAGTTAAATGCCTCTGGAACTGGTGTTTTGACGTGTTGAATTCTTTGTTTAATATTTCAATTGGAAAGGGCCCAGATATTGCTCTTTTGCATTTAAATTGGAATGTTTCCTCCCCTGTATCTAAATGTCTAATAATTCACTGCTTTTAAGGCAGTTAAAATTACAATTGCAAGACAATGGAAGTCCCGTTCATTATTTCAAAGGAGACAATTTAATGATCAATTATTATTCCAGCTGCGTATGGAAAAAGATTCGATCCCATCCCATCTCATCCCATCTTATAGATAAACATCAGCATTTTATTAAATGGATTGAGATGTTAGAAAATATATGATTATTGTTATTGACCTATGATATAATCTAACTCTATAGGTATTAGAACCATGTTTATATCTGGACTACTTGACTGTAATGTAACATATTAGCCGATCTTGTATAGAGTTTCTAATGCTAATAACTTAACTTTTGATGCAATAGTAATGTTTGCCATATCTGGTTACAATTAACAGCACTATCAAATTTATGTAAGCACTGTCCTTTCAATGTTTGATTTTATGTTGTCCATTTTTGTCAATTTAAAAAATGAATAAAGAACATCTGTATGGACTCTGATATAACCACTTCTTCAGGCTGAGAATTCCACATCCTTATTGTTCTTACAGTAAAAAAGCCTTTCCTTTGTCTTGGAAGAAATCTAAATCTAAATCTAAACGCATGACCTCGTGTCCTATGTAGAGTCCAGTTTGTGAATAGATTTCCACACAATGGTTTGTATTGGCCCTGAATATATTTGTATAATGTTATCATACACCCTCTCAGGTGACGTTTTTCTAAACTAAATAGGTTTAAATGTGTTAACCTTTCTTCATAGCTGATATTTTCCATTCCTTTTATTAATTTTGTAGCCCGCCTCTGCACTTTTTCTAGTGCCATAATATCCTTCTTTAGAACAGGTGCCCAAAATTGCACAGCATATTCAAGATGTGGTCTTACCAGTGAATTATAAAGAGGCAAAATTATATTCTCATCCCGAGAATGAATGCCCTTTTTCATGCATGACAATACCTTACTGGCCTTACTGGCCTTAGCCACTGCTGATTGACATTGCACATTGTTGCATAGTTTGTTGTCTATAACAATTCCCAAGTCCTTTTCATGTGTTGTTATCCCTAATTCGCTTCCATTAAGGGTATACGTTGCTTGTGTATTCTTTACACCGAAGTGCATAATTTGCATTTTTCAACATTAAATTTCATCTGCCATTTGAGCATTATACAAAGAAATAAGGAAAGTTAAAAAGAGGTCTACATCCCAAGCAGATGTGTAACATGGAGTATATGTGCGCCAGACTGATAACCCTTTTAGTAATTTCAAATGCAGGGCATCATGAGTGAGGTTAGGGATAAGGAAATTTAAAGCAGATCCATAGGTCTTGACCACTAAACCAGAATGGAACTTAAGGGTAAGAAATTATAAAGCCAATGGAATGGTATCAGATGCCAGAGAAGTAGATAGAAAATAAACCTCCTAGACTTTGAATTCCTCAATCATCTTTCTATATCTTACCCTAGTTCTGCATCTTAAAGATGAATTAATGATATCCAGGACCTAATCCGATAAAAAGGGATGTGTTAACAGCCTACCAGGGCTGCGATCCACATCAGCTGGGGAAGCTTGAGCAAAAGATTGCCGGTTCCCTGAAAGCAGTCCACAGTCATGCCCAATGGGATCTTGGTTCCCTTGACTAACTGATGGATCAAGGTGTACCAGGATCTGGAGGTCCATACTGGGTAAACAAAAACTAAACTCTGTACCCTGTCCCTGCAGATCTTCTCCAGCACTTTCATCAGTAAAGATGGAGAGGAAAGGCATAATGGGCTGTAACATCTGTCCAGTGAAAAGACAGTGCATCCATTTTCCAAGCTCCCTTTGTCAAAATCCTGGAGACAAACCTTGGAGTTTGTGCAGATGTTTGGGATGCAAACAGATCTACTTGTCTCTGGCCAAAATTGCTTTCTTTCCATTGGAATAGATCAATCTTTAATTGAATCGTTGCCAGAGACAAACTCTGGCGAGAGAGAGAATCTGTGAGCTTGTTCGTCTCTCCTGGAACATATTTTGCCCAAGACCAAAGATCTAGAGACTCCAAACAAAGACCCCTTGATCTTGTGTCCTCTCTGTGGTTTATATAAGCCACCGCTGTCCTGGTATATTGTACTTTTATCAACATTGGTAACTGGTTTAGAGGAACTAGGCCCTGGAGTGCTAATTTTATTGCTCTTAACTCCAAGATATTTATATGAAGGAGTCTCTCTTGGTCTGACCAAATTCCTCTTATCACGTTTTGGACTGTAAATGCACCCCAACCGTGATTTGAGGCATCTGACATCAGAGTAACTGCAAACGGCTTCTCTAACAAGGGACGAGGAAGTGGTATTTCTTACCCCTGAGTAGACTTCAACTCTTCTCTGACTTTCTTGGGAAGAAATAATTTTGATTGCCAATGGCCACCCTGTCTTAATCAATTCCCTAAAAACATAGTCTAGTTCATAGTCCTGGTGTTGAGTACAAAACCCAGAAAGAGAATGCTTTGAGTGGGAATTAGGACTGATTTCTTTAACTTCACTACAAATCCTAGGTCTTATAAAAGGAAAGCAAGATAATCCCTATGTGAAGCAAGGACTTCCCCATCTGGGTGCATGAGCAGGATGTTGTCTAGATATTACAGAAACATGTAACCTTTTAGTCTGACATGGGCTATCACTGATTTCATTATTCTGGAGAATGTGTATGGTGCATTGGATATGCCAAACACCATAACAGTCCACTGCCACACCTTTCCTTTCCACTGAAACCTGAAGAAACGCCTGTGTTTCTTGGCTATAGGGACTGAATAGAAGGCATCTTTTAGGTCTAACTTTATGCAGAAAAATGTTTTCTGTACTATGCCTGGAAGATCTGATAAACCCTCCAACCTGAACCTTTTTCTTTTGATAAAACCATTTAAAGACCTCACATTTAGAACCGGTCTCCAGGAACTGTCTGATTTTGGGATTGGGAACAACGGAATGACCCATAATTTAACAGACATGTCTGCCAACTCTATCTTCCCTTGATTTAACCCCTTAAGGACACATGACATGTGTGACATGTCATGATTCCCTTTTATTCCAGAAGTTTGGTCCTTAAGGGGTTAAAGCTAGGGAAAGAAGGGCATCCAGCACTGGGTTCACCTCTCTGCCAGGTGCAAACCTCTGAACTGGAACCTTAAAAGGGGACATTGTAAACCCCTTTGAAAAATCTTTACATCCCATTTGTCTGAAGAAATATCCTTCCAATTTAGTGAGGAGGCACACTTACTTGAATGCATGGATATTCTATTTGAAGCTGGACCACCTCTGGAATGAGCTCCTCTGCCACCAGCTGGGAGCTTGTGTTTTCCACAGTAGTGGCAGTACTGGGCCTGGTGATATCTCTCTCTCTCTCTCTCTCTCTCTCTCTCTCTCTCTCTCTCTTTAACCCCTGTATCACAACTCAGCTTTGAATTCTATGTGTCGTCTTGCTCAGAAATGCTTCAGACTTGAGAAAGGGAGGTTCTCCCGAAAGCTTGTCATTAAAAAATGTTGTTAGTCCAATAAAAAAGGTATTACAAGATACAAATTTTAACTGTTTTTTACATCCACATCACTGGACTAATACGGCTAAAATCTCTCTCTCTCTCTCTCTCTCTCTCTCTCTCTCTCTCTCTCTCTCTATGTATAGATATATATAAAACCAAGAGGCTACATTTGTTTGTACTGCTCCTCTTCTTTTCCCTCTATTGGTTACTTTTTCTCAATCAAAAAATTTACTGCAAAATCTATCCATGGTAATATATAATATCAGACAAAGCAAAAGGGTACAAAGTGTGTATATATATATATATATATATATATATATATATATATATACACTTTGTGACCTTTTGCTTTGTCTGATCCATTTCCACATCTATTTTTCAATACCAAATCTCTGCAGAGCCAAACCAACATTTCACCAAAATTCAGGCATCCTCAAAAAATTATATTTTTGAAAAAAATGTTTTGCATTGCACAAATCTAATTACGAAGATGATAATCATGTTCTATCCATGTTTTGAATAATTTAAATAATTATTTTTATGTTTATTTTTACTCTGATAGAATGTCTATATTTGTATCTCTTTGTATTCTATATTTGTCTTTTTTAACAATATTCTTGAAACTTTCAATGCATTGTCCTGCTATGATGTGGGCTTGCAGTTTGATCTACGTTCTTTATGAATATTTTTTTTATTTATTGACTCTCCGGTGCCCTGTCTTTTTGTGGCTTTGTTTACTCTGCTGGTTATTCTAAGTAAAACAAGACTGAAGAAGATGAAAGCAAAGAGGATGTAGGAAAGAAACTCTTGTTGTGGTATAATTTGTACTTGTTCTTTTTTGTAATCTTGCTCATCCCTTGAATTTTCTATAGCTCCATTTTCAGATTGTTGCCAGAGAGTAGTACCCTTATATTTCTGTATATTGTATATTATTCAGTGCTACTGTGCAATAAAATATGCAATGCTAAAGACTAAATATCATATACATTAAAACTCAACACTGATTTAGTTTAATAAACTGTAACAGCCAAGACCTACATAAAAATGATAATGGGAATATATATGTGGACACAGATCTACACACCATTGATTCCTAATAAAGAATGTATAAATCACAAAAGAGTGTTGATACAGGGCTTCAATATTGGCAGAATCAAAACATACTTTAGGAGTAAGAACAGTGATTAACTATAAATTATCTATTTATTTCTCCAAAAGGGTAATTATTTAAACACTCTTGACATATGTAATTGATTTTATCTTTCAATGTTCCATATTTCTATCGCCAACACTAGAAGGATAACCAGTATAATGCATTTAAAAATAGTGACAATCACTCCTGCTAGACAATGTCAGATTAAAAAAAAAAAAATCTTTAATGTACTTTATTTGGATGGATATTTCAGTGAATATATGGTGAGAGAAAGAACCTTAACTCATTTTATTTTTTTCCAGAAATTACTAAAAAAATATACTGTTAAGCTTGAGTGTCTTCATTAGCAAATCTGACTTTATTAAATTTGATTGGATTGGATAGCAGTAAAACAATAATGTGATAAAGATATTTAAACATTTCTGGGGGGGGCGTGGCCAGCGGCTGAACTGAGCGGACGCCTCTTCACGGAGCTCCGCTCGCCACAATAGACACTAGAGCCATAAACACCGAAAAAATTAAGAAAATCCACCCGAGACACACAAAACCCCCAAGCAGAGACTATGGGGAAGAAAAACCGAAAGAATCTGAGCTCGGTATCGGTCCGGCAGCCCGACATCAGACTCTCCTTCGACCCTCCACGAAGGCCCAAGATGGCGCCTGAGGCCTGTTACTCACCGGAAGCCTCTGCAGAAGAAGAAGATTCCCTGCCCTCGTCCCGGTCAGAGGCCAGAGACAGCTCGCCGGAGCATGAGGCAGACGAATCCCCTGCCACAAAAGGGGATATTAAGAGGCTCCTGCTTGATCTAAGGCAGATCTGGAAAAAGGACCTCCAGAAGGTCCAGACGGAAGTGGAGGACGTGAGCCGCAAAGTCCACGACCTGGAGACAAGGGAGGCAACCAGAGACAACAAAATCTCTGCCACCGAACATAACCTACAGGAGCTTAACCTACAGGTACGAGACCTGAAACGCTCAATGTCAACTATGGAGGCAAGGCACAGACGAAAAAACCTGCGACTTAGAGGAATCCCAGAACACATAGACGACGCTCAGCTCCTGCCCTATATACATAACCTCATGATAGCCATGAACATTAAAGACCACACGGGTAAGACACAAATCACCTCAGCTTTCAGAGTGAGGAAATCCGCAGCAGCCCCCACAGAAGCGCCCAGAGACACCATCATTGTCACCAGGGACATCTCCATACGGGCCGCAATAATGACCCGATCAAGGGAACTAGGCACAGTGACCCACGAAGGCCATAAAGTGGCAGTATACCCTGATACGCCGTTTTCAGCGCTCACGGAAAAGAGGAAATTGGCACCTGTGGCTAAGAAACTGAGAGACGCTAACCTGAGATACCGCTGGGGCATGGATGGATCCCTCATCACTGCAGTCGCAGGCGACAGTTATACACTCACCTCAGCGGATGACCTAGACAGCTTCCTCAAACACACAGGTCTGGCCCCAAGGCAACAGCAAGCGACCCCTTTGCCAGAAACCACAGTAGAAGAGCCGGAGCAATGTCTCCACAGTGAGAGCAAGCAACACAAAGCACCGAGCACTGTGGCAATAAAGAGGCTGACACCTGTAGTCAGGAAAGAACCAGAACGCAGATTTGATAAGTGACTCAAAAACAGCACTGGAAATGGGCCTGCTACCCAGGACTACTGCTACATAATGAGAGATCAACCCCCTACTTAACCACCTATACAACACGTATATGTACTCTAAGAGTTCTACGTTAACATTATAAGACTACATACTAAATATATGCATAATTTGATGTTTGTTATTACTTGTCCCATTTGAATCTTTGAAACGCATAAGAATGATTATGATGTTTAAATATATATAACTTCAATAAAATTATAAATTGAAAAAAAAAAAAAAAACATTTCTGAACACCCTCTTTTTTGCTATATTGCCATATGTTTGTTCCACCATTATTTCATTATCTACAGCCCTTATAACCCAAGAAAGTCCACGTTTCTTTTTTATAGTGACAAGCCTTCTCAGAATTCCTTAACTGTTGAGTAACCTACCAGGAAACATCAACTTCTAGGAATGTGCATGAGCAAGAAATTCCGTTTGGTTCAGAAATTCGGCTAAGTAAAAAAATGTGTCTGCTTCGGCAATTCGAACCAATGGCTTCCGGTTCGGTTTGGCACTTCGACAATTCGGGACTTTGACAATTTGGGACTTTGGCAATTCGGGACTTCAGCAATTCGGGACTTTGGCAATTTGGACATTTGTAAGCATCCCTCTCTTGTTTTGCCACTTTTCAGAAATCTGAAGCACTTTGCCACCACAACCACTTACACATCTATAGGGCTCCCAGTGCCAGGAATTGCTTATTGGTCAAGATTCCTGTCATCATTCATGTAATTTTCCCTCACTCTCTTGTTTTGACACTTTTCAGAAATCCGAAGCACTTCGGCACTTCGGAATTTCGACTATTTGGCAATTCGGTTCGGCTCTTCGGTAATTTGGAAATTCAGCAATTCGAACTTTGGACATTCATAAGCATCCGAATTGCATGAAATTCATCCAAATGTAGATTCGGAAAGAAACAAAATGCATAAGCCTTATGTCTCAAAAAAGTCTGCCTTCAGTCTACTATGTACAATCAAACCAAACATGGTATAAGCACTAATGATGATTAATTTTTGTACATTTTAAATTTAACCTTGAGACAAGAATGTATAGCTTGTGAGTCATAACTGAAAGGGGCACTCCACTGCCTAAAATAAAGAAAACATTATCAATAACTTTTTAGTAGATATACCCTCAGGGAAAACAGGTATGCGTTTAATTATGCTTTTTTTTTTCATTGTGGTTATATATAAAAACAGCTTGCAATTCTGCAGTGCTCTTGTCTGAAGACATTGCAAGCCCTCCTTCATTTTCATCACCGAATTTCTGTCGCTGTCGCTGTCCTATCAGTCTTTCCAATACAACTCAATGAGATATCTTTTCAAGGCAGGTGCTCTGGGCAAATGCCTGCCTCTAATATTAGCTAAATAATCAGGAAGTGAGACGACTGGTTGTCTGACAGCCAGGGGGTGTAAGAAGGTTAATTTATAAAAGTGCCAATTTCTATTGAAATCTGCACTTTTTGAAAATGGGGGGAGGGAGGGGGAGACCTTCAAGCATAAAGTACTTCAGAAAACTGAAGTGCTTTACAGTTCTCATTTTAGTGTGAAAGGGCCTGAAATTCAGCCTGACATTAAGTCTGGAAATATGTTTGAAATAATGCCTGGTGCTTGGAGGAAATGAAATAAATCAAGTTCTCTTAGCTTCTTTGTGGAATGATTTAGATACATTTATTTGAAGGAATTTATTTTCAACCATTTAGAGAATACTGCGGGGCATTTAAATACAGGACTTCATGAGGAATCTGTCCCATTTTTATGAGGTGTGAGATATACTTTTGTGTGTTGTGTAGTTTTAAACACACACGATTAATTGTTCTATAAATATACATATATTTAAAAAAATGTTTATTAAATACATTTGATACATGTATGTATTATATGTTCTATTAGTGCCAAAATGTTGTATGTGTAGTTTGAATCTGTGTTAGTTTTTCATTGGATCCTAAAGATGCTTGTGGATTTGGGTATTTAAAACCTCTGAATGGATCCCTTATTCCTGTCTCAATAAAGTCTCTCGATAGAGACAAAATGCGTAGACGAAAGGACTCCAGAGCACCAGGATTCCATTGTTGTGCATTATATCTTTAAGGAAGTTTTTGAAGTTACTGGCCACGGCGTTCAATACACACAGTCTTATAGCCTACCCCACCATGATCCCCCATGACCCCCATGATTGGGTACTGTAGGGATATTTCTGCACAGCTGCTCATACTGATTTCAGTAAGGGACTATTTATATATGCTGCTTGTTTTTAATGTATTTTAGTTTTACTTATTTTTTCAATGTTTAGGGGTCAGGACTCTTTCCAGTCTACACCCCAGCTTGCACTGCTGCTTGACACAGTGTTACATCTGTTTTGATTAATACACTGCTGTGGTATTTCTGTTTTAAAGTTTGTGAACACACTCCCTTTACCTGGGCTTACTTTTATTTTTTATAAAGTTACTTATTTTGGATCCAGTTTGTGTTTATGTTCTGGAGCACACACACAATTTTATACTTTCTGAGATTCATATAAGTGTACCCCGGGAAAGGAGACAAAACAGGGGAATGTTGTATTACAATGCTGCCGCCCACCCCATGTGTTCCCTATTAAAGGTTAATAAGTATGCAGGGGTTTAGAAAAATACCCCTCTCTGTCTCTTTAGTGATATCTTTGCCTGACGTTCAAGGAAGCAAGGTGAATAGTCAGTGTAGGACCCACCTAAGAGGTTTTCCTTGACATTGCAGGTGGGCTTTCATCTAATGGCCACTGGAGTTACTAAATAACCTTTATTTATTTAAATATGCATAGGGATTTGGGAAGAGTGCAGGTAACTTTTTTCTTTTGTTTTTACTGTATGTATTGGGGCTGATGTGTACTATGGTCGTTGCTGCCGCCCAAGAGTAGTGGGAGTTTAAGCGCAAGACTTGTTTTTGTGTATTTAAAAACAGGGCATAAATGGATTTCTGTACAGTTTCCAAATTAGCAGGGTCACTTGGTTGCGAATCAAGAACCCCTATCCTACTTGCAAGCTTAAAGAAACACATACTCACAAAATGAGGATTTACTCGACAAGGCCGAGTACTTCATGTTTTCCACTTCTTAAAACACAAATAAGCTCATTGGCAGACGAACACCCAGGATGTTAGTTTTCAGATCTTTCATTATTGGTCACTATGGCTCTCTTCACGTATGATAGAGCTGGCAGACAAACATTTTTTTTTTTTTTATTGTAAAGATGGTTTTTATTAGTAATATCAGTGGATATCAACAACATTGGGACTTGCAGGTCCCCTTTAGTATTTCTTATACTATGGTATGTGCACAACAGGTGCAGGAATAAGGTTTAGCAATGGTGAGTAAGCTGTTGGGCTCATCTTGCCTTACACTTGTCGAGAATGTAGGATTCTGTTTGCCTTTAAGAGTACTCCACGCATATGTAGGTAGCGTATTCCCTATAGCATGTAATCAACCTTGAGACTCATTAATCTCTTAAACCATAATATCCTATCCATCACTTATACCACCTGTGCGGTATTAAATTTCAACAGATGTGAGCAATTATTTGGGCTCGCAGGCCCGCATAGTTGTCGGACACGCAGGTCCCTCTTGGTATTTATTAACTGTTATGTGAGTATATTTCTTTGATGTTGCATGTGTGTCCGTCTGTAGTGTGAACGGTCCGATCCCTCTCAGGTATTCTTCGGGGCGTCAGAGAGCTTGTGTATTGTGTCCCCGATTAGTCTTGTGGCAACCCTATAGTCTGCTTAATAGTCTTTTCTTGTACCGCATTACTATCGTTAATCAGAGCGAATTTTGTCTGTGCCTCGTACTATCTGTGGGTTGTTAAGCGAGGTTGTTGTCCGCTGTGTCTATGTTTTACCTTAGGGCTGGTCTTTCGTATGTGTCCGTGGGGGGGGGAAACACCTATCTCGCCCGATGTGTAGTGTGCAAGTTGAGAGTGTGTGGTGTCGGTTAGCATGTTCGGTTTGCTGTCGTCTTGTCGCTTGTGGGTCGTTATGAAATGTCACGTGTCTAGCTTGTCTCTTGTCTCCTTTCTTGTGTGTCGTGTGGTTCTAGGTGTTTTGTCTGTGCATTCGTTCTGTGTCGAGTCATGTGTATTTGTGGGTGGGCGTGTGTTGCCGTCTGACAGGCGAGGTGGGTCTCTTTCGAGTGTTTAGTTAGTACTGCCTGTCTCAACCATCGTTTCATAGTTTGCATATCTGTGCGTGCGTGCGTCTTGCCCCTTCCGTGAGAGTGTTGTTCGTGTCTGTGCTGCTTGACTGTCTGTGGGCATCTGTCCGAAATCTCACCTACTCGACATTCCCCCTTGGTAGTGTCTTGGTATGTAGGCTTCCGTGTTTGTTCATCTAGCTGTGCTTCTGCAGTATTTGGGTGTTGTGTTCGTGTCTCAGTTACTTGACACTATTCCCCTATCACGGATCCTCCCGATTTCAACCATCACGGACACTTGTTGTAGTAGTAGGTGTGGAGACCTCTGAGGATGTTACCGTATTAGAGAGGGTGTTGGAGGGTGGGGAGGGGGTTTCGGGATTGAAGGAAGAAGTGCGCATCAGGCTGTGCCTGGGCTCCTGCGGGTTTCAAGGATTGTCATTGCACCTATCTACGTTCCGTTTTGTGAGATATAAACATACCATGGTCTCCATAGGGCAGACAAATGTTTTAACTTAATTATGATACACCCTGTCCCAAATTTTTTATGCAAATGGTATTTTTCTAATTTACCTAAATAATTGATGTAAATAACAGTCATCATAATTCTCATGTTATCAACTATTAAGAGTACAATTCAAATTTTATTGAACAAACCTCCTAATGATCACAGTATTTTTTTTAAACATAAAAAACTTGCACTGTTCCAAATTATTACGCACAGTAAGTTTCAAAACACTTTATAGGTTGAACTGAAAATTGTCATTTGTTGCGTTTGCAGCATTTTTACTGAAATCTAAAGCTATTTCAATCAAACTTATAACAACATTTTAACTTTTTAAACATTTTAACAGGTCACGTTACATTTTAACATAGGACCCCTTATTTGATAGCAGCTTCATAAGTCTTGTATCCATTGAACTTGTGAGTTTTTGGACAGTTTCTGCTTGAATTTGTTTGCAAGATGTCAGAATAGCCTCCTAGAGCTGCTGTCGGGATGTAAACTGCCACCCACCCTCATAGATCTTTTGCTTGAGGATGCTCCAAAGGTTCTCAATAGGATTGAGGTCGGGGAGGATGGAGGCCACACCATGACTTTCTCTCCTTTTATCCCCAAAGCAGCCATTGATGCTGGGGTATCCTTTACAGCATGAGATGGTGCATTGTCATGCATGAAGATGATTTTATTACGGAAAGCATAGTCCTTCCTTCTGTACCAGGGAAGAAAGTGGTCAGTCAGAAACTCCACATACTTTGCAGAGGTCATCTTTACACCTTCTGGGACCCTGAAGGGGCCAACCAGCTCTCTTCCCATGATTCTGGCCCAAAACATGACTCCACCACTGCCTTGCTTACGTCGCAGCCTTGTTGGATCAGGGTGGCCATCCACCAACCATCCACTACTCCATCCATATGGACCATCCAGAGTTGCACGGCACTCATCAGTGAACAGGACTGTTAAAAAATTAGTCTTCATGTATTTTTCTGTCCAATGCAGCCATTTCTGCTTGTGATCAATGGTTAGTGGTGGCCGAATAGAAGGTTTATGCACGGTTGCAAGACTCTGGAGGACTCTACACCTTGATGTCCTTGGGACTCCAGAGGCACCAGCAGCTTCAACTATCTGTTTGCTGCTATGTAATGGTATTTTAGCAGCTGCTGTCTTTATCCGATGCATGGATCTGGCAGAAATCTTCCTCAATGTGCCTTTATCTGCACGAACCCGTCTGTGCTCTGAATCAGCCACAAATCTCTTAATAGTGCGATGATCATGCTTAAGTTTTCATGAAATATCTAATGTTTTCATACCTCGTCCAAGGCACTGAACTATTTCACTCTTTTCGGCAGCAGAGAGATTCTTTTTCTTCCCCATATTGCATGAAAATGGTGCTCTGCTTAATATTGTGGAACATCCTCCTTTAGTAGTTTTTCCTTAAATTGGGCTCACCTGGCAATCTAATTATCACAGGTGTCTGAGATTGTTTTCAGTGATCAAAAGAGCCCTGAGACACAATGCCATCCGTGAGTTAAACTGAAAAACAAAATATTTAATCTTTGTGACACTTAAATAGAATTTGCATAATAATTTGGAACATGGTGTAGATGATAACTTGGCTATCCCTAAAATATTTTGTTGTCTGATGACCCAAAGGGTACTGTAGAAATATTGTGTTATAATTAAACAATGACAAACAAAATATAAAATATATAAGTATTGAATAGCTGTTACAGAAAGAAAAATAAGTATACAATTGTACCACAGAGATGTGTAAATAACATGGATTACTGGTGAAATGAGTGCAGGATAGATAATTGAGCATAGATGAATGACAATTAGCAACTGTTGGTTTACTGGTTATATACCTTTTCCATTATCCTAAAAATACTCATAACTTGTGATCTTCTATGGGGTAATGCATTGCATAGTCTCATCAGCAGATACTTTATTTAGCACTGTCTATAGTTATCTCCTAGGTTAAATGATTGTGTGTCTTGTATACATTTTGATTGACAGGCATGTGTGGTTTTGTGCTAATTAAAACTTTTAACCATTTCATTGCTACAATAACCTTGTAGAATATAATGAGTCTGCAAGATATGCTACCATACAGCTAAATGCATATCGATACATTAAATATATATAAATCATACTTCACACACCTACACCTAATATAAAGCATCAACAGCTTCTTTTCATCTTATGTAATCTCGGTCTACGAAATATTGCTCTTTCCTACCCTCATACCTTTCCCAGCATTATTACAGTATTTATTTCTCTGGCTCTGCCTCTTCCCCCAACCCCTCTCTGTCAGTGTTCCCCAAGGTTCAGTCCATGGTCCCCTACTGTTCTTGAGCTATACTTCCTCCATTGGTAAACTCATCAGCTCGTTTGGCTTCCAACATGATTTCCATGCGCATGACACGCAAATTTATCTGTCCTCTCATGATCTCTCGCATCCCTCTTGACTCGTGTCTCTGCCTTCTAACTTGGCGACTGCTGAATTTTCTAACTGGATGGCCGCTCATTTCCTTAAATACAATGTGTCCAAAACAGAATGTTTGGTCTTTCCTCCTTCAAGTGTTGCTACTACTGTTTCTGTCTCCCTCCAAGTCAACGGCACCTTCATCAGCTCTACCTCGCAGGCTTGATGCCTAGGAGTCTTTGACTCTGGCCTCCTTCACCCCTCATGTCCAGTAAATAGCCAAATCCTGCTGCTTCCATCTCAAAAACATAGCATGCATATGCTCCTACTTAAATCCGGACGCGTTTATGGTGCTTTTATTGCAGTAAAAACTAACAGTATTATGACGTTAACAGTTAAAATTGGAAAGAGAGGATATAAACAATGAAAGTACAATGTCATGAAGGGCAATGGTGTGAGGGGTTTGAAGAATTAGAGTGTGATCAACATCAAGGGTAACAGAAAGATCTAGAAGAATTAGTATTTATTAGTAATTTATTAGTAATTAGTATGAGTAGTGGTAGTAGAATGAGTCTTTGCATTTAGCTGCAATTAAACCATTAATTACTTTAGTCAGAGTAGCCTCAGGGGGAGTGGAGCATGGAGAGCACACTGTATCCAAATTGTCAATCAAAAAAGCCATAAACCTAGTAGTAGGGTCTCTATTAAAAATCACAAAGGTTTCCTATCAAATTTGTATAAAATCTCACCAGCACAAAAATCGATATACAAAACAATTACTGCCCTTGCTTGCTGTTCGTACTACAATTGTATCTACTTCTACAGCATTGCTAAGGTTACCACTGAGTACCGTTGGCTAAAGATATACAGTTGTAAGCAAAATAATTCAACCCCCATTAAAAATCAGGTTTATTGTCAAAATGTACAGACTTTTAGCTGTTTGCAATGAACAAATCAAACAAAAGCAATTCAAATAGCTTCAAGACAACGAATGTGTCATGTTCCTGAGCAGGTCAGAGAGGAGACGATTGCCAGGGTTATTGGTTTAAACTTTATTTGTCTTTTTAGACATAACAATTTACTTATAAGAAATAATTAAGGCAATATGCCACAAAAATGATACTTTGAGAGTTAAAACAGAATAAAGGCAACATGCCACAAACAGGATATCTTGAAAGTAAAAATTAAAAAAAAGTATTTTATATACAAGTAGGTTTGACGTTATTTCCAAGTAGATTAGTAATCTGTGGAATGTCACAATGCAGCCAGGTGCAGGATGATACAGGGTTGAAATGGTTAAAGCTGGTAAGTATTTTCAGTATAATATAGTACAGGTTGCTTAACCCCTTAAGGACCAAACTTCTGGAATAAAAGGGAATCATGACATGTCACACATGTCATGTGTCCTTAAGGGGTTAAAGGATTATGCAGAGTTGCAGCAGTTGAGACAGGTAAGTACATTCTAGTATAATGTAATACAGGCTGCTTACAGGATCATGCAGTGTTGCAATAGTTGAAGATAGGAGTTTCCGGAGGATTCCGGCGACGGGACACACAGAGTCTCAATAGAGGATCAGGAGGTTTTCAGGAGCCAGGATACAGATGTTTTCAGGAGTCAGGATACAGGATGTTTTTAGGATTCAGGATCAGAAGTTCCATGTTAGAACACTGACTTCAATGTAAAGGCCAGAGTTGGGTGTGGCCTTTTATAGCAGACTTGGAAGATAATATGAGGCAGGGGAGAGCAACTGAGTGGCTAGGGAGGCCACTAGAGGTGAGAAACAGGTATTGCAGCAATAAAATAAAACAATTTCTTGGTTGTCAGGATAGGATCCTGACAAAATGTTTCAAGTGGTTTCCCCAAATTCACCTGAAAATGCAACCTGACTTCTGCAAATTATTCAAATACCTGAATAAAATCCCTAACAACAGCATAAATATGCAAAACAGATGATGTCTCAAGCTAACCTGGTGCAACTAATTAGGGGCTTCATTAGTTGCACTAAGTGTGCTTGAGCTGGAATACTTTAAAAACTTGAACTGGCTAGGGATTTGTTGAGTGTCACATTTGAATGCATGTTAGAAATAAATATAAAACTAAAAAAATTTGGTCCACAAAGTTAGGAGAAGAGATCATAGCCAAACAATGCACTGAATGTTCCTAGAGAAACCATTGGAAGCATAGTTTGAAGTTCAAAGTTGAAGAAACAGTAGTTACACTAACTTCATTGGCAGAAAACAAACAATCAATGGCTGCAACCATATTTCTGAGAAGGCAGGCTGTGACTGCAAAAGCAAAAATATATGTCCCAAACTCTCACTAGTCCTGGGCAGTAGCAATGACCATAGCACACAATGAAAAAGGTTACATGCGCACTATCCCAAATCCCTATGCATATTTATATAACTGGAGGTTTAGTAAGTCTAATTACCATTAGATGTAAGCCGATCTATCACGTCAAGGCAAACCTCTTAGTCAGGTCCTACACTAACAATTCACCCTGCTTCCTTCAGCTTCTGACAAAAAAAATCTCCAATAATACAAAGAGGGGTATTTTGGGAGACAAACAATACTTTCTGTTTAAACTGCTTCTAGAGACTCTCCTAAAAGGTATGATTTCCTGTGGTCAATACAAATGGGGCTTCTATAGTAAGAGGGGGGAGCTCAACACAAAAGAAATCTGGTCTGGATTCTAGATAAACATAGAGCAAAGGGAATTGGCGGCTCACCATGAACATGCATTTTTCAGCACCACTGCTGTTCCAGCTGTGCACCCAATTCCCTTCCCCTCTACTCTAGGTGTGATTTGGTGGTGATAACAGAAAAGCATACATGAGAGTCTTTGGAAGCAGTTTAGACAGTAAGTATTGCAGTTCACATGTTGTCTCCTAAGTTAAAATTCTTGTGGGGGAGTTCTGTGTGTGCTGTTCCTTAATCTGTATTTTGTAAATGTTTTAGTAGGCACTGGAGATTTTGTAGGGACTCTATAGAAGAAATAAACATTCCCTTCAGTTGTAAGCAATCAATCATTTAAAACTGACTTTCAGAAAAACTTGAAATACAAAGAATGTAATATTTTTATTAATCTATCCATGTTGGACCCAGCATTTATACAAAAGAATTTAAGAAAGCTAAAATGTCAAAACTCCAAACAAATTATGCAATCTAAGAAGAAAATATAAAAAACACAGTATATCCATACATTAAGAGGACATAAATAACTTAGACCCAAGTGTTCTGCAGTTTATTTGTATTCAGCAAATAAAGAAAATTGTAGTGGGACTGCCACTTAATCGAAAGTAAAGTGGAGATGAACTGTACTCTATGTTTACTCTTGGACATGCTAACACTACTGAGTTTGAAAAGAGATTCTGATATCCATGGTTTTCTTCAAATTAAATGTATTCATGGATGTGAATCTAATGTCTGTTTTCTTTCTCTTTTCTTCCTTACATTTGTTATTTATTTTTGTATTGTATAACCAACTGTCGATGAGAACATTTTTATTGTTATGTTTGGAGGAAGGTTATTTATGCATATTTATTGCAGGTATTATTTTCATATGCCTTCAAGAAAGGCATTTTGAGTTGACAAAATTTAAATATTATATATCTGTAAAAGGAAGTGAGAGAACTTACTTTTATAAAGATTGATTGTAATTTTGCCTTTTGTTATGATGTATTGAAAAAAATAAGGAGCAGGAGTAATTTCAAGTTCAAACTAAAGGATTTAAAGGGACACTCCAGTGCCAGGAAAAAAAACAGTTTTCCTGGCACTGCAGGTGCCCTCTCCCTCCCACCCCCCCCATCCCCAGTTGCTGAAGAGGTGAAAACCCCTTCAGTCACTTACCTGAGACTCCCGTCGATATCCCTTGGTTTCTGCTTGCCGCCGCTCCTCCTCTTCCTTACGTCAGCCGGTGGGCGAGACTCATCCCGCCTGGTTGCTGAGGAGACCTAATGCGCATGCGCGGCAATGCCACGCATGAGCATTAGAGCTCTCCATAGGAAAGCATTGAAAATGCTTTTCAATGCTTTCCTATGGGGAATTTAGCGATGCTGGAGGTTCATAGCGTGAGGACGTCCAGCGACGCTCTAGCACAGAAAACCTTTGATAAAGACACGGAAGTGCCCTCTAGTGGCTCTCTAGCCACTAGAGGAGGAGTTAACCCTGCAAGGTAATTATTGCAGTTTATAAAAAACTGCAATAATTACACTTGCAGGGTTAAGGGTAGTGGGAGTTGGCACCCAGACCACTCCAATGGGCAAAAGTGGTCTGGGTGCCTGGAATGACCCTTTAAGCAAAAAGGGAAAGAAATTGTTAGTGGGCAACAGACCACCCACTCTTTTCTTCCTCCCAGACAAGAACAAATCTTTCTCACACAAACAGAAAACCAAAAAAACAAAAAAAAAAACTGTTGACAATGTATATTGTTAATCTATTACAGCAAAACACAGAGAATATGATAACTGTGAGAAGGGGTAAAAGCTTGGCTTTGCTAGTAAGAAGTAGCAGACATCACTCTATGCACAGTAAGCATGTGTTCCACATTTGGGTTTCTCTGAATTCTTACCATTTGTAGAGTCCTCATGTTCTATGTTTTTTTTGCAATGTATTTTCTTAGGCTCTCTCTAAGTCTAAAGGGTAATACAAACATGGGCCCTGTGCTCATTTTGCCTAGAGGGATATCAGCTACCCTTTGCTGACAAGCCCCAAAGATGAACAAGATGATTGTTCGTGGTTGCTGCATCAGTCATGCAGAGACAACTTTCCATCATAATGGATCTGGAATCCAAAAAGAACCCAATCACAAATGAAAATATGGCATGTCGGAAATCAGAATTTTGGCTGAATACCTGTGTAGCGGAGAGCCGATCTTTCGCAGCTATTCTCCACTAGAGATCCCAGTGAGGCTCAGGAACAAGGTGATGATAAGTCCACAGGCAAGGTTTCTAGCAGGTAGAGTAATACAGCAATATCCCCATCGCAATCCCAATAACTGGACGACACACAGTTTCAGGAGTAGTACTGACAAGCTTTATTCCACAGTTCCTTATAAAGCCCTCTCCCATGCAAGGGAGGAGGTTCTATCACTTAAGACATTATCCAATCTGTGAACAGTAACCTCCCACACATCTCCTCCCCTCCTCTAGCATCATAATCCCCTTATCATGTACATAGTTTTACCCAAGTTTTGGATGTACCCTAAATACTTGGGGTACATCCACAAATCCAATATCTCCAGATAGCCCTAGTCTGGAGGAACAACATATTTTAAAATCAGCCCATTCGGATAAAGCGTTCGGGAGTTATGGGACTTTAAAGTATTGACCGACCGCAGGGGTAAAGTATCCGAAAACAGTTCCATGCATTTTGGCCCTGCGGTCGGTCACAAACAAGGGAATGAAAACAGACGAATTGCCTGTGTTATAGAGCCTGGAGAGGGTTTGAATGAATTCCCTTGTTTGTGGGGTTCTTTCTACCGAACGGCGGGTCATTCGGTAGTTACTATACGAATTTCTGGAAGTATGGAGGTCTCAGCGGTGTTTGCCTAGTCAAGTGTCCGATTTTAGTTCCAGACTCTCGACGGCAAAACACCGCTGTTCGGCAGTTTAAGATGGCCGCCGCCACGTGTTCGTATCCCGAATGGCGGCCACCCAGAGGACAAAGACCACACTACATGAATAGGTAATCACCCGTTTGCAACATTGTTGCAAATGGTAATTGAAGGCACACTTTACACAGGGTGGTCTGGCTGTTCGGTAGTTTCATTCCCTTGTTTCATTCGAATGATTCTACCGAACAACCAGAGGAATACAGTACTTTACACACATTCAACTGCCAATATAACCGGATACAATGATTTCTATGCATGTTCACACACATTAAACTAGCAATATGACCAAATACAATTATTCCCATACATGTTGTAGGACAGCCCGTTACCAATCCGCTACAACCTGTTTGTCCTGAATTTGCACGAATTGCAGTTTCTACTAAAATTAATTTTCAAGTTGACTTATTTGTTTTTTATGAGTGCCTTTGAGATATTAGGGGAGTGATTTTTTTCTAATTAATTAGTTTTATTTAAAAAAAAAATTGGTTAACATATTTATTTGAGATTGGCAGATATGCTTTTTTTGCCATTAATAGAGATGTTTCTTATTTACATATAATTGGAGCATATCTAAAATTACAGAATAGAATATTGTACGAACCAAAAAGCTTATGGAAATGCACACCAAAATATATCCAAAAACAAATACAGGGTGTTATTTTCTCAATGAGCTCCAAAAATGCAATACCAGTAACAATTTGTATGCATAAAAATACACACCAAATGCCTAAACTACTGATTTTTTTTATTAACTTCACAAAGAAAGCAATAATGCCAACAGTTTTACATACAATAAAGTGATAGTGAAATAAGCTCCACAAAATTGATAAACAGAAAATAAATCCACTATTATCCCCACAGTGAGCTGTAACACACAGTCTTAAAACATACACAACATTTTTGACAACCCCTGATACCTTTCTCAAGGGACAAGTAAATCACTTGGAATCACATGATGCTGAAACATTGCAGTTAGGTTTTAGTTGTGTGTGTTTCTACTTATTATATTAGTATTATTTATTTATTTTTAAAGAAAAAAGGTCCAAGTGTTGGCAGTGAATGTCCTGTGCCATTAATTCATACTAGATATGATTTTTGGTGACGAGATAGATAGAAAAAATATAACAATGGATCCTAGTTTCAAGCAGTACTCATAAAACTATATTGCACCATAATATTTAAGGTTTCTCTTGCTGCATTATTATTTATTCTATAACTACGTGCAAAACAAATAATATATTTTTTTACAACATGTCACAAAAAGTTTGCTTTTAGGTTACATTTAAAATCTAGTAAGGTGATGTATGATTTGTCAAATTTATTTGAGACACCAAAAATGCAGTATTATTTTGTAACATATGAAAGACAGATTTGGGACTATTTACCATTTATACAGGAAAAACCTAAATTGCAATTTTCCTCACTAACTGTATGCTCATTTCCCCTACAATCATTAGCATTTCATAGTTTGATTCATGGTCTGGAAAAGTATAACAAAGATAACTGGAACAGATATTCCACCACTGGGAGCAAATTATCTTTATAGAATATACATAATAGTCCAAATTCCTGATTTTAAGATATTGAAAATGGCCAGGTTTAACAGCCTGTGATAAAACTTAAAAGTAGACATTGTAATTAAGGCTGCTTACAAAATACTAAATATAATATTAAGCATTCCAAACAATCTTTGCCTTGTAGATTTGCTATGCTCGTCATCCATATAATGTGATGGCAAAATATAGAGAAAGAATATAGCATTTATATGTCTGTCTATCTTTTTGTAAAATACAGATTAACCCCTTAAAGATCAAACTTCTGGAATAAAAGGGAATCATGACATGTCACACATGTCATGTGTCCTTAAAGGGACACTAT
The DNA here is from genome assembly GCF_036172605.1 of Pelobates fuscus. Lineage (NCBI taxonomy): Eukaryota > Metazoa > Chordata > Amphibia > Anura > Pelobatidae > Pelobates > Pelobates fuscus. The sequence goes on along the minus strand of NC_086320.1, from coordinate 197,762,431 downwards.
AGTCACCTGAACAACTTTAGCTTAATGAAGCAGTTTGGGTGTATAGAACATGCCCCTGCAGCCTCACTGCTCAATCCTCTGCCATTTAGGAGTTAAATCCCTTTGTTTATGAACCCTAGTCACACCTCCCTGCATGTGACTTGCACAGCTTTCCATAAACACTTCCTGTAAAGAGAGCCCTTTTTAGGCTTTCTTTATTGCAAGTTCTGTTTAATTAAGATTTTCTTATCCCCTGCTATGTTAATAGCTGGCTAGACTCTGCAAGAGCCTCCTGTATGTGATTAAAGTTCAATTTAGAGATTGAGATACAATTATTTAAGGTAAATTACATCTGTTTGAAAGTGAAACCAGTTTTTTTTTTTCATGCAGGCTCTGCCAATCATAGCCAGGGGAGGTGTGGCTAGGGCTGCATAAACAGAAACAAAGTGATTTAACTCCTAAATGACAGGGAGTTGAGCAGTGACATTGCAGGGGAATGATCTATACACTAAAACTTCTTTATTTGGCTAAAGTAATTTAGATTACTATAGTTTTCCTTTAAGGGGTTAAAGGAACAGCATAGACAAAAAATACAGTTTTAAATCTTACAGAGCTATTTAAAATCATCTATCTTAGTAAACACATATGAGACTTTGATTACTCCATATGTTTATACTGTGTTAAAGCCACCAAGTACCCATATTTGTGGATTATATTCCAAATTTTGACATGGGAGGTAAGCATGCTAACTTCAATAATTACTGCTTAAACTACTAATAGAGACATTCCACAAATGTATGTTTTCTTGTGGTCACTTCCAAAGGGGCACCTATAGTGGAGTGGTAGAGTGCTCCACTGAAGGAGAATTTGGTCTGTATGCCAAATATATACGCAGAAAAAGCAAATTGGGAAACACACTCAAAACATGCATATGTTAATAGTGGTGCTACATTAAATATTAAAATATATGCAAAATACAGATTAAAAGAACACACAAAGTATTGTTTTAAATCTTACAAGTATGTTGATTTAGTTAGACTACATGGTCATACCTTAACCCCCATATTGATTGTTATATTTTTAAGTAAGCTTGTAAGATTTAAAACTGTATTTTGTGTCTGTTTTTTCATTTAATCTGTATTTTGTATATATTTTGGTCTTTACAGCAGCACCACTACAGCAGTGCCACCTGTTTCTGTATCTAACTATTTATGTGATCTGTTGTAAAAAAACACAACAAAAAAACCCACTCTTTTTGAATTCTACGGTTTTACATATCAGGACATTTATCTGTTTCTTACCAGGTCTTAAAATTAGGTAAATACAACCTCAAATGAACAACACTTGTACACAGTGTCATTATTTATTTAACAAAAATGAAGCCAAACTAGATAAGCCATGTGTGAAAAACTAACTTATGATTCAATAGCTTGTAGAACCACCTTTAGCAGTAATCATTTTCTGCATGACTTTATCAGTCTATCACATTGCTGTGAAGGAATTGTTGCCCACTCTTATTTACAACATTGCTTCAGGTTTGCTGGCAGTTGTTTATGCACACCTCATTTAAGGTCTTGCCACATCATTCCAATCGGGTCTGGACTTTTACTGGACTAATGAAACACCTTGATTGTTTTCCTTTTAAGCCATTCTGTTGTAGATTTGCTGGTGTGCTTGGTATCTTTGTGCTATTACATGAACCATTTTCAGCCAAGCTTTACCTGTCAGACAGATGGCTTCACATTTGACTCTAGAATACTTTGGTATACAGTGGAGTTTATGGTTGACTCAATGACTGCAAGGTTCCCAGGTTCCTTTGGCTGCAAAACAATCCCAAATCATCACCCTCCCATTACCATGTTTTACAGTTTGTTAGGCTGCAAAATGTACACGGTCTGGAAACCCTAAAACTGCCATGGGGTTATGCAGTTAACACATCCTGCTTTCTTTAATCTCTTTATATGTGTTCAATGCAGAGAACAATTAATGTACAACAGTCAATATGACGTTCCAGAACAATTGTGCTTTATTAATGAGGATACAGCGTATATATGAAGCAAACACAGTTTTCATAGGGGTGTTTTCAAGAGAAGACAAAATCAACCAATCATAGATGTTCAGTGCAAAAAGTAAAATATCTCATATAACATTACGTGTTACAGGAAATTTACTGTGCATGTCTACCATGTTGTGACAAACTGCCCTTTGCCACTGGGCATTGGAGAGGACTGATCGCTAGCCTCCTGCCCTGCGACTATGGCTCTGGGATGTATTGTGTGGCGGAACCAACCTCGCAACTGTGAACTGGAGAAGCCTGGTTGCTAGCCTCCTGCCCTGCGACTATGGCCCCTGGGAGATATTGCCCTTTAAGGGACTGAGTTGGGACTCATGGACTACTATTATACTGTGCTGACCCTTTAAGAACTGCATTTGGGCTTATGGACTTTTATTGTACAGTGCTGGCCCTTTTAAAAAACAGTGTACGGACACATGGAAACTTTTTGGACACTTTTTCTTCCCCTTTGAATCCCTGGGAAGGTGAGGCTCTTCCCCTCCCCCAGCTCCATTGTTCTCCAGCAGGGCGTTGTCCCAGGGACACTGCCAGACCAGGTAAAGCCATGCTGGCAAGGGATAATAAAGGGACCTCACCTAACTTTTTAACCCCTGGACGGATTCATGTGATTTTTACATATGTTGCTCCCCAAGTTATGCTGATCACAGAAATATAAGAATTATCCATATGTGGTGTAAGATCAGGGAGTTATTAAAATGTATAAAAAGAGTAATTTTTCAGCTTGGAGATAATTGAGTAGATACAGTAATTGACTCAATTATCTCCTAAGCAGAGGGGAGGAATATGCTGGGTGTGTTTCTATTGTCCCATTGTGTCTGATTGGCCGCTGTACTTGCATTGTATGAGTTGTAATGTGTTTATTGGTTGTTCTGCAAAACCCTGTGGGCTTTAATGTGTTTGGGGATTGGGAATAAAAGAGGCTGTATGGGCCAGTACAGGGAGTTCCTGTTTTAACCCTCAAAGTGAAGTGTCGTCTCATTCTTGGGGGAGGATTTATTGCATGCTGTTCCAGTTTGACTGCTAGGAGTGCAAACCTATTCGTATGGTTCCTATTCAACTGTCTACAGCATTCAGAGGCTTGAGAGGATTCATATGCTTCTCCGATACAGTGATTGTGGTGTCTGCCAGAGTGCTTGGAGTCCTCAGGAAACGCTAGGAGCATCCTTTAACGGAGGTACCCAGTCGGGGTGCCAGGTGATCCGTTACATTGGTGGCAAGCGGTGGGATGGCGTCCTGGTGTGAGAGGAACAACACCCTGGAGACACAGGAATTATTATGGAGCGGCATAGAACCAGCGAGTCCCTGGACAACACTCGAGGTAGAAAATGAATTTAACCGGAGGTTACAGAACTTCTTGGCCCCACCGGTCAAGCCAATAGCAGAGGCAACCAGGTTGGACTGCAGACAGGGCGCCCGACAAGAGATGTGGGAAGAAACCCTAGAGGGTGTCCAGCGTTGGCGAGGTGAGCGTCTCCCCAGCGAGGAGCAGAGATTACAAGCCAGAGTGGCCCTACGGACACCTATGCTGGGAGAACAGCCCCAGGAGGAATTGGTGATGCAACTTAATTCACTGGCATGGAGGGAACTGGGTCTCGATGATGGGTCTCCAAGCACTACGTTGGTACGCGGTTCAGCGGGTTCCCGGAATGGCCAAATTTGACAAACCCGAGGGCAAGGATTATAATGGCCCTGGCTTATTATGGGGGACCTTTGCAGAACCAGAATTTGGGAGTGCGGCAGAGTCACGGCTTTGGGACATATTTGACTACAGAGAGGCCGTGCTGGATCTCCCTATGGCCGAAGACCTAAGGCCAGACCTGATTGAAATGGCTGTCCAGGAATGGGAACTGGAGCAGGATTACCAGCACCTGTTCAGCTCTGCAGGTACCACCAGAGAAGGGGCGTTTGAACAGGATTATACCCTTCTATTTGATACCGTAACCCTGCCTGATTCTAACCTGAGGGGGCTTATGGACTGTACACCATTGGGAGCGTTGAGTTTCGTCCTTCCTCCCCAACCACCAAGCCCGTCACCAGGGGACCTGGGGTCTGTACCATCTACTCCCCAACCAGCCCCAGAAATGAGGGACCTCAGACTGGTCCTGGGAAGACCCACAGATGGCAGGTGGAGATGGGACGGCGGTCTCTCTACCGTCCCTACAGGGATGCTGGGCAGTCGGCCCAGATCCCTAGCGGCAGTGTGAAGTGCAGGGAGTGGAGAGCATCGTATCCCCTCCCCAGCAGCAGTGTACATTGCAGGAAGAGGAGAGCAGCGTCCTCCCTCCCCAGCGGCAGGGTGAGCTACAGGGATGCTGGGCGGTCGGCTCAGATCCCCAGCGGCAGTGTGAAATGCAGGGAGTGGAAAGCAGTGTATCCCCTCCCCAGCGGCTTAAAGTGTGTAAGGGAGAGGAGCTTGTTACCCCCTCTCCCCAGTGGCAGCTTAGCCCACCAAGGGGAGACACTAAGTTCCCCACTGGCGCAGATGGAACCAGGGTCTCTGCACCCAAGCTACAAGGAGTACGGACAGTCGGTCCTGCTTCCCAGCGGCAGCCTAGCCCACCAAGGGGAGATGATAAGCCCCACACCGGTGCAGATGGGACTGTGGTCTCTCTGCCCAAACCACAGGGGGTAGGGACGGTCGGTCCTGTCCCTCTGCAGCACGGCTGTTTATCCAAAGGGGAATTATCCGTATGTGATGTAAGATCAGGGAGTTATTAAAATGAATAAAAAGTGTAACTTTTCAGCTTGGAGATAATTGAGTAGATACAGTAATTGACTCAATTATCTCCTAAGCAGAGGGGAGGAATATGCTGGGTGTGTTTCTTTTGTCCCATTGTGTCTGATTGGCCGCTGTACTTGCATTGTATGAGTTGTAATGTGTTTATTGGTTGTTCTGCAAAACCCTGTGGGCTTTAATGTGTTTGGGGATTGGGAATAAAAGAGGCTGTATGGACCAGTACAGGGAGTTCCTGTTTTAACCCTCAAAGTGAAGTGTCGTCTCATTCTTGGGGGAGGTTTTATTGCATGCTGTTCCAGTTTGACTTTTAGGAGTGCAAACCTATTCGTATGGTTCCTATTCAACTGTCTACAGCATTCAGAGGCTTGAGAGGATCCATATTCTTCTCCGATACAGTGATTGTGGTGTCTGCCAGAGTGCTTGGAGTCCTCAGGAAATGCTAGGAGCATCCTTTAATGGAGGTACCCAGTCGGGGTGCCAGGTGATCCGTTACATATTGCCCTTTAAGAACTGCATTGGGGCATAATGGATTTTTGTATAATCTTTCTGGCCCTTTAACTGGGTTGTACAAAGAAAGGGTTTGTACTTTTAAACTGGCACTTCGGATGCAGTCGAAGTGCCGAAGTCATTGAAGTGCCGAAGCAGTCGAAGTGGCGAAGCAGTCGTAGTGGCCGCCATTAGACAGTCGAACACGTGGCGGCAGCCATTTTAATGCAGTCGAACACGGTCAGTGATGTGTGCCGTTAAATCCCTGGAATGGAAATCGGCCACACATTTTAACGAATACCGCTGATCTGTACCTTCCCCTGACCTTCGACACTGCGGCTGGAGACTAAGTCCTGTTTGAAGATTCAAACACACGTTCGAACGGGACTTTGTCATTTTGGCATAAAATAGACCTCCATTGTACTATTGAACCCTGCTAAAACGCAACCCCGGTTCCACTTCGACACTTCGACAGAAGTCGAAGTAAGTTCGACAATTCGAACGCCGCCTTCGGATGGGACTTTGTTATTTTCAGGGCAGAAATAGACCGACCGCACATTCTGAATCTGTTGAACTGTTTTGGGCATGCAAACAGGCGTGCGGTCGGTCCAATGAGACTTTTCAATATTTCTGGAACCACTGAACGGATTTTCACGAATTTTGAATATGTTGTTCCATAAGTTGTGTTGTTCATAAAAATGTATTTATTCATTTACTATGTAAAATGAGAAAGTTATAAAAATGTATAAAAAGTATAAGTTTTAGCTTGGAGATAATTGAGTAGATACAGTAAGAAACTAAATTTTATAACATGACAGGAGGCTTTGTATTTGCTTAAGACTTTCTTTACTTAAGCTTCACAGCAGCACTTTTTTACTTAGAAACAGGGTAACCAATCAGATGCGAGCCTCCAAGGCTGGGGCGCAACTTGTCATACAACTTCCACCGGGGGACCTTGGACCGCTGCAGAACACTTTCTCCACATCAACTGTCTGGAGTTAATCGCAGGCTCGTTTGCAATCCACAGTCTGGCCAATCACCTCTCAGACTGTTGTATTCTCCTTCGAATGGACAACATCTCAGCCGTCCAATACATCAACAAATTGGGTGGGGCCAGATCTCGCACCCTATACGAAGTGACAAAGGACATCTACAATTTTTGTTTCCAACGCAACATAACACTTTGGGCAGAATATCTCCCCGGGGAGACGAACATTACCGCAGATTGGTTCTCCCGACATTGGAGAGACGGCAGCGACTGGCGCCTACACAAATCAGTTTTCTTCCACATCTCCAAACTCAGGGGCCTGTTTATTCTGGACCTTTTCGCCTCCCGGACGAATTTTCAAGTCCCACATTTCTTCAGCTGGCTACCAGACCCAGAATGCTCAGCAGTAGATGCCTTCCTTCAGAAGTGGCCGACGACGGGAGCCTACACCTTCCCTCCGTTCGCGATGATCCCAAGAGTCCTTCTCCAGATTCGCAGACAACAGGTCACGCTGGTACTACTCACCTTGCTCTGGCAGGGCCCTCCTTCTACCTCCATGGCTCAACCTTCTAGAGGACCCTCAAGAAAACCCTCATCCGATGATAATTCAAGGCCACTTCCAATTAGTGGTTTGGACTCTTTCAGGGGATCCTGGAATTTCGGAGAATTATCGCAGAGATCTAAGGAACTCCTCTGGGATTCTTGGGCTCCTGGAACCAGAAGATACAACCTTTCCTCCTGGGGTGCTTGGTGCAATTGGTGCCTGGAATGGAATAACGATCCCCTTACAGCCCCTAGACAGTTCATTTTGAATTTCCTCTCGCATCTGTTCGACCGCGGCCGCTCATACCGCTCCATCAACGTTGCCCGGTCGGCAATCTCGGCAGCCCATGTTCTTCTATACGGAGCTCCAGTTGGCCAGGACCCACTGGTTTGTAGACTATTGCGGGGCATTAAACTGGCTCGCCCCCCAACACCGAAATACTCCCATCTATGGGACGTTAATGTCATGATTTGTTTCCTAGAAACTTGGCCGAACAACAAAGATCTAACCCTCCGTCAACTCTCAGCAAAATTCACTCTGTTACTTTGCTTAGTGTCCTTCCGACGAGTGTCAGATGTTCGAGCATTTGACCATGACGCTATCAACTTTTCCCCAGAAGGTGTCACCTTTTCCGTGTCCAGACGGACAAAATCAAACTCCTCTTCGGTATTTTACCCTTATTTCCCTAACCAGCCAAAATTGTGTGTGGTATCGCTTCTCTCTCGTTATTTATTACTCACCTCCTCTCTCCGTTCAACCTCCTCCAGCCAACTATTGGTCTCATACGTCCGACCACATAATCCGGTGTCAACCACAACCCTTGCCCGATGGGTTAGGTGGTTGCTCTCCCTGGCCGGGATTGAAGCTTCCTTCGGAGCCCACTCCATCAGGAGAGTGGCGGCATTGGGAGCATTCAACGCTGGAGCCTGACTTCGGGACATTCTTCACTCAGCAGACTGGTCCAGGGAACAGACATTCCCCAACTTCTATTTTCGTCCGGCTGTGCACGCTTCCTTAGCCCTTCTAGGGGAGCGTTAAAACAGCAAATACAAAGCCTCCTGTCATGTTATAAAATTGTAGATTATGCTAGCTTTAGTGTACCTATAATCTTAATTTTATTAATGACAGGAGGCGAGTATTTCCCACCCATTCACTTTCGTTCCCCCCCCAGGGTCGCCTCTGTAGGTAAGTTCATCAGGTTCATCAAGACAAGAGTAATACACAATGTCTTTCTACCATGGGGGGCTAAGGGTTACACTCTATGGATGAATAGATTAACACTTTGTTGGAGGCAGGCTATAATATATAATTTCGAACTACTGGATGTCATAATTTTAGAAGTCCAATTCACGGATTAATCCTTGGTTTCGACTCTGCTCTCTCGTTTCAGCGTAAAGACCCCTCAAAAGGACAAGTCTAGTTGCTGTTCCATCTCAAGCATCATCTCAGCTCTCCAAGAAGACATGTTTACGTTCCTGTTCCCTCTCAAGCATCAACTTTCTCGTCTGGCATTCTGGATTTCTCATCTGGTCTATTTTCAGTTTCCTGTTCCTATTTGTTCGCAGCTAGAAAGAGGCAGTGACATCACAGGGAGGGACATTTATACCATGTTATCTTTTTTTCTGATTGGTTACCCTGTTACTAAGTAAAAAAGTGCTGCTGTGAAGCTTAAGTAAAGAAAGTCTTAAGCAAATACTCGCCTCCTGTCATTAATACAATTAAGATTATAGGTACACTAAAGCTAGCATAATCTACAATTGTCTCCCAAGCAGAGGGGAGGAAATTTGTGGGATGTAACCATTGTTTGATTGGTTAATGTCTAATTGCCTGTGGGCATCTCCCTTGCAGGGGAGAACTGCATAAAAGCAGAGTACCTGCCATTAAACATGAGATCTTCTTGACCCACAATACGTAGCCTTGTCTCGTTATTGGAGGGAACTGCTATATCACACTGGGGATTGCTATGCTCTGCATACTTCCTTGAGCTTTAATCACTTAGCTCTTGTTCCTGATATGCTCTCCTGGAGGAGAGGTCTTCCCCACACGGTCCTGGAGGACAGAGGCTGATTCCAGGGTGGATGGAAGACGGTGCGGCTCCAGTTAAGCTACGGCGGTTGTGGAGTCTGCGGTGGTTGCGATGTCCAGTGCGGTGCTTGTGGTCCTCGGCGCAAGCTAGGAAGCGTCCATCAACGGAAGGTGTCCGTTACACACGTCTTCGCTAAACTATGCAAAGGTTATCTTGACCTGTGAGACAGAGAAAAGGGAGTATGTGTGAAACTGTAAAATATTTAAAACAGGAGAGAGAAAATTCTTACTTTTAACCCCTGCCGATGTGGAAAGACTTAACTAAGGCAATAACTGATATACATGACAGTCTTTTATTTAGGAACCCAATTAAAATATTCAGGTGCTTAGAGATAATGTTAGGTTTTCCAATGTCAGGATGTTTATACACGATAGTGGAAACTAGTGTCAGGCTCTTAAGAATATGGTATGTTTAAAGAATCTGAGTTTAACCCTTTATTTACCTGTATCTATGACAAGTTCCCTATTCTCTGGTACTGCAGGTGAGAGTTAGGCAAGGTATCTCCAGATGTACTAATTACACCTGTGGGCCTTTAATTAGCGCTTCACCTCTATGCCCTTTGTCCCCCTCCCACCACAAACCATCGAGGAAGACCTGTCCATGTATTTGTAGATACAGGATAATGTATATCATTAAATCCACATCTCAGTATGCAATACATCTATAGGTTAATGCATTTATTTATAGCTCTGTATGTCTAGGGGAATATTCACTAAGCATTGCATTGGTAAAATAATTAATTCTCCATAGTTGGTATGAGGTGTTAGTGCTGATAATTTGTGTTTGTTTTTTACCAAATGTGGCACATTATGGCCTCGTCTGTACAGAGGTGGTTACAATTGGTGATGAATTAAGGACATTTGATTAGCAGCACCTGTCTGCTACTTAGCCTTTTAATTCCAATGGAAGCAGTAAAGGTGCACGTTTCACCCATGGCTTCTACATTTTGGCATTATTTTTTGTTAAATAAATTATGACACGGTGAAATATGTCATGTATTGTTTATCTGAGGTTGTATTTACTTAATTTAAGACCTGCTAAGGAAAAGATGATTGTTATTATGTCCTGATATGTAAACCATTCAATTCAAAGAGGGTGTACTTTTTGCCCATGGCTGTATGTATGTTAATGTGCCACAATGTGCTTTTAAATAAAAATAGAGAAAACGTTTGTTATAAAAAATGAAGATAATAAAAAAATAAACCTCCAGGTAAGAATAAACCAGTATATACTTATTAAAGTAATTTAGAACAAAACTGGAATGAAACCAGTTGTAGAGGAGATTAACCTGTTAGTATGTATGATGGACCATGCATTTGTTATGATAATGTGAACATGGAAGCACTGAATCTGCAGGCAATGTTCAGTGATGTTGCTGTATATCATTTTTTATATATAACAGCCAAGCACCCTTCAGCTACAGGAAGTTCTTAAAGATATGCTATAAATAAAACACTTACATTTAAAGCGCTTCAAAGCTTACAACAAAGGCCAATTTTAACTTTTTTTTTTCTTTGTAACTTTTAATAAAATTGCTTATGGCGCAGTCTTGGGCAATGGTTCCCAACCTCTTTTCCCTTGTGTACTCATATGTACAATTTCCATAACTTATATCCCTCATATTAGCGAAATGTTTGTTATTGAGATAGTTGCTGTTATTTCTTCTCTGTCCCGGACTCTCCATGGTTTTTTTCTGCCCCAGGCTCTCCCTGCATCTCCTGTGCCTCAGGCATGCTTATCTTCTCTTCTGTCCCAGAGAGATAGATATATAGAGATATAGATATATATATATAGAGATATAGATATATATATATATATATATAGATATATATATATATATATATATATATATATACACACACAAAAACACACTGACACACATGTGCAGATATACCCATGGATGCACATGCAGTTACACAGACTCACAAATGCATACAGACACACATGCAGTGGTGTATTTTGGTTTTGTGCTGCCCTAGGCATGACTAAACTTATGCACCCCCCTCAATCTTAATGTGCCCCAACGCTTCTGGTCAAGGCCACACCTCTTCCTTTTAAGACCCAACCATTCTGTAAACCCCACCTCTTTCTCTTTAAGCTCCACTTCTTCATCTCTGTCCTCAAACAGTTTACGAAGCAAACTTTGCCATCAAACTGCTTTCCAATACCATCTTTGTCCAAAAACAACTTTACAGTGCCAGCTTTGTCCCCAACCAGCTTATTAGTGCCATATTTACACCTAAACAACATGCCAGGGCTATCTTTGTCCACAAACAGTTTGCCAGTGCCATCTGGTATATCAGGCCTCTACGCTTTAAATGCATAAACTTGGTATATCACAGCAATCAGCTAAAAAAAATACATAAACTTGGTACATCATAGAAATCATTTATAAATGATAAACTTGGTATATCATAGTAATCGGTTATAAATGCATAAACTAGGTATATCGTGGCAATCAGCTGCAAATGCATAAACTTGGAGAGTGCCTCACTCTGAAGCCGCTGCCTCTGAGCGAGCACTAGGATGTTTTGTTACACCCGGCGCTCAGGTCCGAGGGGAGGGCAGCAGACAGCTCAGTAGTAAGTTGAAGTTGTGGAGGCAGGTGGGGGTCACTCTATGCAGTAACTCATGGTGTCACCCTACTGGATATCCTCCAGTATCAGACCATTCAGAATCCTTTACAAGTTTATTTACAATACCAGTATAGGATTCGGTTATCACAGACCAACATTTAGAATAAATTAAAACAGAAAACACTTGACTCCTACACATTTCAATGATTTTACAAACAAAGGTGTATTAACCCCTTAAGGACACATGACATGTCTGACACGTCATGACTCCCTTTTATTCCAGAAGTTTGGTCCTTAAGGGGTTAAGCAACTTACTCAAGTTATTCAGGCTGGACATGGAAAAGTAGAAGTGTTAGGTCTAGCTCTCAGAACATATCAATTTCCAGGAGCAATGTTACCGACACAAAATGACAGAACTCTTAAAGGACCACTATAGTGCCAGGAAAACAAACTCGTTTTCCACTATAGGGTCAATAGGTCCCCCCCACCCTCAGGGTCCCCCTCCCGCTGGGCTGAAGGGTTTAAAACCCCTTCAGCCACTTACCTTTCCAGCGCTGGTGACCTTTCCTCCCCCTGCCGACGTCAGCTCCGAATGCGCATGCGCAGCAAGAGCAGCGTGCGCATTCAAACCGCCCATAGGAAAGCATTTCTCAATGCTTTCCTATGGACGTCCAGTGTCTTCTCACTGTGATTTTCACAGTGAGAATCGTGGAAGAGCCTCTAGCGGCTGTCAGTGAGACAGCCACTAGAGGCTGTATTAACCCTCAGTGAAACATAACAGTTTCTCTGAAACTGCTATGTTTACAGCTGCAGGATTAAAACTAGAGGGACCTGGCACCATTGAGCTGAAGTGGTCTGGATGCCTATAGTGGTCCTTTAAGTATCCCTCTTTAGGAGAGGCAGCACCTATTTTGGACAATAAAACTCACATTCTTATGTAATTCAGATAGCTAATAAAGCTTGCACTCTAATGTAAGATAACTAATAAAGATTGCACTATAACTGAAATACATTAAAGTGCAAGGTTTATTACCTGACTGAATTACATAATTCAGCCATAGACAACAAAAGCCATATTGACTATGTATAGAGAACAGCCATATGGTCTGTGAGTATATAGATAGGAGTGTGGCATTATACACAGCCATACAGACTGTATGTATATAGATTGAAGCAATTACATATTGAGAACGCCATACAGACTGTATGTATATAGAGTGGGGCCTTTTACATATAGAAACAGTCATATAGACGGCATGTATATAAATAGGATCATTTTACTTATTGAGGGAGCCATATATTGTGTGTGTATAGGTAGGAGTGTGACATTATTCATGCTGTATAGTCTATGTGTGTATATATATATATATATATATATATATATATATATATAGATGGGAGCCTTTTATTTATAGAAAGCGGCCACATAGTCTTTGTATATATAAATATGAGCCTTTTCTATAAATGAAAAAGTCTCCCAACTTTTTGTTAGACCTGGCTTCCCTATTACAGTATAAACTAAACTTTACTCTATACTTCTCATTTTAAAAAAACAACTCCCTTGTAATTAAACAAATTAAGAATTGGAACAAAAAAAAAAATCAACAACCTAGAAACATACAGTGAAACACAAATCAAACCACTTAAATAAAAAAATTGAGAAATCAATTTCATTTAAAAAGAGCAAATAAACAGAATAATAGAATGGAAGAAGATGGAGAACTAACAAATACATATATATTAAAACTGACATTTTGTGCAGTTTAAGGATCCCTACAGTCAGGGCAGCACTGGGACAATATGCTACATGCAGCACCAGCCATTTTAATTCTGCTCACCTAGTAATGAAAGGTGTGTCAGATGAAACTGAAGACTTGAAGATAGAAGGATAATCCTGCCTTCCCAGACTCCTTCCAACACATTACTTAGGAAGCATGAGGAGGAGGAGCAGAGGCTGCAATAGAGAGCAACCGCATGGTCTGTCAGGGGGCGTGGTCTGTCAGGGGGAGTGTCAGCTGTCAAGTTGATGTCGGGAGAGGGGCTGGAAGGCTCCACTAGCTGATAATCTGGAGGGGTGTGCAGCAGTTACTGGAGTGCTTATAATGCTGACTGACTGCTGCCTTCTAGCAGATATACAGCTTATCCTGCTGCAATTTCTCCCAGTCTCACTCCCTTTCCCTTTTAAAAATTTGCTTGGGAACAAAAATAAAGTTTACCATAGTGAGGATGGCAGCTTGTCACCCCCGTTTTTTGCCGCCCCCTTGGAATGTGCCGCCCAAGGCGAGTGCCTTGTTTGCCTCGCTGAAGATACACCACTGCACACATGTAGATATAAACTCTGATATAAACTCTGATACAAACAATGATATAACAATGACAAATTGTAAAAATGATTTTTAAAAAAAGTAAGGAAGATAGACAAATCTATAAGATTAGGCAGAGAGAGGCTAAGCAAGTTATAATAGTTTCAAAATCACACAGAAGAGAAAATAGCACAGTCAGTAAATAAAAGGGACAAAACATTTTTTAGATGCATAAATGAGAAAATGAAAGTTAAACAAGGATTAGTTAGATTAAAAACAAAAGAAGGAAGGTATGTAGAAGAGGATAGAGGTCTAGCTGACTTAAGGAAATGGACCTCAGTTAGGAGAAATTAGTAATTTGTTATATGTGAGTTTACAGAGGAAGAGGTTCTATTTCAACTGTCAAAAGTAAAGACAAATAAGTCAATGGAACCTGATGGACTACATCCAATGTTATTAAAAGTGCTTAGTGGTATACTAGCAAAACCAATAACAGATTTATTTAACCAATCATTGTTAACAGGAGTAGTCCTAGAAGATTGGAAATTAGCGAATGTTGTGCCCATTCACAAGAAAGGTAGTAGGGAGGAGTCGGGCAACTATAGGCCAGTAAGCCTTACTTCAGTAGTGGGGAAAGTAATGGAAACCATGTTAAAGGATAGGACTGTTGAACATCTAAAAGCACATGGATTTCAAGATCAGAGACAACATGGCAATCATGCCAAACTAATATTATTGATTTTTTTTGATTGGGTAACTAAAATAATAGATCAAGATGGTGCAGTAGACATTGCTTACCTAGATTTCAGTAAGACTTTTGACACTGTTGCACATAGAAGGCTTATCAATAAACTGCAATCTTTAAGTTGGGATTCCAATATTGTTGAATGGGTAAGGCAGTCAGAGGCGGCTCTCTAATTAGGCGATTTAGGCGGCCGCCTAAGGCCTCGCGCAGTCAGGGGCCTCGCGGCCGCCTAAATCGCCTGTGGGCAGACTGACATGTCGGGTTCTCGGTCTATGACCGAGGACCCGACACAGGAGGGGGCCCGGCGGCTTGCCCTTAGTGCCACCGGGTGCGAGGCCCCTCCTGTCAGGCCGCCTGGGGAGAGAGCCTGCCTCAGTCTGCAGCTCCGCCGGGTGTGAGCTGCAGACTGAGGTCTCGCGATCTCCAGCCAATCAGAGCGTTGCCGCGGGTTACCACGGCAACGCTCTGAATGGAGATCGCAAGACTTTCCCCATGTGGTCTGCAGCTCTGCATCCGGCTGAGCTGCAGACCAGAAAGCCCACTGGACCACCAGGGAGCCATCCAGGACACTGGACCACCAGGGACAGATTGACCCCACCGGACCACCAGGGAAAAAGGTACATTTTGACCCCCCCCCTCACCCTGTCATCCCACATGCCACCCCCTCACCACATCTCACCCTGTCACCACCCCATCTCACCCTGTCACCCCATCTCACCCTGTCACCCCCCTCACCACATCTCACCCTGCCACCCCATCTTACCCTGTCACCCTCCCTCACCCCATCTCACCCTGTCACCCTCCCTCACCCCATCTCACCCTGTCACCCTCCCTCACCCCATCTCACCCTGTCACCCCCCCACCCCATCTCACCCTGTCACCCTCCCTCACCCCATCACACCCTGTCACCCCCCTCACCCCATCTCACCCTGTCACCCCCTCACCCCATCTCACCCTGTCGCCCCCCCTCACCACATCTCACCCTGTCACCCCATCTCACCCTGTCACCCTCCCTCACCCCATCTCACCCTGTCACCCTCCCTCACCCCGTCACCCTCCCTCACCCCATCTCACCCTGTCACCCTCCCTCACCCCATCTCACCCTGTCACCCCCCTCACCCCATCTCACCCTGTCAACCCCCTCACCCTATCTCACCCTGTCGCCCCCCCTCACCCCATCTCACCCTGTCGCCCCCCCTCACCACATCTCACCCTGTCAGCCCCCCACCCCATCTCACCCTGTCAACCCCCTCACCCCATCTCACCCTGTCACCCCCCTCACCACATCTCACCCTGCCACCCCATCTCACCCTGTCACCCTCCCTCACCCCATCTCACCCTGTCACCCTCCCTCACCCCATCACCCTCCCTCACCCCATCTCACCCTGTCACCCTCCCTCACCCCATCTCACCCTGTCACCCTCCCTCACCCCATCTCACCCTGTCACCCCCCCCACCCCATCTCACCCTGTCACCCTCCCTCACCCCATCTCACCCTGTCACCCCCTCACCCCATCTCACCCTGTCACCCCCCTCACCCCATCTCACCCTGTCAACCCCCCTCACCCCATCTCACCCTGTCACCCCCCTCACCCCATCTCACCCTGTCACCCTCCCTCACCCCATCTTACCCTGTCACCCCCCCACCCCATCTCACCCTGTCACCCCCCACCCCATCTCACCCTGTCACCCTCCCTCACCCCATCTCACCCTGTCACCCTCCCTCACCCCATCTCACCCTGTCACCCTCCCTCACCCCATCTCACCCTGTCACCCTCCCTCACCCCATCTCACCCTGTCACCCCCCTCACCCCATCTCACCCTGTCACCCCATCTCACCCTGTCACCCCCTCACCCCATCTCACCCTGTCACCCCCCCTCACCCCATCTCACCCTGTCACCCTCCCTCACCCCATCTCACCCTGTCACCCCCTCACCCCATCTCACCCTGTCACCCTCCCTCACCCCATCTCACCCTGTCACCCTCCCTCACCCCATCACCCTCCCTCACCCCATCTCACCCTGTCACCCTCCCTCACCCCATCTCACCCTGTCACCCTCCCTCACCCCATCTCACCCTGTCACCCTCCCTCACCCCATCTCACCCTGTCACCCTCCCTCACCCCATCTCACCCTGTCACCCCCCCACCCCATCTCACCCTGTCACCCTCCCTCACCCCATCTCACCCTGTCACCCCCTCACCCCATCTCACCCTGTCACCCCCCTCACCCCATCTCACCCTGTCAACCCCCCTCACCCCATCTCACCCTGTCACCCCCCTCACCCCATCTCACCCTGTCACCCTCCCTTCAGCCACTTACCTTTCCAGCGCTGGTGACCTTTCCTCCCCCTGCCGACGTCAGCTCCGAATGCGCATGCGCAGCAAGAGCAGCGTGCGCATTCAAACCGCCCATAGGAAAGCATTTCTCAATGCTTTCCTATGGACGTCCAGTGTCTTCTCACTGTGATTTTCACAGTGAGAATCGTGGAAGAGCCTCTAGCGGCTGTCAGTGAGACAGCCACTAGAGGCTGTATTAACCCTCAGTGAAACATAACAGTTTCTCTGAAACTGCTATGTTTACAGCTGCAGGATTAAAACTAGAGGGACCTGGCACCATTGAGCTGAAGTGGTCTGGATGCCTATAGTGGTCCTTTAAGTATCCCTCTTTAGGAGAGGCAGCACCTATTTTGGACAATAAAAC
This sequence comes from Pelobates fuscus, assembly GCF_036172605.1. Classification (NCBI taxonomy): domain Eukaryota; kingdom Metazoa; phylum Chordata; class Amphibia; order Anura; family Pelobatidae; genus Pelobates; species Pelobates fuscus. The sequence continues at coordinate 197,745,210 of NC_086320.1, read as the reverse complement.
TCACATTCTTATGTAATTCAGATAGCTAATAAAGCTTGCACTCTAATGTAAGATAACTAATAAAGATTGCACTATAACTGAAATACATTAAAGTGCAAGGTTTATTACCTGACTGAATTACATAATTCAGCCATAGACAACAAAAGCCATATTGACTATGTATAGAGAACAGCCATATGGTCTGTGAGTATATAGATAGGAGTGTGGCATTATACACAGCCATACAGACTGTATGTATATAGATTGAAGCAATTACATATTGAGAACGCCATACAGACTGTATGTATATAGAGTGGGGCCTTTTACATATAGAAACAGTCATATAGACGGCATGTATATAAATAGGATCATTTTACTTATTGAGGGAGCCATATATTGTGTGTGTATAGGTAGGAGTGTGACATTATTCATGCTGTATAGTCTATGTGTGTATATATATATATATATATATATATATATATATATATATATATATAGAGATGGGAGCCTTTTATTTATAGAAAGCGGCCACATAGTCTTTGTATATATAAATATGAGCCTTTTCTATAAATGAAAAAGTCTCCCAACTTTTTGTTAGACCTGGCTTCCCTATTACAGTATAAACTAAACTTTACTCTATACTTCTCATTTTAAAAAAACAACTCCCTTGTAATTAAACAAATTAAGAATTGGAACAAAAAAAAAAAATCAACAACCTAGAAACATACAGTGAAACACAAATCAAACCACTTAAATAAAAAAATTGAGAAATCAATTTCATTTAAAAAGAGCAAATAAACAGAATAATAGAATGGAAGAAGATGGAGAACTAACAAATACATATATATTAAAACTGACATTTTGTGCAGTTTAAGGATCCCTACAGTCAGGGCAGCACTGGGACAATATGCTACATGCAGCACCAGCCATTTTAATTCTGCTCACCTAGTAATGAAAGGTGTGTCAGATGAAACTGAAGACTTGAAGATAGAAGGATAATCCTGCCTTCCCAGACTCCTTCCAACACATTACTTAGGAAGCATGAGGAGGAGGAGCAGAGGCTGCAATAGAGAGCAACCGCATGGTCTGTCAGGGGGCGTGGTCTGTCAGGGGGAGTGTCAGCTGTCAAGTTGATGTCGGGAGAGGGGCTGGAAGGCTCCACTAGCTGATAATCTGGAGGGGTGTGCAGCAGTTACTGGAGTGCTTATAATGCTGACTGACTGCTGCCTTCTAGCAGATATACAGCTTATCCTGCTGCAATTTCTCCCAGTCTCACTCCCTTTCCCTTTTAAAAATTTGCTTGGGAACAAAAATAAAGTTTACCATAGTGAGGATGGCAGCTTGTCACCCCCGTTTTTTGCCGCCCCCTTGGAATGTGCCGCCCAAGGCGAGTGCCTTGTTTGCCTCGCTGAAGATACACCACTGCACACATGTAGATATAAACTCTGATATAAACTCTGATACAAACAATGATATAACAATGACAAATTGTAAAAATGATTTTTAAAAAAAGTAAGGAAGATAGACAAATCTATAAGATTAGGCAGAGAGAGGCTAAGCAAGTTATAATAGTTTCAAAATCACACAGAAGAGAAAATAGCACAGTCAGTAAATAAAAGGGACAAAACATTTTTTAGATGCATAAATGAGAAAATGAAAGTTAAACAAGGATTAGTTAGATTAAAAACAAAAGAAGGAAGGTATGTAGAAGAGGATAGAGGTCTAGCTGACTTAAGGAAATGGACCTCAGTTAGGAGAAATTAGTAATTTGTTATATGTGAGTTTACAGAGGAAGAGGTTCTATTTCAACTGTCAAAAGTAAAGACAAATAAGTCAATGGAACCTGATGGACTACATCCAATGTTATTAAAAGTGCTTAGTGGTATACTAGCAAAACCAATAACAGATTTATTTAACCAATCATTGTTAACAGGAGTAGTCCTAGAAGATTGGAAATTAGCGAATGTTGTGCCCATTCACAAGAAAGGTAGTAGGGAGGAGTCGGGCAACTATAGGCCAGTAAGCCTTACTTCAGTAGTGGGGAAAGTAATGGAAACCATGTTAAAGGATAGGACTGTTGAACATCTAAAAGCACATGGATTTCAAGATCAGAGACAACATGGCAATCATGCCAAACTAATATTATTGATTTTTTTTGATTGGGTAACTAAAATAATAGATCAAGATGGTGCAGTAGACATTGCTTACCTAGATTTCAGTAAGACTTTTGACACTGTTGCACATAGAAGGCTTATCAATAAACTGCAATCTTTAAGTTGGGATTCCAATATTGTTGAATGGGTAAGGCAGTCAGAGGCGGCTCTCTAATTAGGCGATTTAGGCGGCCGCCTAAGGCCTCGCGCAGTCAGGGGCCTCGCGGCCGCCTAAATCGCCTGTGGGCAGACTGACATGTCGGGTTCTCGGTCTATGACCGAGGACCCGACACAGGAGGGGGCCCGGCGGCTTGCCCTTAGTGCCACCGGGTGCGAGGCCCCTCCTGTCAGGCCGCCTGGGGAGAGAGCCTGCCTCAGTCTGCAGCTCCGCCGGGTGTGAGCTGCAGACTGAGGTCTCGCGATCTCCAGCCAATCAGAGCGTTGCCGCGGGTTACCACGGCAACGCTCTGAATGGAGATCGCAAGACTTTCCCCATGTGGTCTGCAGCTCTGCATCCGGCTGAGCTGCAGACCAGAAAGCCCACTGGACCACCAGGGAGCCATCCAGGACACTGGACCACCAGGGACAGATTGACCCCACCGGACCACCAGGGAAAAAGGTACATTTTGACCCCCCCCCTCACCCTGTCATCCCACATGCCACCCCCTCACCACATCTCACCCTGTCACCACCCCATCTCACCCTGTCACCCCATCTCACCCTGTCACCCCCCTCACCACATCTCACCCTGCCACCCCATCTTACCCTGTCACCCTCCCTCACCCCATCTCACCCTGTCACCCTCCCTCACCCCATCTCACCCTGTCACCCTCCCTCACCCCATCTCACCCTGTCACCCCCCCACCCCATCTCACCCTGTCACCCTCCCTCACCCCATCACACCCTGTCACCCCCCTCACCCCATCTCACCCTGTCACCCCCTCACCCCATCTCACCCTGTCGCCCCCCCTCACCACATCTCACCCTGTCACCCCATCTCACCCTGTCACCCTCCCTCACCCCATCTCACCCTGTCACCCTCCCTCACCCCGTCACCCTCCCTCACCCCATCTCACCCTGTCACCCTCCCTCACCCCATCTCACCCTGTCACCCCCCTCACCCCATCTCACCCTGTCAACCCCCTCACCCTATCTCACCCTGTCGCCCCCCCTCACCCCATCTCACCCTGTCGCCCCCCCTCACCACATCTCACCCTGTCAGCCCCCCACCCCATCTCACCCTGTCAACCCCCTCACCCCATCTCACCCTGTCACCCCCCTCACCACATCTCACCCTGCCACCCCATCTCACCCTGTCACCCTCCCTCACCCCATCTCACCCTGTCACCCTCCCTCACCCCATCACCCTCCCTCACCCCATCTCACCCTGTCACCCTCCCTCACCCCATCTCACCCTGTCACCCTCCCTCACCCCATCTCACCCTGTCACCCCCCCCACCCCATCTCACCCTGTCACCCTCCCTCACCCCATCTCACCCTGTCACCCCCTCACCCCATCTCACCCTGTCACCCCCCTCACCCCATCTCACCCTGTCAACCCCCCTCACCCCATCTCACCCTGTCACCCCCCTCACCCCATCTCACCCTGTCACCCTCCCTCACCCCATCTTACCCTGTCACCCCCCCACCCCATCTCACCCTGTCACCCCCCACCCCATCTCACCCTGTCACCCTCCCTCACCCCATCTCACCCTGTCACCCTCCCTCACCCCATCTCACCCTGTCACCCTCCCTCACCCCATCTCACCCTGTCACCCTCCCTCACCCCATCTCACCCTGTCACCCCCCTCACCCCATCTCACCCTGTCACCCCATCTCACCCTGTCACCCCCTCACCCCATCTCACCCTGTCACCCCCCCTCACCCCATCTCACCCTGTCACCCTCCCTCACCCCATCTCACCCTGTCACCCCCTCACCCCATCTCACCCTGTCACCCTCCCTCACCCCATCTCACCCTGTCACCCTCCCTCACCCCATCACCCTCCCTCACCCCATCTCACCCTGTCACCCTCCCTCACCCCATCTCACCCTGTCACCCTCCCTCACCCCATCTCACCCTGTCACCCTCCCTCACCCCATCTCACCCTGTCACCCTCCCTCACCCCATCTCACCCTGTCACCCCCCCACCCCATCTCACCCTGTCACCCTCCCTCACCCCATCTCACCCTGTCACCCCCTCACCCCATCTCACCCTGTCACCCCCCTCACCCCATCTCACCCTGTCAACCCCCCTCACCCCATCTCACCCTGTCACCCCCCTCACCCCATCTCACCCTGTCACCCTCCCTCACCCCATCTTACCCTGTCACCCCCCCACCCCATCTCACCCTGTCACCCCCCACCCCATCTCACCCTGTCACCCTCCCTCACCCCATCTCACCCTGTCACCCTCCCTCACCCCATCTCACCCTGTCACCCTCCCTCACCCCATCTCACCCTGTCACCCTCCCTCACCCCATCTCACCCTGTCACCCTCTCTCACCCTGTCACCCTCTCTCACCCTATCTCACCCTGTCACCCCCCTCACCCCATCTCACCCTGTCACCCCCCTCACCCCATCTCACCCTGTCACCCCATCTCACCCTGTCACCCCCTCACCCCATCTCACCCTGTCACCCCCCCTCACCCCATCTCACCCTGTCACCCTCCCTCACCCCATCTCACCCTGTCACCCCCTCACCCCATCTCACCCTATCACCCCCTCACCCTATCTCACCCTGCCACCCTATCTCACCCTGTCACCCCCCCTCACCCTGTCACCCCCCCACCCCATCTCACCCTGTCACCCCCCCCACCCCATCTCACCCTGTCACCCCCCTCACCCCATCTCACCCTGTCACCCCCCTCACCCCATCTCACCCTGTCGCCCCCTCACCCCAACTCACCCTGTCGCCCCCCCTCACCCCATCTCACCCTGTCACCCCCCCTCACCCCATCTCACCCTGTCACCCTCCCCTCACCCTGTCACTCCCCTTCACCCTGTTACCCCCTCACGCTGTCACCCCCCCTCACCGTGCCACCCCACTTCTCACCACCTTCTCACCCTGCCACCCCACCTGTCACCCCCTCACCCTGCCACCTCACCCTGTCACCCCCTCACCCTGCCATTTCACCCTGTCACCCCTCTCTCACACTGCTACCCCACCTGTCACCCCGTCACCCTGCCACCCCACCTGTCACCCCCATCTCACCCTGCCACCCCACCTGTCACCCCCTTTCACCCTGTCACCCCCTCTCACGCTGCCCCCCTACCTGTCAGTCCCTACCACCCCACCTCTCACCCTGCCACCCCACCTCTCACCCTGCCACCCCACCTGTCACCCCCTCTCACCCCACCTCTCACCCTGTAACCCTGTCACCCCACCTCTTACTCTGTCACCCACCCTGTGACCCCCCTCATACTGTCACCCCCCCTCATACTGTCACCCCCTCTCACCATGTCACCCCCTCTCACCATGTCACCCCCTCTCACCCTGCCACCCCCCTCACCCCACATCTGACCCTGTCATTCACCCTGCCACCCCACCTGTCACCCCCTAATACTGTCGCCCCCTCTCACCCTGTTACCCCCTCTCACCCTGTCACCCCCTCACCCTGCCTCCCCTCTCACCCAACACCTGACCCTGTCACTCACCCTGCCACCCCACCTGTCACCCCCTCTCACCCTGCCACCTCACCTGTCACCCCCTCTAGCTCTGCCACCTCACCTGTCACCCCACCTCTTACTCTGTCACCCACCCTGTGACCCCCCCACTCTATGTCACCCACCTTACTCTGTCAACTTACCCTGTCACTCCCCACACACCGTCACCCCACCTCACACTGTCACCCTCTCTCACCCCACATCTGACCCTGTCACTCACCCTGCCACCCCACCTGTCACCCTGCCACCTCACCTGTCACCCCCTCTCACCCTGCGACCTCACCTGTCACCCCCTCTCACTCTGCCACCTCACCTGTCACCCCACCTCTTACTCTGTCACCCACCCTGTGACCCCACCTCACACTGTCACCCCACCTCACACTGTCACCCCACCCCACACTGTCACCGCACCCCACACTGTCACCCCACCTCACCCTGTTACCCCACCTCACTCTGTCACCCTCTCTCACCCTGTTACCCTCTCTCACCCTGTTCTCACCCTGTTACCCTCTCTCACCCTGTTACCCTCTCTCACCCTGTCACCCTCTCTCACCCTGTCACCCTCTCTCACCCTGTCACCCTCTCTCACCCTGTCACCCTCTCTCACCCTGTCACCCTCTCTCACCCTGTCACCCTCTCTCACCATGTCACCTTGCCTCACCCTGTTACCCTCTCTCACCCTGTTACCCTCTCTCACCCTGTCACCCTCTCTCACCCTGTCACCCTGTTCTCACCCTGTCACCCTCTCACCCTGTTACCCTCTCTCACCCTGTTACCCTCTCTCACCCTGTCACCTCTCTCACCATGTCACCCTCTTCTCACCCTGTTACCCTCTCTCACCCTGTCACCCTCTCTCACCCTGTCACCCTCTCTCACCCTGTCACCCTCTCTCACCCTGTCACCCTCTCTCACCGTCACCCTGTTCTCACCCTGTTCCCCTCTCTCACCCTGTCACCCTCTCTCACCCTGTTACCCTCTCTCACCCTGTTACCCTCTCTCACCCTGTCACCCTCTCTCACCCTGTCACCCTCCTCTCACCATGTCACCCTCCTCTCACCTTGTCACCCTCCTCTCACCTTGTCACCCTCCTCTCACCCTGTCACCCCCTCTCACCCTGTTACCCCCTCTCACCCTGTCACCCCCTCTACACTATGTCACCCTCCCTCACACTAGGTCTCCACCCCTCACACTAGGTCTCCACCCCTCACACTAGGTCTCCACCCCTCACACTAGGTCTCCACCCCTCACACTAGGTTTCCCCCTCACACTAGGTTTCCCCCTCACATTAGGTTTCCCCCTCACACTAGGTTTCCCCCTCACACTAGATTTCCCCCTCACACTAGGTTTCCCCCTCACACTAGGTTTCCCCCTCACACTAGGTCTCCCCCCTCACACTAGGTCTCCCCCCTCACACTAGGTCCCCCCCCTCACACTAGGTCTCCCCCCTCACACTAGGTCTCCCCCTCACACATTAGGTCTCCCCCTCACACATTAGGTCCCCCCTCTCACCCTGTCACCCTCTCTCGCTCTGTCACCCTCTCTCTAGCTCTGTCACCCTCTCTCGCTCTGTCACCCTCTCTCACTCTGTCACCCCCTCTCTCACTCTGTCACCCCCTCTCTCACTCTGTCACCCCCTCTCACACTGTCACCCCCTCTCACACTCTGTCACCCCCCTCACACTCTGTCACCCCCTCTCACACTCTGTCACCCCCTCTAACACTCTGTCTCCCCTCTAACACTCTGTCTCCCCCTCACACTATGTCTCCCCCCTCACACTATGTCTCCCCCCTCACACTATGTCTGCCCCCTCTCTCTCTGTCACCCTCCCTCTCATGCTGTCACCCCCTCTCATTCTGTCACTCCCCTCTGTCTCTCCCCTCTCACTCTGTTACACGAATGTAACCCCCTCACACTAATGTCACCCCCTCTTACTCTGTCACACCCCTTACACTAATGTAACCCTCTCACACTAATGTCACCCCCTCACACTATGCCACCTCCCTACACTATGTCATTTTCCCACACACTCTGTCACCTACCTCCATACACACTGTCACCTACCTCCATACACACTATCGCTCCCTCTAAACACACGGGCACCACTCTGCGCACTCTGGCACCCTCCTGCTCTTTTACACTCACCCTGCCACAGTTACTCCTTTACTCACCCTGTCACCCCCTAAAGGCAATCATTCTACACAGTACACACTGTCATGAAACATAGCGTCGCCATGAACTTAATGCCAAAGGCCAGTACACAAACATACACATGCTCAGGGAAACATACATACATATACAAAGATACTCACTGCCAGACACACACTCTCAGATACACACAGGTAGACAATGCACAATGCAACGATGTATACAAAGACTAGTTCTCTATATCCAGTACTGCAAGCTTCCCCTTCAATATATCTACAGCTTCTTATATACACACACACAAGTCAACTGCAATTTTTTTCCAATAATGGTGTTAGTGGGGGCCTCATGTATGAATTTCGCCTAAGGCCTCGCCAAGTCTAGAGCCGCCACTGAAGGCAGTGACCGAGTGACAGGCAACAGAGGGTAGTTAACATATTTCTAAATGGGCATCTTGAAATGGGCATTGAAAGCCATGTATCAGTGTTTGCTTTGTAAAGTAATAAAATGTGAGCAGGATATTGCCTTGCTGCAGAGGGATTTGGATAGATTGGGGGACTGGGCACTAAAATGGCAGATGAAATTTAACGTAGAAAAATGCAAAGTTATGCACTTCGGGGTTAAGAATGCACAAGCAATTTATACCCTAAATGGTAGTGAACTAGGGATAACCACACACGAGAAGGATTTGGGAATTGTTATAGACAACAAATTAGGTAGCAATACGCAATGTCAATCTGCAGTTGCTAAGGCCAGTAAGGTTTTGTCATGTATAACTAGGGGCATAAATTCTCGAGATGAAAATATAATTTTGCCTCTTTATAAATCGCTGGTAAGACCACACCTTGAATATGCTGTGCTATTTTGGGCACCTGTTCTAAAGAAAGATGTCATGGCACTAGAAAAAGTGCAGAGACGAGCTACAAAATTGATAAAAGGAATGGAACATTTTAGTTATGGAGAAAGGTTAAAAAATGTAAATCTCTTCAGTTTGGAAAAACGGCGCCTGAGAGGGGATATGATAACATTATACAAATATATTCAGGGCCAGTACAAACCATTATCTGGAAATCTATTCATAAACAGGGCTATACATTTAGGCTTGAAGAAAGGAGATTTCATCTAAGGCAAAGAAAAGTTGTTGATTTTTACAGTAAGAGCAATAAGGATATGGAATTCATTGCCTGAAGAGGTGGTTTTGTTAGAGTCTATACAGATGTTTAAACTGCAATTGGATAAATACTTGCAAAAACATAACATACAGGGATATAATTTCTAATTAGTGGGGTAATAGCTGCTTGATCCAAGGAGACATCTGACTGCTATTTTGGGGTCAAGAAGGATTTTTTTCCTAGTTTGTTGCAAAATTGGAAGCGCTTCAGACTGGCTTTTTTGCCTTCTTTTGGATCAACAGCAAAAGCATATGTGAGGAAAGCTGAACTTGATGGACGCAAGTCTCTTTTCCGCTATGTAACGATATGTAACTATGTAACTATGTAACTATGTAGTCAGTGGAGTATATCGAAGCATGGACTTGTCACCAGTGGGTTACCTCAGGGACCCATTCGCTTTAATATTTTTATTAGTGATATTGCAGAAGGTCTTGATGGTAAGGTATGTCTTTTTGCTGATGATACTAAGATATGTAATAGGGTTGATGTTTCAAGGGGGATAAGCCAAATGGCAAATGATTTAGGTAAACTAGAAAAATGGTCAGAGTTGTGGCAGCTGAAATTTAATGTAGATAAGTGCAAGATAATGCATCTTGGACGTAAAAACCCAAGGGCAGAGTACAGAATATTTGATAGAGTCCTAACCTCAACATCTGAAGAAAGGGATTTAGTGGTAAGTTTTTCAGATTACTTAAAGGTAGGCAGACAATGTATTATAGCAGCAGGAAATGCTAGCAGAATGATTGGTTGTAGAGGGAGAGGTATTAGCAATAGAAAGGCTCATGCCATTGTACAGAATACTGGTGAGACCTCACTTGGAGTATTATACGCAGTACTGGAGACCGTATCTCCAGAAGGATATTGATACTTTAGACAGAGTTCAGAGAAGGGCTACTAAACTGTTCATGGATTGCAGGATAAAACTTAGAAGGAAAGGTTAAAGGATCTTAACATGTATAAGTTGGAGGAAAGACGAGACAGGGGGGTTATGATAGAAACATTTAAATGCATAACTGGTATCAACACAGTAAAGGAGGAGACTATATTTAAAAGAAGAAAACTACCACAACAAGAGGACATGGTCTTAAATTAGAAGGAAAAGGGTTTAAATTAGAGGGAAAAGGGTTTAAAAATAATATCAGGAAGTATTACTTTTGCTGAGAGGGTAGTGAATGCATGGAATGGCCTTCCAGCTGAAGTGGTAGAGGTTAATACAGTGAAGGAGTTTAAGCATGCGTGGGCTATCCTAGATATAAGATAAGGCCAGGGACTAATGAAAGTATTTAGAAAATTGGGCAGACTAGATGGGCTGAATGATTCTTATCTGCCATCACATTCTATGTTTCTACGTTACATACACACACCCACAAAATAAGACAGACACACAGATCCAAACAATGACAAAGAAAAAACAGTGACACAGAAACAAACACTGACACACATGCTGATACACAGAACGCGGACACACATACATGGGCCACCCGATGCACTGCTCCTGTGCGGTGTGGCTGCACCTAGGGCCTCTTTCAGCATAGGTTTACTGTGCAGTTGCCTAGGCATGGGGGCCCTACCGCACTGCCAATGCGCCCAGCCCAACAGGGGAGATCCTTTGATTACTTGCTGTGGGCCCTCTCTGGCCGGTGTGGAAATCAAAGGTTTCCCTCACCGGCCCAAGGGCCCTTCGTTTGAGGAGATCAAGGGAGGGAGGACCTGGAGGCAGGGAGAGGTACCTGTGAGACAGATTGCTCCTCCTGCGTGTAGGCTGTGCGGAGCGTTGCCGCGCTTTACCATGGCAACACACTGACACAGCATTCTGCGCATGGGAGGACCGGAGACGGCCTGCAACCAGACTATGGAGAAGGCTATAGAGAACTTACCTCCACTGAACCACCAGGGCTGGCTGTGTACCCCATCCTATACCAAAGGTAAGAAGATGGGGGGGGACACACATGAAGATTTTATAAATGTATAGTATTATTTAAAATAATAAAAAAAATATTTGCTACCTGCACCCTCACACATTCATCACCCCTCACACACACACAGCACCCGTACACACACACTCAGCATCCTTACATACACACAGCACCCGTACACACAAGCACATACACTGCACTCCAGTCTGTGTGTATTCATCAGTCTGTGTGTATTCATCAGTCTGTGTGTAATCAGCAGTCTGTGTGTGTGTGTGTGTGTGTGTTGTATGTATGTATTGCATTTGTTGGAGTTACCAATAAATAGAAGCTTAATTTTGTTAAGTCGTTGTGTAGGCAGGGCCCCACATTGCTTTTTAACCCTCCTCCCGACTGCACTACATCTAATTGCCCCCCTAGTCACCCCTAATTGCCCCCGGCCTCCATTTTAATTTTTTTAATCTTCATCTGCCAACACTAGATAGCACTATGAAAATCCCATGCATGCCCAGTTAAACACTTAGGCATACACTATTGTCCGAAATCCGCACAGCAATTTCATTCGTCAATTAATTTCTATTCATCAGGTATGTAGGGCTTTATTTTTTTGGTGGGTGGGGTGACTAGTGGTTTGGAGACCCCTTTATTGATCAGCAAATTGACATGAGAGCTCTGAAGACCATGACGTGGTTAACATTGGCAAGGAAGGGAAGAGTTTCCTCTGTACATAATTATGTGATACTGAGCACAATGTCATGAGTATGCTAGGGAGCTGTTGATGAGATTTTAAGTAGTTATACGTTGATGCAAGTGGTATAATAATTGATCTAAGAAACTAAGGATACAGTTGGTGTATCAGTCCAAAAGAGGCTTAAGTGCTCCTTCTAAGTATATGTCCTGTACAATTATATAATGTTGCAATAGAGAGTATGAAAATCAAATTTTGGTCTCCTACCAAACCAAACATAGTCATGTGAATAAAAAGTAAGAGAATATCAAATATTTTTTGTGAATAATAGGTAATAGAAAATGACCCACATCAAATTAAGTCATCTGTGGGAGATGAATATAATAGTGATTTTGCATGGTGGAGGGCATGAGTATTCAAAGAAGGTCAAAGGGTGGGATGAGGGCAGAAGGTCTGATATATTTGAGATAAAATGTGAGAGTGTAACGAAATTGAGTCGACAATCATTGAGGGTTTTACAATGCTGCCAGACATAATCCAGGAAAACCTTTTAAATGTGGCTTACAAACAGAGTGAGAAATATGTTCTAGACATGTCTTTAGTAAGTATATAATGTCTGAGAACGATCACAAGATCATTTAGGAGAAGCACTAATGAGAGAATGAATATGAGTGGTGATAGTGGACATCCTTTCTGTGGTGACATAGCCCTTTCCTATATATCAATTTGCATATCAATAGCCACCTTCCTTACGATATGCATTCCCTGTTAAATACACACCTACTTACAATGTTACAATGTGTACCTCTTCAGTATAATTTCTGTCTTCTTCCTGCTCTGCTGTTTAGACTTCTCCATGTTAGCCAAATGGCTGTGTGTCAATAGGTATACACAGGCTGCTAGCCTTATTCAGTTATTATAGATAGGAATACACTTTAGTTAAAGGGGTTATTTGTTATCCAGTTTAATGTTGCCTCAGTAGGTAAGGGGGACTACTGGTATATAATTTAAATATTGTATATGCATATGTGTTGTAGTGTTTCAGTATGCTGTGTAAATACCAAATAAATGTTTAGTATAGTGGACAAACCTCTTGTGATAGTAGTCACCATCACTGGCAGCAAAAGGACACTTTACAATGGTTCCTAAATGGCTCCTATGTCTCAGTCACCCTGTGCCCATTATAGGTGCCGGGTGTTTATAATGTATATGTGTATACTGTTAAATCTTGTGTCTGCTCTTCTGTACTGATGAGGATTGCTACCAACTAGGTGGATTTGGCTATGGAGCCTGTGTTATGCCCTCTGTTGTAGCTACAGCAATATGCACTACCTGAATAGCAAGGCTGGTTAATTTGCATATTCAGGCAGATTTGCATATTGCAAATTCTGCAGGCAGGGGATATATTTTATGCTGGTTATTGTCCTCCCCATCTCCATATAAATATATTATTATGCTATTATGCTATTATAATTTCATATTATATATATATATATATATATATATATATATATATATATATATATATATATATATATATATTGTGACATGTTATTTGAATTGTATTTTGTTTTCACTGCAATATAAATGTAATGATCATATGGGCTAGTCCCAAGTAAAATAAAGTATTGCATGTGTTAGTTCTGTTTGGAAATTGTGTCCTGTGTGTATTTTTAGGGATCACAGTGACAGAGTCTTCGGACCTGTTGGTTGGCTGCACAATCCCTGGAATAAAGCAAGAGAGTTAGGCCTGAAAGCAGCATAAAGGCAAAAGCTAGAACATTGCAGGCAGAGGTGGATGCCTGTCTGGAGGAAGGAATGCAGCAGAATATGCAGAGGGGACGATACCTGCTTTGAAGAAGGGCTGCAGTGGAATAGGCAGAGGGGACATAACCTGCTTGGAAGAAGGGCTGCAGTGGAATAGGCACAGAGGACAATACCTTCTTGGAAGAAGAGCTACAGCCTGGTCGGGCAGAAAAGCTCCAGAAGGATCCCAGTCAAGCTGCTGTGACTGAAGCAGAAGCGCTTTAGGTTTCTCGGTTCCAGCTAGGAAGCAGACTGGAGCAGTACAGGAGCTCCGTCACACCTCTCTTGTTATATATATATATATATATATCTTGGTTGCGTTATTGGTGACTAATTGAGATAATAATAAGTGCACGTAGATATTACCACACCTGCCATATAGCATTTTAGATCAAGACACAGTACAATGCCGTTCCACAGTACAATGCAGTTTGGGGATAGCCCAGGAGCAGAGGGAGCCAGGGCTAGCTGTCTCTAGGTGATCTATTGGGGTACTGGGTTCAGGTGGGGTGAGGGGTCTGGCTGGGGGTGCCAGGCAGAGAGAGTTCTTCTCCTTGTTCCGGTATTTGGGACATTCTACAATAGAAGAATTTAATAGTGAGTAGTGGCAGGGCTGAGTTGTCCTATGCCCACTGGTTTATTGAGAGTAAATATTGTCTGTATAGGCTGTAGAAATCAGTACCGAAATAAAGGTTGACCTAGTTACGAGGAAATAAATTACTTTTAGCATACGTATGGTGAGATAGTTAGTGTCAATGGCACAGAGACGTAACGATTATGGCAGCTCTGCGAGGCTGCGTGACATTTATCCAATATCTGTACATGTATAAACCATTTAAACAGTAGTCTGAGTGAGATGGGAGTAGCAGTTTTATAAGGAGGGAAAGGACCAAATTTTTTTGTGACCATTAGATGGCAGTGCAGTAATGATTTGACCTGAGCATTCGACTAATTGGTCAGTTGCCAAACAGGTGAATTAATTTAGACTGAGTAGAAAGCGTGGGAACGAACGGTTCGTGCGGTAAGATTTATGCGAATGGTAATGGACTGGTGTATGCTTGCCGTTTAGGCAGAATCACTGTTCGGTGAATTGGATGCCAGAAGGAGCGACCTGGAAGTGCACGAGAGGTAGTAGGTCGACCGTGTGACCTGCGGTGCTGGAGCCGGTTGAGTGGTGGCTGGGTGAGCTGATGCCCGGGCTGGAGCGGATTACTGAGAAAGTGGCTGCTGGATGCCGGAGGGACCCTGGAGATGCTGTCAAGTCCTGTGAACGGGCGGGAGTGGTAAGATACCATCGGGACCGATTGTCTGGAGATGCAGGCGTTTGTCAATGAGGGATCAGGTAATCAGATAAGGGTACAACCGGAAGTACTAAGGTTCTCAATGAACCCGCAGGCAGCAGCTCTGTTGAGTAGGGGGCCTGTGCTTATATAGCCGGGTAACCCCTCCCACAACGTCAGGCTCTGCCTTTCAATGTACACAAAGACATGCACACAGGCATGTGCAAACACTAACAGAAACAGACAGACAGCTGTGTCACACTCTGTCCACTCCCTGAGTGCTTTGTATACGGAGACTACTTAGAATTTATAGGGGCCTAAGCAGGAGGTATATGTGGATTATCCTGCTCCTTTTTCAGGAGAACATTTAAAATGTGCCAATTTTATAGGTACAAATAAAGCAATTTAGAAATGCAGTTCCAGGTCTTACTTTAGACATGCAGACACAAATACACACCTATACACTCACTCATACAGACACATAGTCACATCCATACACATATAGAGTCATTCAATACCTGACAGAAGCACACACCCATAGGCACACTTATACAGACACACCAACACAGAAAGGCTCACATCCACAGATACACTCATTGAAGAGTGTATCTGTGGACTCACAAATACGCATATTGGGGGTAAGGAGAGGAACATTTTTAACTTTACCAATACAGCTCAGTAGATGATAAAGTTTTCATCAGATTCTCTAGCTCACTGTCCTAGCATGCTGTATGCAGGGCCGGCCTTAGGGGTGTGCGAGCTGTGCGGTCGCACAGGGCGCCATGGCAACAGGGGCGCCAGGCGGCCAACACAGCTCGCAGTCCGGCCGAGTTATGTATTTCAAGTGAAGAGCAAGTCAAGTGCAAAATGCTGCTTTGCACTTAACTTGCAAATTATGAGCAGAGAGCAGCGGCCGGGAATCCACTTCTGTGTGGAGTGTGGAGGAGGAGCGTGGGGGCGTGATGCCGCATACTTGCGTGACGTCGACGTGCTCTGTCATCAGAGGGAGCCGCGGAAGGATCCAATTCAGTGAGTGAAGGTGGCACCCGGTGATCTTCAATCGGCGGAGACAGCTCAGTCCAGGGAGCAGCAGCCTTTACTGTGAGTGACTGTTCTTTTTTTATTTTGTATTAAATAGGTTTTGTTGAAGGGGTGCAGGAATTTAATTAAGGGGGGCAGGGGATTGATGAAGGGGTGGCATGGATTGGATTAATTGGCAGTGGATTCATAAAGGGCGGCAGGAAATTGAAAAGGGGGGCATGGGGCTGATTAAAGGTGGGAGGAGATTGATGAGGAGGTCACGGGACTGATGAAGGGGTGGGCAGGGGTTGGATTAATTGGCAGGGGATGTATTAAGGGGGCTTATGAAGGGGAGCAGGGGATTGAAAAGGGGGGCATGGGACTGATTAAAGGGGGGCAGGTGGGTGATAAATGGGTGGGAGGGGGTAAGTGTAGAGGAAGGAAACTCTGGAAAAGACTATAGAAAAAATAAGCAGTAAAGGAGAATAAAGGGGAAAAACAATACAAGAGGGAAGAAAGGAAAATCCTGAAAATCCATTTGATTCCTATGGAGACTCACTGCTCTGATTCTAACATCTCCCTTTTTTTTGTTCTCTTCTCTTTTTCTGATCTCTTTGACTGAACATTTATGACTAGCCAAGAAAGAATACAGGGAATAGGAGGATGGAGGGAGGAGAAGGGAGAGAGAGAAGGTGAAGAAGGAGAAAGTGACAGGAACACCTTAGGATAACCACTATGGAATCCGAAAAAGATAAAAAAAAAAAAAAACAAGCAACAGAGAAGGCTAAACCCAGCAACACCTTCTTTTCACCAAAATCAAACATACTGTATTACTTGAATCTAATGCGCACCTTTTTTGGAAAATAAAGTTTCCACATTTTTAATGTGCATTAGTTTGATGGCACAATACATTTGGGGCAAAATTCAAAATTTTCCTTACAACAAATTCATACAGGTGAATTAAAACTGGTGAATTAAAACAGACAAAATCAAACAGACAAATTCACACAGGCAGAGGCGGCTCTCTAATTAGGCAATGAAGGTGGCTGCCTAGGGCCTCGCGCTTGCTGGGGCCTCACAGTTGTCTAAACCGCCTTAGGTAGATTGACATGTCGGGTCCTTGGTCAGAGACTGAGGACCCGACACAGGAGGGGGTCCGGAGGCTTCCTCTGTATGCCACCAGGTGCGAGGTCCCTCCACACCGCCTGTCCTGGTGGAGAGCAATCCTCCTGTCTGCAGCTCCACCGGGAGAGCTGCAGACTTAGGTGTCTCGCAATCTCCAGCCAATAAGAGCATTGCTGCGGATTACCATGGCAACGCTCTCACCGGAGATCGCAAGACTTACCACGTGGTCTGCAGCTCTGCATTCGGCGGAGCTACAGACCGGAAAGCAGCCCACTGGACCACCAGGTATTTACCTTTTCACAGACCCCTATCCATCTCACAG
Source organism: Pelobates fuscus (assembly GCF_036172605.1). Lineage (NCBI taxonomy): Eukaryota > Metazoa > Chordata > Amphibia > Anura > Pelobatidae > Pelobates > Pelobates fuscus. The sequence goes on along the minus strand of NC_086320.1, from coordinate 197,727,943 downwards.
CCTCCCTACCCACCTTACAGCCCCCCTACTCACATTCAGCCCCCCTACCCACCTCACAGCCCCTATACCCATCTCACCGCCCCCCTACCCAACTTACAGCCCCCTAACAACCTTACAGCGCCTCTACCCACAAGCAGCCCCCCTCCAGCCTACCCATCTCATAGCAACCCCCTACCCATCTCACAGCAACTCCCTACCCACCTTACAGCCACCCTACCCACTCACAGCCCCCTGCCCACCTTGCAGCCCCCTACCCACCTTACAGCCACTCTACTCACTCACAGACTCCCTACCCACCTTACGGCCCCCTACCCACCTTACAGTCACCTTACCCACTCACAGCCCTCCTACCCACCTCAAAGCCCCCCTACCCATCTCTCAGCAACCCCTATCAAGCTCACAGCAACCACCTATCCTCCTAACAGTCTCCTACCAACTCACAGCCCTCCTACCCACCTTACAGTCCCCCTACCCACTCATGGCCTCCCTACCTACCTTAAGCCCTCATAGGCACCTCACAGCCCCTATACCCACCTCACAGCCCCCCTACCCATCTCACAATCCCCCTACCCAACGTACAGCCCCCTATCCACCCACAGCCCCTCAATCCACCTTATAGCCCCCGTACCCACCTTACAGCCCGAATACCCACCTTCCCAGCCCCTATATCCCCTTGCCCCCCTCCCCAGCCCCAAACCCTCTCAGCCCCCCTGTGACAGACCACCTGGCTCCCCAACTGGGTACCTCCACCAATCGATGCTTCCTAGCTGGGCTGCATCCCTCTAGTATGGGTCATTCTCCTCCTCATATAATAACGCTGTCCGAGAACTAGCAGGTTCCATATCACTGTAGACAGGGATGCTGTACGGTAGCTAGCTCAATCCCTCCATTTATAATCCAAAACCGGTGTCTCCAGGATGCTGCTCCTCACACTAGGAAGCCATCCCACTGCTGCCACCAATGTGACGGACCACCTGGCACCCTGACTGGCTACCTCCGCCAATCAATGCTTCCTAGCTGATGCTGAGGACTATAAGCACCGCACCAGACACCATAAGCACCGTAGACTCCATAAACTGCCGCAGCTTGGTTGGGGTCTCGCTGCCCCTTCCTGTCCTGAACCAAACTCCCGGATCCAGGGACTCAGTGGGAAGGCCTCACCTTCAAGAGAGTATAGCTGTGAAGCTCTTATAAGAGCTAGTGATATACACCCTGCTCCAAATTATTATGCAAATGATATTTTTCTAATTTACCTAAATAATTGATGTAAATAATAGTCAGCATAATTCTCATGTTATCAACTATTAAGAGTACAATTCAAATTGTATTGAACAAACCTCCTAATGATAACTATATTTTTTTTAAAAACATGACAAACTTACAATGCACTGTTCCAAATTATTACACACGGTAAGTTTCAAAACACTTTATAGGTTGTAAAGAAATGAAAATTGTAATGTGCTGTGTTTGCAGCATATTTACTGAAATCAAAAGCTATTTCAATCAAACTTATAACAACATTTTAACTTTTTAAACATTTTAACAGGTCACGTTACATTTTAACATAGGGCCCCTTATTTGATAGCAGCTTCACAAGTCTTGCATCCATTGAACTTGTGAGTTTTTGGACAGTTTCTGCTTGAATTTGTTTGCAAGATGTCAGAATAGCCTCCCAGAGCTGATGTTTGGATGTAAACTGCCTCCCACCCTGATAGATCTTTTTCTTGAGGATGCTGCAAAGATTCTCAATAGGATTGAGGTCAGGGGAGGGTGGAGGCCACACCATGACCATCTCTCCTTTTATCCCCATAGCTGCCATTCATGCAGAGGTATTCAAATTTGCAGCATGAGATGGTGCATTGTCATGCATGAAGATGATTTTATTATGGAAAGCATAGTTCTTCCTTCTGTACCAGGGAAGAAAGTGGTCAGTCAGAAACACCATATACTTTTCAGAGGTCATGTTTACATCTAAAGGGGCTGACCAGCTCTCTTCCCATGATTCTGGCCCAAAACATGACTCCACCACCCCCTTGCTGACGTCGCAGCCTTGTTGGAACAGGGTGGCCGTCCACCAACCATCCACTACTCCATCCATCTGGACCATCCAGGGTTGCATGGCACTCATCAGTGAACAGGACTGTTTGAAAATTAGTCTTCATGTATTTTTCTGCCCAATGCAGCCATTTCTGCTTGTGAGCATTGGTTAGTGGTGGCCGAATAGAAGGTTTATGCACGGTTGCAAGACTCTGGAGGACTCTACACCTTGATGTCCGTGGGACTCCAGAGGCACCAGCAGCTTCAAATATCTGTTTGCTGCTATGTAATGGTATTTTAGCAGCTGCTCTCTTGATCCGATGCATGGATCTGGCAGAAATCTTCCTCAATGTGCCTTTATCTGCACAAACCCATCTGTGATCTGAATCAGCCACGAATTTCTTCATAGTGCGATAATCACGCTTAAGTTTTCATGAAATATCTAATGTTTTCATACCTCGTCCAAGGCATTGAACTATTTCACTCTTTTCGGCAGCAGAGAGATCCTTTTTCTTCCACATATTGCATGAAAATGGTGCTCTGCTTAACAATGTGGAACACCCTCTTTTAGTAGTTTTCCTTAAATTGGGCTCACCTGGCAATCTAATTATCACAGGTGTCCGAGATTGTTTTCAGTGATCAAAAGAGCCCTGAGACACAATGCCATCCATGAGTTAAACTGAAAAACAAAATCTTTAATCTTTGTGACACTTAATTAGAATTTGCATAATAATTTGGAACATGGTGTAGCTGTGAAGCAGGTTTCCTTCAATCACGAGAACAGACTACTTGTTGAGGGTTAAGCAGGAATGGTTTAATGGTATTCACACTGGCCTTTTATGCAAGTCCCCAAGCAAGGGTGACCACCACATGGACCTTGTTGGGGACAGGGACACAAATGTATACACCGATCACTGCTAGAGTTGCTTTCCGCTGTGATTTTCACAGTGAGAAGACACCACCATCCATAGGAAAGCATTGAGAATGCGCGCATTCAGCCGATGACGACTGAAGGAGGAGGAGAGTACCCAGCGCTGAGGGAGCCCAGCACTGGAGAAAGGTGAGTGTTTAACCCCCTTCCTCCCCCTTCAGCCCAGCGGGAGTGGGACCGTTTGTTTTCCTGGCACTATAGTGGTCCTTTAAATATGTTTATCACAAATTAATTTAGTTTGCAAATTATGCCATAACTTCAGTCAGAGAGCTCACAAAGCAGCGGCACAGGGATCTGCGACACAGCAAGCCTCTGAACAATGTATACAGAGACTAGCTCTCTGTATCCTGTGCTGCAAGCCCATCTTTCAACAAAACTACAGCACCTTATATACACACAATGAACCCCTATTTATTTTCCCTTTCGGTGTTATTGGGGCCTCATGTTTGAGTTTGCCTAAGGCCTCACAAAGTCTACTGCACACAGGCAAATTAAAACTGGTAAATTCAAACTGGTGAATTCCAACAGGTGAATTTACACAGTCAAATATCATTCCTGAAAGACAGCTTAAAGTGACACCAGAACAACTACAGCTTATTGCATTTGTTCTGGTGAGTAGAATTATTCCCTTCAGGCTTTTTGCTGAAAACACTGTCATTTCAGAGAAAATGCAGCGTTTACATTACAGCCTAGTGACAACTTCACTGGCCACTCCTTAGATGGCTGCTAGAGGTGCTTCCTATTGCCTAGTATGCATCACAACATTTAGTGCCTCCACTCTCTGCATGCAGACACTGAACTTTCCTCATTTAGATTCATTGATTCAATTCATCTCTATGAGGAGATGCTGACTGGCCAGGGCTGTGTTTGGCTTGTACTGGCTCTGCCCCTGATCTGCCTCCTTGACAGTCTCAGCCATTCCTATGAGGAGGCATTGTTATTGGCTCAGAACAACACTTCTGATGATGTCAGCAGACAGGAGACAGTTTCACAGGCAAACAGGGGCAGAGGTAGCAGCTGCAGACTTGAATACAAGTAAGATTATACTATATTTAGGGTGGCAAAAGCGGGCCAGGGGGGCTAGATGGTGGCTTTAACAGTATAGGATCAGAAATATATGTTTGTGTTCCTGACCCTATAGTGCTCCTTTAAGAAAGAATTGATTCTACATCAACATTAAAATTGAAATACCATCAATGTTTCTATGGTATATGACAATAAACATTTTCATTGTAGCACAATTGTATAGTAGTATCTTCTTGTATAAATGTGCATTAAATTTGCAGCAATAAACAAATTTCAGCTTCCAGTTTTCAAAAATTGAGGTGCGCATTAGATTCGATGGTGCCTTAGAAGTAAATACGGTAATTCTTCCTAAAGGCCACAGAACATCACTATCCCCAGACCAACATGAGATATCTAAAGTATTATCCCAATCAGAGAAAATCCCTTTAAGTAAAATTATAAATGTGTTTTAGAAAAGCTTAATTACAGCTCTTGATGACTTGTATGAAAAAAATAGAAAGGACTTCAAGACACACATCTTAGAGTTAAAATCTGAAGTAATAGAATTAAACCAGGAAGTAATGGCTCAGGACAGAACCATGGAAGATATGTGTCAGTAAATGAAATCCCTCAAGCTGTTGGGGAGTAAAACCACAGAAATTGAGGACAGATCTCATACGCTTCTTACATTGCTCTGTTAAAGACTCTGCTCAGGAAAGTTAGATAAACAAGCCTAAGGCTCAAATGTAATAACATCTCAATCTTCCCAGATGTATCCCTTACTACAAGGAATAACCACAAAAGATTTAGGGATCTGACTATAACACTAAGGAATACAAAAATACCTGCAAATGGAAATTTCTCCATTAAGCTTTTGATTTTCTATGGAAACAAAACCATCATAGTAAATGATCCCACAGAGGATCTCTCCACAATGGGTATCCACCTTTAATGAGTAAGTTAAATAAATCTCACTGTGTTATCTATTTTTCAAATTTAGTCTTACAAAATAAGGATTAAGAAGGGTTAAGGAGTAAAGAATGTTGAAAGGGGAGAGGAGTGGGGGAATAATTTTTCTAAATTCAAAAAGGCAAACTTTTAGATGCAGGAGATCATGGTAATACGAATAGCTAATCAACAACACAAACTGTCACTCGCGCCCATCCACAGAGGCAAAGAGATTTTAGACCGAAAGATACAAAAAGGTTCATCTTTCCAGGAATGCCTTATGCATTTTGCTACATCCAAGGGTTTCCTCAATGGCTAATGAGACATTGTTTATGTGTAATAACAAATGCTTTAACTGTTCATTGTTTTTTTAAATTTCATCAGGTTTCTTGAGAAAACTTGTGAAATTGCTAATATTTTCACTTACGGTATATATTTTTTAGACTTCAATGAACCTAGTAACTAAATATGTATTTGGTAAAGCAGAAATTAGATGGTAAATCTGGTAAAATTAGTAGCAACATGTGTGATCTGTTATTTTAAAGCTCCTGAAAAATATATGACTTAAATCATCCAATATCAAATTTGTATTACTTCTCTGTTGACAATAAGGGGATTTTAACTGAATATCAACAACAATTTAATGTATCTACCTGCTGTTCTATTTATTTTATTCATTTATTTTTTGTTTGCTTTTTTAAATCATCAATATTTCCTTATGTTTAATGACTTATTTTTAATTAATTATTTTTCTTTAATATGTATATTTTTCTGATTACTCCTCATCTGTGATGTACACATACATCTGAAAATAATGAAATCCAATGTTGGTTGTTCTCAGTGCACAGGAAAGCAAATAGCAAGATGGAAATGACTGTGACTTATTTTTTTCTGCATCATTGAGACAAATTATTACAAGGTTAGAAATGCATAGAGATTACTTCAGTTTAATATGCATACAGAACGTGTGTGAGCTCATTTGAAAGGAGTGTCAGTCACATTTGCTACAGAGGGTTGAGTGTAACAAGAAAGCACAAATGGTGGGCTGAAGTGCACAAAAAATAAAGAAAAGAAAAAGCACATGCTGCACAGAAGTGTAACTCTGACTACTCTAAAACAGACTATGTTGTGTTCCAGTGCTACACTGAGATTAATGACTCCCACTCTGCAATATGTCAGTCAAACCATACGTTATAGAGAATAATGGTCAAATAGCCTCACCCCACTGAGCAACGTAGGGATTGAAAACATGAACTGCAAATTAAACTAGCATATAGTACATTATATACTAACATATTTAAAATTGCTGTTTATAAAGTGTCCACCCTCTTAAGGCAACACAGTGTCCAGCACCTCTGGGCCAAGAGTGTTCCTTTAAGTCTATCTCTTCTATCCCTCCTCTTTCCTTCTAAAATATTTCATTCTTGATGGTTATTGTATGTGTGTAGAGCTCCATTTATGTCCCACCTGCAGTGTCCAATAGCAATGTTTTACACATGAAAAATAGAAAAAGTGAGGTTAGCCCTCCAAATAAAAATTAGATGGGACCCACCTCACTGGAATGACCTCTATTGTTAAAATATAAATGGTAATAGACTTTGTTGAAAACCAAATCCACTTAACATAAACAAATCCACGTAAAAAAAGGTGTAAACACAACCCACCATGTATGTGGCAAAACCGACCTCACCACGTGTCCTTGGAGGGGGCTGCTTGCCTGCCTCTTGCCTTTAGACTATGGCCACTGTTCTTTTTCCCTGCAGAAAGGCTGGTTTGTGCCTTTCTGTGGACTGTTAAAGCCATGCTACCCCAGATAGCTATGCCATGGAGCCCAGCCGTATACTGAAAGACTGTATGAAAGACTTTGGCTCCATGGCGATTGAACTGTATGTATGTGATCTGAGCGCCATCCGGTAATAATGTGCGCTCAGATCTAAGCTATCTGGGGATAGGTAGAATGTCTGTATTTTATGTAATAAATGTAACCTTGTGTATTTTGTTGTATTTTTATGTATTTTATTGTCCTTTGTCTGCCATGTGGCTAATGGAGTTTTGCCTCTGTCCTTGGAGATAATTGGATTACTTCTCAATTATCTCCAGGATAGAAGACTCTGTGGAACTGGTTTTGGGCAGAAAAGCCATGCTTCATTTGGTCACAAAGGACTTCGATCTATCTTTTGAACCAATGGACCAATTTGGATGATTTTGACATATGTTTGCATTTGGAGTATGCTGCTTATGAAAATGTATTTTATGTTATGTGACATGTTATGTGACAAAATGTTTTATGTTTGTGACATGTATATTTTAGAAGTTATAAATATTGTGTAAAAACTGTATTCCTCTGCCTGTGATAATGAGATTACCCATTGTGTTCAGTAATCATATCACAGGCAGAGGGGATGATTTTGTGTGGGAGTGTCTGTGTGTATTGTACGGATTGATTGGTTGTTCTGTAATACCCTGTGGGCTGTACTGTGGTTGTAGAGTGGGAATAAAAGAGACTGTATGTGCCAGGACAGTGAGATTCTGCTTGACCCTCAAAACGAAGTGTCATCTCGTTCTTGGGGGGAATTGGATTGTATGCCGATTGCCAGGAGTGTAAATCTTTCGTATGATTTTTCCTGTTCGGCTGCTTCCTGTGTTCGTGTGTTTCCTATTCGGGAGTTGGTGACTTCGTGCAGTTTGCAGTTCGGGAGATTGGTGATTGCAGTAGCTGCTTGTGCATCTGGAAAGGGGAATCGCACCTAAACAGTTTTTAACCTCTGGTGAGCAAAACGGTCCGTTACAATGTATAAGACAAAAAAACACAGCACCTGGGGTAGGAATACTCATATACATATGTATATATGGAGATCAGTATCTGTAGTATATACTATTGGATTAAACCAGAGTATGTAGACAGATCTCTGACTTTAAATATATATATTTAAAGTCATGCTCAAAATATAGAAGGAGCGTTCATCCCATGCTCTGTCTCAGGTATAGGTGACAAAGTGCCTTATAATAATTCGACGCTGGACATGCTATGTACAAGTGACAAGTCCCGTGGTCTATACAAATGACTAACCTTGCTGCATGCAGTAAAGTGGTCTAAAAGACCTTGTTAGCAGAGAAGGATAGCTGATATGAATAGTCCTAGTGGAAATGATAGTAGTGATGTCTTAAAGGATACATTGTAATGAGTAAAAGAGAAACTCAGATACCAGAGGAAAAATAAACTTGTATAAACAGACAGACAGTATGGCAGTGTTGAACTTGTGCACAGGGATACTAAGCTTTCAGCCACCATATAGTAGACTAACCAGCTGCCCGCAGAGTGCAAATTAATGGTTATAGACACTAACCAGCTACCCCTTATACATATATATATATATATATATATATATATCTATATATATACATACATACAGTCAATATATTATATAACTGGGAACAACAGGTTCGAATCCTGGTCCGACCACTGCACCAGTAAGTGTCCCTGGGCAAGACACCTAATTATATATACCCTGCCCACCTCAATAATATGAGAGCAACACAAACCAAGGGAGTCATGCTGGCTCGGACGTGGCCCAGATTAACAAGGTCCATGTCAGATGCTAGGGAACCAGGGCAATCTGGCGACAAGTGGGCTGCTGGAACCAATCATTCCTAGATACGGAGAGAGCACCTAGACCTGCTTGAATGCTACTACAACAGCAGACCCACTGGGAGAGGCTACATGAAACAGATACCAAACACCATGTGGGGCACCGAAAAATACATTCCACAGCCAATAGTGTACAGTCACAAAGTTAAACACTCCCATTCATTTACAGTAAATTCCTCCCCTCTGCTTAGGAGATAATTGAGTTAATTAACAAAGACAATGGAATAACTCAATTAACTCAATTAAAGCAGAAAAAAACATTAATGTTTACAAACCCCAAAAAGTACCCCAAAATACAACATATCTCCACATCCCCTGATAGCCCCTATCTGGGTGAACAACATATCCAAAAATTACCCAGATCGGTTCAGGGGTTCAGGAATTTCCTGGAAGTCTTATTTTTGCCCCACCGTGCACATGGTCCCATGCCCAAAACAGTTCCATACACGCAATGACAAAACACTGCTGAGCAATTTAAGATGGCTACCACCACATGTTTTAATCTGTTCCAGTTAAAAGTCCAAGGGGCAGAAACAGTACTTTTGAACATGGGTTTTCACACGGCCCATAGTCCCAGGGTAGGAGGCTGGCAAACAGGCTCCTAAAAAAACCAGTGGAGTTGCTTTCGTCACACACACACACACACATAATATACAATATACAAACAGTGCATCCACTTCACACACACTGTATCCACTACACATGCACTAGCACACACTGCACTTTACACACACTTCAGCCAATACACAAACACACACTGCATCCACAAAACACACACCCTGTATCCACTCTACAAACACTTTGTCTTTGTGGGTGGATTTGGATGCGGGTCATGTGGGCAGGCAAGGTACAGTATCATTAAAGGTGAAAAATCAATTTGCAAAGCCTTTTTTCCCTGTTAACTGTGTGCTGTGCAAGTGTTAACGCACTGTGCAAGGCAGTGCGCTGTGTACAGTGTAGTCAAACCAATAATGTTAGAGTAATAGTAAATCTGTCAAGCAGCAACCTATATTTCAACACAAAAATTAAAAAGGATAAAACCACTGCAATGACAAGCATTTAAAAAATTGGGTGTAAGAGCAGCAGCAGTACCGCCCTTGGGAAGAACAGGGGAGATATTGAAAATTTAGAGGCAGGTTAGACATGGATAGTATCCACCAGTCGACTCTTCAATAAATTGTTGGATTTCATTCTAGAGTCATCTCAAAACTGCAGCCTAACAAACCCACCCAATTACTACAAACCAACTTGAGTGTGTCAAAAGGATTACAGCCATTTCCACTATAGTATGAGGGGTATTCAACTCTGGAGGCAGGAGCAAGAGAGCCCTACAATAGGATGTCAGAAAAAAGAGGAAATACACATCAGGTATGCTGGAAACATTTTTGGAAGAAAGTATTGGGAAACAGGTTAATTGGTGTGAAACATAGCGATATAGCTTTTACCCAGCCACAAAGGAATACAGCATTTGCATGACCTGCACTTTTCTATTTAATGATGTATTTCATTCTGTTCTGCTGAGCTGAATTGCAAATTTCTTGCTCTATATATTTGGTATATACAGTCTACTCCATTCGGGCACCCTGAATTACATGGTGCTTAGGGATATTCACCTAGACTCTCTATTCTATTCTGCAGGGCGCAACCACAAGCTGCATTGAGATACTAATCTGGGCTTTCCATTCGACTGCACCAAATCACTAGGTGCTTGGAAATAGTTTCCCAGTAGCAAAAGGAAAAGGAGAAAATAGAAGGATTTCTGAGTATACTAAAAGTAGTGGAAAATCGGGATTCAAAATTTAATAATAATGTATTCGTGGAAAGATACCTAATTCAGTCAGGATTAGACTGAACAAATAGATAAAACTTAGCCTTAAATTAAATTCTAGATAAAATGTGGGAAAACCAAAGGAAAAGAAAAATCCCACCAAAAACAAAACATGAATTAAAAAAAGACCATACATACAAAAATTTATATATAAACCACACAGCTATGGTCTACTAAATGTTGGAGAAATAGCCTACCCATATTCCTCATAAAAAGAGGAAATATGAAATAGAAGGGGTAGGTCTACTAAATGGTGCAAAGTAGCTAAACCAACATGCCTCCTAAATAGATGTAATATAAAGAGGTTTAAGTATCTAAAACCTCTTTAAAAAATCTAGTAAAATACTAGCATAATAGACAGATGCTAGAACCACACTGAAACTAAGCTACAGTGTGAGGTAAAACTGGACAGCACAAGGTCCAACAAGGTTTAAATAGGAAATAACACAATATGAGCTGATACATATGGCGAATGAAAAAGCTAGCCAGGTAGCTGTACTGATATGGGATAAAACTTAAAGTCTCCCATGAAGACTTAACTATTTCACCGTACAAGAAGATCTACCTTCATATCCACTACTGAGCATTATATAAAGAACCAAGGGTGGGCTCTGAAGTCTGTAAGTTACCTGCACACTTCATTGGCGCTGTTATCCACCTAAATAATATATTTTTTTCTGTTTATTTAAAGTTCTTCTATTAGTTTACAAGTTGCACTATAATGTATAACCAAACACTTTACAAAATGTTAGGGGATGAATATTTGAAACTTAAGTAAAACACCTTTATACTTTGACAAAATGGGTTTATAATGGAATAAAATTTTATAATGCATTATATATGTATATACTAGGATGTGTCTTGATTTCATTTCTTCACAGAATCTAATTAATCCTAATCAAACTACTTGCAGCACAGAGGTATGAGAATTACTAGAGCCAAAATTCCTTGTTTAAACCAAAGAAAAAAGTAACCCGTGCTCTCTCCTTAATCCCTATGTATATTTAAACAAATGGAGGTCATTTAGTTACTCCAATGGCCACTGGAGGGAATGCCTGCCTGACAACGTCAAGGCAGACCCCCCTAGACGGGTCCTACTCTGACCCTTCACATTGCTTCCTTGTTTAGCTGTGATCTGGTGACATTATGCATGACATCAGTGAGTTTTTCACACAGTGTAACTGAGACCCAGATCAAATTTCCGAGCGTACTCTTCCAACCACAACTCAAGGTTCTTTGTACAACTTAAGAAGATGCAATTGCATACAATTGTCCATATGTATGTCATCACTTATAATCATAGTTTCAGCCTTCTTAGTGTCTGAGATTAAAAGGAGTTCATATGAGCAAGGACCTTAGTGTCTCAAATGCATTAGACTTTTGTTATTTTCTTTGTCTAGAGACCTTTCTCTTTTTCTTGGCCAGTAGCAGCAATTTGGTGAGCATCTGCAATTTTTTTTCATGTTAATAGTGTTCTTCTGGTGTACCCTTTTTTTTTTTTTTTTCCTATTTCTGAGTTTGATTGCTGTTGGACAGCTTGCGTGATTTACAGCTGTCATTATAAATGATGTCCAACAGTGAATCACAAGTTCCAACTGTGAGTGTAATCTTAATCAATCTCAAGCAGCCTCACTAAGATTGACAGCATGATTCACAGCATCCCATAGAACTGTGCACTATGTATTTATTGCATGGCGTGATGTCACCTTTTTCGTTTTCAGATATTAATTATTAGTGCTTCCTTGAGGGTAATTAAATGTTTTTTTTGTAAACAATCAACATGTTCAGTGAGATAACGTTGATGAATGAGTAGGTAATTGGAAGGTAGGTCATATCTTTGACATATTGGTACAGAAAAAAGATTTAAGAGATAATAAATGTATACATTAAAACAAAGAATACAAAGGTAATACAATGAAAGTGCAAGTGATCTCTCTGAATTTATTTAAAATCTGCTTTCTGGTTCAGTACAATAAAGTTAACTAAAACATGTTTTTGTTCCACTACACCTAATGGTGAGTACATTATAATTGAATAACATTAATTATCATTTGACATTTAACACCATGTACCATGTAGCAGCATTATATATTTCATTCATAGCTGCATATTATTAGTCAAAAGTAGTTAACAATAAAATCAGTCCTCTGTAATGTTTCAATGATCATGTGATACAGAGCAACACTTGCTAGCAGAACAAATGAGTTCTGCTGACAATGTAATAAATGGGTGGCTGCAAATTTGCAAGGCATGGCTGTCTTTTGATACACCACAGACGTATCTCTGATATAATAATGTCTAACATTAAATAGAACTGACATTTTAGGAACTATGCTAATGAAGAGAATTTATAGTCAGGAAAATGAAAGTACTCCTGCTATAAATCAAAGAAAAGAGAACTGATAAGGAAATTAACAAATAATGAATATTGATAGCTGGAAAAGAGAGTTAAACTATTTTTTTCCAAATACCTTTTCAATCATATTTTTTGCGTCATTTATAGTATATGTTATATGTAATTCTGCATTTTTTGCATGTGTAAAACATTGATAGGAAATTCTTTTTTTTTTTTAATAAAAGTACATATTATCATGCTAAGTCAGATTACACAAACCAAGATTGGCAGTTTAATATTACATTTTTATTTTTCATTTTTGAAAGAATTAGCTATGATACGAAATTTCAGAGTGATGAAAAGGAGAAATAGAATGTATTATTTCTCTGCTTTTTTTTAATTTATTTAGTTTAACTTTCTATTTTCAGCCGTGTTAGCATTGCCTGATTTCTGTTTGAGACAGATGTGTCAAAAAGTAGCAGAACATGTACAACACCACACGTTCATAATAGCCAGATGATACGTTGACAGCAAATTTAGTATTTAAAAATGAAACTAGATGACATGTTGCAGTTTCTCATTTTTATTCTCTTCCAGGAAAGACGTGGCTGATTTGGGACATCATTAACTTCCCAGCATGTGTTAAGTTGTGAGTGACTGATATAGACACTAGTCCAGCCATCAATATAGTGACCCAGTTGCTTCATCAGATTGCTATGATTTATTAGTTTTAATGGTTTTGAGAGGAGATGACATATTTATATCATTGTTTTAATTATTAACAGACATGACAAATTGATTTTGGTTGTCTATGGAACAGCCTGACTCATTTGTATTTATGGATTATCTTAGTAAAAGCAATATAAAAAAACTGAACATTGCTAAACGACAGTTGGTACATTATGACTAATGCTTTCCATGCATGACAGATGGGGAGCTCAGTGATATGATGAGAGACTGTAATGCATTAATAGCAAAGTTTCTGTATTTTCTTATATGTTTTAGATTACTTAATACACATATTACTCTCTTAATTCCCCAGAATATTATTAAACCTGTTTCCAGGCTACTTTTCCCAGGATGCATAGTTTTGTGGGAAAATAAATTAGTCATCTCTGGCCCAGATTATTTTAGTTAGAAAGATAATTACTGTAAACATATAACAGTTTCATATGCAGACACATACATAAAAATGGCTGTGTATGAAATACCAAAATATCTGGGCTAAGCCCTCCTGGTTCTCACCTTGATGCTAAGGGTTTGTCTGACAATGTATCGGCAACATTTATTTTAAATGCCCAAATTGCAAGTTTTAAATGTTCAAAAAGTTAGAGCACCGTGATATTATGCCATCAATGAAAACCAGGAATGCAAGAAACTGGTTAATACTTTCATGTATGAGATTTGTCTTAGTTCCCATGCATTAATGAGTAAAGTTATTTTTTTTTTAATTTGTTCATTTATAATTTAACTTTAAATGTATTTGTTCTTGTTAAATGCACCTGTGCACATTATATAATATTTTTTAAAGCAGTTCCTTCTAAACAAAATCACTTTGACAGCCAGGAGAACCCTTGCCCAGGTCTGGCTCCAGCCCAGGACACCATCCATTGAAATGATAACTCTGAAACTAAAAGATAACCATTTGATGGATAAGTTCACTGCGCTAGTAAGGGCAACCATGAAAACATTCACACAAAAAAATGGAACCCTGGGAAGGCTATTCCAATCCTGATTAAGAAGCCATAGAGGACAAGAGTGCCCCCCAACCAACCCCAAAGCCAATCAAGCATTCCCCCTTTCCCTCTCCTGACCAATTTTCTATTCTGCTCTCCTCATTCCTTTCTTCCATCCCTCATTTCTCACATTTTTCAGAAAACACTTTTAGGTCACAGGTCCAGCAATAGCCCATAAGCAATGCCACACAATGACAGATATCTCACCATTTGATAAAGACTAACAGTTAGATGACCACCTTCACGCACCTACTGACAGCTCTGTTGGCTGAACTACCGCAAGGCAGATCCGAGGAAACAGATACCTGATACCTGTATTATCATACTGTTTTGGCAGTGACACTTACCGATGTCCCACAATAACTTTTGAGCAGTAATCAAATAATTGCACATGAAACCAAAAATACAGTTTGTTGGTGTGTTACGCAATGTTATGCTTATTGTCTACTTGCATATGTACTGTTTTGCCTACTACCTAAGACAAAATAAAAAATGTAAAAAAAAATAAAAATGATGCTTGCCATGAAAGGGTTGAATACTTTTGAGACTGGACAACTCATTATAAGTTGCATTTTCAGTTGGATTAGGGTTGAATACTTTTGAGACTGGACAACTCATTATAAGTTGCATTTTCAGTTGGATTTGGGAAACCACTTAAAGGTTTAATTGTGTTAAGCCAATTCAAATGCTTTTGTTTGATCTGTTCATCAACAGCTGAATCTTTAAATGTCAACAACCTGATTTTGAATGCGGTTTGAATAATTTTGATTATATTTGTATATGTATAAATAAAACTAAAATAAATGTGAACAAAAAACTACAATTGGAGCAAAAAAATGTACAACTAAAACATTTTTGCCTTTCACAGATATGCTCTGATTATGTTATAAACAACGAGGGCAGATAGTTAAATTTTACAGTTCAAAATGCTGCATAAACACATGCAGTGGAAAAATGCAGTACATGCAAGTTTTTATATTTTGTCTTTGTTTGTTTCTTTTCCAAAAATGTTCTCAATACAAGAAATATAAAACAAAAGTAATACATTTTATAGAGTAAAACTAAAAGATGCCTTCACAAACAGCCTGTCATATGGGCGTTGTTAACTTGAAGAAGCACCTGGGCATTGAGTTCAGTGGAAACTTTGATGACTTCTGTACTGTCAGAGAGCTAGATATATGGTACTTTACCTACAAGATTGAACAGCTGAGGAAAGAATTCTCCCCACCTTGCCCCTCTCTTTCTCAACCACAAATAGGTAATGCCTTTTCTATGCTTTAGACTTTTTCCCAGGCTACTGAACAAGAGGTGGCAGCGCTTCTCCTTTCCTCTCGACCCACCACTTTCCACTTGATCCTGTCCCGTCTTACCTTATCAGATCTCTCTTATCTTATGCCTTCCTTAACAAACATATTCAACTGCTCTCTCTCTTCTGGTTTTGTCCCTGCTGCCATTAAACATGCTACTGTAGTACCCATATTAAAAAAAGATCTCTTGACCCGTCCTCCCCTTCTAACTATCATCCCACATCCCTGCTCCCTTTTTCCTCAAAGCGTCTGGAAAGACTTGTCTTTACCTGTCTGACTTGCTTCCTCAATTCCAACTCTTTCCTTTACCCTCTTCAGTCTGGCTTCCACCCCCTACACTCTAATGAGACTGCTCTTATTAAAGTCACTAATGACCTAATCACAGCTAAATCCAGAGGGCACTACTCTATACTAATTATTTTTGACCTCTCTGCTGCCTTTTAAACTGTTGACCATGTTCTCCTTCTCCAAACTGTTTAATCACTCGGTATCTGTGACACTGTCCTCTCTTGGTTTTCCTCCTATCTCTCCCAACGCTCATTCAGTGTCTCCTTTTCTAATGATACCTACTCCCTTCATCCTGTCTCTGTTGGAGTCTCCCAAGGCTCTGTACTTGGTCCCCTACTATTTCCTCTTTATACTGCCTCTCTTGGCAAACTTATTACCTCGCAACCTTCTGTTGCGCCTCGATTAGTTTTCTGGTCCAGCTTAAATCCTGACAAATATCTATATAGTATTCACCAGGTCTAGAGTTTATTGTATAACAGTGTGCCCTAGTCTATAACTCAGTATTCTCTTGCAAAAAGGTGCAAGATAATACTGATAAAGGACAAAAGTTCCAATAACCTGCCCGTTGGCGGGTCCCTGTTCAGATCTCAAGCTTGTTTTAGCTCAACTAGGGCCATTTGCATATAAGACTGATCCCACACATAAGGGCAGTCCAGATCCGCAATGCAGGCTGGCTCCCTCTGCCCGAGGGATACAGCAAGTCCAGATGATGGTTTCAGTCTTGTTAGGCCTCATCGGTGAGGTATAGCTGATATCCCACCAGGCACCTTGAGCAAGGGATCCAAGTCTGGATTACACTTTTACCTTGGGGAGAGCAAGAAAAAACACAAGGTGCAAGGGGATTCTGAGAATGGACAACAGTTTAAATAGCCTGCCCTTCGGTGGGTCCCCGCTCAGATCTCAAGCTGGTTTTAGCTGATCTTGTGCCATTACAAAAGGAACCAGGTCCATTTGCATATCACACTGTTATGACCTTTAAGAGCAGGCGAGATCCGAAATGCAGGCCGGCTCTCTCTGTACGAGAGATGCAGCAACAGCAGATGATTGTTTCAGCCTTGTTAGGCCTTGCCAGTGAGGTTTAGCTGATATATCTCTAGGCACAGTGAGCAAGGGGTCCACATATGTATTACTATTTTAACTTGGGGAGATCAAAAAAAGACAAGATGGGGGCGTGGCCTGGCTGCTGATGGAGTAGGACGCACGCTTTCGGAGCTCCCAGGCCCTAACCCGCTAAAGCCCCTATAACAAAGCGTTAAACTCCCATACAACCACGCTGATGGTGAGAACTAAGAAGGGGGCCACTCCCGGCCCGGCGTTGCCCTCCTCGGGACACCCGACGGGACCTATGGACGATTTTCTTGCTACACCGCAACCGCTGGCCGGCGCACGAGGCCCAAACAATATGGCGCCTGCGTCCCCGGGTATGAGCAGCCACGATCCCTCCCCGCGGGGATCCCCCGCAAGAGACACACAAACAGATACTCTCACCCAGCTGTCCGCGGACATGGCGGCTATTGCGGCGAACATGCTCACGAGGGGAGACAAGGCTGAACTCATTGCGGAGCTTCGAGCAGCGGTACGTGAGGAAATCACGGCAGTGAGGCGGGACCTGGCGGTGCTGGAACAGAGAGTGGACGATTTGGAGGTACACAGCCTGCAGGCCACCCAACACCACCGGGCATCAGAGCTGGCAGCCACAAGGCAAGGCAATATCCTACTAGAGTTGAGACGCCAAGTAGAGGACCTTGATAACCGAGGCAGACGTAATAATATCCGCATCAGGGGCATGCCGGAATCTGAAGGTGAATCGCCACGTGAGCTGCTCGAAGGCCTATTTACCCAGATCCTGGGCGAGGCCGCACCGCCAGACTTTGGACTTGAGAGAGCTCACAGGGCGCTTAGGGCACCGCGCAGGGATGGTCAGCCGAGAGACCTGATCTGCTGTCTCCGGTCATTTCAGCTAAAGGAGGCCATTATGAGGTCGGCCCGCTCACAACGCTCAATCCGATACATGGACTCACCTATTGCACTGTACCAAGACCTATCCAACATCACCCTGGATGCGAGACGAGCCCTAAAGCCAATTACAAATGCGTTACAAGAGAAGAGGATTCACTATAAATGGGGATACCCGTTCAGCTTACAAGCGAGGATTGGAAATATATGGCACGTCTTGAGGTGGCCCACAGAAGTCCCACGCTTCCTGCACGCGCTGGGCCTACCGGACTTGCCTGTACCTAACTGGATTTTGGACTATCCGCCCGCAAGGCCTACGGGTCCGACTACACCAGCTGACATGCTCAGAAGGGGACCCATGCCGAGTACACCCCCCCAACGTAGAGGTGGCCCGGACGCGCCGGAGGAATAAGCTGCGATTGGGCCCCCGGGAACGCAGAACCCGCATCGACGAATGACCTGCACACCGTTTTCTTTTTTCCTACCGGCCAGGCCCGAGCAGTGGACAGCCCCTGACCTCCCACCGCATAGAGTGAAATGCAGAGGCCCAGAGACACCAGGACTGTACGCCAGGGGTATGTACTGTCTTTGTGCCCCCCCCCCCCCCCTTCCCCCCCCTCCCTCACTGGGACCCTGAGATTCCCCGGGATCTTCCTAACCCGGGGGGGGGCGATGTTTTGGGGAGGGGTATGGGATGGGTAAGATAAGCATTCCGACACGTTTTAGCGGGTGGCTAGCAAGGGGTCTTGCAAACCCACAACAGGGGATTCATTATCAGGTGGGGTGGGGGGTGTGAGACGATCAATGGGGGGATAGCCATGCCGGCCAAGGGGCCCCACCCCGACGGGGGGATGGGATGTTTGCTGGACATTGCACCACCACCGGCCATGAGATAAGGGAAAGGGGGCCGAATATCACCCAGACTATGCCTATAAATTGACAGATGTGATCAGGCCTCGAGCCGCTGTTGGGGCCGGGGGTGGGAGGGGGGGGTGCGGGCGGGTGGAGGGGGAGGCCTGGCCACGCACCCGTGACGCGCACGCGGCCGACCGGGCTCCAGCTGGGGGTCATACCCTGGCGGGCGCGGAGCCGGACGCGGTGCGGAACGATTGCGTCTCCGGGGGGACCATGTTGATTTGGCGGGCGGAGGAGATTTTTAGCCCATGCAACTGAATGTTATGTACATGTTTTACTTGGTTTTAGCCTAAGTTGATGTTTTTGTTCATTAGTCCTGTACGTTAGCTATCCAGTAGGGCAGGGAGACCCCCCCCGACTCTGTATGTTATATATCCACTCCAGGACACAGGGAGGTGGGCCCGGAAGTGCTTTAGCCCTCACAATCACGAAATTGGGGGATGCAGGGATCCCGGCAATTCCCGCACAGGCTAGGCTCGGGACACCAAGGGTCCCCACCCGTTCTCAGCATATTACATGGCCGACACGGGGGTCCCGAGAGGGGGATTAGGGCCGCCATGGGTACCCCGCGATAGCTTAGATAGGGAGACTCGCCGGGCACTGACCCGACGGAAGACACACTCGGCGGGTTGGGAGCTGAGGGAGTCCACTACTGACTTCACCTACCAGAGAGGGCGACCGACACCATGGGTAGCCTCCCACGCACCCCACGCAACTGACCTATACTGTACATACTGGTCCGGGACTGGAAGGGGCTTCACCTTAGTACCCCCGACAATCTACACCCGACCAAGGTTCATTGTTGCCTTTTGTTCCCCGACTGACCTACTTACCTAGACGGTTGACCACACCTTCACCACATACCTCCCCACCCACCTTTCCCTCTCCCCGAATAGACCCGACTAGACCGACGAAGCTTTCCCTTACGATACCCCACTGAGCCCGGGCGGGGGACTCTCGCGAAGAGACTATGGAGTCCTTTAAACCGGCGCTGCTTAAGCTCTGGTCCCACAATGTTAGGGGTCTTAACCTCCCTGAGAAACGAGCTCAATTGCTGCGCAGGTTATGGGCCGACAAGGTGTCCATAGCGTTCCTGCAGGAGACGCATTTCCGCGGTTCTTCCGCGCCAAAACTGGAAAATAGACGCTTTCCACAGGGTTACTTTGCCAACCACCCAGACATGAAGAAGGTGGGTGTGGCGATTTTATTCGCCCACTCGGTACATTTCCAACACAAGGCTACTCTCATTGATCCGGGGGGTCGATACATCTTCCTTAAAGGCTCCATTGGAGACGTTCCCCACACGTTCGCGTGCATCTATAGCCCCAACAGGCAACAACACACATTCATAGCCAAGACACTGATTAAACTGGACAGGTTCAAGGAAGGCCTCGTGGTGCTGGCAGGGGACCTTAATGTCCCTCTTGACCCGCGCATGGACTCCTCTCGGGGAGCTAGTACGGTCCCGGAACACTGCCTTAGATCGATCAGACGTTCCCTGACCAAAGCTGGGTTAGTGGACTGCTGGAGGGCGGCGCACCCGGAGGACAAAGATTTTTCTTACTATTCCCCGATGCACAAACAATACAGCAGGATAGATTACATATTCATGCCCCAGGGTAGCCTGCCTCTTCTCCGGGAGGCTAATATAGGACTTATTTATCAGTCAGACCACGCACCAGTCGTGGTGGAAATAAAATCTCCACTGCTCAAACCCATGGAACGCCAATGGAGGCTCAATGAGTCCCTGCTGGACGACCTAGGGACCTGTACCATAGCCCGTCAGACTATCAGGAACTACTTTGAGGAAAATGACACAGTAGACATGTCCCCCCTGACACTGTGGGAGGCCCATAAATGCGTAGTCCGAGGGCACTTCATTTCCGTGTGCACACAGCGCAGGAAAGACAGGGCACGCGAGCTTACAGACCTCACGAAACAGATAGCAGACTTAGAAAACTCACATAAGCACACACTAGACGACAACATACATTTACGGCTCACAGAAGCCCGCAGAGCACTCACGAACCACCTTTCCCAGGGCCTGCTGCACACCATGCGAAAATCCGCCAGGTTCTTCTATGAGCACTCCAACAAAAGCGGCAAACTCCTGGCGAAGATGCTCCAGGAAAAGCGTAGATCCCAACACATACACAAAATCCATACACCAAATGGGCGAACTACGGGGATGCCTGAGGGCATTCTGGACGCTTTCAGGTCCTATTATGCGGACCTGTACAACCAATCCCAGACCCAACAGGGAGCTGCTGCACAGACCCATTACCGACGAGTAACGGACTATCTAGCTCACCATGTAACACGTAAACTCACACCGGCACTCGCGGAGGAGCTGGACAACCCCCTCACCCTTGAAGAACTAGCGACTGCAATGAAACGTTCGAAACCACACCGAGCACCGGGTCCAGACGGCCTCCCCCTGACTTACTTACGGACGTTCCAAGAGGAGCTCCTACCGAGACTTCTGACTGGCCTAAACGCCCTGCGGGAAGGGGGTGCGTTCCCCACGGACACCCTAGCGGCTGTAGTCACGGTGATCCCCAAGGAAGGGAAAGACCCGAGCAATTGTGCCAGCTATAGGCCGATCTCACTGCTTAACGCAGATCTAAAATTGTTCACGAAGGCCCTTTCCCTGAGGATATCCCGGTTACTGCCCGACCTGATCCACCCGGATCAGGTCGGCTTCATTCCAGGCAGGGAAGCACGAGACGACACCATCCGAGCGTTAAACATAATTCATAACGCACGGGCCGGAAAGCGAGACGTCGTCCTCCTCTCGACGGACGCCGAAAAGGCGTTTGATCGGGTGGATTGGACATACCTGAAGGAAACGCTGCATCACATGGGCTTTGGTCCATATATGCGCATGTGGATCTCGGCCCTGTACACCACTCCGACTGCCCGGATACGGATAAACGGAGCCCTCACGCGGTCTTTCCCGATATGTAATGGAACGCGACAAGGCTGTCCCCTGTCCCCCCTCCTGTCTGCCCTCACCCTGGAACCATTCCTGGAGGCGGTCAGACGGGACGGGGGTATAACGGGGGTTCGCATGGGCACAGAGGAACATCGGGTAGCGGCATACGCCGACGACATGTTGTTCTTTTTGGAACAACCTCTGGTCTCCGTGCCCAACCTACTAAAGGCTTTTGACGAATACCGCCAGGTGTCAAACCTGAAATTGAACCTTGACAAGTCGGAGGCGATGCCGATAATGAAGGACGAAGGCGAAGCCCACAGACTAGGCAACCAGTTTGCCTTCTCGTGGTGCACGGAGAAGATACGGTACCTCGGTACCTGGCTACCGAAAGACCTTTCACAAACGTACCAACTGAATTTCCTGCCCCTCCTCCGGAACATACAATCAGACCTCCACCGCTGGACGGCTTACTATATCACCTGGTTCGGGAGGATTAACGCGATCAAGATGAACGTGTTGCCACGGTTGCTGTATCTCTTTGCCACCCTGCCACTTTTAATCCCACAATCATTCTTTAAATCGCTGGATACAGCGATCCGTGGGTTCATCTGGAATCATAGACCCTCGCGGGTCCGCAAGTCGACGATGGAGAGACCTAAACAATCCGGGGGACTGGGACTGCCCTCGGCGTCCACTTACTATAAAGCCACACACTTGCACAGGCTCACAGACTGGCATGTAGACAAGAGCCCAAAGCGCTGGGTGGCTATGGAACTGCAGCAAACAGGAGGTACAATCCCCTCGAGACTGTGGTTGGGGGGCACCACGTTCGCAGAACTGCGGACGGGCAACCCCATGATAGACGCGACGCTCAATGTCTGGTGCAAGGTTCGTTACACCCATCGGCTCACTACATCACCGAACCCGTTGACCCCGATCGCATGCAACCCAAACCTAGCAGGGGGACTCCACCCGACGGCACTGCGGAACTTTCATCAGGCGAACTGGATATACCTAGATCAGTGGTGCTCGAGGGGGCGACTCCGTCCCCTCGAGGACCTGCTCGGAGACACACGGCCCACACAATTAGACATCTTTCGGTACCACCAGGTGCAATCGTATGTCACCAGCTTAGCTGGAAAAGACCACCTTCATAGGCAACTGACGGATTTTGAAAAAATATGCACAAAAAGAGGTCACATAGACCATGGGGTGTCGCGCATGTGCGACTCTCTGAGAGAGGCCCAAGACTCCTACCCACTGGGATACAAGAGCAAGTGGGAAAGAGAGACAGGTACACAACTCTCGGACCAGGAATGGGACAAAATAGTCCGCTTAACCCACAAGTGCTCGATCAGCTCAAAGATCCAAGAGACTGGATATAAGCTATTATCGCACTGGTATCGGACTCCGGACACCCTTAGGCACTTCGGTGGAGCTGGTGCGGGTGACTGCTGGAGGTGCGGCACGGCCCTGGGAACGAATCTGCACATCTGGTGGTCTTGTCCACGCATAGTAACATACTGGCAGATGATAAACACGAAAATTAGAGAAGTCACAGGCGATCCCATCCCTCTACAACCCATGACAATGCTTCTACATCACACTCCCATACCCACGCAGAAATATAAACACTCTCTCACCATACATCTGTTGAATGCAGCGAAAGCATTGATTCCCCTACATTGGAAACGCACAACGACACCCTCGTTTAGACAATGGGTGGACAAGGTGGAGAGCGTCTATGATATGGAGATACTGACAGCCTCTCTGCAGGGACGCTCAGATAAGTGCGCATTGCAATGGTACCCCTGGCGACTTTACATCTCCAGGGGAATCGCGTAAAATCCCCGGGATAGGCAGAGAGCCGGAATGGCTACCCGAACTGCGCAGTTTGGTCGGACTATACCCAGCGCTAAGGAAATAAAGTAGCTAAATAGCCGGAGGAGACCTCACCCGGGTTCTAGACTTCCCCCCCCCCTTCTTTTCTCCCCCCTGTACCGACTATGCCCGCCCCCTCCCCCCTCTTCCCCTCCACCAACCATTAACTTGACGGACCTTTCATACTACCAGACGCCAGAGGAATCTGGCCCCCTAACTGACTGTACTTCACTCTGACGGACAGGTAACTTTATTCGCACTTAGGTGTTCAAAACCGAGATCCGGACCACACGACATGATACGGAACAAAACCTCTTTGAGGGGACCTAGAAGTCAAGGGAAGCTAGCCAGACGGACATAGACGTGATAGTAGGCCACCACCTAGACACAAACCCATGGACAGCCATGGCCCACCAGACAGGACCGATACCCCTGAAAGGACACTCCACCGAGCAGGGTAACACATGGGGCTGCTCAAACCATAAGTAAGACGCCCAGGGGACACACTGTTCCAATAACTACACACAGCAACGGAATCTGGTCCCATTTGGACCACCCGTGCACACAAAGAGTACACATACCCGGACACGACGTAGGTTCTGGGGTAGTAAGGAGTTAACCCCGAAATGGAAACACTAGAAATCTGTTGTTAATAAGTGGGGATCTGGGAATGGGAACTGCCGACCACAGAGTCGCCCGAATAAACCCAAGCAAACCCAGGGGGAAGCAAACGAGTGTTCTGGCCAAAGCCAATTCTGTTACCTAAGCTTCCCAGAAATCGGCATCCTATTTCGGCACCTCAAAAGTTTAACTGTTATTATGTTGTAAAAGGATCAATCTACATTTCCGTGTGACTTATGTGAAATTGCTGTTTTTGTTACCGGTGAAACCTTACCGATAAAATATGATTGACACAAAAAAAAAAAGAAGCTATCGCTCAAAGGAGCTGTGACAACTTGTTAGCATGTTCCCAGCCTGTAAACATACTGTATGTCCCTTCTTCTTTATTCTGTACCCATTTCAATGCTTGCTTCAATAAAGAAAGATTGACATAAAAAAAGACAAGATGCAAGAGTATACTGATAATGGACAAATGCTCCAATAGCCTACTCTTTGGTCGGTCCCTGCTCAGATCTCAAGCTTGTTTTAGCTCATCTAGGGCCATTTTCATATCAGACTGATACCACACATAAGGGCAGTCCAGATCCGCAATGCAGGCCGGCACCCTCTACCCGAGAGATACAGCAAGTCCAGATGATGGTTTCAGTCTTGTTAGGCCTCATCAGTGAGGTATAGCTGATATCCCTCTAGGCACCGTGAGCAAGGGGTCCACGTCTGGATCGCCATTTTAAATTAGGGAGAGAAAAAAAAACACAAGGTGCAAGACAATACTGAGAACAGACAGCAGCTCATCTCATTGCCTGCACTATCGTGGGTCCCTTCTCAGATCTCAAGCTGGTTTTAGCTTATAACTAAACGTTGTTTACTCCTATCTCTCATAGCTAGGTAATTGCTTTAGGCACCATGGTTTAGAATTTGCTCTATACCAGTGGTTCCCAAACTCTTTAGTTTAATATTTCAATATTTTCCCAAGGCACCCCAGGTCAAAACAAATTTCTAAGTATTATATATGTACAGTGCTGTGGCATATACTGGGCACCTGTTCAGCAGAAATGTTTCCCGGTCAGGGACGGATCCAGAACCTAATCTTGGGAGTGGCAGTGGTAGATTATTTAAATAAACAATCCAGGCACAATAACTATTACAGCACCCTGTGTGTGGGGGTGGCAGTGGGGGTGAGAAGTGCAGTGTGTGTGTATGGGGGACAGTGTGTGTGTGTATGGGGGGAGTTATTGTGGGTCTGTACAGGTAGGTTGGCAGATAAATATGTACTTTTATTTTTTCTTTTAATCAAAAAAATATTATTTTTTTTCTGGAGGGGGAACAGTACCAAACCCTGGTGGTCCGCTGGAAAAGCCCGGGTGGTCCAAGTGGTGAGAGTTAACTCTAGCCTGCAGCTACTGAGACTAGAGTTCACTCTCGCGAGATTCGGAGCATTGCCTGGTAACTGCATCATTGTTCCAAGCTTGTGAAAGGAGAACCCGGCAGAGCTGCAGGTTAGAGCCCCACAGGGTCTTCTCTCCCTCCCCTGCCGTCTGCAGCATTACAGTGTTAGCGGGCCGGTGAGTGAGATATCTGATCTCCCCTCCGATCCTGCAGAGCAGGCAGGGGAGATTGAGGCATGGTTCCTGTTGCTCTGATTATAGCACTGGGGAATCTATTTGCGGCACCCCTGTGTTCACACAGTTTTAGAACCGCTGCTCTATACACAGATCTGGCTCTATTGCTACTACATATTGGAGGCATGGCCTGAAGTTGTGGGAGGGGCTATAGACCTACATAAGGGACTCCCCCTTTCCCTGCTTACCTTTGTGGGTCAGACGAATAGCACTTCCAGGTCATACAAGACGCCATTTTGATTTCACCTTTGCTCCATGAGGTCTCATACTCCAAGCTGTGTCCAGGAATCCTGCTGCAGGGCTTTCCGTTAATCCAGTGGCTTTCTTTCCGGTCAGCATCACATTTGGTGCCTCAGGGACTCTCAAACCGTAAGTTGACCCACCTGTCGCGCCAGGATTAGTTCCCACGGCATTCAGCACAGCACGGGTCCTCACTTTACGGTTTCCTTTCGTTTTGCATGGTTATTTCATTACCTTATACTCACCTAGCTATTCATGTAAAATCTGTTGGTTTAAAATCATCTGTGTGGTTAAAACTACAAACGAAATACAATTTTTTGCCTACACACTGTCCCCTACTGGTCTTTGAGTGTACTACAGGCTTCTTAGACATTATCGCATTTCATGTACAAACCAACGAACCACTGCATTTTTTCCCACATACTGACCCCTACCGGTCATTTGGTATACTACAGGCTTCTCAGACATTATTGCATTTCATGTACAAACCAACTAACTACTGCATTTTCGCCTACACACTGACCCCTATCGGTCATTTCGGTGTACTACAGGCTTCTTAGACGTTGTTTGCATTTTCATATATAAACCACTAAATTTTCACCTACACACTGACCCCTACTGGTCATTCGGTGTACTACAGGCTTCTCAGACATTATTGCATTTCATGTACAAACCAACGAACCACTGCATTTGAGCCTACACACTGACCCCTACCGGTCATTCAGTATACTACAGGCTTCTCAGATATTATTGCATTTCATGTACAAACCAAAGAACCACCGCATTTTCACCTACACACTGACCCCCATCGGTTATTCGGTGTACTACAGGCTTCTTAGACGTTTTTCATTTTCTTGTACAAACCAATAAACTATGGCATTTTCACCTACACACTGACCCCTACCGGTCATTTCAGTGTACTACAAGCTTCTCAGATATTATTGCATTTCATGTACAAACCAACGAACCACTGCATTTGCGCCTACACACTGACCCCTACCGGTCATTCGGTGTACTACAGGCTTCTCAGACATTATTGCATTTCATGTACAAACCAACTAACTACTGCATTTTCGCCTACACACTGACCTCTATTGGTCATTTCGGTGTACTACAGGCTTCTTAGATGTTGTTTGAATTTTCATGTACAGACCAATAAACCACTGCATTTTCACCTACACACTGACCCCTATCGGTCATTTTGGTGTACTACAGGCTTCTTAGACGTTGTTTGCATTTTCATGTATAAACCACTGAATTTACACCTACACACTGACCCCTACCGGTCATTCGGTGTACTACAGGCTTCTCAGATATTATTGCATTTCATGTACAAACCAACGAACCACGGCATTTGCGCCTACACACTGACCCCTACTGGCCATTCGGTGTACGACAGGCTTCTCAGACATTATTGCATTTCATGTACAAACCACTGAATTTTTACCTACACACTGACCCCTACCGGTCATTCAGTGTACTACAGGCTTCTCAGATATTATTGCATTTCATGTACAAACCAACGAACCACGGCATTTGCGCCTACACACTGACCCCTACTGGCCATTCGGTGTACGACAGGCTTCTCAGACATTATTGCATTTCATGTACAAACCAATGAACCACTGCATTCGTGCCTACACACTGACCCCTACCGGTCATTCGGTGTACTACAGGCTTCTCAGACATTATTGCATTTCATGTACAAACCACCGATTTTTCACCTACACACTGACCCCTACCGGTCATTCAGTGTACTACAGGCTTCTCAGACATCATTGCATTTCATGTACAAACCAATAAACCACTGCATTTTTATCTACACACTGACCCCTACCGGTCATTCGGTGTACTACAGGCTTTTCAGACATTATTGCATTTCATGTAGAAACAAACGAACCACTGCATTTTCGCCTACATGCTGACACCTACTGGTCAATCGGTATACTACAGGCTTCTCAGACTTTATTTCACTTCATAAGCAAGCAAACTAACTACAGCATTTTCGCTTTTATACTGACTCCTACGGAATATTTGCATGGTTGCACGCTTAAAATATAAGTCCTTCCAATTACGTACTTTCACATATTAGGTTATTCAGCAGCCGGTCATGGTTCACTACACTCATGTTTCCGGGTACAGTTGTATTCCATATCACAGATAATATAACACTCCTGACAAGTTAATTTCCTTCAAACAGGGGCATTAACAAGCATACAATAAACATTGGGACGGAGCACTTTGCTCTATTAAACATGCATAACACACACACGCTTTTAAATGTCTATATTCAATTCTCATACATTGTTTTACCCGTCCGGGACACAGGTATTAATAACCCTTACGACCAGTAAAGGTATCTAATCATACTACCAGGTATATACACCTGCTCATGTGGTATTTACATACATTTTCTGTTTTCCCCTGGATACATCCTTAGCGTACTGGCAATTAGGGACTATAGGTTTCCAATAGGTATTCTCCTTTCTTGGCATCTACGCCTGTCGTATAGTGGTCCCACGAGGCCAACACCCCGTCTCAACGTTCGGAGGCAAACACCCATCGGGCCACTCGTGAGCTAGCCGCCTCGCATGGTATATAGAGAGGGCCTCACCTGTCACTCCCCTCCCCTTTTTCTGGTTACAGTCACCGAGAGGCCAACATCCTGCCATTACGTTGGTGGCCACAAAATTCCATTGTGCCATTGCATAGATAGAGCCTCTCAAGCCACTTGGCAACTAGCAGGGCCTCACCTGTCACAAAACAAAGGATTAATTGTTTCGCCATGCGGCTTTAGCTAGCAAGCCAGTACTAGCACACTGTGGGTTCATATAATAATGGTTATCTTTATCTTTCACTTGGAGAGGATGTTGCTAGTCCCACACGACAATTTTGTCCCAACACAGCGGACGATCACGTTTCAGGCTCCAAGCTCCAGCACCTCAGAACTACCAGAGACAAATGGGTCATCTCATTCTCTTTGGCAAATCCCAGATTTGCAACAATTTCCATGTTGGCACAAGTTGTTTCAGTGCATGCAGACTGGCAGGTATGTTCCCAATACATCAGGACTCAGGGCACATGAAACCATGTGTCCCAATAAATGTACCCTGAACATTACTTCACGCCTGTAAACATTATGCATTTCCAGTACTTTCTAACTCCTCACCCTTCCAGACATTTAGTTGATTTCCTAATCTCCGATTTTAAAGGCCTTCCAGACGGGTATTGCCATATACTTTTGGGGAAATCTAGAATGCCCTAACTTGCAGTCATCACAGCAGCATCCAACAGCTAGCAATACACTCATGGCCCAAGAATGGCAGAAAGATTTCTACCTGGGCCTCTCCGATCTACACCATTTACCGCGTGGCGCAATCCCATTGGGATTGTCACAGGGAATCTTCCCTCACACTGTAACTGATCATAGACTTATCTGCACCTCACGCCTCGGCTACCCCAAGTCTCAACTCCCTCATACCCTTCCGAGGAGTCTTCATTACAGTATGCCACCATTGTTCATACCATTACAGCTATCACTCAAGCAGCGGGGGAAGCCTGGTCAAGTAAAACTGATATCACAACGCATTTCAGACTGCCATCATCCACCCTACATTGGCACTTACAGGGCATTTATGGGCAGCAGTCATATATTTCTTCTCCTGCTTAACTTCCGGGTCAAGAGCAGCCACAATCTTAAATATATTCATAGAACTATTTGTTGGTTGTGGTTAAACATATCCAGATGCCCCACAGTCATACACTCCCGAGATGTTTTCTTGTTGGTCAAAAGGAACGCCTTTCCCTCTAGAAGCTTCAAGGAAGCCATTAGTATGTCTGAACACTTGGGGGTCCCAGTATTCCCTAAGGTCACAGAAGACCCAGACACTATCATTACATTCCTGGGCATACAACTTGACTTGGCATCCTTGCCAACAAGTTACCACGTGAGAAATGGGAACAGTTGCTACAACACCAATTACCAAATCCTGCTTGGTATTCGCAACCGCATGGAACTACAATCCCTGCCAAGTTCCTTAAAATTTGCCATGCGCATCATACCGCAGGCTGCACTTTCATCTCAGACCACTTTGCTTTTTCCACACTCCCGCATGATGATCAGGGGCTGTCCCTAGACAACCAAGCCACGGCAGGCCTAACCACACGTAATGGTAAACTACTGTGGCAGCTGACGTGACAGCTGCCATGGCAGAGGGTCATTTATGGTCAAGGTCATGGATTACATGAACCTCGCCAACATAGCCGGGCTCTGACTAAACTGGCCTTGTCCACCAGCACTCAACACGCTTGCTACAGGGTTTCCACTTATACAATACGTTTCATGTCGGACCATGACTTAGATAGCTGGTTTGAGGTTCCCCATTTATGGCATTCACTTCTTTTGCCACCTTAAGTTAAAAATTCTCGCACAACACGGTTAAACTTTATCTCACGGACATTCAACACTATACGTATTTCTCCTTCCCAAACAACAAAGGTTCCTATCCTCCTACCCCATCCATACCTTACTTAGAGACATAGCCAAGCGGACGTTCCCGCTACAACTAAATACTGGACATAGACCTACAATGTTCAAATCATATCAGAACCACTCGACCATGCACCTTCCGAACCATGCACCAATGCAGTCATCAAACTGCTACCTATCTAGCCTTTAACTGCTTTGTCAAGGTATGACTCACTATCAGCTGCAAACATCAGAAACAAGAGTGCCTGTTGACCACTCATTGTTCTAAAACACACAATACCACTATGCCCGGTCCCTTCCTAAAACTAAGACGAGTCAGATGTGCGAACCAGTGCATATAACCTACTATCTTAGAAGCAATGCTGGGTGCCCGGTTTAAGGTACTGGTTACGTTCTTGGGCACGCCACCATACATACCACTGAACCATTACTGTCACTGTACAATACTGTCCTTACCACAGGTAAGTTCATGCACTATATAGCCAAGATATCCCCGCACACGTTAAAGACACGGGGCCGCTCGGAATCATAGGCTTATGCGACTTGCATACCACAGCCGATTCAGGAATTAGGAAGCTTTCATTAAAATGTCTACCTGATGGTTAACAAATGCACTATGATCCTGTATAATGTTTTGCATTAATATTTCTCTTTTTGACCACTTTTTACCGGCCTACAGCATACGTCGGTTTCGGCACACCTCAACCGATTATTCCTAAAGCTACATCGCTACAACCATCTTATTCTATATCATATGAGAATGCCCCGAACACAAATATAAAAAATAGATGTCTTTGATGCTAAGAATATAGTATGTTTACCTCTGTGTAATAATCTCATGATGCATAATATACAGATCAGTGCACTCGCTTGTTAACTACACAGTGATTTCAAATCCTAAAAAGTACTATTTAAAAACACCTCACCTAGGTGAAAAATAATGGGGGTTTGGTTACATTATATGATCATACATTGCATAAGCCTGCCAACTGCATCAAAGTACCCCATTCTTGGCAGGTCCTACTCTAGCAGCCTAATGCTTGCTCTTATGAGATTAATCCACTTACTTGGGGAAATGCTTCCTTACTGGGACTCTCTGCAAGTCAAGGCTAAATAGGATCCTGGAATGAGACACCTGTGGCAGGGAGGGGTCCAAAACCCAGGGGTTGGTCTAGACCCCTTGCTCTGATTATAGCACTGGGGAATCTATTTGCGGCACCCCTGTGTTAACACAGTTTTAGAACCGCTGCTCTATACACAGATCTGTCTCTATAGCTACTACATATATAAAAAATAGATGTCTTTGTTGCTAAGAATATAGTATGTTTACCTCTGTGTAATAATCTCATGATGCCAAACTGACATATTCTGACTCTACGCTTTTTCTTCTGTATCAACTACGTCTCAATAAAATAAAGCTCTCTATATATATATATATATATATATATATATATATATATATATATAT
This sequence comes from Pelobates fuscus, assembly GCF_036172605.1. Taxonomy (NCBI): domain Eukaryota; kingdom Metazoa; phylum Chordata; class Amphibia; order Anura; family Pelobatidae; genus Pelobates; species Pelobates fuscus. Next base: position 197,695,752 of record NC_086320.1, on the reverse strand, counting down.
ATATATATATATATATATATATATATATATATATATATATATATATACTAGATACGAACACTGACAAAATTTTGCATTACAATTATATTTTTTGCATTTTTTACACACAAACAAATATGAACCCTAGCTTTGGCCAGTGTTAATGACTAATTGACCACCAGAAAAGCCTGGACATAGCCCATTTGTAATACCTTGGGTTGTCTACTTTTGCAAATGGTATGCCATCATGGGGGTAATTCTCATCCCTGGGCTACAATACAGTCTCAAAGGCAACATAACCAGTCTGGCAAATTTCAATGTGTATAAATTGAAAAATGTGACGTGCTATAAATGACCCTGTACCTGTGTATGTCAAGAACAGTATTATCACATACACAGTTACAATCCCATGCAAAACTAAAAAAATAAAATTTCTTAATTTCTCACATTTGGTTTTATATTTTATTCAAAAATAAATTATGATTCATAGCTAAATATTTTTTTTAATATAGAATCTTTTTCTTTATTTTTCAAAAACAAAGACAAATACAAGTCAGGACACAATATATAATAATTTCTGTTTACATCCTTAACCCATTACTCGATTTTAAAGATATAACGTAAATACAAAACAGACATGGCCATGTAGATTCCTAAAAACTAAGATTTACGGTTTACAACATATCTTTCCTATTTCTTTCCCTTCCTTTCTTCAGCTTCATTGTAAGGGAGAGGACCTGGGAGAGAGGCACATAGAGCAAGACCCCCTTGGTCTTACTTGAGGAATTCCCCCAAGACTTTGGTAAGATAAGAACTATGAACTTTTATGGTCCTATAAAGTTTCTATCCTCTTTAACTCTTTATTCCATTTCTCATAGGATAATCTTGATATACCTCTTTCCATTTTTAGTTAAAATTTAAGCTGCTCTTTCACTATAAGCCAGGTTGAAGTATCAAGCCCTTTCCAGTTCCTAGCTATATAGATTTTGGCGGCTAACAATAATTGTATTACCAAAGGGGTGTCAGGGCCAAACATCTGTTTTGTATTAATTTGTAGTAGAAAGAGTGCTGTGGTAACGTTACCGGGCTTGTTCGTCAGCATTAGAAACTTGATTTTTTATCATGTTCCAGAAATTATATATCGGTGAGCAATTCCACCACATATGTAAATAATCCCCTTTCTGGTCCCCACATCTCCAACAGGTAAAAATACTGTCTGGAAAATTGTTTGACAGTCTAGATGGAACTAAATACCAACAGTTCAAAAGCTTATATTGACATTCCACCAAGTTAAGACAATGAATATTACTATAGGTTTCATTCCAAGCTTTTCTCCAATCTTCCCCCATTAATTGTAGTATTTAGTTTTAAGGCCCATTTATCAAGAATAGGTTTAATGAGTAATTCCGGGTCTCTAGTTCCCTGCTTCATATATCCTGCCAACAACCTCTTTAAAGATGTTCTTTCCATTAATTTTCCCAGGACCTTCAGTCTTTCTGAAATTGGGGCTAGATATTTAATCAAAAATTCTTAGGTAATTAAAAACCTCGCTGTAGCGTAAGCTGTATTCGTTATTCAATGTATGGAAATCTTTAATATTTTCTCTCATCGAGTTTCCTATTTTGGAAATTCCCCTTTCAGTCCAATTCTTTAAAGCTAGATCCTCTATATTAGCTGCAATATATTTTAAGGAAAGACCTGGGATCAGCTTATTCTGAATTTTTAGATTTATCTTAAATTTTTTCCATTGCTTCAATATGCTTGCAAGATTTTACTTTCTATTTGCACACCGGGGGAGGCCCTCTGGTTTGTTCTGACTTGCCAGAATAGTATACCCATATCATTGTTACAGTTCGAGACTTGACTCATGGAGTGCTCAATTTTATACCAAGCTTGCTGTTTACCATTTTCTGATTGTGTAATAAGAGCATGTAACAAGCTAAAAGCTTGTTGATAATCTTTCAAGAGAGGTAATGCCAGTTCTCCCCACTTGACTTTAAGAGCCAATCTTTTTTGATTCATTCGTGGGCGTTTATCCTGCCATATGAACTTGTTAATAAGCGTCTTTGCGATTTGAAGCCAACGATAGTAAAACCAAAAAGCAGACAGTTTGGCTCACTGGAAGTCATGACTATTCATCAGTTCATCATAAAGTTTATCTGGTAACTCCACCATTGCTTGAGCAAATCTACATGGTGGCAGAAGTGATGCTAAAGAAACCATACGGAATAAGTATATCCATTTGGTTCTTCCATTTACTTGAGTTCCAGTATTTTATTGGAATCTCATGCTATTTCAATACCCACGCAATTGAATGATTTACGGAAGACAAAACCAAAATCCTTTTTTAACCCATCCACTACCTGCCTAGGTAAATTAAGTGGTAGTGCAACAGTTTTTTCCATATATAATTTAAATCCTGAGATTTCTGAGAATTCTAGTATAAGGGGAATAAGTTGTCTCAGCGAGTTAACTGGATCACTAAGGGTAAGGACTATGTCGTCTGCATACATCGTTAGCTTAATGCTATCCTCCAAAATACCCAAGCCTTTAATTTGCTCAGTTACTCTAATCGCTATAGCAAGTGGTTCTATAGCAATAAGGTACAGAAGAGGAGATAGCTAAATATTTGATGTTAAATAAAAGCCAAAGCAATTTTTCATGAATAAAATTATATATAATATGTGTGGGTGCATTTAATAAAAAAAGAGGTGAATTACAGTTGAACAGACATATAGCATACATTCCAGGTTTTGTTTTGATCAGAACGTGTACAATTGTCCCCATTCTTAAAGGGTTAACAGAGCAGGAGAAAAAAAAACATACTGTGCTGACACACCTGACTGAAAATTAAAACACAAAACAAAAGTGATTTAATGCCTAAATGGCACAGAATTGAGCAGTGAGCATGATGTATATGCTACAACTGCTTTAATAAAGGGACATTAGAGTTACTCAGACTACTACTGCTCTTACTCTCTCTGTCTAAATCTATCTCTCTAACTCACCCTTCTCCGATCTCACCTTTGGCAGTTCTCCAGCTATGACAAGCACAGCTGTCTATTGAATGTTGCTGCTGTTATGAAATATGTCAGATAAACAATGTGCACAGGGTTATTGTAACAGGATACTGATAGATTTTTTACTACCTATGCAGCTGGCAATTTAATTAATCTACAGTGGTAATACAGAGCTAAGAAGTAGCTGACATGGTTAACAGAAGTAACAATTATAATATATTGCAACAGATTTAAATCAGAATCAGATCAGTCCTCAGAGTTACAGCCTCAGTCCTGCTGCTTGAAGTTTCATAACTGTTCAACTTGTAACAGTATCAAAGTAAAAGCAAGTTAATTAAATTTGGATAAAACTATTATGTCTAAAAAAAGCTATGTATAATGCAATGTAACCATTACATTATATGATGTGACCTTGGTTATGGGTGGCTGATGATCCATCTCCACAGTCCCTGGGTGACCATAAATAGAATCATGGAATTGTACAAATGTAAAGACTAATTACAATAGTTATTTCTCAAATTTGTGCATAGCATGCTTCAGTCTCAGTGAGGGCTCTTGATGCAAATACCACAGATCTGCCATCTTGAAAACAGACTGCACCAAGATCGTGCAGCGAAGCATCAGCAGACAATGTCACAGGGTTGTGCATATCAAAATACTGTAGGGCAGGTAGACTTGTCAGATGTACTTTGAAAGTATACACAAAAGCAGCATGTTGTTCAATCCAACACCAGTCAGTATCTCGGTGCAAGAGCTGACGGAGGGGAGATGTTAATTCACTGTAGTGATGAATGAATGTTGAGATAAAATTGCATTCTGGGGCATGCATTTGGTGGATGGCCTTGGTTTGTTCTGGTATCTTCTGAATGTTGTGATTCCTCAACAAGCTTGATTTTCCAGAATCCACACTTAGCATCTAAAATGCTGAATACCTTTGGCTGTGGCATATCTACAATCACTTGCTCTACAGTTGTTAATGGGTGATGAGGCCTCAGGAGAGCCTTGCTGAAGTGCACAAGGTCAGTGCATATGTGTAATGTGCTATCCTTCTTGACTGCACCTGCCATGGCATACACCCAAGGGATAGCATACTCCACTGGTGAGATAATGCCCAACCTAGTCATCCTTTCTTACTCTTGGAAAACTTTGTCTTTCGTAGCCAGTGGGATCCATCAGTGGGGACACATATGCACTGGTTTATCCAGGCACATATACATATCTGGAAGCTTACCAATAGTGTCAGTAAGAAACAGGTTATTGTAATCAGTCATCTAAGGATGCTGTTCTTGTACAGCATGTACCTCTGGGCTGAGCTGGATGAAGTAATTACTTTTGTTGCACTTGTTGCTTTCAGTATCATGCTCATCTCTGCAGTTGCTGTTTGATGTAGTAATCTTATAATGGACCAAATGAATCAGACTATGCAGATCACTGTAGTCAATGCTAGATCAAATCTGTTCATTGAACACAATTAAAACTTTGATACCCTAGGATTAAAAAAGTGAAGGAAAAAAGAATCATAAAAAGATTCCCAAGTAATAAAGTTATAGCAATTGAAAAATAGAAAAAGGAAAAAATAAACAAATAGAAAACAAAATGATAAAAAAATAAAAATTAACTAATATAAAACTAACACAATTAATATAAAATATTGAAAAAAAGTATATGAAATGAATACACAAAATAAATATCTAATACAAATAAATAAGTAAATTATAAAGACATGTTCCATGTTGCCAGCCTAGAGAATACATATGTGGTGCACTTATACATAGATCTGTGGTGACATAAGGGCAGAGAAAAGAAGTAGAAAAAGGATAGTAAAACCAAAAAGCAGACAGTTTGGCTCACTGGAAGTCATGACTATACATCAGTTCATCATAAAGTTTATCTGGTAACTCCACCATTGCTTGAGCAAATCTACATGGTGGCAGAAGTGAGATCATGACTAAAAATTTACGGCGCATAAAACTGCTGGTCTATGATCATGACATTGCTAACACGTGGCTAAAATTCTAGATAGAATAGGAAGTGGACAGCATAGCAGGACATTCAGACAAATAAAAAATGGTACAAGCTTATACTTTTCTCAATGTGTCTGGTTCAGATGCATTAGATACATGTGAGTCATTTCACTTTCATGAGGGTGAGGACAAAGAACATCCTAAATGTGTTAATCAAGAAATGTTATCAGATGAGCATACCTGAACGGATAGTAATATCAGACATGCATTCAGCAAAAAGGCTCCAAAACCTGGTGAAGGAATTCAATGCTATGTGGCCATGTTGAAACTTCTGGCTAAAGTTTTTTTTTTTTTTTTTGAACAGATGAACTAATGCATGACAGAATTGTTTACCAAAGATCTGGGGCAGGCAAGACCCTAAAAATCTAGTGTCTAATCTTTTTTTGGTTAATAACTGCATCATTGTGGATGGCACAAGCAATTCTAGATAAGACATAGAAACATCTCACTTCCTCATGAAAAAAAAAATGCATTTTAAAAGAGGTATTTTTTTTGTAATTAGATTGTGCTGTTTTAAGTAGTAATCTTATAATGTACCAAACGAATCAGACTATGGAGATCTTTGTACATACCCAATCCTACTTAATCTTTAACAACCTTTCACAGCTATAATGTCTGAAAATGCATGTATTATATTCCAACTTTTTTTCATTTGAAAGAAAGAAAAATGGTGTTAAGAAAAAAAAGGACTGTACCAAAAATCAATTGCTTTTCATTTTCCTACAATATGAAAGAGCTGGCAAAGAACTAGAAAATCAATAAAAAACTAAATTAAGAACTTACAACTCATTCGTGAAATAACAAACACTTCCCACCACCTGCAAAGGAAGCAGCAATGAGCCAAAACAATATAGAAAAAAATCTGTTGTCATAGCTCGCAACATGAGTTAATATTGCAAAAAATAGAAAAACAGAAAAAGAATTGTCATTAGCAGACTGCAATATGTTCCTTCATGCCAGACTTTATGTTACTGTATATGTAGCCTGCAAATTTGCCATGCTTTACTCACTTACAACACAGGCATAAAAGTTTGCTGTTTTAAGAAGTTTCATTTGCTAGCAGAAATTTAAAATGTGCATATTATATTTAACCCACTTCATGCCAAAGGGAAACCAGTATGTGTTACGCCTAATCTACAACACTAAAAGAAGAAATAATTTTAAAAGTATTATTTTAATCCTGGTTCTTAGATTGGCCGGTTTTACTACACTGCTCAAAAAAAATAAAGGAAACACAAAAATAGCACATCCTAGATCTGAATTAATTAAATATTATTCTGAAATACTTTGTTCTTTGCATAGTTGAATGTGCTGACAACAAAATCCCACAAAAATTAAAAAATGTAAATCACATTTTTCAACCCATGGAGGTCTGGATTTGGAGTCACACTCAAAATTAAAGTGGAAAAACACACTACAGGCTGATCCAACTTTGATGTAATGTCTTTAAAACAAGTCAACATGAGGCTCAGTAGTGTGTGTGGCCTCCACGTGCCTGTATGACCTCCCTACAATGCCTGTGCATGCTCCTGGTGAGGAGGCGGATGGTCTCCTGAGGGATCTCCTCCTAGACCTGGACTAAAGCATCTGCCAACTCCTGGATAGTCTGTGGTGCAACGTGACGTTGGTGGATGGAGCGAGACATGATGTCCCAGATGTGCTCAATTGGATTCAGGTCTGGGGAACGGGCGGGCCAGTCCATAGCATCAATGCCTTCGTCTTGCAGAAACTGCTGACACACTCAAGCCACATGAGGTCTAGCATTGTCTTGCATTAGGAGGAACCCAGGGCCAACCGCAACAGCATATGGTCTCACAAGGGGTCTGAGGATCTCATCTCTGTACCTAATGGCAGTCAGGCTACCTCTGGCGAGCACATGGAGGGCTGTGAGGCCCACCAAAGAAATGCCACCCCACACCATTACTGACCAACTGCCAAACAGGTCATGCAGGAGGATGTTGCAGGCAGCAGAATGTTCTCCACATGTGCTCAGTGTGAACCTGCTTTCATCTGTGAAGAGCACAGGGCGCCAGTGGCGAATTTGCCAATCTTGGTGTTCTCTGGCAAATGCCAAACGTCCTGCACGGTGTTGGGCTGTAAGCACAACCCCTACCTGTGGACGTTGGGCCCTCATACCACCCTCATGGAGTCTGTTTCTGACCGTTTGAGCAGACACATGCACATTTGTGGCCTGCTGTAGGTCATTTTACAGGGCTCTGGCAGTGCTCCTCCTGTTCCTCCTTGCACAAAGGTGGAGGTAGCGGTCCTGCTGCTGGGTTGTTGCCCTCTTATGGCCTGCTCCACATCTCCTGATGTACTGGACTATCTCCAGGTAGCGCCTCCATGCTCTGGACACTACGCTGACAGAGACCGCAAACCTTCTTGCCACAGCTCGCATTGATGTGCCATCCTGGATGAACTGCACTACCTGAGCCACTTGTGTGGGTTATAGACTCCGTCTCATGCTACTACTAGAGTAAAAGCACCACCAGCATTCAAAAGTGACCAAAACATCAGCCAGGAAGCATAGGAACTGAGAAGTGGTCTGTGGTCACCACCTGCAGAGCCACTCCTTTATTGGGGGTGTCTTGTTAATTGCCTATAATTTCCACCTGTTGTCTATCCCATTTGCACAACAGCATGTGAAATTGATTGTCACTCAGTGTTGCTTCCTAAGTGGACAGTTTGATTTCACAGAAGTGTGATTGACTTGGAGTTACCTTGTGTTGTTTAAGTGTTCCCTTTATTTTTTTGAGCAGTGTATATAAAAGAGAGGAAACATAGTCAAATGCAACCCTAAGCCGGATAGCAAAGTCACAGAAAAAAAAAAAAAAAAAAGATCTAGTCAGTCAGATACACCGTATATAAATAGAATAGGTAAGCAAGTCAGAAAAGGTTTACAGAGAAAATCAGGATCAGGGACTATGCCAGGGTCAATACCCGAAATATCACAATGACAAAGGAATGCACTATAGAGTACTGGAAATAAAAACCATGATAAGGCACAGTAAATGGGACCAGAGGAGTAAAATACTATTTCTATTATGTATAATTTGATTGGTTCACATCATGACCAAGACCACAAAATGTGTGTAAACAGGGAAGCTGAAGTGACGTGGAGCAATCTGATCCAGAAGTGAGGAGATGCTCCCATCGCATCTTTTAGGGGATCTTTGATTCAATCTCTGACCGTGAGCAGCGTTCTCCTCACTGGATGCTCCTGATCAGCTCAAGGAACATGTAAGTAAAAACATAGAAACACAGAATGTGAAGGCAGATAAAAACCATTCGGCCCATCTAGTCTGCCTAATTTTCTAAATGCTTTCATTAGTCCTTGGCCTTAACTTGTATCTAAGATATATTTAATCCTATCCCATACCTGCTTAAACTCCCTCACTGTGTTGACCTTCTATTACTTCAGCTGGAAGGCTATTTTATGCAACCACTACCCTCTCAGTAAAGTACTTCTTCATGATACTATTTTTAAACCTTCACCCCTCTAATTTAATACTATGTCCTCGTTGTGGTAGTTTTTATTAAAAAAAAAAAAAAAAAAGAGCTGTTCTTAAAGGAACTGTTACAAACTGCTATTTGTAACTGGCCCTTTAAATTATAAATTGCCCTGCTTCCCTGGATTGTGGAGAAGCCTATTTGCCAGCCTCCTTCCTCATGACTATGGCCCATGGGAGATTGTGCCCCTGAAAACGTATGGACTTTTATTGGGTGTGTATGGCCCTTTAAGAACCGTCTAGGGACATATTGTGACTTTGTGGAACAATGCCCCTTTAAGAAGGTGTCCCCAGACCTGTAAAATAACTTGTCCCTGGCTTTCTCCCACTTGGTTCAGTAAATGGGGCTTACTGAACCAAGTACCACACAGGCGGACCACCCAGAAGTGGAAGTGTGCAGGCAATTTACCTCCCAGGCTGGGAGGTTACTACAGGTTAATTGCCAAACGCTGGGTGGCCGCAGTTCGTGCAAACCAACATGTGGCGGCGGCCATCTTTGTTCTTTGAACGACTTCAGCGGTGTGTGTAGCCAAATTCATGGAACTAAAATCGGCTACACATTTCCGCGAACACCGCTGACCCTTACGTTCTCCCATACTGAACTTTCAGCTGCAGAGACCAAGTCCCATTCGAAGATTCGAATACACGTTCGAATGGGACTTGGTCGTTTTTCTGCATGAAATTGACCGACCGCACAGCCCAAATCTATGGAACTGTTTTGGGCAGGAAAATGTGCTTGCGGTCGGTCATAAAGGACTTCCGTCTAACTTTTTATCCACTGGATGGATTTGGCTTATTTTTGAGAGTGTTTATGTTTACAGGGGCTGATTATTAATATGTAATTTTTATGAAGATTGGATGTATGGTTTTAAAGTTACAGTGTATGTGTAAAAACTATTTTTACTGTCGGTGATAATTATGTTAATCCCTTGTGTACCATAATTATATCACAGGCAGAGGGGAGGATTTTGTGTGTAATTGCTGGGAGTGTTTTCTGTAATGTACGTTTGTTATTGGTTGTTTTGTAACTCCCTGTGGGTGGTCCTATCTAAGGGAAACCTGCATAAAAAGAAGGTTCTTTTGGTGCCAATAAAATAGAATGATTTGACCCTCTAACTTGCAGCCTTGACTCATGTTTGTAGGGGACAGCTATAATCACTACAGGGATTGCTAAGCTCTTCATACTCCCTTAGCTACTAAGCTCTTGTAAGAGCTCTTGTTCCTGATCCTGCTGGAACCTGGAGCCTGGTTGTAGGTCCAGGGCGCAGAGCAGACAGCGAGATACTAGCCCAGCAGCGGTGGTTCGTGGAGTCTGCAGTACTTATGGTGGCTACGCAGTAGTTATGGTGTCTACGGTGCTGATGGTCCTTTGGTCAGCGCTAGGAGCATCCTTTTCTACAGTCAAACTTCCAGCCAGCCTGGAGGCAACCGTAACAGGAACACTATAAGGTGTATTCCTGACCCTATAGTGTTAAAATCACTATTTAGGTTGCTTGCTCTGCCTCCTTGGTGACATTATCAGAATTTAAGATTTTTAGCCAATACAATGCTTTCCTATAGGGAAAGCATTTGACTGGCTGAAATAGACAAGGAGTTGGGATGGGGCAGGGCTAAATGCCTTTTGGGTTAATCAGCACCTCATCATTGTATTAATGCATCTCTATGAGGAAAAATGCAGCATTTCCATGTAGAGTGTGGAGATGCTGAACAGCAGTGCTACTGTGCAGCACTTCCTCAGGGAACACCTCCAATGGCCATCTGAGGAGTGGCCACTGACAGTGTTCCTCGGGAGCAATGTAAACACTGCCTTTTCTCTGACCTTTGTCAGTGTCACCTAGTTTAGTTTTTAGAGTCTGTGAGTAGATGATCTTGTCCCATTTCAGTTTCTTGAATTGAAAAGGCACTTGCATTGTTGAATCTTTTTGTTACTGGAACTGTGAAGAATCCTTTGATTTTGTATAAGGTATGCATAAATGAGGTGTTGTTGAGGTAGGTACAAAGCCAAATCTTTTTCATATACACTTAGGCACAGGTGGGGATTGAACCCATGTTCTTTGGTTTATGAGACCAACGCCTTATTACTTCACCACTAACTTTTTTTTTTTTTATTAGTAATCTGTACCTTTCTTGTCTCTCAATGTTCTCTTGTTTCTGTCATACTTCTGTGTCTGTAATTCATGTGTCTTTCATCCCTTTGTGTCTAACAGTTATATTGTGGTATTTTTCTCAGAATATTCTTACTTCCACTACTGTGTCTTGTGAAATAACCTCAATATGTCCTTCATAGAACTCCATATAACTACCTTTTATTCTATCTGCCAGGCATAATTCCTTTCACCATTATCATTATGTCAATATTCCACCCTCCCTATTTCTGTCAAGATGGACTACTATAGACTATCAAACAGTAAAGAGGAACCGTACTCAAATCCACTTAAAACCGGGTGCACTGAAGCAGGACCAGCAAATCCAAAACAAGTATAACAGAGAACAAGAAAAATCTCCAGGCTCTTACGGAATTAAAACCACAAGCAGATTTATTTGATCAAAAAGGCAAAGCAACGTTTTGACCTACTAAGAGGTCTTTACCAAGTTTTATCAATTTACTATAGACTGTAACGATAGACAGACAGACAGACGTTTGTCAAGCAGAAACGTGCTATGTGGGTAAGCGGGAGAAGTAAAAGTAATCTCTACCTTTATCTACTGAAGTACAGGAAGTCCAGAAGACAGTTAAGTAGTGTCAATATAGGATAGAGCTTCCTGCCTGCCTCTTAGCTCTGTAAATCACTGCAGTATTTTCTTAATTGTTTTGCAGGAACCTAAAATTGAACACTGAGACAATGAACTAACAGCATTGTGTAATGGTAGCTGGTTAAAATGTTTTAGATAATCTATTTCAGTAATATTAAACACTGAGGATTTATTTTCTCTGTTTTGATTTAGATCTTATTTTATTATTATTCTTTAATTGTAGAAGGAGTAAAAAACAAAGTGTCAGTTTAGTGCAGTAGAACTTTGTTTTTCAGCTTTTTTGCAGGAACATAAAATTGTAAAAAAAAAAGTGTAAAAGGCAAAAAAAATTATATAAACACTATTTTGTGTTGTGTGTGAAATACATGCATTTTCCATTCCAATTTCATCTAAATTTAAACATTAATACTTTTTAATAAAGCAATTAGCACCACAAGAATGCTGCTAAGCATGTGTTTTTTAATAAGAAGAAGGCTGTAAGGGGGACTTTTACCTACAAAAGATGATTGGAAAGATATGTTTAGCTCACAACCTAGTAAGATAATGCCTGTATAATGTTCAAAACTGAAAAATTAGAATGTCAGTGCATTCTATTAGAAAAAAATCAAATAAGAAGTTGGATCCTGCAAAATGTAATTTTATTGAAAGACACAGAGACTCCTATTGCTTTATCCTTCCTTACTGTCCACCAATAGCAGCACAGAATAAACAGAATAGAAAAAAATAGTACATACAGTGACCAAAGTAAATCCTTATTCAAATCCCAGTATAATTATAAGCACCTTAATTTTCTTTGTTGCTCCATAGACACAGTACCTTTCATTTTGTCTCTGCTAGAAGTCTTTATTTACCCAGTTATTTGGTGTTTCTATGCTCTGTATTGTGTGGGTCTATTATTCTTACCTTGTTCCCAGGGTGCCCAGACCATCTTTTGGGGATTTGCCCCTCCTTGTTCACTCTAGCCCTTTTCCCTGGCAATTTCTGTTCTCTGGCAAGTAGTTTCACCTTCTCTTCTTGGTTCCCTTTTCGGGAATTTTATTTCCCATTTTCCCCTGTGGCTTGGGTCTGGTTTTTACATTTCTGTGCAGCCTTTCCATGCTTAAACCCTTTTTTCCATGCTGTCCTAGGTGTTTTTGGACATTCTCATTTTTCAACTCTCATTGGGTCCAAAATTCAGCTCACTTTCGGACCTAATTTGGTCCAAATTCAGAGTTTTTCAGACTGAATTTAGGCGGTGTTCGCTCACAGCTTTCATGTGTCTCGCGAGATTAGCAATGGTGCTCATGTCTCCTGCCTCATGAAGTTGGCTCCAGCTTCAGAAGGCAGTGTCATCAGCAACATTATCCTGGTGGAAAGAAAAGGTAGTCAAATGTGCCCAGTCATTAACCTAGAGGCTCTCAATGCCCTAAAGCGTTATCGCCATTTCAAGGTATAGGGCAAACATATTTTATGAGACCTGCTTCTTCAAAACTATTGGTTGGCAAAACTAGATTTGAAAGATGCATGCTTTGTTTTCTTTGGAAGGACAATATTTGGCATTCCACGTGTCTTCTCTTTGGACTCTCATCACCGCCTTTGTGCTTCACCAAACATCTATGCCCAATCATGGCTTGGTCGTGCAGTTTGCGCATGTGGCTAAATGATTATCTGGATCACATTATGGTGTTGACCCAGGATTGATTCACTGGCACTTGCAAAGAACAATAGATCTCCTGTCTTGGTTTGGTGTTCTCATCAATTAGGAAAAGTTGTGCCTGATGCCATTAAGGAGATTTGAGTTTATGGGTTTCCTTGTAGATTCAGACTCTCTTCTTCTGTGTTCAACTCCTTCTTCTGTGTCCTCTTCTTCTGTGTCTACGGTACGGTAGGTAGTGATATGTATGGGTTGTTTTCTTGGTGTTTTTCTATTATGCTATGTATTGTTAGGTTATTGCTTTATGTGTTCATGGTGTTTGTATTTCTGGTCTAGGACTGTTTGCTTGCTTATTCTTCAAAATTTGTATTGCTATTTTCCATTGGGCCCCTGATCTTTTTTGCAGCATGATTCAGATATGATCCCTTATTAGTTCCTGTGTTTGCCATTGTTTAGTGCATCTTGAGTTTGACGTTTCTTTTGTATCCTGTAAGATGTATTTCCTTTGGTGGACTTGGTTGTCGTTTATGAACTGTTCCTGTTGTCTGTTTTTGGGTTGGTTACTTATCTGTTATTTTGTTGCATCACCATAGGAAGTGGAAGGTTTGGGGGTGGTTCTTATGTTTATACTGGGATCTGGAGAGGGATTGGCTGGGGTCACTATATGTACAGTTTTTTTTCTATTCTGGTTATTCTTTGCTGCTATTGGCAGACAGTAAGGAAGGGTAAAGCAATACTCGCCTCCATGTCTTAAAACTTTTTGTCATGAAATAGCAAAATTATGTAACTGTAGACTGCTTACTGAAGCAATTGAGTAGCAGCAGCGCCCTTATGAGGTAGAGGAGCAGTAAAGCAGGTGTGCCCCAAAAACACTACTGGTACATGTAGTAAACAATTTCATATTCATGGAAGAAAGGTAGCAGCAGCAGCAAGTACTAGTATGAGAGATGGAGAGGAGAGTCAGTCCACAGCACTGGCATCAGGAGATACAACCTTCTCACCTTGCACCAATAAAGTGATTGAATAAATTCTAGCAGACTTGGAGCATGATAAGAAATACTAATCCATAGGAAAAATTGTATTACTCCATCTCCTGCAAAACAAAAAGAAAAGGGTGGTTGTAGTTGTACTCACTAGTAGTAATATTACAGCATGTAGTGGTTCAACAACAACCATATTAATAAGAAGCAGCAGTAGCACTTCAATGGAGCAGGAGCAGAGCAACAGTACTACTACTACATTCCCCATATCAGGTCTATAGCACAGGAGAGACATGTGGGATAATTTTGATAGTGTGGGAGCTGGTTGATTGGCAAAATGCAGGCTGTGTGGCTAGTAGGTTGACAGGGGAATAGTGAAAAGTTTGGGGATATCTGGCAAGCAAAGGGATGAACAATCATCTCTGCACATACGACCACACTGTTCTGTTGCAGGAGGGGAGTGAAGGTTCAGCAGCAGCAACATTTGCAAATGCTAGAAGTGAGGAGGAAGCTCACGCAAGTCAACAAGGTCAACAAAGATGGGGATAATACAAAAAGACATCGGCTTAAAGCAATTTGGTACTCTGCATGTACGGGGAATTTCAAAACAGCTGTCAAACCGTTGACAAGAGTTAAAGGGGAGCGTATTGCTGTTGCAGAGCTTCTTTTGCCAGTATAAGGGGAGTCATTCAAACAAGTGATACAGACTCCCAATTATTACCTGCCTTTCCTGACAATGTTTAGCAGGGAAATAGTACCCTCTCTGTACAGTTTGTATGTATCACTTTTAGAGGAGGAGCTGGCTAATATAGGTAGACAGAGTGTAAACATCTCCACAAAATATGTAGTGCCCCTAGTGTGCAGAAGGTTTTCTTGTCCCTAACAGCACATTGGTGGCAGCCAAATGTCCCTTGGGCAGCAGCCTCAAATTCTGTCTGTACCGGTAAAATACTATGATGGTTGCCAGGAAGTTTGCTGCTGTTCTGAGTAAACCCTTTTTAGGGGTTGTGGTGAATAGGGTAGAGGTGCTTGTGCTTTGCCCTGTAAAGCACTGCAGGTTTTCTTTTTTTAATATTTAATTGTTTTTTTTAATTGAAGCATAAAGGAAATATACATCATAATATAAGCTGGTATACATCAGACCACTGGTTCACAAACAGAATATTGTATTATTTATATAGAGTAGTAATGCCTAATTTTAATTTTCTTAAGAGGTCAAGAAAGTTATCTTAAGAACAAGAGCTACATAAAAGCAAACAATAAATACTCATCATCAGCTTGCATTATGAGAGAGAATATAAGAGACATATGATGAGGTACAAGACACGCAGAGACTATTGCACCATGTGATAGCATGTTATGAGATAAACTAACAAGGATCAGGAGACCATTAGGGCACATAGCATGCCATCTGGAGGATATATAATACTGGGTGTTTATTATGAGCAGTTACAAATTGATACTTGGAAAGATAACCAATTTCATCTCTGACCACAAATCCCTGTATCCCCCTAGACAGCCTGAGTAAACCTGAGACCTATGGACAAACACTGATCAGCCACCAGCAGGACCGACACGTCCATAAACGTGTCTTTTCTAATTTTAATTCCTTACCCCTTTCTTACTCTCATTGCATTGCTCTATTTGCAAAGGCAAGTGAAACAAACTACAAAGAGCTTTAACAATAACTGTAGTGCATGCATATTCCTACCATATTAATCTCCCTCTCCTTGACTTTTCAAACAGATGACCTTTATAGTGCATTTTTTATTATTTAATACATGCATATTTTTATTTTAATTGCTAGTTAGCATCAGTGAGAAAAAAAAGAAACACAGCTCCCTCTTTGATTGTCCTAGATTTATTTAATTATAGTAACCATCAATCTTTTTTTAAAACCTAAAAATTGTTTGGACATCAGGCATGTCTTAGAAAATGTGGAAATGCTTGTTTTTGCTTTTATGAATTTTAGCTTTTATAAACACATTTTATAACAGAAAAAAATATATACCAGTGTATAGGATAGGCAAGTCATACAAAGGGTCCAAGCAAGAAACAAGTGCTGTGAACAGTGGTAAATGACTACAACCATGAATGGCTGCCTATAGACACCTAGGCAGGAGTGCCTACACTGACAATGAATGTGCCTTTTTTTCATTTTTAAATACATTGTTATATATAGTGCTAAACCTATGGGCACCTGGAATAATAATTTGGAACAGATGGAAACAATAATTATCTTATAGCTCAAATATTCATCTAGAAATAATTGTTTGTAGATCATCCTGTGTGAACATAACAATAATATATTTTGTATTTATTGTGTTATAATATCAGTAAACCTCTATGTCTCAACTGTTAACTTCATTGTCAGGGCTTTGATATCTTTCATTCCATATAATTTTATTATCTGTATTTGCAATCCTATTGTACAGTTGTGATTAACTGATAATAAGGCAAACAGTACATCTCCTCTTTAATGACATTCAATACAATTCCCGAACCAATGAATGTGTTCCAGTAAATTAGAGGTAAAATGTACACAATGTACATTTTACATTCCTTTAACACATCTTCAGCTGAGTATTATTATTTTAAATCTGCTCTAATTAGTTTTTATAATCACTTACAACATCTACCTCTTGCACTTTCTCCTGTTTGATTGCAATATTAGTAAGGTAGTATTGAGGAAAGAAAGAGAGAGATAAGGAAAGGAATGGAAGAAAGAGAGAAAGAATGAACCCCAATAAACTAACTCAATTGATGCAGATAATGCGGTGTCAACTGGTGTAAGATGAGACACAGAAATGGTAAAAGGGAGTGAGCAGTGATGCAAAACGAGGTAGCAAGATAAAGAAAGACAACCAAGGCAATCAAGAGAGAAGCATTATTAGCATTTTCGGGCTTATAGGGGGATTACAGTAAATTCTTATTTCCATGCCAGAATCTTAGGGAAACCAACTCACCCAAACCCAAACATGCTCATTTTCATTCTTAATTGACAGTGTTGTACTGGCACCAGAAAGAGGGGGATAGAATAGAGAAGAGGCTATTTTATTTTTTTGTCGGGCAAATAACAACAAAGTTTGACATGATGGACAAGAGGTCTGTCCAGTCGTGGAGCCTGTATCTCATGTCCAGTTAAGAGGCAGACGCAATAATAATTTATGGTTAGGGGACAGAAAGTAAACGTAAATTTTTTTCACAGGTGAAATGACAACTGATCACTAAAAGGAAAAAGGAAGAGCAGTAAAACAATCTATACTTCCAAACAGGATTTTCCCTGACATTTTGACTGCAGACATGTGTTTGTACTGTGTGTTTTACCAGTGCTGTGTTGGAGTAGGAGATATCTTTAAAATATTGATTTTTAAGTAAGGTTGGGTTTATCCTGCTGTTCTATCTAGTTAGCAAGTTATGACCAGGGGTACTTTAAAAAAAATTCAAGTATGAGATAGGAAATCAATTAAAAGCAAAAGAAAATAAGGGAAAAAAAAGTTCCTCTTGCCTACTCTCACATTGATTACTAATTATTATCCTCTCTTCCACCAAAATATTGAAGTCAAATAAAATTTTACAATATTTTTTTAGCAAGCAAGTTAGGGAAACTAGGGCCAGCATGTTATATGTAAAAGGAAAGAGACTGTTTACCTACAGTTTAAGGTGTAGCTGGACATTTTTGATCCCTTGCCTTGTCAATTTATGTAAGAGCACTGATATAAATTAGGGCCATTCTGATATATGGGCAAAAGTCACCTTCTTGCCCAATGAGGTATGTTGGACATTTACTGATATTTGATTTCGTGCTTGTGGCACTGTATTTTGTGGCACTTGTTTTTTTTGACGATATAATGATCTGAAAATGGGCAGATTACATGCATATAGATAATCTATTATTTTATAGGACACTATTTAAATAGTCATATTTTAAATAAGGATAGCGGTAAGCAGATCACACTAATATTTAATTATATTAAACCTGTTGGCTGATTAATATTAGATATGTATCACCAGTGGAGGCTTGCCCATAGGAGCATTTGTGGCAGCACGCCACCAGTTTTGGTACATGAGGAAAAAATAATTTGCAATAGTTTAGGAAAAAAAAGTAGATTAACATATTCCAGTCATGAGTTTTTTCAAGTAATAAAAAATAATTTGTGCTTTAAGAAGAACACTAGGCATGTCAAAAATGGGACATGTTTGAAGAAATGACAAACATTTAGGACAGCACTACGCAGTCTATCACTAATAGTTTTATAGCTCCTACTGCACATTGCATAGTGTATGCTTTGCTGTAATACTATTGAACTTTAACAAATACTAAACCACTCTTAGAAGTATTCATTCTCAGGATAGTGGAATTAGGTCTGAATCAACACCCAGGTGACAATTGTTTTGTTTTTTACCATCCTTTCCATGCTGCCACTTCCACAGGCAGCTCCTTCTACCCCAGTTAGTTCAAGTGTTATACATTCTTGGAGCCCTGCCCAAGAAGAAACTAAGGTAGATCACAACAGAGTCAACTATGAGGGATCATCAGAGGCACTGTTTAGCAAGCACAAAGTCTGTTGTTGGGGGCAGTGGCAGTGATGTATCCGGCAATGAGAATTCTGTTCCCCCACCCCCTTCTGATAAGTATGATGAGCTAGAAGAATTAGGAGAAGAAAGTGTGGGAATGCAGGAGCTAGTGTGCATTAGCCTACTGCATCTTATCCACCATCTCCAAGTTCATCTGCAGCTGCTTTGGAATCACTCATCCAATGGAGACAGTTGTGACAGCAGTTGTCACCCCTATGAATGTAACCATCATCAGTACCACAACTACCACCACCAACAACAACACCACCATAATTTCCATTAGCATTACTCAACCAAGTGCTAGTGTACAGGCTAGTGTTGCAACAACTTCCACTGTCACCAAAGCAAATCCACCTGCAGCTTCATCCGCCACAAGGCAAAGGGTGGGGCTAATTAAGTGCACCGAAGATGGTTGACTTACAAAGTGCAAATTGTGGAGGAATTGGATTTCATGTCCATCATTAAGACTACAGCCTCTTTCATTTGTCAAAACATGATGCTTGCAGTTCTCAGTTTAAGCTATGCATAGTAAGTGCTAAGTTGCAAACACCATTTGTGGTTAACAAATTCTTCATTATCTTTGTAAGATTTGTTGGTTTCATTACAAAATGTAAATTTTCATTGTAGTATATTCACTTTGCCTGAAGGTTTAGTTTCCTTTGCCTGCTATCTCCACAGATGCCATTGGGAGAAGCTGAGAAATCACTGAGGAATGGTTATTAATGCCACAGACTGAATGTATGGGGATGCTTTAAACTTGTCAGCAAAAATATTACGTTTAGCATGACAAACCTAATAAAACTATTACTAATAAAACTATAGTTCTCTAGTTCCCTATTTTTTTTCTACTTTTTTTTAACCCTGACATGTAATAAACTAAATGTATCAACTGCCGAAAATGCTTCCCAATATATATATATATTTTATGGTACTAAAATTCTGCTTAGCCAAACAGCGGCATGTACTACATTTTGCCATCCTGAAAAGTGGTTTGGATGAACCAAATTTTTCCACTCTGCGCAAGTTTAATTTATACTATGATTAACAAAGTGGCACAATCCCATTGTTTTCTAGCACAGTGGATTTTCTTTGTTTGCTAACTTCTACAATTATAATAATAACAAGAATTGATAACCAGACCTAGGAAAGAAGCCGGCCACTGTAGAAAACTCTCTAGAAAATTCATTATATTATCTCATTTGAAATTGTAGTCTACCTAGCCACAGTCATTTACACACTCTCTCCCCCCTCATAGAAATAAAATGTACCCATGGTTTATGTTTTGAATTCTAACCTTATCTCACAGAGTGTTAGTCTGCTGTTCTATGCATTTTTTTTTTTTTATCTTTGCTTACCTGCTTTTACATTTTTACGTGCCAATGTGTTTACTCTGGTTAATCATGTGAATGCCTATGCATATACTCTTCTTACATATGTTGTACTTAACATAAAAAGTTTAATTAAAGAAAGAGAAACAACAATGCAATTGTATAGCTAAAATCATTATATTCCAATCAGTTTTTCCACATATTTTTGCACATCATATGGGTAAATTGCAGGTAAATCCATTAGCATGAAATATAGAATTTCTGCACAATTTTCTTCAGACGTCTCTTTGAAGTTGCTTTCAATTCTCTTACTGTTTAAGGCATAAAGGATAAAAAGGCACATGAATTGAAAACATGTCTAGGATCAAAACCAAGAACTTCTGTCATCTGTCACAATTCGAAAAATGTAACTCTTCAAAAGAGAGTGTAATCGTTAATGAATCATTTCTGTATATTCTGACATACATTTGAAATGACTATTAAAATATATTATGTTTCTCTCAGGTATGTGATACAAATCTAATTAATTTATATTACTTATAATAAAACAAAATCATACTAAGAACAATTAATAGTAAAAACTTTGTAAACTCATAAATAAAAGTAAGCATCACAATTTTATTTTACATTATGAAGATGATACTGAGGAAGGCCAATTTCTTGTTATTTATATTAAATGTTTGTGTGTTTGTTTATTTGCACAACTATATTTATTTATATTATGCAAAGCTTGTGTTTGAAAAAGAAAAAAAAAATATATTTGTTTATATGTATACCTTGTAGGTTTAAAAAAATAATTTAAGCAATAAAAAAAAAAAATCTGAATACAGTCAGTAAGGTGTCTACTTTCAATTTACAAGTAGACCAGTGAAATAGACTTGAGGAAGTTCAAACTTTTTAAACTTGGAAAATTGTAAAAACTAACTATACGCCTGAGACTACACTTACCGACAGAAATGACCATTGAATGAATTGATGAAGTGATGATAATAAACCTGTTTATTAGATATAGCCCAAATGAAAACAGTCATTTTATTATTATTTTCAATAGCAGTATATTTAAAAAACAGCTTGTAAAAGCTTCAGATCTCTGGCCTGAAGCTTATGCATACCCTCCTCTTCTAACCCAGTCCAGACTTTCCATGGCTGTAAAGATACAGACTTCCAAATGCAGCTCAATGAGAAGCCTTTGCAAACATAGGTGCTCTGAACAATTTTCTGCCTCCTGTGTTTAGCTCCAATAAGTTAAACAACCAGGAAATAACAGGACCAGATGTGAAAAAAAAATTGAATACAAAAAGAGGACACTCTCCACAGAATGCTGAAGGGCTCTAGGGGGTCTGAAGTTTCTATCTAAGACCTTTTAGATTTTCTTATCATAAAGACAAAAATATTTTAAAAATAATGATTCTTATTTTGTACTAGCTCACTGAACATTATTTAAAATTGTACCTATCAATAAGACACCTTCCAGTCCTCTATATTAACACATTTTATAATTCAAGTAGGCTAGTCATTACTTGTTTAGCATGGTGAACTGAGTTGCTGAGGTACCTTTACTCTCTCAGACATTGTGTATGCAAGAAAAAAAAGGAACCTTGGAAAATATATTCTTATCATACCATATGCAAAATATTATAGAATGTTTTTGATAAGTCTAAGCGTCATCTGTCTCCAATTTGTCATATGAATAAACATTGTGACAGAACGCCTGCACCCCAACCGTGTACCTCCTTCAATCGCTACTTCCTAGTATTGCGAGCACCATAAGCCCCGGAACACCATAACCACCGTAAACCCCACAAACCTCTGCTGCTTGGTTGGGGTTTTGCCATCCTCCCCCCACCCTGGACCCAAGACTAGGATCCAGCTGGCAGTGGCTAGACCTATCTTAGTCCAGAGAGCGTAGCAGGAACAGCTCTTAGAAGAGTGATTATACTCAGGGGAGTATTGTGATATAGCAATCCCCAGAGTGTATGTAGTTCTCCAATCCCCCAAACATGAGCAAATACTTCATGAAGGGGTAAAGCATTCCGTTTAATGGAAGCTACAGCTGGCCTTTTATGCCAAGGTGTATGCCCACATGGACCTCGTTGGGACAGGGATACAAAGCTTACAAACCAATCAGAACACTAATTAAATGTATGACACTCCCATAACAAACATACAATCCCTCCCCTCTGCCTGTGAGATAATTGAGTCAGATATTGTATTAACCCAATTATCTCAAGACAGAAAAAACACATATTTTACAAAACCCCAAAACACCACATATCCCCATAAATGTTACATCCCTTGGTAGCCCTGATCTGGGTGAACAACATTTCCCAAAATCACCCAGATCAGTTCAGGGGTTCAGGAATTTCCTGGAAGTCTTATTTTTGACCGACTGTGAACATTGTCCCATGCCCAAAACAGTTCCAGAGAATTTGTGCTAATGGTCGGTCTCTGTGTCTGGAGTACAAAAGTACATACTTCACATGAACAGAGCCTTTTAAAGTGTATTGGGCAATGTATATTGCAGGGCCCATAGTCCTGAGGCACGAGGCTGGCCAGTAGGCCCCTCCAAGAACCAGTGACGAGGTTACTTTTGTCACAAACATCTTACCAGAATAATTATTACAATTATAATTATTATTGCATCCTGTTCAATGCACGCTTAGAATTTGATGATATTCACCATCACTGGGGATTGAAGACAGACACTATATGTAGATCCCCACATTCTTCTTGTGTTTTGGTCACCCTGTGCCCATTATTGGTGCAGGATATGTTGAATGTATTGATTATACAGGTTGTATGTACTTCTCCCTCCCCCTTTTTCCTATCCTATTGTTTTCCCCAGTAGGGTGTTGTCCCATTGTTCCCGGGTGTCATGGTACTCACAGTGACATCCAGACAGCCAGACATGGTCACCCCAGAAGTACCCAACAGGGTATATGAACCAGGATCCTTCGGTGTATTGGGCCTGCTGTTTTGCCTCTGAGCCACACTTCAGCTCTCATTTCAGCATGAAGTTTATCCTGGCCTTGTCTCCAGCGCTAGGGGCTGGACTTTTTCTGTGGCTGCTCCTATCAATCTTGGTCCACCTGAAGCACACCTGAAGCACATCGCTATAACACTGCCTCTCTCTGAGGGCAGTGTCAGTTCATTGAATCTGGTTCCTGTTGTTGTGTATCTTGATCCAGTGTTCTCCAGATGATGCCTGACCTTGGCTTATCTCATCGTTTACTCTGACCTCTGGCTTCGGCTTTCCACAACTACTCTTCTGCTTATCCTTGCCTGTACTGTGACTTGGAGCATATTCCTGCACAGCCCCTATGCACAGACTTACAGCCCAGGTGGCTTCTTACCTGGTCACCTTGGTCTGTATTTATTTGCAAAGGTGAGTATATAACTCTGCACGTCGGACTCCACATCAGGTAAGATCCTAACACAGGGGCACTGCCAGACCAGTACAAACTATCTGTCATAGTAAACCAAGAAATAAAAAATAAGAAAAGAGCTTTTAAAATATTTAAAATCAGACAAATTAGAGCCATCCTATATACAATATAAGAAAGCAATTAATGCATTTCAAAAGGCTATTAGATGAACTAAACTAGAAAATGAGGCTGTTACAGAGAAAAGGTGCAAAACCAACACAAAAAGTACATAAATCTTAAAATTTTAGGTAGGTATACTGAAATCAGAGATGGGTCTGTTAGTTAATAAATATCAGGAAAAGGAAGCATTTTAAAGAATTATTCTTCCTCAGTATATATTAAGGATGAACTCATGGCTATAGATATACAAATGATTGCTTGTAACAGTCACCTGGGGACTTATGCAACAGTTTAACAGGAGTTGGAGCCTGGTTGCAGGAGATGGCACAGGGAGGAGGCAAAAACCAGAAGCGCAGTACAGATTAAGGGGAAATCCAAAGGCAGGGTCAGACGAGAAGCAGAAGTCAGGGCTGGCAATGGAGTAACGAAGTCGGTAAAGCAGGCAGAGGTTAGAGTCCAGGAATGCCAGTCAGTAACGTAGCAAAGATCCGTCAGGAAACACCAAAGAGGCAGGGCTGGCTTTTACAACCTGCTAACCCTAATTGGAAAAGGGTTGCAGGTGGATCAGTACTGCTCATTCCAGGCAAGGGGTCAGGAAGCAGAATAATGCAAAGAGAAACTGAAGCCCCCTGGTTGATATCATGGCAGAGAACCTGACTGAGATGCTAGAGCTGTGAGTTCAAACCCAGCCAAGTCTCCTGATGGGGCAGTCACACCTTGCGGTCTGCAGAGTTCAGGCTGTCCCGTGACATTGCTCAAAAAGACTCAAGACTAGGTGCTATAGCAACTAAAGAAAGTTCATGTAAACAAAGGCCTTACAGAGTTAAGTGAGGAAATAAGTGAACCTCTGTTTTTAATCTTTCAGAATGCCTTTATTTCAGCAATTATATTGGCGAATTGGATTAAGGCAGATGTGGTTCCTATATGTTAGTTTCATATAATGTTAGTAGGATATTGCTTTGCTGCAGTGGGATATTAATGGCATTTAATGTAGATAAATGCAAAGTTGGAGTAAAGCATGCCCAAGCAACTTACACCATAAATGTAGTGAATTAGGGATAACAACATACAAGAAGAATTTAGGAATTGTTATAGACAATAAACTAGGAAACATGGTATTGTCAGGTATACAAAGGGGCATTAATTCTTAGGATGAAAATATAATTTGGTCCCTTTATAAATCAGTGATAGGACCATGCCTCGAATTGCTGTGCAATTTTAGGCATTTGTTCTAAATAAGGATATTATGGCAATAGAATAAGTGCACAGAAGGCCTACACACACATATCATATCACACAGTTGTTAATATAAGACTCCCCTAAGAGATTTTGCCTTGACATGGACAGATGCGTTAACAATTTAATGGCCATTGGAGTGGTACTAAAAGCCTCCTGCCATTTAAATGTGAATAGGGATTTAGGATAGTATGCAGGTAGATTATGTGCTTTTGTTCTAGGTGTTCTATCTGCTTTATGTATTTGGGCTGATAAATAATATAGCCATTGTTGCTGCCCAAGAGAATTTGTACTTTGAGCATATTTCTTGATTTTGTTTGCTTGTCTGTGCCTCGGCTGCTTTATTGGAAGCTCATTAACTCTGCCTAGGAAGCGTTTTTTGTGTCCACCCTCGTGGGGCTCCCCAAAAGCAGCAAATATCACAAATATTTTCACTTCCAAACATAACTAATTTTACCACCTACAGTAATTTATCTGCCATCTAGCAAATTGAGTAGAATATGTTTTGTTGTGAGAATTGGTGTTACACGTGTTAATGGACATTTGCTTCGATTTTTGTACAAATATTTTGTACATTATGTTCCCCAATGGATGCAAAGCAAGATAGATAATCTAAGTGTTCTGGATCCTAAACTCCCCATAGTTCAAGGTTTGGGGATTTAGTATTTTAATAAATTAATACATTTATGCCTCTGGTTTGTTTGAAGATTGATCTGGCAACCACTGACATAGAATAAATTTAACTCTTACTACCATTCCTTGGCATGGTGCCAAGCGTTATGAATACTCAATTTGTTCAACCCTTAATCCATGTTTGTCAAGACTTTTAAAGTACATTACAATATAGCTTCATAAAAAGAAAAAAGTTTTAAGCTGTTTTAACAATTTTTGACATACATTAACATCTATTTTTTTCCTCTAAAGTACATCCATACAAAAAACTAAAATTCACTATGCAAAAATATATAATAAAGCATAAAAAGATAAATTGAAATAATCAAGTTAAGCAGAAATCTTGCCATGTGTGCTGCAAAGAAGCCAAAATAAAAATAATTGAAATACATGTATTACACAGAGCTGCAAAATAAATCCTAATTTCTTCCCTGTCACCTGATACACTCCATCTGGTTTCAATTATATATTATTCTAATTTACTCATTTGGAGAGTCAGCTGTTTTTTTTTCCCCTATGTTCCCCCTCTAGAGATGGACAGGCATATGGCAAGATAAGAAGTGTTTACAATTATGTTGGATGAGTTTGATTCACTTTATTATACACAGTATTGATGCTATAAATCAGGGTTATCCAAACTCTGACCCTCCAGAACTACAACTCACATGATCTCTGGCTATCTATTTCACTCAAAGAATCATGGAAGTTGTAGTTCTCAGCATTTGAGATTTTCTAGAACTATGCTAGTAAAGGAAAAAAACTGCACAAGTGATGCCAAATTTGCCAAAAAACATTCCGAGACTTACAAAAGGTTCCGCTTTAGCTAATTATACCTTCTTAATGTTTAAAAACTGTTTTTTAAAAAAAAAAAAAAAAACATTGCATAAAGATAAGTACCTGTGTTCTATCCCAAATCCATATGCACATTTAAATCGCATGAGGTTTTCAGCATAAGTTCAATTTATGTTAAAGTAAAAGTTCACCTGCCCTGTCAGACTGAAAGGGCAGCTAAGTAACATGGCCGTGTCAAACAAAATAAATTATAGACAGATACTGTATTTGTTTTTGTATTACACAGTCATAATGCTGGAGATGCAACAACACACCATGCCTCATCTTGTGGCTCTGCCCAAAGATCCAGAATTACTGAACTCAGATACTTGACATAATAGACAAAATGACAGGGTCTGACCCACTACAGATCCCAACAACTGTGTTATAACACCTAATTGCAACACCAATCAAGTTGTACAAGAACTTCTTAGTCTACCACCACTGAATAAATCTCTCATCCCAGCTTAGCGGAAGCAACTAAACAATAACACACACATGGAATTGCTTACCAAAGGGAACAAGCTCTGTAAAATGGAAGAACTAGTCCTGAAAGCACACCACCAAACAGATAAAGTCACATGGAAACCATGGATAGACTTCCTAGAATCCACCTCTTTTAGATCCCTTGACATACAAGATATACAATCTCCCAGGTGTTCCACCCCATAGTCAAACCACACACAGACAAGAAGGTGCCAAACCTCCCCTGCCCGCATGATTTGATGCCCATTATCTTTTACCATATAATCTCTAAATAAGCAAAATATGCCACCACCACTGTATACTAGGTTTGATAACCAATGTGGTAAAAATGTTTGCTATGTACTACTAGATTTTTGTAAACCTGAATATTACAATAAAGCAAAGTAGGGAAACAGAAACGTATTTCAACAATCCTTTAACTTTGCAAGATTTTTCTGCAGCAAAGGGGTCAATAGCTTTGTTATTTTCTATTGACAGTTTAGACAACTTTAAAAGCCTCATAGAATGAAAGTATGACTTTGAGCTTTGAAAATCCCCTTTTACCAACTGGCTTCAGATATTCCAAATATTTCCAAATATTCGAAGCACGACAGATATGTTGGTAAAACCTTCCGCTAAATGCTACTTAACAATGAATTTAAACACTCCAAAATGCTCCCCTAATTTCATTTTCAAGTTCTGGTGTAGACCAGGCATAGTTTTTGAAGATACAGTTGAGCATCATTGATTTCTTTCAAAATAATGCTACATAAGTACTATTATGCAGAGTAAAAAGTAACTCATTAGGGTTGCACCTGGCATCTTAGTTCTTCTAATGTTTTGATTATAACATCTGCGTGGTCAACATGCACATGAACTGCATCGTGCCAGTACATCCCATCTGTGTGTAGACTTAGAAAAAGATGTATACAACCTTTCTAAAAAATATTGTAGAATTGTGTGATGTACCAGCTGCATGTAGCTAAACGTAGTTAATAATTGTTGCAAGGGATGAAAAAGCATCCAGGGTTTATGTTATGCGCTTTTGCCCGGCCATTGTTGCTGAGTTGTCATACACTTGACCATAACAATTTTAGATGACAAAACCATCTGCAAGCAGTTTGTTACAAATTGCAGTTGTCATTTCTTCAGCAGTTTTGTCATACAATTTGAGGGAATCAATGAACATCAATAGCTACTTAGCAAATAACTTGCAACAACTTGTCGTCATGAGATATATCAGGTGTGCGATCAAATATGATAGAATGGTATTTTGCTTTCCTAATTTTTGCACTTAGAATGCACCTGATCTCTTGGTAACGTAATTAATCCATTTTGATTTAGGAGTACAGATACAAGCTTGTTTGGCTATCTGTGTGCATGTCTATTCATATGAAAAGGGGATCATAGGGGTCATACTTGGCACGCAATTTCATCACCTGGAGAACATTTTCAGAACTATTCTCATTCGAGTCCGTGTTTTCACTATGGAAAAAAAATAATGCAGTCAAGAATTCTCTTCCATGTTTGGTATAATTTGTGACATTTGTTTTGCAACACTGAATCAACAGTGAATTGGGTTTGCAGTCTCATATCTAATTGCTTCCATTCAATGAAAGACTGAATATGACGAGAACTTTGTGTTCCATTTACTCTTGGCTTAAGCCTGTGCCAGTTACTATGCCATGTTTTTTTTGTAAATTCTTTATTTTTACGTTTTCATGAGTTTTTCATGTGTGGGGGTTACAGAAAAGGAGAAGGGTTACAATGTATTACAAGAAGATGGGGTTACAATTTCAGATTTTTCATTGTTATTTTTGCATACATTCCTATTTTCTTTTATTTTATGTTATTTTTTGCTGTTATCATTCGTAAGTTGCCGTTACTCAGGGTTGGGAGTAACAAGGTAGGTAAAGGGAGTGGGGGTGTCTTCCCCGAGTAATGTAACTATGCCATGTTTTTAATGGGAGAAAACACTAACCATGTTCGTTAAAACTTTAAATGTTTTGTTTTTTTTGAGCATTTGGTAAAATCAATCATTAGACAATTATTTGCTATGACTGTTTGTTGGGAATGGGCCATTGCGATTTTGAACAGGCGGAGGCACTCTTTTGATTAACTGAACTGTTAAGTTGTCTTCAATCATCAACGTGAATGTGTTTAGATTAATTATAGTAAGGAAACTTTTTTTAATTCATTTTGTTCGAGGCATGATACATGAGTTTCAGCATTTGCGATATCAGTTTCGCTTGTCAAAATATTGCTACGCAAAGAACTAAATGTTAAATTTTTGTAAGATGCACAGTGTGCTTGTGAACACAGTTCCTTACAGACACTTTAAGACAATAGCTATTCTCCTATTTTTAATATGTTAGTTTAAAGAACAAAGGGACAGTATTGATTATCAGTAGAATTGCTTGCTTTAAAGAGAAACCAATCAAAGTGTATCTACTATTTAGTACCAAACATTAAACCACACAACTGCACTTGGAATTGAGTGGCTTAAAATGAAGAAGAAAATAAGCAAATGAGCTTATCATACATGTAACTGATTGTTAACACTAACTGATATATTTTTGTAAAGAATATATATTGAAGTATTTGTTAGCAACAAAAGTATTAGCCCTTGAAATTACTGCCACTGTCTGTGCCACAGGTGAATTATTATAGTAAACTAAAATTTAAAGTGCTTTTCAAAAGTTGCAAAACGACTTAAAACAAAAAAGGACCATATTTAATGTAAACTGCAACTACGGGTCTTATCTACCATCTTCAGGCTCAATTAAAGTAAATATTTTGTGTACTCAACCCCTGTGTGTGGCTTTATGTGGACATCAAGCCACTCAACTGCTTTGGTTGCACTCCCCCTCCATTTTTTTTTTCCTCCTGGGCAGCCGTACCATTGCCGTTACTATTGTGTAGAGAAAATAAAACCACTAAGCACTACAGAAGTATTGTAGCTAAACATCTATACCTACATTTGTGTCAGGATTATAGTTAATCCAGCACGCAGATTAGTATCACACCTATGACTAAGGATAACGTCTAACTGGACTTAGAATGGCCAGACTTAACGTACTGGAGAATAGTCAAAAATACTTGCCAATGTCAGGGACACCGAACGAGACACAGCGATGAGGAAAGCCGGAAGTCAAGGATACCAGAAATCAGGGAAGTCAAAACGAAGCCAAAGTCAAATACCATAAAAATGCAATCAGGAACACACTCTCAGATAACCAGCTAGTGGAAACCATGACAGGGCACTGACAAAAAGGTAAATTGGGTTTAAATAACCCTCCTTAGGCTGTAATTGGCTGTTTCAGACCTCTGACACCAAAACGTGCGTGCGCGTCTATGATGTGACGTCACACTCACGTTGGCATCATCTTTGATGTGGGCGGATGTAATTATCCTATTAAAACCGGAACCGCAGCCACCATCTCTAGGAATGCTGTACTCACTGGGGACGGGGATAGAAGGATAGAAGGATAGAAGGTCGGTCAGCGGTATGCCGCAACCAAGGTAAGTATTTGATTTTTTCTGTCGCCGTAGCTGCTATGTTTCCGTGCGGCCACGCAGACAGAATCACGGGGAGCCATGACAATTTGTTAGTGCACTTAAGAACCAGCATAAGCAAGAAAAAGATTCAGACTTGGATCTATAAGATCTACTAGTTTGGCTAGTCTGTTTTACTACTCTCACAGTAAGGAAAGAAATATAAAATGACAGCTCCGATGTATTCATTTTCCTGGCACAATGCCTTCAAAGTACCAACAATATTGGATACACCAGACCAGTCCTATGTTCACCATATGGATTCTGAAAATGGCCTTGATAATTCATATTTTATAAGCTTTTTAAAATCATAATAACTGGTTAAAAAGTTTTTCTAAATTAGTAATATGCAGAAGTCAGCATTACAGTCTGTGGGAATTTTTGTAAATACATTATTTTGAAGGTGTTTTATAACAGATTGGAATAATTTCTGATGCTGATTCAAACTAATTAAATTGAGACCTCAGCAAACCAACGTGGAGATTACGCACACAATTTCATAAAAAGTAGTGACAGATTTAGAGCTATTCAATAAATATAGACACAAGTAAATGTGATCGTAATGTCCCTTTTACCCAGAAATAAACATTTTAAAACTAAATCATGAAGATTATGTGTAATTATTAAATAATTTGATTATTATCTCCTTAGTGACTCTATAATTTCCCATTACTTCATGCTGTTCAAGTTTTTAATACTTTAGGACAGTATGGCATATCACTCCTTCTAAATACCTGCTGGTACCAAGGTGAGGAGACCCATGAATAACACTGTCGCGTATTACATAGTGGTATACTAAATGATGACCCCTGTGCTGCACTTAACCCTTTAAATCACTGTGGATATATGGAATAATCATGTCATTGATAAAAATTTTAATTAAAAGAGTGGGAGACTTGTGGGGTCTTTAACCCCTTAAGGACACATGACATGTCTGACATGTCATGATTCCCTTTTATTCCAGAAGTTTGGTCCTTAAGGGGTTAAAGGCTGCTGATGATTTCTTGCTGCATGCCTATTGCTAGCAGTGATCACTGCTGGCCTCTGCGTGCTGCCCAGTGCTGATTATTGTGTGATTAGCAAAGAGGGTATGATGTACATCAACAGAGAGAGAGATCATCCCTCTCATGATGTGATCACAGTAAGAAGTCCTTAAAGAGTGAGTTATGGGACATTCCTCTGCTGATGAATGCAATGATGTTTGCTGATAGAATCCCTCTGTTTTGGGTTAGGTTTGATAAAAGATTAGAGTAGGTAAATGGTTAGAGTTCTTGCATAATAAATACAGAGTATGTGAAACAGAATACTGAAATTGTTAATGTAGTTTCTTTTATTAAATCAAGCTGTTTTATTTTGCAGATGGTATGCCATTATGGTTGTATAGTTGCTGCTCTTTTGTCCAAAGAGCTACATGGGCCCAGACTATCAATAGGTGAAAATATGAAATTTGAAAATTTAAATTGGAATAGCTATAATTTGACCCTCTAACTTATCTTAAAGGTCTGCACTGTGAGTATTGCTGTACTTATGGGAAGTAGCAGAATGAAAATGTGGAATCTTTAGTCGCAAAATGCATATTTTCTTAAATTCCAATTTTATCATGAAATATGTGTATAAATAAATATAACCAATATAAATAGCAATGGTATGTGATTAAATTAATGTTTTAAAAGACATATGGCTCTTTTATTTATTTTTAATGAAATATAGAAAATAAACGTGTATATTTTAGTTTAGAATTTTGTGACTTCTATTAAATTTCTAGTTATAGTCTTAGCATATCATTAGTTTTAAAACCAGGGTGTTTTATGGAAACGAGCAGCGCGGAAGATGGGCCCAAGATGGTGCTCGGCGGCGGATTACAGGAAGCCCGGCAGCTCTTGAAATATCAGTTGAGGACCAGGACCTGCGCACACATTCTGCTCCAACTCCCCTCTTGAGCATACATGTTAGAAATGCTGCAAAAACTGGAGGCAAGAGTGGGGGAAATGAGGTACCGGCAATAGGGCATCATGTACAGGCCCTAGAGGAAGAGGGAGAAGCAACCTCAGCACAATGGGCGATATGGCAAGACACCTTTACAAAGCACTGCAAACAAAGCACTGCAATACCTCTATTGGAAATTGTAAGATGTGGACAACAGGGGGAGAAGGAATAACCTGCAGGTGCGAGGAGTACCAGAGGCCCTCAGTGGGACTACTGAGCAGGTGTTTGAAGTCTTAGACGCTGTTCAACCAGATTTTGCAACGCCTAAGGGACCCAAAAATACAATTTGATTGAACACACAAGGCCATGAGGCCTCGTGCACTAGCGCAGGACAAACCACAAGACCT
Source organism: Pelobates fuscus (assembly GCF_036172605.1). Classification (NCBI taxonomy): domain Eukaryota; kingdom Metazoa; phylum Chordata; class Amphibia; order Anura; family Pelobatidae; genus Pelobates; species Pelobates fuscus. The sequence continues at coordinate 197,663,310 of NC_086320.1, read as the reverse complement.
AATTTGCCGCCTCCATAACTACACTATCAAGGAGGATAATCTGAGACAGGCGAGATCACAGGCATCTATCTCCTCTCAAGGCAACCAGATGCTCATCTTCCCGGATCTGTCACAGGCCACCTTGCAAACATGCAGGGCACTCCGGACGATCACAAAGGCCCTTAACGATCGAGGCCTTAAGTACAGATGGAATTACTCATTTTCGCTGACAGTGACACACAACAGTAAACAGTATGAGATTGCGGCTCCGGCGGACATTCCAGCATTCCAGAGAGGGCTGAACTTGCCAGAGGAAAATGAGGATTGGACTAGACTTCAGACCACCAAGACCCCTCCCCACCCCAGAGAGTGAGATGGCATATGTCAACGAAAAAGAAACGAAGAACCACACCAGCAAGGACTTGGTGTCAGGTTCCTATTCTGACAAGCAAGACTTTTCTTTTTGTTGATACTGTTTCTTTAAAAACAAAGTTCCTGCACGGATTATTTTTTGCCACTCGTGGCCTCCTTTGCCTTTAGTTTGAACTCTCACCTTAGCATGCTCACCTGCCTGGACTAAATTGGGTTCCTACAAAAGGTAATGCCCAACTCATCACTTTGCTTTTACATTGAAGTTGATGTTCATACTGAAAAGATTTCCGATCCTGGTGAAACAACCTGTGACTTACCTTCATTGCTTCCAACCTGATTTGCTACAAACCCTGCTCCTTACCAACTTGGATTACCTGCAACTCTGTGTTATCCTGCCAGCCTGGTTTACTTCCAAACCTGCTCCATACAAACCTGTATTGCCCGCAACTCTGCTTTATCCTGCCTACCTGTTTAATACAAACCTGCCTAACTGCTATCTGGACATTGCTGCTTACTCTTATTTACAAGGACATGACACTTAGGCCACAACAATCAGGCACAGGAGACCTGAGCCACTGCAACAAATCATATCCTTTAATATTTAATGGCACACAGTGCCCAAGCACACTGAACACTGAGACCATAGCATCTTCCCATATGTAAATCATTTAAGTTGATGTGTTTTAGCCATTCATAATGCAGATCTATGTTTATCATTTGACTACATTTGTACCCCCTACCTGTCCATTTCTTTGGGTTACATGACCCCAAAATCCCTGGGAGATAGCTATAACCAGATGGGCAGTGGGAGGTTAGTTGTTATATAATTAGACCAAATACTCATGCTGTATAGCTATAAGTATGGTGTTACTACTGAGATACAGCAAAGCTAATTATCTGTTTAACTGAGACTCCGGATACGACCACAATATAAATGCAAGATAAGATACTAATGTTTAAAATATAGTATACTGTGACGGACCGACTGGCTCCCTGACCGGGTAACTCTGCCAATCGCTGCTTTCTAGTAATCCTTGAGTACCATAGGCACTGCACCAGACACCATAACCACCATAAACCCCACGAACTGCTGCAGCTTAGTTGGGGTCTCGCTGTCCTCCACCCACCCTGGACCCAACACCAGAATCCAGCTTCCAGTGGGTAGACCTCTCCTAGTCCAGAGAGCAAAGCAGGCTGCTCTTACAAGAGCAAGTGTAATCCCAGGGAGTATAGTGATTATAGCAATCCCCAGAGTGAATAAAGCTCTCCAATCCCCAAAACATGAGTCTAGACTTAATGAAGGACTAAAGCGTTCTGTTTAATGGGAGCCACACACGCCCTTTTATGTCAGTCCCCATACAAGGGGTTTCCTCAAACATATTCAAGGGGCATTCCCCACTTGACCTGAGAGTAGAATACTGCAAAAACATACACATGATAACATTGGCTCTCATATCCAGGATACTCCCATGCATAATCAGATAATCCCTCCTCTGTGCTTTAGAGATAATTGAGTCAGGTACTGTACTAAACTCAATTATCGCCAGGCACAGAAAATACACATTTTACAATACCCCAAAAGTACCCCCAAAACACATGGAAACCCCTGATAGCCCTGATCTGGGTGACCAACATATCCAAAAATCACCCAGATTAGGTCAGGGGTTCGGGATTTCCATGGAAGTGATAATTTGACCGACTGCACATGAGGCTCCTGCCCAAAACAGTTCAGGAGAATCAGGGCTTGCGGTGGTCTAGTTTGGCAGTTTAAAAACCAAACAAACTACTGAACATATTCAAGAGTCTTACCCTGGAGCTTGTTCGCCTTGTTCGTGGGAACGTGTCCGCTGAACAGTGCCCTTCTAAGTTGTGTAGAACTGAACGCAGCGTTGTTCGGGAGTTTCAGTGTCCGAAAACAGTTCCATTAACTCGACGACCAAACACCGCTGCCTGCGTTCACGGAAACAAGAGGGCCACCACCTCATGGCCGTTAATCGGAACAGCGGCCACCCAGGCCAACACTTAGAACACTGCGGTGGAAAATGTTACAAACTTTCAATTAGGCTTAACAAACTCCCGGGTGGTCTCTGGTCCGTGCACCTGTTTGGTTCCCGAACCAAATATAAAATCCCACAAACCAAGTCTGTTCACATAGTTTTTTTTTGTTTTTTGTTTTTTTAAAGGGCACATGGTCTTTTTGCAGGAGGCTGGCAAGCAGGCCTCTCCAAGGTTCCGTTCGTCACATATACTAGGTTACTTATGCATTCCCAGGCTGCAGGAGGCAAGCTGGGCCTTTGATAACCCGACGAGAGGTGAAAGGTTCATACTTACCGGCTTCATGAACCTGCGCAAGTATCGCACCATCTTCAGTCTGTTATTGATTTATGTTTTACCTGTATATAGTTAATTGTGCTTTGATCTACGTGGCCATGACGCTAGAAGTTACACAGGGTATGGGTTTAACTTGATGGCGGGGCATAATTTCGTGAAAGGGAATGACCTGAAATTAATCTCCATTAATGCTAGGGGCTTGAATATACTTTTGAGGGAGCTCCATAGACACCTAACAGACATCCACTTTACCCAAGAGACACACTTTAAGCAGGGGAACGCCCCAACACTACGGGCTGGGCATGTGTCCCCATCATTCTACAGCAATTATGCAGTGGATAGATCCAGAGGAGTAGCTATTCTAATTTCCTCTAGAGTATCATTTACCCCAACAGACAGTGTAAAAGACCCGCAAGGCCGATTTTTGTTTCCAAAGGGAATGATTCAAAATGTTTTATTCACCTTCGCAAATGTGTATGCTCCCAACACTAATCAAATCTGCTTTCTCAGGCGAACACTAGCGAAACTCATAGCCTTTGTGGGGAGGACATTGATGGTAGGGGGTGACTGAAACCTAACCCCGGTTTCACTTGATACCACCTCCCAAGGTAGGCACCACTTTAAACACCAATGTATCTTACTACACAACTTACTGCAGTCACATCAACTTATTGACAGTTAGCGCATGCTCCATCCGGAAGGAAGGGACGTCTCCTACTTCTCACACACAGCAAATGCTTATTCGCGCATAGATAGATTCTATATGTCACACAGGCACTTACAACTTCTAGCAGACGATAGTATAAGCACAATAACATGGTCCGACCATGCCCCCATTTTTCTCAATATCTCCCTACACTGAGACCCCCAAGCCAACCCCGATGGTGACATAATGAATCACTATTGGACAAAGAGAGGATGGTGGATGAGATTTATGTGACCCTGATTAATAATTAAATGTATTATTTTAAAGAAAACACCATGCAATCCTCATCAGCAGCATTGGTATGGAAGGCCCATAACGGGGTGATAAGAGGCATACTAATTAAATAGGGCCCTAGAATCAATGTGGCAAATTACTGGCAAGGGCACTATAGGCGAGAAGTCTTTCATTGCTAAGATTAAGGATAAGACGGAGTCCCAACAAAATAAAACTACAGACATAGCGGAGGCCTTTCGAGCTTTCTACCATGACTTGTATAATCTCCCAAGCCCACCGGTAACTGAAGTAGACCTCACCACCTACCTTAAAAATAATAAAACATATAATTTCAGCCAAGGACCAGAAGTTACTAGATAACCCACTTACTTTGGAGGAATTGGAGTAAGCTATTAGAACGCTACCTTCAGGGAAAAGCCCGAGCCTAGAAAGACTGACAGAAAGATATTATAAGCTATATATACCTAATCTTTCCACAAAATTTTGGGAGGCGCTGAATTCTATAGGGGGGACCGACCAACTTCCAACACCAATGTTGAGAGCCGCTATGTGTGAGCTATAGGACAATATCGCTCATTAATATGGATTTAAAATTATTTGCAAAGTTGTTGGTGGTTCGTCTCTGGTCCCTTTACTTGGATAGGTTCAGTCTGACCAGTCTGGCTTTTTCCCGGGCAGGGAGGCTAAGGACAATACGACAAAAATCATACATTTATTGCACGGGGCTAGAATAACTGACCATCACATGGCTTTGCTCGTAATTGATGCCGAAAAAGCGTTTGACAGACTGGATTAGCCCTATCTGTTTCCACATTAGAGGCACTGGGGCTTGGGACGAAGTACTGCATCTAGGTCAAGGCCCATCCACCACAGTTTGGGTTAATGGCCGAAACTCACAGCCATTCCCCATAGGGAATGGAACCCGTCAGGGATACCCTCTCTCCCCACTTCTGTTCATACTCACCATAGAACCATTACTTCATGCCATCTGAGCAATTGAGCACATCCATGGTTAGAAACACCAAGAGGCAGAGGTCAAGGCATCAGCGTTTGACGATGACGTCCTCATATCGGTAACTAGACAGACCCAGTTCTTCCCACATTGTACACGAACTGAAGAGGGTCTGTGCACTATTGGATTATGAAATAAATATTGACAACTGTGAGATACTGGGAATAGGAGTCCCTAGTGCTGCAAAAAAGGAAATTGCCAACACGTATGGTTTCCAATGGTCCAAAAAAGGTGTTAAATACCTGGGAGTTCATATCACCCCAACAACATCTACCCTGTATGAAACTAACTATTCTGCCCTACTGGAGCAGATCAAACAAGATTTGACAAAATTGGACTTACTACACTTATAGATGATGGGGAGATTTAATGTTATTTAAAAATGATGGCGTTACCGAAAATCTTATACCTTTTCCAAACACTGCCTATTCATATACCTAGCGTTTTCTTTAACGTAATGAGACGTATGTTCACATCCTATATATGGAACTCTAGACACCCTCTCATACAAAATCTTGACAGCCCCAGGGGACAGAGGAGGGTTGGGCCTACCCCACATCTACAACTATTATGTGGCTGCACTTTTGGTGTGTTTGAGGGAATGGACAAACAAACTTCAAGGGTTTGGTATGGCCTGGAACAGAGTTTTGTTAAAGTCCCTCTGATGACTCTGCCATGGCAAGCCTGTCAAATACATAAACTAGTACAGACATTCTACCCCTTAATAGGCAATATACTCCATATATGTAGAAAACATAAACAGTATGCAAACTGTCACTGGGAATCTCACCTTTATGCCCCCTAGCTAATAATCCCGATTTCCAGTGGGGCAAGGGCTGGAAATGGCCAAATGTCTACTAAAGAACGAAGCAGCCATGATTGGCTCAATACTCACAACAATACGATCCCTAACTTGGCTGAGCTTAGGAATAGTACGGCCCAGGCATCCATACTGGTTACGATGAAATACTCCCAACTAACCCTATACCTTAAGAGGCATGTCATAAGGACTTGGGAACAGCAGGACTTAACTCTATTTGAAGTTTACTGTACCAGTGGGAATAAAATGGTCAGACCGCTTTCACTGTGTTATAACCTCCTCCAAAGATCCAACCTAGAGAACAGCCCCACCACATTCTGGGTGAAATGGTGCTCTATACTAAGAATACAGATTGCTGACAAGGATTAGGAATATATAATGGGGCAAGTCATGGACTATTCTATCAGTATAGCTCGTAGGGATACCTTCTATAAAACAGTAGCCATGTGGTACAGAACACCATTCTTTTTACATGCAAACTTCACTAATGTAAGTATCAGGTGCTAGAGGTGCCAGATAGAAGAAGGCATGGTATACCACATTTGGTGGCAGTGCATGGTTTGTTTGAAAGTGTCGCCAGGAGAAAACCTCTTCTCTCTAAAATGAACTTGGCAGCACTACTTAGGTTTGAAAAGTTTCATCTGAATAAACCACAAGACTTCTTGAAAAATGTGCTTTAGAAATATGAGATCAAAGTGGAAATTTTTGGCCATAATGCACAGCACCACATTTGGTGAAAATCAAACACAAGATATCAGCACAAACACCTCATACCAACTGTCAAGCACGGTTGTGGAGGTGTGATGTTTTGCAGCCACAGGACTTGCGAACCTTTCAGTCATCGAGTCGACCATGAACTCCTCTGTATTCCTGTAGCACTTCTTACACAGTTCCTCGGGCTAACTGTGGTCATCTGCTACAGCAGTGTATGGCTTGAACATTCCTGCCTCCAAGCAGGCTGTGAGCAACTCAATCACTCCTGGCCCTGGGCAGGCCACATGTGCTGACTTTTATGATCGGTTGTGCAGACTGAGTAATATAGTGAAGAACGCAGCTCGAGTCACAAGCATGTTCTTAAAGGTGAAATAGAAGTCACATGTCAATTCCAGCTCCTATTGGTTCACATCATTCCGGCTCCCTTATTCACTCATGTTTTGGGATCGCAGGCATGACGTTGACCATACAAACGTAACATAAAGGTATTTAAACTTTCTTGGCCCTATCTTCTGTGCCCTATCGTGGTGTCTTTTTTCCAGTACCCCTCAGTGCATTTCTTGATTCATTGTGTATTATTCTGTTATTGGCCTTGGCTTTGTTACTTACCCTGTGTTTATCTTTACCCTTGCCTGTGTTGTCTGCCTATATGACTAATTACCATGTACCTGACTGGCTAGTTCTTGTTTTCACTGACATCGGCTTGTATTTTGACTATGCCTTTCTCTCTGTCTAACATTAAGTCTGGCCTCTGTAAGGCATGGTAATAAGTGTTTTTTCCTTTATCTATTTCCTTGCTAGCCTAAACTCTGCGCATTGGAGTTTTGTGACAATACCAAAGCAGTCTATAGTCAATTGTGAAGCCATCTGTTCGACAGCTAAAGCAAGGCTGAAAGTGGTGTGGTAAAGATGCCTCTGCCACGTGTTCCTGGAGGGGCCTGCTGGCTAGCCTCCTGCCCAAAGACTATGGGTCATGTAAAAAGACATGCTAAAAGTTGACTTCCATGGAAAATCCGAACCACTGAACCGATCTGAGTGATTTTTGGATATGATGGTTATTCAGATCAGGGTTATCCAGTGACGCAACTCTTGAGGGGTTTCCATGGATTTGGGGGGTACTTTTGGGGTGTGAAATTGTGTGTTTTTCTGTACCTGCAGATGATTGAGTTTGTACAGTTCTTCACCCAATTATCTCTCAGGCACCGAGGAGGAGTATGTTGAATGTATTGCTTGTATGTGCCTCCCCCTTTTTCTTGTCCTATTGTTTCCCCAGCAGGGCGTTATTCCAGGGACACTGCCAGACCAGTTTAAACTAGCTGCTTTGTTCCTCCTCAATCTCCCATCAGCCCTTGCTATTGTCTGACCCCACCCTTCCTTGTACTATAGTGCTCTGTGTACCCTATCGTATGTAAAAAAGGCTGTTGGGGATTAAAATGTATGTATAAATTGTGAGTGTTTGCCTGCATTAAACAGTCTACTCCCAGTATTAAGCCTTGGCTCATGTGTGGGGGGAACAGCTATACTTGCTACACCTGCTATACTCTCTAGAGGAGAGGTCTACCCACTGGGAGCTGGATCCAGGACTTGGGTCCACGGTGGACAGAGAGGGCGAGACCCCAGCCAAGCTGCGGCGGGTAGGTGCTGGAAGTGCTTATGGTGTCCCGCTGCAGTGCTTATAGTACTTGGTGATTACTACGAAGCGTGAATTGCGGAGGTACCCGGTCCACCACAAATGGGTCATGCAACAGGACAATGATTCCAAGTACACCAGCAATTTTAAAACAGCATAGCTGAAAAAGAATTGAATCCAAGTGTAGCAATGGCCAAGTCAAAGTCCACCTCAACCCAATTGAAATGCTGTGGTGGGACCTCAAGAAAGCATAAACACATTAATAAACTTGAGCAATGATGTAAAGAAGAGTGTGCCAAATTCCTCCACAATGATGTGAGAGACTGATAAAATAATAGTGAAAACGATTACGTCAAGTTATTGCTGCCAGAAGGTGGTTCTACTTCGTTTTTCACACATGGCTTCTCTATGTAAAACCATAGAATTTAAAGTGTGTACTTTTTTCATGAATATATATATAAAGTCTTGCACTCACTGTCTTTTCAGGCTTAAACATTTTCAATCTTTCTTGTTGAATTTCCTTACCATAGGATCGACGTTTCAGCCCTCGTTCAAGGCTTTCATCAGGATCAATGAAATGTCGATCCTGTTTTATGGATATACAATTTACATTACATTTATATTAATATATATATATATATATATATATATATATATATGAGAGAGAGCTATTAAATACGATGTATAATTTTTAGATTAAGTTTTATGTCTGCAATGTCCAGGCATAAAATTCATTAAACATACTTTAGCTATTGTTTACTTTTTTTGGAGTGGAATGGGGCACATTAGTATTTTATTCCTACAAGCACCTAACATGTCATTGTTGCCCTGGTTTTTAGGAATCCTAACAACTGTAGGTCTTTATTTTAGTGACTAGTGTTTGGCCTGAATTAGTGGAGACTACTGTAACCATGGCTGGTTCCCTTATTTACCACTATAACGTCTTAAAGCATAGAACTTAGCAAGGCTAACAATACAGATATATTTTAGCCATAATATTATATAGTTAGTTAGAGATCCTCCATTTAAAATATATAAATAATTGAGAATACAATTTGCAATATCTTAATAGATTAACATACCCTCCTGAACATGTCATCATGTCAGCCTCTGTCATTTTAAGATGGAGCAGCGTCTGTCTCCAAATCTCTCCGCTCTCTGTTAACATTTAAAAGGTACACATATTTATACCTTAGGTGTCTTCCTTTTAGGGTTACCGTAGTTCATATATGAAAAAGTAACACTTCTTTTGTTTTTGTTCATTCTAAGGACCTCCCTTAACTTGGCAAAAATACAAGGCCATAGAAACATAAGGGTGCACACGTCATGGGAAATTCCCTAACTTAAGACAAGATGGCATCTTAAAGTCTGAACATCTTTGTAACGGATACCCTATACTCCAGCTGAGTATATCCGTGTAGAATCACCCAAAATCCAATTGTAGCTGAAGGTGTAGTGAATTATAGCTCCCAATCCCCCAAATATGAGCCAAGACTTCATGAAGGGGTAAAACGATCTGTTTAATGGTGGCCACAGCTTGGCCTTTTATGCAAGTCCTCCAGCAAGGGATACTCCCACATGGACCTTGTGGAGGACTGGGACACAATTACAGTAGCCAATCAACATACAGTCACAATGTAAAACACTCCCACATAAACAGTAAAATTCCTCCTCTCTATCCTGGAGATAATTGGGTTAAGTGGCCATAGTAAACTCAATTATCTCCAGGTACAGAAAATATTTCCAAGTTATAACTTTCCCAAAACACATTAAAATACATAAATCATCTTTCACAAAACTGAACCCCCATATTCGACATATCTCCAGATAGCTTGGATCTGAACGCTCAATATATCCGAAAAGCGCTCAGATCCCACGAACATAGTCGAATCGCCATGGAGTTAAAGGGTTTTCACGGACTGTTCTGAATAAGTCTGTCCAGAATTAGTTCCATGCTTTTAGCTATAAGGGTCGGTCTAGTTCGTGAGTTTTTAGCCAAATGGAAAGTGGAGAAATAAACAAAAGGATGAATGCATCTCCTGGCTCATAATATAGCATAGTTCGGTAGATTTAGTTGAACAAACCGTCGAACCAGGTTCTCCTAGCTTGCCGCAGATGGAAGCAGGCATTCGTGGGTTTTGACCAGTGTTCGGGTCGTCGAGTAACCGTCTCAGAGTTCCATGCATTCGACGACCAAGTCCCGCTGCCTGCGTTCGTGCGACAAGATGCCTGCCGTTATTGGAGTTATTGTTCGTTTATAGACTGGTTAGACTTGTGCACAGTGGAAAAAGTATTTAAGGCCAACTCAAATCAACTGGGAAAAAAAGTGAATTGGTCGAAAGATTTTGATAAATCCATCTTGCACCTTGGAGTTTCAGAATTTAGACGATGCACCAATTGTACATAATTTGGATACATTGCAATTTGCATGAAATAAATACACAAGTCTAGTACATAGGCTATGGGATTACTGTGAGGTGAATTAATGTTTGCTCTGATTATGCTCTGAATAAGTACTGAATGTAAAGAATCTGAGCAAACATACTGTTATCAATCAAGTGTCTGAAACTAGATTATGAGGATTCACATTCATTATACCATGTAGTCGTTTATAAATTAAAATGTATTAAATTTGTTGAATGTGCATTTACAAAAGCTTCAGTAGACAGTGAAACTTTAATTTAACTGGAAACTGTGCATATTTTCCAGAACAGAACTCTTTTTAATCTTCAATATCACTTTGATCATACAGGTCCCATTTTAAAAAAAATATTTTTCAAAATGTAAAAAATAGTTTGCAATATCTAAATCATGTAGTGTGAAAGCTATACATTTTTGTGGAATTGTTTAATGTCAAATACTGTAGTTTTCAAATCTCCCAGCATATCACAATCATTTTTATAACGCAAAAAAAAGACAAAACTGTTAATTTGTCCTTTCCATTACATTTTTAATAGCAGACATTTCCAGAAAAAAAAAAAAAAACGAGTAGTAATTACAATTTTTTTTTTTCAAATTAAAATTTGCAGAGTACCCAATGGCTTTTTTTGATGTAAAAGCACAAATTGCATAGTACTAATTGAATATATTCAATTGCTCTTTATATGTTACTGTCATATTTCCTTTGTATAGTCTGCACAATATGACACTGTTTACTACTAATTTGCAATTTCATAGCTTTGCTTATTAAGAGTAGTGCACAACCTTCTTAGTGCATAGTTTTCCTGAAATTCTAAATAAACCATGAATTAATTTTACGTGAAACTAGCTTTTTTTTTAATTTAAAAGACAAAAAACAAATAGCACCTTTTCAATGTGATCATGAACCAAGGCATTTAACAGATTTACACTGAGGATACACTGATATATATTTTCGAAGATGCATTTCATTTACACTGATCAGCCACAACATTAAAATTACCTGTATGATATAGTGTAGTTCCCCTGTGTGCTGCCAAACCAGTGTTAATTTTGTCGACTAACAATTTTAGTCGACTAACATTTTTGAGATTTAGTCTACTAAAACTAGACTAGAACTGAAATAATTCAGATGACTAAAATATGACTAAAACTAAAATAATTTTTTAGTCAAAAGACTATGACTAAAACTAAATAGAAATTTGCCGCCAAAATTAACACTGCACAGAGCGACTGTGGAAGGAGCAAAAAAAACACATCCCACAGACCAGGGCTTGGGAGAGAGACACCTAGAAGGGCTGGGAGGACACAAAGAGAAACAGAGGGGCTGGGAAATAGGCAAAAGAGACAGAGGAAGTGAATACAAGTCACTTCCTCCCAGCTTACGAAAGAGCCACACAGAATGGAGGACTGGAGAGGAAGGAGACAGAGAGCCAGGACGTGGGAGAATGGAGAGCAGACTCCCATCACACACAACCAGAGGCCACTGGGCCACAGGGATGCCACCCTCGAGCACAAAAATGGTATGGAAGCAGCGAGTGGCTAAAAAAAATAATGAGATCTTTGTATGTATATGTTGTTATCTGTTTGCATGTGTTATCTCTTTTGGAGTAACTTCTGGAGTTCTGTAAGAACAATATCCCTTTTTGCACCAGCATCTGGAAAACTGTAACTAACAGAAGTAGATCATCCAGGTAATTAAACAAAGAGATGTTCTAGATTATATTTGCTATAAGCTCAACCAGTACCCTTGAAAATGTTCTGGGGTTATATTGAGGCCATTTGGAAATTTGGAAAATTATCTCCTATAGAAAATCTGAGATAATGCTGATGATCTAGGGCTATTGGGATGTGATAGTATGCATCACTGACATCTATACATACTAGCAAATTTTTGATATTAAGCCTCTTATTAACCTTTCTCATGTTCAGTATATGTCTCCACGTGCCTCCGCTATTCTGCATCTCGTCTTGTGGAATTTGAGCCGATTCCTTACATATTCTTTTAGTGCTATTCATTTTGGTTCGTCTGTCAGAATTTGTGTAGATAGAAAGATTCCTCTTGGTCTTCGAAGAAACTGCAGTCTCTAACTCATCTGGTCTATCGATACTACCCAGGTATCTCTGAACACAGAATGTCATGCTCCTACTTCTGGCAGACAGTCATATGGTCTTTCTTGAAGGGCAGTTCCCCAGAGAGGAAATCCTAGATAAAAATTAAGCCTTTATTACAATTAAATTAAAATCTAGTATCAGTGAGTATACTGATTTCTATCTAGTGTGGTTACTCAATTCCTGATTGCAATGGGCTCATGTTTTTTGGCTCAGTTGACATTGATTACTATTGTATTGATTAGCACAAAAATAACTTGTTTGTTTGCAGCATCTCTAACTGAGTTTGTGAATTTATGTTGGATGTTCCTGATGTGTCATCTTGAATAACTGCTCTATCAAAAAATATAAATTATTTAATAAAAAAAATAATACACGTTGCTTTTTGCTGCCCAACTTTTCAATTCACCATAAATAATGTTCTAGTGATCTCCAATTAATTTGCTAACTTGCTGTAATTCTTAATAAACAACAAAGGTAAGGTTCTTTTCCCTATAATTTCATTTAATAATTAGTGCAACTAAAACAAATATAAAATAAACTTGTTCTTCCCTTTGTATGTCATAGTGTGTTCCCTAAATTAAATATTTATTTCATTCCAATAGAGCCATCTGATACTAATGTATACTCATATGTCTGCTTATAAAATAGACATTCGTTTTCATTTTTATTTTATTGTTTTCATTCATTGTTTAGAATTTTGTAAGCATGCAAAGCTCTCAAATAATGAGATCAAGAACATAGTAATCGAAGGTCAGTTCATGGTAGAAACAGCAGTTGGTGTAAAAAAGAGAGGGAAGAGATACAGGAAATAAAAAAAAATCCTTTATAATACCACTGCAACTTGAAAATTTAAAATAAGTCCTATAAAATCCCAAAGCATGTTGAATATATAAAAATGTCTGTAACAAGAACTATACTGGAATTCCAGAATATGTCCCTGAATTTGTCACGCCTAACAGATTCAAGAACAGTATGTTAACAATTCAGATGGTTAGATCAATATCTACATTCCAAATGTGGTGTAAAATGAAGAAAATCCATTATCTAGCAAGTTGAGCTCACACACTTTTTATGGTTAAATGCACAGCAAAGGGCTTCCTTAAGTTTATAAAGCAAGATAATCAAATATGGCTGGATAACTATAGTATTCTTGGTTAAAGATAAACATGTCAAATGTAACCTTATCCTAAAGCATTAAATTAAATGTGAGTAATATTCTTCTTACCGCAGAGATGAGCAGAGGAATTGAGATACCCCTAAATTTACCATTTCGAAAGATGAACGTTTGAACTGCATCATATATGTTCATTCTGCAAAGTCCAGTTTAAATGCCACAAATATTAAGGCAAATGTTGCAGCTTTACTGACCTTTAAATAACTCATGTTATAGAACAGTGATCAAAGTTTCATTCTCAGTAATTACTTATCAAGACACATTGTATTAGAAATTATATAAATCAAAAAAGTGAAAGAGAGAGTGAAATATTAACTTATAGTTAATAAATATATTTAACTCTGAAAGTCACTTTTTTTTCCTTGGAAGAATGAAGGAACATTTTTTTAAAACCGAAAATGCAATCTTAAAGCAGAACATTTTGTTTTGCATTTGACACAATAACCAACTGATAGGGAGATTCACTTTATTCACAATTAATCACAAAACAAACAACTGATGCAATGGGCAAGAATGTTTGCTTTGATTTGTGTTTTAGAGTTCCACACCTGGCATCAGGACAGAGGAGGATGGAATGGAGAAAAAGCAGAGGTACTTTTTTTTTTTTTTTAAATAAACAGCTTAGTTTGCCTTGATGGACAATACGCCTGCCCAATCATGTAGGCTATATCTCTTCTCTGATCAAGACTTGAAAAAATGTGCACAGCCACTAAATGTTCATTGTATTCACTATTCAAATGACAATGACCAACACAGGAAAAAAGGAAAATAGTAAAGCAATCTATATTCCAAATATGATTATTCCAGACACTTTGACTGCAGCTATTAAGGCAAACAGTGAACATCCGTTATTATATGCTTTACACTTGCTGTGACTATGTGGGAGTGGGACTGTGGGAGAACCATTGACCCAAGTGTGATACTAGGTTTACCTCACTAGCCAATGCCAGTGGCACCTGAGTGGGAAATACGAAATACCCTGTTTCATTGATTCTAGTGTGAGATATTGATATTTAGGTTAGTGCTGTGCCTGATGCTCACCACTTCCATTTCTCACCAACCTGCTATAACCAATTTACAGTTTGAAAATTCTGTCTTAAGTATTTGTAGAAAATATTTTTCCTTTTGGGTGGTGGAGTTCCCTTTTACTAACTACTGCCACATTGGCATTCACAGCCTGTTTAATTTATTTAGACTGGTAGATATGGTCAGTGCTGTGCCTACTGCTTGCCACTGCCACTAACATCAACTTGGAATCACCAATGTACAGTTTGACAGATTATTTTAATTTATAAGTGTTAGTAGAAAGCAAATCTCTTTTTGGTGAAGTGTATTGCCCAGTACAGTTTGATATATATGAATATGGGTGGGTGGGGGGAGGGGTGTTCCCAAATCTGCCATCAACATTAGTGTCAATGCCTCTAAAAGTTTGGCCACCTCTTCCTCAGCCATAAGGATTGCTGTCACATTCACCACTGGTTTCTACACCATCACTACTATTAGCAATATTCAGTGTAGACTGTAAAGGGTTTAGCAGCATGGCTGTTATGTTTCAATCACCATCCAGATGCAATTGTTTTATTTTTAAACCCTTTCATTATGCAAAAGCTTGTGCTGCTACTTCCACTGGCACTGGTTCTTTCTACCACAGCTAGTCCAAGCATTATACATTCTTGGAGACCCCAAGATTCAATTAAGGAAGAGTGCAGCATAGTATACTTAGTGGGGCCATCAGAGTCACTCTTTAGTGAAGAGGTGGATCAAAGTAACAATGTTTTCTCCGAAATTTTTATTTTTTATTTCAATTTTTTTTATTGTTTCAAAAGGCATAAAATAATGCAGGTACAGAAAGAAAAAGGGTATTGCAGGGGTAAAAACACAGGGCAATTATACATTGATTTCAATTTGTTACAGAGAATGGAAAATCACCATACAGCTTAGTCTGTTTATGCTACCTTGTCCGTCCTACTACAGCCGGATCCTGTTCTTTTGTGGGTGGAGAATATGTCTACTGAACCCTTCATGGACCCCAGCTGTGTGTGTAGGTCTATAGTGTAGCTACATAGGTAATACATATAACAGCAACTTGTGTCAATCAAGTCTATCAGTCGGTGATGTTCGCCACAGGGGTTAAGCGGGAAGTGAACTCAAGAGTGGGGGGTAATCAGGAAAAGGGGGAAAAGAAGGGAACATTCCTGCAGGTTACAAGCTTCTGTGATCAATGGGACAATCTTTTCTATGACTAAACGTATTTCCAGTATTGCCTAATGTACTTGCAGAACCACCAAATGTGTTTGATATCCACCTGCTAGTTGTCAAATCTCCAGCATTTATCGCTGATCATTGACCAGTAGGTATGTAACTGAAATGGGGTCCTATACCATCCTGTGATCCTTTTATAAAAGGTCTCCTTTCTGGAGATATTGACTGGGGTTTTCATCCCTGTTTTAAGGCTATGTGTGACGGACCGCCTGGCACCCCGACCGGGTACCTCCATCAATCGCTGCTTCCTAGTACTGATGAGTACCATAAGCACTGCACTGGAACACCATAACCACCATAAACCCCATGAACCACCGCAGCTTGGTTGGGGTCTTGCCGTCCTCCACCCATCCTGGACCCTAGACCAGGATCCAGCTTCCAGTTGGTAGGGCTCTCTTAGTCCCGAGAGCGTAGCAGGAACAGCTCTTACAAGTGCTTAGTGAATATACTCAGGGGAATATAGTGATTATAGCAATCCCCAGAGTGTCCAATCCCCCAAACATGAGCCAAGACTTCATGAAGGTGCACGATGATCTGAGAGTTTAATGGCACAGGTTGGATTTTTATACAACTTTTCAGGCCAGAGGAACACCCACTGGACCTGATGGGGCACAAGACACAAATTGTAAAGACCAATAGAAACAATGCAACAATGCCTGACACTCCCACATACAGCACACAATCCCTCCCCTCTTCCTGTGATACAATTAAGGTAGATAATGTATTAACGTAATTATCCCCAAGCATAAACACATATTTTACAAAACCCCCAAAGTACCCCAAAATACAACATACCCCCTGATAGCCCTGATCTGGGTGAACAACATATCCAAAAATCACCCAGATCAGAGCAGGGGTTCAGGAATTTCCTGTAAGTCTTATTTTTGACCCACCGTGCACATGGCCCAATGCCCAAAACAGTTCCAGAGAACTAGGACTAATGGTCTGTCTCTCTGTCTGGAGTACAAAAGTACATACTTCACATGAACAGAGCCTTTTAAAGTGCATTGGGCAATGTATATTGCAGGGCCCATAGTCCTGAGGCAATAGGCTGGCCAGCAGGTCCCTCCAAGAACCCTTGACTAGGTTCAGTTTGTCACAGGGCCATAATCACAGGGTAGGACGCTGGCAAACAGGCCCCCTCCAAAAGCCAGTGACCAGGTTACTTTTGTCACAATATGTATCACGATCTTATCTGTCATGTGAATGTGTAAGTCCCGCATCCATTTTTGCTTAAAGGAAATCTTGTGTTGCTCCATGGAGCCTGCTTGGAGTATGTGATATATTTTGGATAGTGGGCATGTATGGTCACTACCTGAGCTGCATATTAGCTCAAAGGGAATTTTGTCTCTGACTTGCTAGTGGGGAAATACATTTCTGTGCAATATTTTTTTTTAGTTGAGAGCATCCCATGACATCTAATAGCGTCGCCCTCTGTCTAGTTTTCTAAAATCTCATATTTCAGGAGGGTCGTCTTCCAACAGAACCTTGGTTAGGTCAGGGTTAGTGTCTCCTGTTAAGCGTGCTAATATTGTGGGTCCCTGTCTGTTGTTGAAATCAGGGTTCGCAGCCAGTTGAAAGAACCGAGACAGACCTGGGGCCAGGTTTCATGCGTTTTTTGTGGTGTCTTCACACACGTAGTATGTGTTGTGTTAATGGGTGGATGAGATATTGCACAGTTGGCATTTTTGCCAGGGGAGTGTATGTAAAGGCACCCTTGCAAAGCTCAGTTCCAGGCCATAACAGGATTTATTTATTTGTGTGAGCAGATATTTGTACATATGCGGCAAGCCTAGACCTCGTCTGCCAATGTTTGACATCAAACTGTTATAAGCCAGTCGCGCAGTGTTATTGCCCCAAACATAGGACATGAAAGTTGTTCTTTCCAATTTATGTTGTTGTTGGTAGTGATGAATCCAGTAATAAAAAATCTGTTTTCCACAGTACTCAACTATGAGTATGATGAGCCAGAGGAAATAGAAGAGGAGAGTCTGGAGAGGACACGCCAAAGTCCATTATTTTCTCCGTTAGCTAATGTGCACTATCCTCCGGCATCTTCTTCATCATCTCTAAGTCTCATCTAATCTCATCCAACAGAGAAAGTATTAGTATCAGCTGCACCTCCTACCACTCAGCTGTGTTCACTCACTCTCATTGTTACCATTGTCACCAACACCAATTCCACCACTATCAACATCAGCAGACCACAATCAACATGTCAGTATAGTACAGATTCCCAAAATGCATGTATAAAACAGCTTAGAGGACAGTATCAGGGGTTATTCCCTTGCAATATATTGGCTACATAAAAAAAAAATTGATTACAGTATCATTCTCGATGCTGAAACTGAATGCAGCATTTTGATTTTGGTGCTAGATCAAGGGAAGACTACCAATTTTGATACATTTATGTCATACTGCATCTCTATTTTATCAAAGACCATATGATATTGCATTAAGTGATGCTGGTATGGGATACAGTGCAAATGTGAGGAGCTATCTAGTGGGTACCCTGATACAACAGGCTAGTGATGTGGCAGCTTCCAGGGACACCAACACAAAGACATTAGTTGGGGGAGATTGATTTGTAATGTCACTAGTGCCAGTTTGAAGCAACATCTGAAAAGGCACTACCAGTCTGTAAGAAGTAGAACAAGAAAGTACTAGAAAAGGCAGCAGGTCCAGTGATGATGTATCTGAATCTGCATAGTTGTCAACTACTTCTAGTAGTTCTCCACTACTAATACTACTACCACCCTTAAGCACAGCAGGGGATTAATGAGGATAGTTGGCTTGGTTATGGATAGAAATTATTTAACATGGTTTCATAACTGCTTCAGAAGTCTACTCCTGCATGAAAAAAGGAGGCCTAAAGTAGCAAGAGAAAGGATAAATTCAGTGAAGCCAGGGATGTCTTTATCGTGGGGTAAACGCTGGGGTGGCCCAAAGCAAATGCCCCATGGTTCTGCTGACCGCAACTGGTTGTTGTCAGTACCGGAACTACCACCAGTGCAGCCTGTTTGAAGGGTACACATGCTGAAGGGTCCCATCAGGTGGCCCATTAACTTAGTACCATCTGATGGCAATTTGTCCTCAGGGGCTGGTCAGTGCTGCAGTCCTTTAATAGCATGACTTTCATGATTACAGTGCTGGGGGGAAGTGACAGCCATCACTTCCTTTTGTGGATTGGCAAATGGTAGATCCCCAGCTGGCAAAGCATTGTGTGAAACAAAGCATAAACAAATGAAAAAGATAGGCACTTTTGGGAGTTAGGGTGGAGGGCATGATTGCATGCCAGAGAGAAATGGGGGGGGGGGGGGGGGGAGGAAATGCAGGGGACCCAAGCAAATGCTAGCTCAAGGTACAATACTTTTAAAGTAAAGCTGGACTAGTGGTGTTGGTAGACAGTCTGCCATACATTTGACAGACTTCACTCTTTCCTCCTCCATCACTGGATAATTGCACCAGTGACAACATGTGCTCTGGTGCTGACATTTCAACTTTTGAGGTCTCTGCTCAGCTGTATACTTCTTCTCCTTACCTATCACTATATCTCTGATCTGAATGAAATTATATAGGGGATTTACTCAACTTTTGCACAAAAGCTTTAAGTAGAAGAAATTGCTGACACCGTACTTTAATTTGGGAAGCACAACTCAACTTTTGCTCATTATTGATAGTTAATACAATGTTAAACAAAAATGTGCACATTTGCAGTGATGTTACTACCGCAAAGGATTCTCGGTGGGCATATGCAAATTAGTTTAACAAAGAATCAAATTATTGCCTCGTTCCATTATAAACATGGATTCCTTGTTAAACTAATTTGCATATGCTCACCCATAATCCTTTGCGGTAGTAACCTAACTGCAGATTTGTGATTTCTGTGGGAAAAGCAAGTCTTATGGCTTGACTGGTGTGCAGATTTTTGTTAAACATTGTATTAACTATTGACAGACTTCAGGTGGAAGGGTTTTTTAATCACAATTTTTTCCCCACCATAACCTTTTTGGTTTTGACTAATTATTGCTATAGAGTTAATGTACAGGGACTGCAATTTGTTGTTGTAATAAATAGGTTGATCGAGTGTATTGTAGTTCATAGCAAACATAGGAGAAGCTAAATGTCTGCTCTTCTTCTTTTGGGTGCTTGGTGGTTAGCTTCGCTTTGCTGCAGTATAGATCAAGATATAAATATAATTATTGAGAAAGCATCGCTTACATGAATTTTGCTGAAAATTTAATTTTTACTTTAATATGGAATTATTTATGTGGTGGTCCTTTTACATCCGTGTATGTATATTTTTGGAAGTGGATGAGTTAAATATTGCTCTTACTTTTGTGTCATCGTTTATGTTTTAGAATTTTTTCTAAGATAATGTAAGGACCAAACATTATGGCAGAATATAAATCTAGTAAAGATATTTGTAGTACACAAAATGACTATAAAAACTTCAAACAAAGGATTTTACTTAATGTGCTTATTGAAAATGATACTTATTTACCTCATTCAACATTAATCATAACATGGAGGTGTCATTCATAAATAGATGTTGTCTGTAATTGTCTAAGGCAATATATCCATAAACATCTTTCAACTATTCATGTGTCATACATTAGTATGAATGCAACATTATTTATATATTTTTTATGCTTTTATAACTCATCTATACTTTTCCTGGTCACATCAAATTATTATTCTGAAAGTATAACACAAGCCAGGGATTTTTTATATCTCTTTCACTTATTTATTCCTTGCATCTGTGTGGCCTAACAAAACATGATTAAAGTCTGGATGTTGAGTATCCTAAAACCTGTTAAAAAAAATGAGACTCTGCACACCAACAAACATTGAATGCATTTGGTTTGGGCCTGATTAATATGCTGTATTTTTGTATGCTCAGACCTTCTTAGTTATCTCTCCATAAAAAATAAAGTTATTTTTAGAAAGCTGTGCCATAAACCTGAATCCTTAGACACGGGCCCTCACTCCAAATACTTACCTATTAAATGTGTGCATACAGCTTACTGACAGCTTAACTACCAACTTTTCAAGCATGGGCATCCGCAGGGGATTGAAAATACAGTGCAATACCGGCGCCAGACAGTAGGTAGCGCTGTGGATGGAGAGAGACAGGGATAGGAAGCTACATCTTATCCCTGCTTCTCTCTCCTGACTGAATCTGCAGAGGAGCAGCACAGAGTGCAGCCAGCAACCTACAGATCAGGGAAGTGAGGCATGGGGGGGGGGGGGGGGGGGCGGGGGGGATTAAGATGGCCTATAGATCAGGGAAGTGAGGCAGGGGGGAGGGTGAGATGGCCTATAGATCAGGGAAGTGAGGCAGGGGGGAGGGTGAGATGGCCTATAGATCAGGGAAGTGAGGCGGGGGGGGGGGGGGAGGCAGCCTGCAGGAAGGGACATCAAGGAGCACAAAAGGTAAAGTAGGAGAAGGAGTACAAAGGAACAGAAATGAGCAGAGTAAGGGGCAGCAAGGAGCAGGAAGGGGCAGGAATGGTCAGCAAGGAGCACAAAAGGTAAAGTAGGAGAAGGAACAGAAAGGAGCAGGAAGGGACATCAAGGAGCAGAAAGGGTCAGCAATGAGCTGGAAGGGGCAGAAGTAGCACAAATGTGAAGTAGGACAAGGGTCTGCAAGGGACAGCAAGGAGAAGGAAGGGACAGAAGGAGCAGAAGGGTAAATGAGCAGAAATAATCAGAAGGAGCACAAAGGTAAAGTAGGAGAAGGAGCAGAAAGGGTCTGCAAGGATAAACAATATAAAAATAGGTATAAGAAAATATATTATCAGAAAAGGGCAGCTACATACAACAGCAAGCTACTTAAATGATTAATTGACTCAGAAAAAAGAAAGTGGTATGTGCGCTCCTAATTATGAAACAATAAAAATAAGATAAATAAAGTAAATATAAATCTTTAATGATGACTTATTAAAAACTCATAAAATGTTGTCAGGCTGTTTCACATCCTTAATAATTTATAAACCCAGAATGTATTACTCAAAAAAGAGTTACAGACGGTTATAAAAAATGGATATAGGAAGATATGGCAAAAATGTGCAACAATTATAAACTCTGTGTAGTATCCATACAAAAAACGTAAACAGTTGATATAATGAGTAGCAAATATACCAAAGACAGTATATAAACAGACATTGTAAACAATAAAAATATTAATATATGTCCACAATATTTGCCTATAGGTAGATGGACATTATACACAATAAAGAAAATAACCAAAGAAAATAAAAAATATATTTAAAAAATATAAATAAAGTGTACCTGACCTCGGTGTAGGCCCCCACCAGAGATAAAACTCTAAATAAATCCAAACAAAGGAATAACCAGATGAACCTGCACACCACTTGGATGGACAGGTAATGGAAAGCAGCAAATACCATAAAGGCAAACAGATGCACTTTATCTTGATACCGCGGTCGGGATCTTCAAAAAAGACTGCGGTATTAACTAGATGATAGAGAACCAAGGACGTACGGTAATACCTGTAGATGAAGGCTGTTCACAAAATGGTGAAGTCTTCGTCAAACTACTGCGGTCAGGATCTTCACAAAAGCCCGTGGTAATAGGATGTAGGGTGCCAGCCTGATGGTGGGTTCAAATGGAGATAAGGAAACAGCCGATAAGGGTGTGTGCATAGGTCAACGCGTTTTGTCCCACCTATGGAACTTTTTCAAGAAAACTTGATGCTATAGACCCAGGGTTTAAATATCCTATCAAATTGAAACCAGAGAGCAAACGGGAAAACCCGAACTGGATATATATATTAAATTGAAAGATACTAACGGAAGTAAAACCTCACATATTAAAAATATAAAGACAACAAACATGGATAATGGCAATAGTAGACATGATAATGATGACTATATACCCACAATAATTCATGTCCCTGAATTCTTTAGAGTATACCATTATTTTCAAGATGATAATTGTGAACACATTAAGACCAATTGGAGGAGGGTCACAATATACTGAAAAAACTCAATTAGGTGCCAAAATGAAATTAACGACATTTAAATAACATCAATTCCCCCAGTTAGATAAAAAATGGATAGAGTGAATGTTTACATACATCACTCATAATTCTAAAATTCGAGTATAGACAACTCCTCTTAGATGTAGTTATTTTAAAACAAATAAAACATAGAGACTTAAATCATTAGAACCTGGTAGCTTTCAATTAAGAAAATAGAAATAAAAAATAGCAAAAATATAAATAATTATAACATTATAAAGATGAAAGACCAAATAGGGGTATTAATGTATTGTATAAGAAGAAGGAATCGAATCACATAATGAAATAAAAATCTAAAGAATTTTGATCAACAAGAGCTCTATTGAAATAACTCAAGCTCCTCATTCAAATCATTAGGGGTTAAGGAATCCATTTTAAAGATCCATAAGGATTCTGCTCTATTAAGATCTCTCTTTCTTATGGCAGTATCCCTTATAAAGGTAACATGATCGATCCCCATCACTTTAATTAAAGTAGGATCACTATTGTGAAACATATCAAAATGTCGTGCGATCGGGGATCTTTTATCCTTATTCAATATAGCTAATCTTGCTCTCTAAATCTAGATTTTAGAGGTCTGATGGTTTGACCTACATAATGTTGGCCACAAGGGCAAATCAAAAGATATATTACAAAAGAAGTAATGCAGGTGATCTTATGTTTCACATAAAACGTTTCCTCTCCCTTATATAGTTTAAACGTTGACACTTTATGGCAAATAAAGCCATAAATAAGACATCTTTTGTGCCCACAATGCATATTATTTACACCACCCTTGATCTCTGATGGCCCATCAGTATCCACCCTTAATTTGGAAGGGGCCAACATATTTTTCAAGTTAGGGGCTTTTCTAAAGGTAATTTTTGGTCGATCTGAGATACTAAAATATAGCCATGGGTCCTTTTTGAGAATGGGCCAATAATTATAAAAAATGCATATAATTTCATCAAACCCCCTGTTAAATGTAGTAGTAAAGGTGTAGGTATTTCCTGCACCAACTTCTTTGGTGCTGATATTAAACTTAGCCGGGAACTAGCGATTGGCTTAGAGCCTCAACTGACCACTGTAGCCAATCGGCAGCACTGATGCCTGACGTCAATCTGCACTTCCTGACAGTCCGTTTCAGAAGCCGAATACCACTGAGCGACCTGGAGATCTGGAGCTGGAAGAAGTCTTTGGGGTTAAACCATTTGAGAGCGGTTTAACCCCTTAAAGGATTGAGAGCACCCAGGGGCTTCCTGGCATCATTGCATTTTCATTTAGATGAAGTTGTTATGGTAACCAAAATGTTCCTTTAATTTGCTTAAAGGAACACTATAGTGTCAGGAATACAAACATGTATTCCTGACACCATAGTTGTGAAATCGCTATTCACCTTGGCTTTATGTGATAATGACTATGATCCTTCCCTTTCATGAAACTGTCAAAAAGGGACCAAGCATGGATGTCATTACAATTATGCCCCCCCCCAACATTTATCTTAATGACACACATTAATGTCTAAACACATGTATTGTAGTTCAAATACATATTACTGTTAGTATTGCACTGATAAGCCACAAAATGCAAATCACCTGCCTAATATTTTGTAGGTCCCCCTCATCCTGTCAAAACAGCTTTTTGGAATGTCGAGGCATGGACTTCACAAGATCCTGAATGTGTCAGGATTACTAGTTGATCCAGCATGTAAAGCTGTATCACACCTAGGACTAAAAGGAAACGTCTTACTGGGCCTTAGAATGGCCGGACTTAACATACCAGAGAATAGTCAGAATACTTGCCAAGGTCGGGGACACAGAATGAGACACAATAATGATGGAAACCCAAAAGTCAGGGATACCAGAATACAGGGAAGTCAAAGTCAATAACCAGAAATAAATGCTCAGGAACACACTCTCGGACAACCACTAAGGGAAAACATGACAGGGCAATGAGGAGAAGTAAAAATGTGTTTAAATAAGCCTTTTACAAATCTGATTGGCCGAAACCGGCCTTTGACCCCAGAAGGTGTGCGCCCGTCTCTGCCGTGATGTCACACGCACACCGACGTCGTCATTACTGTGGGCGGATGTGGGGCTATAATTTGGCGTGAATCCGCAGTGGCTGGCATCCACCAACATGTTGCAGGGGTCAGGTACACTGACGCATGGCCGCTGAGCGCGGATACCGCAAGGTCAGGATGAATATGTTACAGAATGAGTCCTGTGGTATCTAGCACCAAGACATTAGCAGCATATCCTTTAAAGTATGCAAGTTGTGAGGTGGGGCCTCAGTGGATCGGAATTGTTGTTCTGGCACATCCCACGGATGCTCAGTTGGATTGTTATTTGGGGAATTTCTAGGTCAAGGCAACACCTTGAACTCTTTGTCGTGTTCCTCAAACCATTCCTTAGCAGTATAACCTGCCAAGAACGGCGTAAATTGACGGTGTGATAGGCTTATGCAATGTATGGTCATATACTGTAACTTAACCTCCATTATTTTTGCTCAGGTTAGGTGTTTTTAAATAAAACTATTAAATTATGTGAGACTTGAAGTTACTGATTAGTGAATGAGTGAGTGTGCTGGATCTTGTATGCTTTATATGTTTTATTCTTACCAAACATAACTACAGCAACATGTGTACAAGAATTGCAAATGGTTTGACACTCTTAGTTGGTGTCCTCCAGGTGTCTGCCACAGCCTTTAGGGGTGCTGGGCCAGCTCATTGGTTGAGAACAACAGCTGAGCACTCTCATCCATTGAGCTAAGGCTTGCGCTATCAAGTTACATCAATGTAGAAAGCTTTCACTCTCTTGGAGGAGGTAACCAGTGATTGGTGGACCCTAGGTAAATTGAAAAAAAAAACATTTTTTAAACAGCTTAACAACTTAACCTGGCAGGGCACCATGGCACTTGTAACACTGTAGTGTCTATAATGCTTGAAGTGTTTTTTTAATGAAAAACCTAGTTGATGGATAATGTACATTAATTAGTGTGTTAAAATACATAAAAGTGTGTAGTAGGGCTTTGGCTGTCTCCATTAATGCATCTTTTCCTGTATGGGAAAAATGGGCAGAGTTCAGTTTACCTATCCAGGGCAGAGCATTGTGCTGGCTTCCTACTGAATAATACCAATATTATTTCCACTAGGACAAACTACTCTAGTTAGCAGAGTCCAGTCTGTAATGAAAAGCAATAGTAAAAAGCATAAATATCTAAATTATATGAAAAACTTGATGGTTAAATAAAATAAATTAACTAACTAATTAATCAATCAATCAGTCAGTCAGGGTCATGCTTGATAAATATCTGGTGGAGTGAACAAAAATGTTAATAGTATAATAATTATGTTTATTTTCTTGATATTTTAAGATCTATTGAGTGCTTGCCTTTATTTTCCAAATATATTTATGAAATGGCTTGGCAATTGGCACAGGAGCAATCACTACAAAGCTGCCAAACTGGATGTTGTAATTGCCTGTCTGTCTATCTATTTGGCTTTCTAGCTGGCTGTCTACCTAAACTTGATGTGACATGGCTCTTGGGACTTGTGCTATTTTTATTTATTTATTAGTGTATTCATTTTATTTAACCAGCAGACTTTTAAAGGGACACTATAGTCACCTGAACAACTACAGCTTAATGTAGTTATTCAGGTGAGATCTATTGCTCCCTGCAGGCAAGCTAATGTAAAAACTGTATTTTCAAGTGTTTACATTGATTTATAGGAATACCTCCAGTGGCCGTCACTTAGGGACTTCCTATCATGTATGGTCCTAAAAAGGCCATGTACACGTCAGACGTATTAAACTACGTCTGACGTGTGCAGGAGAGAGAAGGCACTGTGTGAGCGCCTTCTCTCTCCTGCCTGTCATCAGCAGAGGAGAGGGGGCGGGCAAAGACCACAAGCTGAGCTGTCAGTCAGTCATGAATGCCACCCTATGAAGTATGTGCGCATGTGCAGCGAAGCAGCGCATGCGCACAAGGGAGCAATGACGCTTCCAAATGGAAGCGTCTGATTGCTCACTGTTCGCGCCCGCCTATTTCGTCATTTTGACGAAATAGAGGGCGCGGCTTCACGAGGCTCCCGGCGCTGGAACCTGGTGAGTAAAAAGGGCTGCCTGGAGAGTCCCTTTAATGTTAATTATTTGTTGTTAACCTTTGAAGACTTTGATGTATATTTACTGCATGCTGGCTATTTATACCTGATCTTAATTTTGAAATAATTATAATAACGCAATTCAGCTGGACTATGCCAGTTACGATTTTCAAGTTTCAAATGTCTTGTGTTAAACAAGATCATGAAGCTATCTGATGTATAACACTTGATGTTATTTTATCTTATGTAACATTTATCATTTTTAATGCAAAATTATTTTATCTAAATAAATATATTAATGTGGTTCGAAATAATTCCTCACAATGCAATGTATAGCAAACAAATCAGGTAGAATATGTTTAGAGCTGAGTGTTGAGTTATTTTGAGGGGACAGCAAATTTACACTGTTACAGGCTGTACACTTACTACTTTACATTGTAGCAGAGTGTCATTTCTCAAGTGTGGTCACATGAAAAGATATAATAAAATATTTACAAAAATGTGAGGGGTGTACTCACTTTCGTGAGATACTGTATTTGCTAGTAAGAGAATTGATATAGTGTGATTATGATTTTTTAAATCTTTTGTTACATTAGTCTAATTGCAATATTGATGTAAAAAGATAATGTAATGTTTATTTGATGAAAATACTTTGGATTCGAAAGATATTGTCTCAATAATTAAAAGTTGCTGATATAGGAATATATGTATTGTCGAAAAAAATTATAAAGAAAGGCCTCATAGGTTGAAAATGTTCATAATTTTATTTCAGACAGAAGATCCATATCATGCTCAATCTTTCTTTACTTACTCCTGAAAAAAAGGAACTGAAAAAAACATGGTAGACATAAACTTGATGAATAGAACATTGAAGTAACCAATCTCAGCAAAGTCTAAATCATGTAAACAGAATATTTCTTATTTTTTCATGCTGCCTGAGAGATAACCGCACACGTATTTGAGTTTACTAATTATTATTATTAGTTTAAACATTATGCTGCAATTCATTTTCATTTGTACTGAGTTGACACATTTTATCCATTTAATTTAATATATGCCATGATCCAGATTCCATTTTTACTATCTTTTTAATTTTCACAACTGTGTTTCTTATTCAAATGTTGTGTAATAGTGCTATTCGTAGTAGGGTGTTACCATTAAGGCTATTAGTGTAGCTATGGCTGTTGTTTAGGTTGCACAAAATCATCATCTCACATCTCATGAGAAAGGTGAACAGGACAAAGGGTTTAACAAGAGGCACTCCATATATATATGTATAATACACAAGATCCAGTGCACTCACCTATCCACTAAACAGCAACTTCAACGTTGACAGATTTTATTAGTATGTGTTTTTTTTTTTTTTTTTTAAATACCCAATTTAGGCAACAATAATGAGGGTTTAGTTACATTAAAGGATAAAACATTTTTATATTTATATTTGTGTGCTTGGTTTTGATAGCCCCCTAATTTAGTTTCCTTAAATAAGTTAATCCTATATAAGGATAACAAATAAATTATCTTCTAGTTCATTTTGACCTTTCAAGAAGAAATTAAAATAACAGGTTAATGTTAGGTTAACTGAGGATAGAATCCCTAAATGCAGAGTAGAACAGTATAGATGAAGTATTACCAGGTCTTAGAAAGGCTTAACTTAGAAACACACAATAAG
Organism: Pelobates fuscus; assembly: GCF_036172605.1. Lineage (NCBI taxonomy): Eukaryota > Metazoa > Chordata > Amphibia > Anura > Pelobatidae > Pelobates > Pelobates fuscus. Next base: position 197,634,745 of record NC_086320.1, on the reverse strand, counting down.
AGGTTATACAAAAGTGGAATCAATAATATAGTAATTATTTATAAAAATAAAGGATATCAGAGAGAAACTTAGTCAGACTAGCCAAGGTCAGATGAAGGCAGCAAACAGGGCGAACTAGGGACAAGCATTTTACACAAACAATTACACTCAATTATCAGAACATGAGTAACAAAGAATCACATACACTGAATTAGGCAAGGACCACAAACTGGCAGAGCACATACTGAGTGTGAGATTGAAAATGAAGTCAAAAGAAAATGGTGAGAATTGGCAATTCTGAAGCAGGGCCGGTGCAAGGACTTTTGCAGTCCTTGGAAAACAAATTTGCCAACCCTTCCCATATGTTCTGCCCACCACGTGACTACACAATGCCCCATCCATATGATCTGCCATATGGGCCAACACCAGTTCTGCACAAAGTGTATTTTATCTGAAAAGGCAGTGTGTTTACATTAAAAAGCCTACAGGCACAGGCTATAGACACCAGAACCACTACATTAAGCTGTAGTGGTTCTGGTGATGATAGTGGACCTTTAACCCCTTAAGGACCAAACTTCTGAAATAAAAGGGAATCATGACATGTCACACATGTTATGTGTCCTTAAGGGGTTAATGTGAGGTAAATTAGAGATTAGTGCCACTAATATTATATTGGATTGCCTACTTACCACCAGATGAGGACAAGAGTATGATGATGGGCTCAAGCTGCAGTCTTGCTCCACAGGTCTGGTGTAGAAGAGGCTCTCTGGAGACTGTTTGTAGCAGTGCTCACATCAATTAACGAACAGGAAGCAGCTCCATTTTTTTGGGGGGCCCCTTACAAGGCTCAAGGACTGGGCCCCCAGGGGCTGACCGTGAGTATGCCTACGATGCCGACCCATAAGTCCACCTACATAACCCACCCATGAGTTCGCTCACAGGGAGTGTAGTGTATGTGTGCAGGGGATGTGTTATGTGTTATTGTAGAGGATGTAATGTGTGTGTGTTCTTATGGAATGTAGTGTATAGGGATACCGATTTGTGTAAGGGATGTAGTGTGTGTATAGGGGATGCAGTGTATGTTTGTGTGTAAGGAATGCAAGGTGTGTTTATGTGTATGTAATTTAATTCAGTGTGTATCTGTAAGGGGTGCATTGAGTGTCTGTAAGAGATACATTTTGTTTCTGTGTGTGTAAGAGAAGCAGTATATATGTGTTTAGTGTAAAAGAGAGGGTTTGTGGGGTAGGATAGGGCTGAGAGGGGAGCAGCTCTTATTTATTTTTTATAATGCTCTCCCCTGCTATCAATTAGTGGTCTCCCCTCCCCTCCTGTCCCTTAGTGTTCCCTCCACCGCTCCTGACCCTTAGTGCTCTCCCTTGGCCCCCTATCCCTTAGTGATATTCTGTCCACTCCCGTTCATTAGTGCTCTCCCCAAACATCATGTCCCTTAGTGATCTCCCTTGTTCCCCTACCCCTCCATCCTTAGAGCTCTCCCCTGCCCCTGTCTCTTAGTGGTCTCTCCCCTCTCTTCCCTGTCCCTCACTGTTCCTCTACCCTCCCTGTCCTTTAGTGGTCTTCCCCCCTCCCTCATTGGTGGTCCACTCCCTCCCCCCTCTCTCTCCATTAGTGGTCCTTTCAATCTCCCCTTTCCCCCCTTAGTGGTCCTCTCACTCACTCCCAGCCTTAAGACTCTTAGTGGTCCTCCCTCTCCACCCTACTATTGAAAAACACAAGCCTCTCCACCCCCTTAGTGGTCCTCCCTCAACCTCTCTTAGTGGTCCTCCTCCGCCAGCCTAGTGGTCCTCCCTCTCTCCCCCACACCCTTAATGGTCCTCTCTCTCTTTTGCTAGTGGTCTACTCCAGTCCCATCTCCCCCCTTTAGTGGTCCTCCCTCTCCCCCCTTAGTGGTCCTCTCCAGTCCCCCCATCTCCCCCTTTGGCGGTCATCTCACTCCCCACCCCCTTAGTGGTCCTCCATCCCCCTTTAATGGCTCTCCCCTCCTTAGTGGTCCTCCCCCTCTTCCCTCCCCCCTTAGTGGTCTTCCCGCTATATTCAGATACGACCCATACCATTCCTGGTTCTTATATTTCACTAGAGCCATTTTTAATAAGCTGCTTTTAAAACATTTAAACCAGGAAGGTGACTGAGACTTTGATCATAGTCTCTTTTCTAGACATAGGAGTTACTCCACTTAGGGTAAATTTATTATATATTTACACAGTAGATATTGTCCTGTACTAACGCTTCATTGACCTGTGTTAAGATATAGGTCTTATAATAACGTGCGTTTTACTCCTCCATAAAAATCTTGTTTTCTCCTATTCTAACCCTTTAACATCTTATCGAGTCTCTCGCTTATTTGTCTTTTTTTATCTAATGTCTGTCGATATAAGCCCACCTCTTTAAGGTCTAACTGGGACTATATTGTAAGGGTCTCTTTTCAGTAAACGGACCCATGTTATATAGACATTGGTAACTTGAGACTTTAATATATCACTAGGATAATAAGAAATAGACTTTTCTATGCTTTTACAAATGGCACTAGGTATGGGTAATACATTTTAGTAAAATCAATAAAGCTGGTTGGTTTACCCATCACAAACATACCTATTAACAATGTCTAGTGAATATACAGTTATCCTCCTCCTCCTCTATGGTTATACGTTGTTAGTTTACCCTCGTTTGGATATTCTTCATATAGGGGGCTTTTTTGATTCATTTACACAGCCTAGGAAATACTCCAAGTGTATTAACACCAAGTACACTTAACCAGACACAAATATACCACACAGAAAAAGTGTAAAAGTGCATACTGTGATACTTATTCTTTACCTTTAAGGAAAAATTAAATGTAGTGGGTCTTTTCACTTGATAAGAACCCTAAATGGCATAAATACAAAGCAAAGGGACCATAGTGTAACCTGTATACAAAGATATAACAGTGATTCAATAAAAATGGAATATCGAATATGTACCACAACCAAAATGTCTGTGTACCATGTCACATGACACAGCAAATTTTGATTGAAGATAACTGCTGTCCGTCTTGTGTGTAGCCGGTGTTTTAGCTCCGCCGGCAGTCTTATGAATGATGTAGTCCTTAGATGTGCAGGAGCATGCGTGCTTGAGAGGAAAGTGTCCTGTGCCTTTTAATGAGGCAATCTCTAAGTCGTCCATAATTCCCTTAAAGGCAGTACATGCCTTTTTTGGGGGTAATTTTAGATGTGAACATTTTTACATATTTATTAGATATGTTAGTATTTTTTTTTTTTTCAAACATTGCAAGTGCCACAATGATAAACACCTTTTTGTATTTCTGCTAGATCAGATAAATTATTCTTTGGAGTTTCTTTTTCAAGAAAACTTTTAGTTAATATGTTTCTCTACTCTTCTCTACAACTATCACTATTGTGGATGACATGCCCTTACAGTTCAGAGCCACAGGTTACATTATGGTCCCTCTGCTTTGTATTTGTGATATATATATATATATATATATATATATATACACATAAGCTAAAGTGCTCTCATAGTGCTGTTATCCCCTTAAGACCGGAGGGCGTACTATTATGTAGTTTTAAAAGCGTCTCTAAACGCCGCAGCACGTAATAGTACGCCCTCCGGTTTTTAGTAACTTACCCAGTCGCCGGCGGTCCCACGCCGGCGATCACGGTTGGGGGGACTCCCAGGGAGCCCCCCAGCGGCAGATCTTCCTCCTCCGGTCCCCTCCCGGTCATGTGTTATATCAAAATACACGTAGAACTAAATAATATATATATCTATATACATAAATATATACGTATATATCACTATATATATATACCTATATATAAATAAAAATATTTTAACATTTTTTTAGGTATTTTTAGGTATCCTAATTAATTACAATTAGCGGGACCTGCCTGACAACCCAATGCCGAAAGTATAGGGAATTTAATTTGCTAGCACTATATTTAACCCTATAACTTTCCAAGACACCATAAAACCTGTACATGGGGGGTACTGTTTTACTCGGGAGACTTCGCTGAACACAAATATTAGTGTTACAAATATTAAATGTATTACAACGATGATATCGCCAGTAAAAGTGAAGTTTTTGCATTTTTCACGCACAAACAGCACTTACACGTACGATATTATTGCTGCAATACTTTTTAGTGTTTTGAAACACAAATATTTGTGTTCAGCGAAGTCTCCCGAGTACAACAGTACCCCTCATGTACAGGTTTTATGGTGTTTTCAAAAATTACAGCGTCAAATATAAGGCTTGTGTTTCATTTTTTTCACATTAAAATTCGCCAGATTGCTTACGTTGCCTTTATGACCCTATGGTAGCCCAAGAATGAAAATTACCCCTATGGTGGCATACTATTTGCAATAGTAGACAACCCAAGGTATTGCAAATGGTGTATGTCCAGTCTTTTTTAGTAGCCACTTAGTCACAAACACTGGCCAAAATTGGCGTTTTTTGCATTTTTCACACACAAACAAATACTAACGCTAACTTTGGCCAGTGTTTGTGACCAAATGACTACTAAAAAAGACTGGACATCCCTTATTTGCAATACCTTGGGTCATCTACTATTGCAAATGGTATGCCATTATGGGTGTAAATTTATTTCCTGGGCTACTATACAGTCTCAAAGGCAACGTAACCAATCTGGCGAATTTCAATTTCAAATGTAACATGCTATATTTGACCCTGTAACTTCCCAAAACACCATAAAATCTGTACATAGGGGGTACTGTTTTACACATGAGACTTTGCTGAATACAAATATGTGTATTTTATTGCAGTAAAAGCAAACAGTATTATGACATTGACAGTTAAAATGTCATGTAGAACTAAAAAAATATTTTTTTCATATTAAATTATGTTTCATAGCTAAATATTTGATATTAAATGAAAGCCCTGTTTCCCCTGAATAAAATTATATATAATAAGGGGGGGTGCATTTAATATGAAAGAGGTGAATTACGGTTGGACAGACATATAGCGCAAATGCCAGGTTTTGTTTACATTTTGTTTCATTCACAACTTGTACATTTGGCTGCGGTGTTAAGGGGTTAAACATTGTATGGATAAAAGGAGTGTAAATAAAGTTTGTTGTTACTCCTTCCTTTTCCTCCTGAAACAGGACGCAGCAGCTGAGGAAGTTATAATAAAGAAGCAGAAAGTAGTATCTGTGTGATTTTTTTTCCTCAATCTTTTATAAGGTTATTCTTATATACCCAGATATCCTACTGAATAATCAAAATGGGCTGATGACATATTAACTAAAATATTTAGGCGTAATATTGCACTGCACCACAGTAGAGAAACATTAATCAATGAAATGCACTTTTCATCCTCAGTTGGTAGGTAGTCATCTACATAAATTGTGCTCCTCATATTAGTGAAATGTTTGTTATTAATATAGTTGCTATTATTTCAAAATAATATTTTTTTTTCTCTACCCAATCTCCCCTTTTTCTCTGCCCTGGGCTCCACTGCCCCAGATATACACACTTGCACACATACAGATACAAGCACACACAAAATCACAAAAAGACACACACAAAATCACAAAGATACAAACATTGACACAGGAACAAGTGACACACATGTAGATACACAGAAAAACAGATGCAAACATTGGCACACATACAGTTGCACAGACACACTGATGCACACACTGACACACATGCAGATACACAGACACACTGACACAGATGCAGATACACAGATACACTCAGACACACAGATACAAACACACAGAATACAGCAGGAATTCAGCGCTAATCAACACACAATATGTGTGCAATGGGCAGCATCCCAAGCAAAGGAAACCCCTCAAGTCCTTCAATGGATCAAATACAACACAAAAAAGATGGAGTAGGGCTGCGCCAATACGAATAAAATAGTCTCAGAAAGTGTAGAAGGCCTTGCTAGAGTAGCAGTAAATAATCAGGGAAACTTGATAAGACGTATTCTCTTGAATGGGAGTGGATATGTCTTAGGGTGTTAGTTCGTATATATGAAACAGAGAAGAGGCAGAAAGCAACCAGTAGTGCCGTACGTCTAGAGTCCAAAAATGCAGTAAGTAACAAGAGGCAGAGAACTCACATTTAACCCCTTAAGGACCAAACTTCTCGAATAAAATGGACTAATGACTTGTCACACATGTCACGTGTCCTTAAGGGGTTAAACGAGCTATGGCCAGCTCTGGTGTGAAGAGCATACAGCTGTATAATCCCTGCTTATGGGATGTGGGAAGATGTATCTGTCAGCACCGTCTGGTAATCCAAAGCTCCAAAGGGAAGATAAAAGGCAATAATAGTGCTCTCAGTTGTGATAAAATAGAGTTTAAAAGAGTGATAAGAATAATACTCACAAGTGTAGAGCAGAAAAACGCTCTATTGATCGTTGGTGGTATGATCCCCACCTCGGATTTACTTGGAGTAACAGTTTAGGGCAGGCTTACTGCTCGATGGTATCAGCTCTGGTGGTATAATCCCTACCTCAGATTTCTTTTGATTAGTAGTAAAAATCCAAGTAGTAAAAGAAATATATATCAAATATTTTTTTAAATGGTAAATACAATTTAAAGGAAATTGTCACACACCAGGTCTATTTGTCCAAAATAATTCCTTTATTCAGTAATAAAAGTAAATATAAAACACACACCAATACACATGCAGATACACAGACACATGGATACACACACACAGATACAAACACTACATACGTACAGACACCCAAAAACACACATACAGGTCAAATCTTTAGCCACCCTCCAGTTTCCTACCTTTTGGGAGCAGGGGGTGACTTCTGCTGGATAGGGTTGTTGGGAATTAGGGGCTTGCTCTGGTCCCTGTCCACCCCCTGTAGCACTTTACAGCCTGCAGCCCCCTCTCTAGTGGGTTGTACCAGCAGATCTGCCATTGCCTAATTTTTTTCATGTACCCCCAGGGGAAATGGATTTTACCCCCAGTGGGAACGCGTACTACAGGTTGGGAACCGCTGCTCTATATTTTACATCACTGTAAATCACTCTCCTTTCCTCATCTACAAGAAAGCCCACAGTAAATAAGACTGCAAACATTTATATAATAAAGCTGATGGCAAAATGCCAACAAACCTGTTATTTATTATTCAAGAATAAAATATAGTTCCTAAAAACCTATTTTTTGCAATTTGATTTAAGCAAATCAACAGACAATATCAGCATAAAACTAACATATCTTGGATTGTGGTAGTAGTAATTTAACTCTTGCCTAATTCCAAGTCCTAATATAATATTATTGTCTTTTATAGTTTAATATGTCACGCTGAATGGTAAAACCTATATATTTTTTTTTTTTTTAAAACATGTACCTTCCCTGTATAGTTTCCTAATGCTTCTCCATTTCAGGCCATGGTACTCTTTTCATCATCAATATTTCGCAATATCTTATTGATTTCCCTAAAACCCTCATCCCTAGTCCCCTTTCTTCTCCCCTCCCACACCCCCCCAACCCTAGTTTTATTTAATTGTATGCTTATTTGTCTAGTTTACTGTATTCTTTAACTTTTTTGGAGAGAGTGAGAGTCACTTATATCTAGTGTGTTATCTTTATATTATTATTCTGTTTTGTATGCCCGTTTTGGGGATAGGATCACTGCCTTCTTGCAGATGTTCCAGTCTTCTATTTGGGTATATCTGTTTCCTAAATTCACCAAGATGCCCCTTTTCAGTCTTGCTTGCCAAAAAACTTGTGTTATTAATTCTTGCATGCATGGGATTGTCTCTACTTTCCAGTTTCATGCTAAAAGTAATTTGGCTGCTGTAATTATATGTAGTATTATCATTAATATTTTTTTGGTCATTTTTGGCCAGTGCAAGTTTAACAAAACCACTTCTGGTTTGAAAACTAATTTTATGTTCACTATTTTATATATAGCTTCAATTACGTCTTTCCAAAATGTATTTATGGGTTTGCACTTCCACCAACTATAGATTAAAGTGCCTTCATTTATGTTACATTTCCAGCATCTATCTGATGACTCTGGGAAGATTTTGTTTAATTGTTTCAGTGTTAAATACCATCTGTTTGAAAGCTTAAATTGGATTTCCGTAAGATTTAGGCAGTGCACATGTTTGTTTAACCTATTGAGAGAGCTTATCCACTCTACTTCTTCTATATGTGTTTGTAGTTCTTCTTCCCATTTGTTAATTAGTCCTATTGGTTAATCGTGTCTCCATCTGTACATAACTTTGGCACATTTTGCCATTAGGGTTCTATAGTTCTCCAATTTAAATAGCTGTTTGAGAATTGTGATATTCTCCCCCTCATTTTGGAGGAGATATTTTGTTAAGAAACCCTTTATTCGTAGATAATTAAAAGTGTCTTTGGGAGGATTTTGAGTTCCTCCACAATTTGATTGAAGGTTTTGATTTTATGTTCCGTTATGTTTTTTAAATTCCCTTATCCCCCCGGTCTTCCAGGTGTCTGGTTTTATGTTGTCCAACATATCTGTGATACTAGAAAAATGAAGCGGATCTATTATTCTATTTCTGAGTTCTGTATTGTTTATGAATTTGTCCCACCAATTCTTTGAGTATCTGGGATTTAGTTCATGCCTCTTTAATGATTTTTTTAATTTATATCTAGTATCCAAAATAGTGACGTTAGATTTCCTACCCCAGTCTTAACTTTTTCCATTTTATATCATGTTTCTTTGAATGCAGCAATATTTTGTGTTAAGAAAATATGGAAAAGTCAACTAGCCTGGTTACATTGTGTTATTTCCGGACAGCCCAAACCTCCATCCTGCTTTGATCTAGCCAAAACTTTAATTTTGACTCTTGCTTTCTTGATGCCCCATATAAATGTATAAAAGGATGAGTGTATTAAAGATAGCCAATTTTTTCTGTGAAATTGAGTGTGATCATTCTCCATAAATATAGCCATTTTTATAAATTATATGCTTTTAGAATATTGAATCTGCCTGACCATGAAAATCCCATACCTTTCCAGTCCTTTAGATTTTTGTTAGTCTGAATTAGTAAAGGTAGAAAATTGGCTTCTATTAGATCTTTTAATTCTTGGGTTAATAGTATGCCTAAATATTTTAATCTATCCTTGTTTTCTGGTAGCCCAAGTTTTTGAACAAGATAGTTGATTAACTTTTTATTCAGGTTTTTTGCTATAAATATTGATTTCTCTATATTAATTTTGTATCCTGACACTTTAGAGTATTTATTTATCTCCTTCAGTAACTCTGGTACTGGGGTTTTTGGTTCTTCTAGATTTAGTAGGATGTTATATGTGTAAATATTTAGTTTGCTTTGTCCAAGGGCATTCGTATATCCTTTCATTTTTGAATTTTGTCTTATTAGAATCGCAAGAGGTTCTACACCATTATATACAGTAAAAGGGAAAGAGGGCAGCCTTTTTTGTCTAGTCCCATTTTTAACTCTGAAATTTTGTGATGTGAATCCTGACCATGTTATTGTGGCTGAATGAGAACTGTAGAAGGCTTATATAGCTTGTAGTATTAATCCTGTTTGTATTAATTCCATATTGCTGTGAAGTCGCTAACATGAAACCCCACCCAGCCCTGTCAAATGCTTTCTCTGCGTCTATTGACAGTAGTGTTAGAGAGGTTCCTTTAATCTCTGTTTCTTCTAGTATGTTTATTATTTTTCTAATATTGTTAATTGAGGACCTCCCTGGTATGAATCCTACTTGATCATTATTAAATAGTTGTGGTATAACTATTTTTTTATCTGTCTGCGAGTATTGAAGATAATATTTTGATATCTGTGTTAATTAATGATTTAGGTCTGTAGTTACCAATCAATTCTGGGTCTTTATCTATTTTTGGGATTGGGACAATATTTGCTCTCAACAGTTTTCCAGGACAGCTTCCTGTTTTCATTATGTAGTTGAAGATATTGGTGAGTTCTCCTTTTAGATGATCTTTGATTATGTAGTGCTTCTAACTGATTAGTTGTAAATCTGTAAAACCTATTTTAATTGACGAATGCTCAGTAATATTTAATTAAATAATGTCAGCACAATTAAATGCATTAAATAAATAATTGCTTGCTTATTCATCACATATAGACTTTAAAACATTTTATTCAGGGGGCGTGGCCTGGGCACTGTTGGGGATAAAATCAGCTATACACGAAGACTTGATGAATGCTGGTTGAGTCCCTCCCTCATGTGAAACAGGATCCTGGGAATCAGTCAAGAATACAGAGACATTTTCAATAACCAATTAAATTTTTATTTATACGTCAGTTATGTTTATACCCCGTTTTCATGTCGGTGGGGGTATGAGCATAAAGTTACGTAGATTGTTTTGCACAAGTTATAAGCAGCTGTTTCTCGTTATATCCTACGTTATATAACGCACGTATATTTGATAAAAAAAACAGATATTTACAAATACCAAAATCTTGGACAATTAACAAGAACATTTCAAAATCATTATGGTCATTCTCGTAAATGATAATAATTCTTCCCAGAAGATACAATTCCAATTTTATTCCTAGTTCAAATTAACCCTTATATGAACAGCTAGGATAGATAGCAAAATGGATATTCGTATCTACAATTCCACTCTTAGATCATATCATGATCTACCTTACAGAAAATATCCAGTGGAGGCGTGCGGCAGAGAAACAAGAGGTATATTCAAATGTGCGCCAGTAGGGGACCAACCTGTGAGGGCATCATACCAATGATGGGAAATTTTTTCCTGGATTTTAGAACTAACTTTAATTAATTCCCTTTCAACTATGTGAGTGGATATTTCAGTATGTACTAAGGCATTTTATGTGCTTTCAAATGTTTAAACATGTCTCCTTTCCCTTTTATTAAATTGATTATTATTCATATGGGAAGTTGATAATCAACGATAGGAATATATATTGTGGACCTGTATATACTGGGAATAGGTTGCAGGAAATAAGTCTGACCTTTCCACTTTATCCAGGTGGCATTTGATATACATCCCACAAAGGGTAAATGTTCATAAACTTCAGGAATATTGACAGATATGACTATATTTGGTACTCTTAGGGTTGCCACTCTCCCATACCCCCCTTAATGCAATTTGGTCTCTTAGATAGCTTGAGTACTATAGGACCCCATGAAACCGCATGGACAACATTATCTTTTTTTTATTTTATTTTTTGAACTCCTTAGTAATTGTTTATTAAAGTTATGTATTCTTACATTTTGATTATTTACATTAAACAAAACAAAAATAAAGGTAAAACATATGGGAAAACAAAAATAAAATAAAGTAAAATTCAGATGATTTTATCCCTGCCAATATTTTTTGTTCTTTTTTTTTTAATTCTTTATTTTTCACGTGCTTGAATTAACAAAACAGGCGTGCAGAGCAACAACAGCAGCTGAGCTGCAAGCTTTAACGAGACAGTACATTGCGTGGCATGATATACAGCACATTTTGTTTTATAGTATGAGAACATGCTATGTGTCGATTATGTTTTGTAGGGAAGTAGCTGTGCTGGACATGTATACAATACTAATTGTGTTCAACATATTAAACATAAACATATAAGGCTTTTTGAGTACATTTACACTACTCTGGGCAGGCTGTAGATGTGTATGTGTGTGTGAGGTCCCTAAGTTTGCCTGGTTGTGTAGGTTGAGTGTAGTCTCTGAGTCTCATTATGACATTAATAAACTAGAAGAGTCTTACGAGTAATCTCGGTATATCCCTGCATTGTAAGCTGGGATTTTTCTGCCTCTGTCCTTGGGGATAGGGAGTCTCTGCTTTGTAGGCAGGGTTATGGGCTATGGGCCTTGCTTTGAGTCAGTCTGGGTTGCATCAACCGATGCCCGTTCTGAATGCCTTGTTTGCGTTCCCAGTAAGGCGGCTGGAGACCCTGGGCATGGTGTCTTTATGCTGGGAGTCAGCTCCAGTTGTACCTTGGGATGTGTGCAGCCGCTCAGTCCCTTGTGTTGCAGCGTTGGCGGCAGTGAGCTGGGTCGTGCTGCGCCGGATGTAGGTACTCGCCGGTGGGGCTTGTATGGTAGGCCCGGGTTTGTGTGTCGGCAAGAAGGAGATTGCGTTGGGGTGATATGGCGCCCTTTCCCGCCTTAAGGATTTCTTGGATCTGCGTTGTCGGATCGCTGCTTTCGAGGCTTGGGGTATGCGCCTGCAATGACTGCGTCTTGCCGTCGGTCTGGTTCACGAGGCTACTATTGTTTCCGCTTGGTAGTAGGTCATTCCTCGGCTGCACAGCGTGTCCCAAAACCTTTTGCAGAGCCAGTCAAGGTTTCCCTGGTGAGGTGAGGACGGCTTGGAGTGAGCGCTCCGCTCTCGGGGTCTGCGCTGGGCGGCCATTTCGGCAAAGCTTTGGTGGCCTGTTGCCCCTGCATGCCTTGGAGCTAGCTTGTCCGTAGTTTGTTTTAGTTATTTCGTCCTGTGGGGACCGGGATATCCCCCACCGGTCCATGGGGGGGTGTTGGTTGCTGTAAGGTCGCTTGAGGGCCTCTGCGTCGGGTAGAGCAGCCACCTCCCCCGGCCCCAGACGGCCGCAGTCTTATCTCAGCTCTCCCGGCTCCTGTGGGCCCCGGGGTGGTATCATTCAGTGTGGCAGTACACCCCCGACATGGGTGGTGCACCCTTGGAGTTCCTTGGGCCATATAGCCGCCTCTTTTCCCCGGTTTCGGCCCGCTGAGCAGGAGCTCGTTTCAGACACGTCTGCACGGCTCAGTGTCCAGGCTCCACCCCCCCCCATGGACAACATTATATATGTTGTCTTTATTTCACATAGACACAATCCTTAGGACTTTGTATATTTGCCTCCAATGTAATATGCAATAGTGGTAATTTTTTAACTTTGAATTGTTATACTTAATTTTTTGTTGAGTACATTAGAGTGCTCATATACTAACTTACTGTGTTTCACTTTAATTCTTTTTAGCTAAATTGGGTTAATATTGCAATTTTCAGCACTTTATGCACTTTCTATATCTATATGTACACTATTGGCACTTTCTGATCACTTGATTCAAAAATTTATGCCACTTTTATTTCTTCTGCATTAAACTTGCAGTGCATGATCTGGGTTATGCACTTCACGAGCGGATGTGCTGGCGTTGCTATGGATACGCCGGGAAGCGGAACACAACGTATAAGTAAAGGAGGCGTGTCCTTGCTTAGCACCAGTCAGAATACGGCATCTCCGTGACAACGGGGATTCCAGCTCGTCACCAGGTTCACATCATCAGTGGAGGCAGGCATGCGCAGTGTACACAGGTTTCACTTATTCCCCCTATATAAGTCACCTTGTTTTAGTTCTGTTTATGCTGTCCTGACGAAAGTCCCAATCTGGGACTGAAACGTCAATACTTTAAGGCATCAATGTTTTGTTGTTTTATGTGAACAATAAAAGTTTTGTTTTAAATGAAGACCGTGAGTGCGGACCATCTCTTGGGATATATCTCTCTCTCTATCTCTGTCTCTCTATCTCTATCTATCTCTATATTTAATTATATATATATAATAAAAATAATCAATAAATACATTGAAAACAATGAAAAAAATATAAAAATAAATTTTACAAAAATTATATACCAGTTTTAATTTGTTCTAACTGTATTTTGATATTAATATACATATATATTAAATTCAAAATACATTTACATAATTAAGTCATTTTATTAATTACAATCTGAGGAATCTGCCTGACAACCCAGGTAGAAAGTCCAGAGAATTTGGCTCGCAAGCCCTATATTTATCCCTGTAACTTTATAGGACAAATTAACCAAAACCTGTACATGGGGGATACTGTTTTACTTGGGAGATGTCGCTAAACACATATTAGTGTTTAAAGGCAGTAAAATGTATCACAGCAATGATCTTGTCATTAAAAATGCAGTTTTTTGCATTTTTGTCACACAAACTGTACTTTCACTGACGATATAATTGTTGTGATACGTTTTACTATTTTAAACACTAATATTTGTGTTCAGTGAAGTCTCCCGAGTATAACAGTGCCCCCCCATATATAGATTTTATGGTGTTTTCAAAAGTTACTGAGTCAAATATAAGGCTTGAATTTCCTTTTTTCACATTGAAATTTGCCAGATTGGTTATGTTACCGTTGAGACCATATGGTAGCCTAGGAATGAGAATTACCCCCATGATGGCATACCATTTGCAAAAGTAGACAACCCAAGTGTAATGGAAGTCCCCGTACTCCGACCGAGTACCTTCCGTTGATGGATGCTTCCTAGCTTGCGCCAAGGGCCACAAGCACCGCACCGGACACCACAACCACCGCAGACTCCGCAACCGCTGTAGCTTAAGTGGAGTCTCGCCGTCTTCCTTCCACCCTGGATCAGCTTCTGTCCTCCAGGACTGTGTGGTGAAGACCTCTCCTCTAGGAGAGCGTATCTAGAACAAGCTCTAAAAAGAGCTAAGTGATTTAAAGCTCAGGGGAGTATGCAGAGCATAGCAATCCCCAGTGTGATATAGCAGTTCCCTCCAATCATGAGACAAGACTACGTGTTGAGGGTCAAGAAGATCTGTGTTTTATTAGTACCAAAGGGCCTTCTTTTATGGAGGTCTTACACATACAGGACCGCCCACAGGGTTTTTCAGAAGAACCAATAGAAACATTACAACACGTTGTCAGGATCGGGTCAGGGATCCAACACGCAGAGTACAAAGAGTAGCAGATACGTATACCGGTCCTTAGAATGGCCGGACTTAACGTAGAACTACGATAGAATGGTCAGAGACAAGCCGAGGTCGAGGGAACGAGAAGACAGGTAAGCGAGAGACAAGCCGGGTCAAGGATAACAGAAAGACAGGAGAGTAAATACCAAAGCCGGGTCAAAACCAAAAGGCAAGGGAATAACAAAGCACTGTGTGACTAGGCAGACTAGAACCACGACAGGGCAATGAGTAAGTGAGAGAGCCACTGTTAAGTATCCTGGTTAGAGAGAGAAGACACGCCTCCGGCGAGTCCTGATTCGTCTCCCGAGATTTGAGTGACAGGACGTTCCGGGTTGGCGTCATGACGTCGACCTCCGGTCCTCCTGCTATAAAAGGAAGTGACTCCCTCGCGGCCGGCGTTAGCAAGACCGAGTGAACCGCGAGGGGCCGGAGAGACATGCCGTCCGGACGGATAAACTTCTAAGTCTCTACCTCTCTCAGAGGTAGAGGCTTCAGGTACCCTGACAGTACCCCCCCCTCTCAGATACGCCCACCGGGCGGAAGGAGCCGGGGCGAGATGGAAAGCGGGAGTGAAATGCCCTGCGAAGGCGAGGAGCATGAACATCCTCTTGTGGTACCCAACTCCTCTCCTCAGGACCATAACCCTTCCAGTCAACCAAATATTGTACTCTCCCCCGGGAGACACGAGAATCAATAATGGAGTTAACCTCATACTCCTCCTGACCCTCCACCTGAACAGGGCGCGGAGGGGCGATTGTGGAGGAGAATCTGTTACAGATTAGAGGTTTCAGTAATGACACGTGAAAGGAGTTCGGGATGCGTAAAGTAGCTGGGAGAGCTAGACGATACGCCACTGGGTTAATTCGAGTCAAGATCCTGTAGGGACCAATATAACGAGGAGCGAATTTCATGGAAGGAACTTTAAGGCGAATATTCCTAGTACTCAACCAAACTCTATCGCCTGGAACAAAATTCGGAGCCGCCCTTCTACGTTTGTCAGCATGTTTCTTAACCAGCATAGAATTGTGTAGAAGAATCTGTCGAGTCTGATCCCACAACCTCCTCAAATTGGCCACATGGACATCAACCGACGGCACTCCTTGGGAAGGAGAAACCGAGGGAAGAATAGATGGATGAAAGCCATAGTTCATGAAGAAGGGGCTTGAATGCGTAGAGTCACAAACGAGATTGTTGTGCGCAAACTCCGCCCAAGGAATCAAACCGACCCAATCGTCCTGGTGTTCGGAAACAAAACAACGTAAGTATTGCTCAATCTTCTGGTTGGTTCGTTCGGCAGCTCCGTTAGACTGAGGATGATAGGCGGACGAAAAATTCAATTTGATGCCTAATTGAGAACAGAATGATCTCCAAAAACGTGAAACAAATTGGGAGCCTCTATCAGAAGTGATCTCCGAAGGAATCCCATGCAAGCGAAAAATCTCTTTAGCAAAGATCTCCGCCAATTCAGGAGAAGTCGGGAGTTTAGGCAAAGGTATGAAATGTGCCATCTTGGTAAACCTATCGACTACGGTGAGGATAACAGTGTGCCTTTTAGAAACAGGCAAATCCACAATAAAGTCCATTGCCACACAGGACCAAGGTTTGTCAGGAATTTCCAGAGGTTGTAGAAGGCCACAAGGAAGCGAATGCGGTAGTTTAGTTTTAGTACAGACTGTCAGGGTACCTGAGGCCTCTACCTCTAAGGGAGGTAGAGACTTGGTGGTTTATCCATCCAGGCGAGCTGTTTCCTCCGTTCCTCGCGGTTCATCCGGCCACTTAAACACCGGCCGCGAGGAATCCACATCCTTTTCTAGCAGGACGCTCAATACGTGACGTCATGACGCTATCACGAGCGACCTGTCACTCAAGTGTCCGATATCCAATCGGCACTTGTCAGAGGCGTGCTTACCATCCGGAGCCAGGGTATTTAAGCTTGCTTCTCTCTTCAGCTCATTGCCCTGTCGTGGTTCTAGCTTGTCTAGTCACTCAGTGCTCTGGTATTCTAGTTTGCTCTTTTTGGTTTTGACTCGGCTTGTTGTACTACCCTGCTTCTCTGTTATCCCTTGACCCGGCTTGTCTCTCGCTTATCTGTCTTCTCGTTCCCTCGACCTCGGCTTGTCTCTGACTATTCTCTATTACTCTCGGTACGTTAGTCCGGCCATTCTAAGGCCCGGTATACGTACCTTTCCACTCTTTGTACCCTGCGTGTTGGATCCCTGTCCCGATCCTGACACAGACCTCACAAACTCCGATAAAATCCTTAATATCCTTCCGTAACGAAGGCCACCAGAAATCCTTGGAGATCAAAGAATACGTCTTGCGAACACCCGGATGACCAGCCACCTTACTCTCGTGAAGACACTGTAAGAGCTCCAATTGGAGTTCAGGAGGAACGAAATGTCTGGAAGGCGGAGTCAGTCTAGGTGCCAGATGCTGCAAGCTCCTTATCTGCTCAAGCAGCGGAGAATGGACTTTGAGAGTAGTGTTAGCGATAATGTTACACTTGGGTACTATAGAGGACAAAACCGGCTCAGATACGGCAGCAGGTTCATGTTGGCGAGACAAGGCATCGGCTTTAGAATTCTTAGAACCTGGCCTATATGTGAGTACGTAGTTGAAGTGAGTGAGGAATATGGACCAACGAGCCTGTCTAGATGATAGTCGTTTAGCCTCTCCAATATAGGATAAGTTTTTATGATCTGTCAAAATAGTAACAGGATGCAAAGTACCCTCCAATAAATGTCTCCACTCCTTTAAGGCCATTATAACCGCTAGTAGTTCCCTGTCACCAATGTCATATCTGCTTTCAGTACCCGACAATTTTTTGGAAAAGTATCCACAAGGATGTAATGGTTTATCTACACCCAACCTTTGGGACAGAACGGCACCTATACCTGTCTCAGAAGCGTCAACTTCGAGTAGGAAAGGTAGTGTAGTATCAGGGTGAACTAAAATTGGTGCGGAAGCAAACAGCTCCTTGAGTGTCTTAAAAGCCAGAAGTGCTTCACTAGACCAATTCTTAGTATCAGCCCCTTGTTTGGTCATATTGGTGATGGGAGCAATGATAGAGGAGTATCCCTTAATGAAACGTCTGTAGTAATTGGAGAAACCAATAAATCTCTGGATAGCCTTGAGACCCTTAGGTAAAGGCCAATCTAATATGGATTGGAGCTTCTCCGGATCCATTTCAAACCCCTCCCCAGAAATCACATAACCAAGAAAGGTAGTTTGGGATTGGTCAAAGCTGCATTTCTCTAATTTGCAGTATAAGCCATGCTGAAGAAGTTTGCGTAAAACCCTTCTGACTTGTCCGTGGTGAGTTTCAATATCCCTGGAATGTATAAGTATATCATCAAGGTATACAATCACACAGTCATCTTGAAACTCCCTAAGAACCTCATTAATAAGGTCCTGAAATACCGCGGGGGCATTGCAGAGACCAAAAGGCATTACAGTATACTCATAGTGCCCATATCGAGTATTGAATGCAGTTTTCCACTCGTCTCCGTCGTGAATTCTCACCAAATTATAAGCACCTCTAAGGTCTAACTTAGTGAAAATCTTAGAACTTTTTAATCGATCAAAAAGCTCGGTGATCAAGGGAATCGGATATACATTTCTAATGGTTATCTTGTTAAGACCTCGGTAGTCAATGCAGGGTCTTAAAGAACCATCCTTCTTTTTAACAAAAAAAAAATCCAGCCCCAGCAGGAGAGGAGGATCTTCTAATGAACCCCTTGTCTAGGTTTTCACGAATATACTCCTCTAGAACTAAGTTTTCATTCGTAGACAAAGGGTATACATGACCCCTGGGGGGCATAGTGCCAGAAAGTAAATTAATTTTGCAATCAAAAGGCCTATGTGGTGGTAAGGTATCAGCCTTTCCTTTGTCAAATACTGCCTTTAGATCTTGATACAAGGACGGTATCTGTACTTTGGTAGAATCGGTAGCGTTATTAAGTGCGTTGACACTACAAAGAGGTGACACTTTCTTTAAACAATTCTCTTGACAATCCTGACCCCACGAAACTATTTCCCCTGATCTCCAATCTATAACGGGGTTATGTCTCTTAAGCCAGGAGTATCCCAGGACTATGGGAACAGAAGGAGATGAAATGAGTAGTAGGGATATTTCCTCCTTGTGTAGAATACCAGTAGTTAAGTTAAGAGGTGTGGTCTCCCGGAAAATCACAGGCTCAACTAAAGGTCTACCATCAATGGCCTCAACAGCCAAGGGTGTCTTCCTTAACTGGGATGGGATAGTGTGTTTGGTGAGAAACTCTTGGTCGATAAAACTCTCAGCAGCGCCGGAGTCTATCAATGCCATAGTCTCTAAAGTTCCCTTCTCCCAAGTTAAAGAGACCGGTAATAGGAGTCTATGTTCTTTGTAGTTATGAGTAGAGGACAAAATCGAAACACCCAAGGTCTGTCCTCTAGAGAAACTTAGGTGCGAGCGTTTCCCGGACGACTGGGACAGCTCAAACGTACATGACCTCTGGCTCCACAATACATACACAGTCCCTCCCTTCTCCTGTACTGTCTCTCCTCCTCTGACAGACGAGTAAGGCCTAACTGCATAGGTTCTGAAACCTGTGGAGTCTTGGTTTCAGAAATTTGAAATGATGGTGCTAGTCTAAAGGAAGATTTACCGGTTCTATCTCGAGTATTCTGCCTCTCCCTTAGACGTTCGTCAATACAAGAGATAAAGGAAATTAAGTCTTCCAGATTCTCGGGAAGCTCTCTTGTCGCTACCTCATCAAGTATTACATCGGATAATCCATTTAAAAATACGTCTATATAGGCCTGTTCATTCCATTTTACCTCTGCCGCCAAAGACCTGAACTCTAGTGCGTAATCCACAAGTGTTTGGTTGTCTTGTCTAAGGTGCAACAGTAATCTGGCTGCATTGACCCTCCTGCCAGGAGGATCAAAAGTTCTTTTAAAAGCAGCTACAAAGGCATTATAGTTATAGACTAATGGATTATCATTCTCCCACAACGGATTAGCCCATCTCAGAGCTTTCTCAATGAGTAAGGTAATAATAAATCCCACTTTTGCCCTATCAGTAGGATAGGAACGGGGCTGTAGCTCGAAATGGATACTGATCTGGTTCAAAAACCCACGACACCTCTCAGGAGAACCAGCATAACGTACAGGTGGGGTAACTCGGGAAGAAGCACCTACAGTAGCTACCTCTAGCCCTGAACCCACAGAAGAAGCAGACGCATTACGCATCTCCTCAGGTGGATTAATAGGACGTGATAGCAGCGCCTGTAGTGCTAGAGCCATCTGATCCATCCTATGATCCATGGCGTCAAACCTAGGATCAGGAGAACCAAGCAGACAATTTGTACCTGCAGGATCCATGGCCCTGTCGTAATGTCAGGATCGGGTCAGGGATCCAACACGCAGAGTACAAAGAGTAGCAGATACGTATACCGGTCCTTAGAATGGCCGGACTTAACGTAGAACTACGATAGAATGGTCAGAGACAAGCCGAGGTCGAGGGAACGAGAAGACAGGTAAGCGAGAGACAAGCCGGGTCAAGGATAACAGAAAGACAGGAGAGTAAATACCAAAGCCGGGTCAAAACCAAAAGGCAAGGGAATAACAAAGCACTGTGTGACTAGGCAGACTAGAACCACGACAGGGCAATGAGTAAGTGAGAGAGCCACTGTTAAGTATCCTGGTTAGAGAGAGAAGACACGCCTCCGGCGAGTCCTGATTCGTCTCCCGAGATTTGAGTGACAGGACGTTCCGGGTTGGCGTCATGACGTCGACCTCCGGTCCTCCTGCTATAAAAGGAAGTGACTCCCTCGCGGCCGGCGTTAGCAAGACCGTGTGAACCGCGAGGGGCCGGAGAGACATGCCGTCCGGACGGATAAACTTCTAAGTCTCTACCTCTCTCAGAGGTAGAGGCTTCAGGTACCCTGACACACGTACAATAAAGTAAACCACTCCCAGCAGAAATCCTCTCCTCTGCCTGTGATACAATTATCTCAAGACAATAGACTAACTTAATTATCACAGGCAGAAAATATACAGAATTATAAAACATATCACAGGGACCCCAAAACATGCAATATCCTCAGAACCGGGGGATCTGGGTGAACCACATATCCAAAATTCACCCAGATCCGTTCAGTAGTTTGGAAGATACGGTTTAATGCAGATTCAGCAGAACATATGCAGGCTATATGAAAAATGATTACTGTTAAATGTGTCCCCTGTTCTTGTTTTATAAATTCTTTATTTTAATAGTGCATATGATATGCATGTAGGCCTGCAATGCCACAACAGTTGGTGCAGGCTAGTTCGAAACAGAGATAAACAGTTGTATGGCATAGTAACATTGCACATTTTTATATAAATATGTATGAAGACAGGAGTATAGGTATAAGTTGTACCTAACGGGGCTATGATGGGTTATGCTAGTGTTGCCAGGGGTCATGTATAGCCCTATAAAGTTCGAGAAGGCTGCACTTTGCTAAATGTATGATACATGTGTATATTCGTGTTAAAGTAAGAAGGGTAATCTGCATTTCGTCCAACTGCTTGGGCTGGGAAATGAGAGTTGTCTGGAGAGAGGCAAAGCTGCATTTGATATGTGGGTGGTTGTACTGACCGGTTATGTGAGGGGTGTGCGTGCCTAATTAATAGCAGTGCAAGCTAATGCCGGTGAGCTAGGTACCTCAGTGCCGCTACATGAAGCCATGGAGCCAGCGACATGCCAGGACTTGGGTGACAGCAGTGCGCATGTCACTTGCAGATTGTGGTCGGGACAGGTGTAGGCCTTGGGTAACATGCTGTAAAGGCTAAACATTGCTGAGTTGGTATTGCTCGGGGGCATGGCTCGGCAAGTATGGGGGAGCTCCAGTTGCCATACCGGCGTGATTGAACTATATACATGGGGATCGCAGGTGTCTGAATTGCTCCCTGTTCGCTATCGCGTGTATGGAGGTGGGTTTTGTGGGGAACCTAATACGGCTGTGTTAAGCATGGTGGAGTGCTCGGTCGCGAGCGGAAGAACTAGTCCATGGGTTCAGATGTGGGGGTCCATGTGGCGGCCTCCACCTAGGTGTCAGCTGAGGTCCTCCGAGGCACAAATGGGGCTGTATTTGCTGGGTCCCAGGTATGCGTTCTGACCTTGCCAGGTCCTCCGTGTTTGAGGGAGTCTCGTGGGAGACCCAGAGTCTCTAGGATAGTCTCTGCTCCAGCAAGGACCTGGATTGGGTAGAAAGTGTCATTCTTCTGGATTACCAACTTATGATTATACTTCCAGTGGTATGGAATACTGTTTGCTCGCAATAGCTCCATGAGTGGCTGCATCGTTTTCCTCCAGGCAAGGGTGCTCCCCGACAGATCAGCATAGAACGTGAGTGAGGAGCCTTCAAAGCTGTATGGGGAGATTCCTCTGATTGCGCCCATCACCGCTGCTTTGTCTTGCCCACTTCGGAACTTTACAATCAGGTCCCTTAGTGCTGTTGTGGGCGCTTTGGTCGGTCTTGGGACCTGAGCAGACCCTCGGTTGTGTAACGGATCACCTGGTACCCCGACTGGGTACCTCCGTTAATGGATGCTCCTAGCGCTTCCTGAGGACTCCAAGCACTCTGGCAGACACCACAATCACCGAATCCGAGAAAACCTTTAAATTCTCCCAAGCATATGAATGCTGTAGACCATTGAATAGGAACCATATGAATAGGCTTGTACTCCTAGCAGTCAACTGGAACAGCATGCAATAAATCCTTCCCCCAATAATGAGACGACACATCACTTTGAGGGTAAAACAGGAACTCTGGACTGGCTCATCCAGCCTGGCTTTTATTTCCAACTCACACATACAGGCCACACCCAGGGGGAGGCATAAAAGAACCAATGACATAGATGTTACCTCCCACACATCCCATCCCATTATGCATACAGTGTAAAATATACTTTTACACAACTTTCATAACTTTAAAACCATACATCACATTCACATAAAAATACATATCCACAATCAATCCATTCAGGGGAACAACATATTAAAAAATGGCATGAATCCGACCAGGGGTTCAAAAGTTACTAAAAGTATCTTTTGTTCCTTTCTGGCTGGCAGAAAAACATCCCCACAATGCACCCTGGTTTCCTCCCTTCTGCCCTGGAGTTAATTGGAGAAGTAATCCAATTACCCAGGACTAAATTCAGACTCCATTAACCACATGGTTGCAAAACAACATAAAACACTTTAAAATACATAAAGTCACATTTACACATAACACACAGACATTTCACCTATCCCCAGATAGCTGGGATCTGCACGCACAAAACTACCGAATAGCGCGCAGATCCTACTCACACAGTACAATTGCCATGGAGCTAAAGTCTTTCCCATAGTCTTTCATTATATGAATAGGCTCCATGGTATGGCTATCTGGGGTATCACATTCCCATAAAGTCTGGTCCATAGTCCAAAGGCAAGAGGCGAGCAATCAGCCCCCTCCAAGGACACGTGGCGAGGTCGGTTTCGCCACAGGTTGTGATTGACTTCGCTTGTTTTGGGGTGAGTAGTGCGCCAGCTCTGCTTCGGGAACTGCCTCTGCCACCCCTCTGATCTTGAGGTTTTTACTGCGCCTGGAGTATTCGAGCATTGCGAACTTCTGCTCCATGTTGGTTTGTCGCTGTTGTAGCTCATTCATGTTTTGTTGCAGGCGGGTATGTTGGGCCTTGGAGTTGCAGGAGTCGGCTTCCAGTATACCTGTGCGTGTCGTCAGGCCCTGTAGGTCCTTTCGGAATGTGGCCATGTCCGCGTGGATATCCCTCCGGAGGCCTGCCAGCATCTCCCTCATGTCGGCTTTTGTCACCGGTGCAGAGTCCGTGCAGGAGACCGCGGGTGGTTGCAGTGGAGGTGGTTCTCGTGGGGCCGGTGAGTGGTGGTCCTCGGGTTCTGGGGCTAGATCGTCTGAAAAATCAGAACTCTCTGTCAGGATCGGGACAGGGATCCAACACGCAAAGTACAAACAGGGGGTAGGTACGTATACCGGACCTTAGAATGGCCGGACTAACGTAAGGAGTAAGCAAAGAATGGTCTAGAGACAAGCCGAGGTCGAGGGAACGAGAGAGCAGATAAGCGAGAGACAAGCCGAGTCAAAGGGTAATAGAGGTAAGCAGGGTAGAACAAACAAGCCGGGTCAAAACCAAAGAGACAAATAGATAACAAGAGCACTGAGTGACTAGACAAGCTAGAACCACGACAGGGCAATGAACAAATGCAGAAAGCCCTACTTTATACCCTGGTTCTAGATAGGTAATCACGCCCCCGACGAGTCCTGATTCGTGCTCGGGATTTGATTGACAGGTCGGAACGGATTGTCGTCATGACGTCAGCTACTGAGCGCCGCGTCATAAAAGGAAGCGGGTCCCTCGCGGCCGGCGTGTAAACGACCGAGAGAACTGCGAGGAACGAGTGAGTCAGCCCCTCTGAGAGGATGAACGTCTAAGTGTCTCACCTCCTCTGAGGTAGAGACAACAGGTACCCTGACAGTACCCCCCCTCTCAGAAACGCCCACCGGGCGGAAGGAACCGGGGCGAGATGGAAAACGAGAGTGAAAAGCCCTGCGGAGGCGAGGAGCATGCACATCCTCCTGAGGTACCCAAGTCCTCTCCTCAGGACCATATCCCTTCCAGTCAACAAGATATTGTAACCTCCCCCGAGAGATTCGAGAATCGAGAATGGAGTTGATCTCATACTCCTCCTGACCCTCAACCTGAACAGCGCGAGGAGAGGATACAGTGGAGGAAAACTTGTTACATACTAGAGGCTTCAACAAGGAAACATGAAAGGAGTTAGGAATGCGTAAGGCAGATGGAAGGACCAGACGATACGCAACTGGGTTAATTCGAGTCAGAACCCTGTAAGGACCAATGTAACGAGGGGCGAATTTCAAAGAAGGAACCTTCAAGCGAATGTTTCTGGTACTCAGCCATACCCTATCACCTGGAACAAAAACCGGAGCCGCCCTTCTACGCTTATCAGCGTGTTTCTTGAACAACGCGGAATTATGCAGGAGAATTAGTCGAGTCTGATCCCACAACTTCCTCAAATTGGCAACATGAACATCAACCGACGGTACCCCTTGGGAAGGAGAAACCGAGGGAAGAATGGAAGGATGAAAGCCATAATTCATGAAAAAGGGGCTAGAACGAGTAGAATCACAAACGAGATTGTTGTGTGCAAACTCCGCCCAAGGAATCAGACCGACCCAATCGTCCTGGTGTTCGGAAACAAAACAACGCAAATATTGTTCAATCTTTTGGTTGGTGCGTTCAGCAGCTCCGTTAGACTGGGGATGATAGGCAGAAGAGAAATTCAATTTGATGCCCAGTTGAGAACAGAAGGATTTCCAAAAACGGGAAACAAATTGGGAACCTCTATCAGAAACAATTTCGGAGGGTATCCCATGTAAACAAAAAATCTCTCTCGCGAATATCTCAGCCAATTCGGGAGAAGATGGAAGTTTAGGTAAGGGCACGAAATGAGCCATCTTAGTAAACCTGTCAACCACCGTGAGAATAACAGTCTGTTTTTTAGAAACAGGCAAATCGACAATGAAGTCCATAGCCAGACAGGACCACGGTCTCTCGGGAATTTCCAAGGGATGCAAAAACCCACATGGAAGCGTATGAGGTTGTTTAGTCTTCATACAGACCTCACATGCTCCGACGAAATCCCTAATATCCTTACGTAGTGAAGGCCACCAGAAATCTTTAGAAATCAAGGCACACGTCTTGCGAATGCCAGGATGCCCAGCCACCTTACTGTTGTGAAAGCACTGTAACAGTTCCAGTTGGAGTTCAGGAGGAACAAAATACCGTGCCCCAGGACCCTGTCTAGGAGCCAGATGCTGTAACTTCATGATCTCGGCAAGCAACGGAGAATGAATCCTGAGACTCGTGTTGGCGATAATATTGCACTTGGGAACTATAGAAGACAAAACCGCCTCAGATATAGTAGAAGGTTCATGTTGGCGAGACAAAGCATCGGCTTTAGAGTTCTTAGAACCAGGTCTATAAGTGAGCACGTAATTGAAATGAGTGAGGAACAAGGACCAACGAGCTTGCCTGGCGGACAAGCGCTTGGCCTCCCCAATATAGGACAAGTTCTTGTGATCCGTCAAAATAGTAACAGGATGCAAGGTCCCTTCCAATAAATGTCTCCACTCCTTTAAAGCCATGATAACCGCTAGTAGTTCCCTGTCACCAATGTCATATCTGCTTTCAGGCCCAGATAATTTCTTGGAAAAAAACCACATGGATGTAACGGTTTATCCACACCTAACCTTTGAGACAAGATAGCGCCTATACCTGTCTCTGAGGCGTCTACCTCGAGTAGAAAAGGCAAAGTCGTATCAGGGTGAACTAAAATCGGTGCAGAAGCAAAAAGTTCCTTGAGTGTCTTGAAAGCAACGAGAGCTTCAGTAGACCAAGTCTTAGTGTCAGCCCCCTGTCTGGTCATATTGGTAATAGGAGCAATAATAGAAGAGTATCCTTTAATGAAACGCCTATAATAATTGGAGAATCCAATAAACCTCTGAATGGCTTTGAGACCCCTGGGTAATGGCCAATCTAAAATAGACTGGAGTTTATCCGGATCCATTTTAAACCCGTCCCCAGAAATCACGTAACCAAGAAAGTTTATCTGAGATTGGTCAAAACTACATTTCTCCAATTTGCAGTACAACCCATGTTGTAGAAGTTTGCGCAATACCCTTCTGACTTGTCTGTGGTGGGTCTCAATTTCTCTAGAGTGTATTAGTATATCATCCAAATATACAATAACGCAATCATGTTGAAATTCCCTAAGAACTTCATTGATCAGGTCCTGAAATACTGCCGGTGCATTACATAGCCCAAAAGGCATTACCGTGTACTCATAGTGCCCATAACGGGTATTGAACGCTGTTTTCCACTCGTCTCCCTGCTGAATTCTCACCAAGTTATACGCCCCTCTGAGATCTAACTTGGTGAAAATCTTGGAGCCTTTTAGACGATCAAAGAGCTCAGTAATCAAAGGAATCGGGTAGGAATTTCTAATAGTTATTTTATTCAAGCCTCGATAATCAATGCAAGGCCTTAACGTACCATCCTTCTTATTCACAAAAAAAAAACGGCCCGGGCAGGAGAGGAGGATCTCCTAATGAATCCTTTGTCTAGGTTCTCACGAATATACTCCTCTAAGACTAAGTTCTCCTTAGTGGATAAAGGGTATACCGTACCCCTCGGAGGCATGGTCCCAGGCAGGAGTCTGATCTTGCAGTCAAAGGGCCTGTGTGAAGGTAAAGTGTCAGCATTCTTTTTGTCAAAGACTGCCTTTAAATCCAGGTACAGAGGCGGTATTTGTACGTCTGTAGACTGGGTAGAATTAGCCGGTGCGTTAACTACGCAAACCGGTGAGACTTTCTGTAAGCACCTGCTCTGGCAACCCTGGCCCCATGAGACTATCTCCCCTAGTTCCCAATCAATAATAGGGTTATGTTTCTTTAACCACGGATACCCCAGGACTATAGGAACAGAAGGAGACGAAATAAGCATAAGAGATATACCTTCCTCGTGTAGGATACCAACAGTTAAGTTAACAGGTATGGTCTCACGAAAAATAACAGGTTCAGATAATGGTCTACCATCTATGGCCTCAACGGCCAAGGGTGTATCCCTTAGCTGGGATGGAATAGAGTGTTTAGTAACAAAAACTTGGTCAGTAAAGCTCTCAGCAGCTCCGGAATCTACCAATGCCATAGTTTTTAGTACTCCCTTCTCCCAAGCTAAAGAAACAGGTAGCAGAAGCCTGTGATCTTTATAATTGTGTATAGAGGACAAAATAGAAACACCCAAGGCCTGTCCTCTAGAGAAACTTAGGTGCGAGCATTTCCCGGGCGATTAGGACAATTTAGGCGTAGGTGCCCTCTTACTCCACAATACATACACAACCCTCCCTTCTCCTGTACTGTCTCTCTTCTTCTGAGAGACGAGTATTGCCTATCTGCATAGGTTCTGGAAAAGCTGAGGTTGTGGATTCAGGACTTTGAAATGAAGGAGCTAGTTTAAAGGAAGGTCTACGGGTTCTATCTTGAGTGTTCTGCCTCTCTCTTAAACGTTCATCAATACGAGAAATAAAAGAAATTAAATCCTCCACATTTTCAGGAAGCTCTCTTGTAGCAACCTCGTCTAGAATTTCATCTGATAATCCGTTTAAAAATACGTCTATATAAGCCTGTTCATTCCACTTAACTTCTGCCGCCAAGGACCTGAACTCTAGTGCATAATCCACAAGGGTTCGGTTATCTTGTCTAAGGCGCAACAGTAATCTAGCTGCATTGACCTCTCTACCTGGAGGGTCAAAAGTTCTTCTAAAAGCAGCGACAAAGGCATTATAATTATAGACTAACGGGTTATCATTCTCCCACAATGGATTGGCCCATCTCAGAGCTTTATCAATGAGTAGTGTGATAATGAATCCAACCTTCGCCCTATCTGTAGGGTAGGAGCGGGGTTGTAATTCGAAATGAATACCTATCTGGTTTAAAAAACCCACGACACTTATCCGGAGAGCCACCATAACGTACAGGGGGAGTAATTCGGGAAGAAGCACCTACTGTGGCTACCTCTAGACCTGAACTTACAGGGGAGATGGATGTAGTACGCATCTCTTCTGGTTGATTACTAGAACGAGATAATAAAGCCTGCAGCGCTAGAGCCATCTGATCCATTCTATGATCCATGGCCTCAAATCTAGAGTCGGAAGAACCAACCTGAGTGTTTGTACCTGCAGGATCCATTGGCCCTGTCGTAATGTCAGGATCGGGACAGGGATCCAACACGCAAAGTACAAACAGGGGGTAGGTACGTATACCGGACCTTAGAATGGCCGGACTAACGTAAGGAGTAAGCAAAGAATGGTCTAGAGACAAGCCGAGGTCGAGGGAACGAGAGAGCAGATAAGCGAGAGACAAGCCGAGTCAAAGGGTAATAGAGGTAAGCAGGGTAGAACAAACAAGCCGGGTCAAAACCAAAGAGACAAATAGATAACAAGAGCACTGAGTGACTAGACAAGCTAGAACCACGACAGGGCAATGAACAAATGCAGAAAGCCCTACTTTATACCCTGGTTCTAGATAGGTAATCACGCCCCCGACGAGTCCTGATTCATGCTCGGGACTTGATTGACAGGTCGGAACGGATTGTCGTCATGACGTCGGCTACTGAGCGCCGCGTCATAAAAGGAAGCGGGTCCCTCGCGGCCGGCGTGTAAACGACCGAGAGAACTGCGAGGAACGAGTGAGTCAGCCCCTCTGAGAGGATGAACGTCTAAGTGTCTCACCTCCTCTGAGGTAGAGACAACAGGTACCCTGACACTCTCTCCCATATAGGAGGCCATTTTGGGCAGTGAGCCGCCATGTGCCTGCCGCCACATATCTCTGATACTCATCCCCACTCACGGCTTGTCTGCCTTATGTTTCTTAGTTTTTCTGCCCATATTACCTGGGGCTGTTGAAGGATCCAGTTGGGGTAACTGAAGTTGCGGTGAAAATTGTATATATCGCTGATAATAGTGTTTGTCACTCAGAGCTCTGCCGACATGCGACCGCTCAGTTCGATAGCTTGACTCCGCCCCCCTGTGTCCCCTGTTCTGTAGTTTAAAACTACTGAACGATGTCTTTGTGCACCAAATACTGGTGAGATGGCACCGTGTAGAAAAGCAAAACAGTGTCTGTGAGTTAAAATGGCCGCCATCCATTGTTCTCACCATGTGCCTCTGATACATGAAATGGTGGCCACCCAGTAACTCCACAGTTTGTCTGGTAGTCTATCCAGCCGAACCAACAGATGAAACACATGGGGAACAGTGCAACAATCTCCAGTTTTGTCACAGGGCACAAATAGTGTTTTCAAATGCCATATATCCCAAGGCAATATTTAGAGGGTAGGAGGTGGGCAAGCAGCCCCCACCAAGAACACGTGGCGAGGTCTGTTCCGCCACACCAAGGTACTGCAAATGGGGTATGTCCATTCTTTCTTAGTAGCCACTTAGTCACAAACACTGGCCAAAATTAGCGTTCAATTTAGTCTTTTGCATTTTTCACACACAACAAATATGAATGCTAAATTTGGCCAGTGTTTGTGACTAAGTGGCTATTAAAAAAGACTGGACATACCCCATTTGTCATACCTTGGTTTGTCTACATTTGCAAATGGTATGCCATCATAGGAGTAATCCTCATTCCTGGCCTACCATATGCCCTCAAAGGCAACATAGCCAGTGTGGCAAATTTCAATGTGTATAAACTGAAAAATGTAATGTGCTATATTTGACCCTGTAACTTTCCAATAAACCACAAAATCTTTACATTGGGGGTACTGTTTTACTTGTGAGACATTACTAAATACAAATATGTGTACTTTATTGCAGTAACAGCAAACAGTATTGTAACATTCACAGTTAAAATGCCATGCAGAACTTAAAAAATACATTTCTTAATTTATAAATGTTTTTTATTTTATTCATATTTAATTATGTTTAATATACAAATATTTGATGTGACATGAAAGCCCTGTTTCTCCTGAACAAAATGATATATGATAAGTCTGGGTGCACATAATATGAAAGATGTGAATTACGCCTGAACAGACATGTGCGCAAATTGAAGATTATGCTAGCGCTAGTGTACTTATAATCTTAATTTTAATAATGACAGGAGGCGAGTATTTTGCATTACTCTCTTTACTAAACTCCACAGCAGTAAAGAAAGTGAAACATTTAAACCAATCAAAATGCAAAACAGTGAGCATATAGTCCCAGTGAACAGGCTCCTCCCCCTCTTTCGGAGCGACATCGGAACAGGGAAGAAGGTTGATGATAAAGTCTGTAACGAACATCAGTAGTAGTCTTTAACGGGAGTGATGAACTTCTTGGCTTGAGTAGAAAAACAGGTACCAACAGGTGAAGCGTCCAATAGGGTCTTTGGTCTTTATAATATGAGCCGTAATCCTATGGATATGTGGTAGATGTTCCCAATCTTTGCGAAATTAAACTGAAAAGAGAATATGAGAAGGTTAGGCACCGGTCTTGAAAATGTTTGTAGTCATGACAGTGATCCATCGGATAATATTGCATTAATAATTTGCGAATTCAGTGTGTAATCTACTAGTAGTTAAATAGGCTGATGATAACAATGGATATATTAAGCCTAACGTATTAAATTTAAGAAAACAGTTTGACAACAGGAAAGGAAAGATGTAGACAAAACTATGAATAGAGTAGTTCCCCTCCTCCGGGTGGGAAGGGTGGGAAAATACTCGCCTCCTGTCATTATTAAAATTAAGATTATAAGTACACTAGCGCTAGCATAATCTTCAATTTTATCACATGACAGGAGGCTTCCTATTTTGCATTTTTAACGCTGTAGAATAAGAGACATAGCTGCACCGGAGTACAGTCGGTAATAGAAGGTGCGGAATGTAGATTCTCTAGACCAGTCTGCGGAGCGTAGGATATCCGTTAGGGAAGCGCCCGCCATAAAGGCTGAGGATGCTGCTGCTCCGCGCACCGAGTGGGCTCCAAACGTAGTGGCAACGCCGGCTAGCGATAGTAGCCAGCGAACCCATCTTGCTAGAGTGGTGGTAGTGATGGGGACATGTGGTCTAACATATGACACTAGGAGTTGACCTGATGGTGAGGATCGGAGTGGTAGGGTAGTTTCCACGTATTGTTGTAGAGTGGAGACGACACAGAGTTGTGGATCTGTGAGGAAGAAAGGATAAAACACAGATGTGGAGTCCGTCTTAGTGCGACGAGATATCCGGAATGTAACTCCTTCAGGGGAGATTGAGAAAGCGTCTATGTCCAGAGCCCGAATGTCTGAGACCCTGCGGAAGGAGACCAGGCAAAGCAAGACTGTGAGTTTTGCTGATAGCTGACGGAGGGAGAGTCTGTCGTTAGTTGGCCAGTGGGTCCTTTCCAACCGGGATCCCTTGGGTTGGAGTGGGTCCTTTCCAACCGGGATCCCTTGAATGGGGACATGGGCCGCTGAAATAGCTGAACGGATTACGTTTAGTGATCTGTAGGATCGGCCCAATGAGAATAGGTGAGATAGGAAGTTCAAAATGGTTGGAATAGTGGCCGTAAATGGATCGAAGTTTCGTTCCAGACACCAAGTGGACCAGGAATTCCAGGCGGGTAGGTAGCATCTTCTGGTTCCAGGGGCCCATGAGTCCCATAGTAGTTCCTTAGCAGCCTGCGATAGTTCGCCGACTTGCCAGGAGCCCCTGAAAGCGTCCAAGCCACCAGATGGAGACGATTGTCTAGGATGAGAGGATGCGGATTGCCTTTGGGATCTGTGAGAATGTACTGATGATGAGGTAGTAGGAGAGGATCGTTGCATGATAGAGCTAGGAGATCTGGGAACCATGGTTGTCCCCTCCATAGTGGAGTGATGAGTACTAGCGAGGTTTGCTGGTTCTTCAGGTAGTGTATGGTCCTCGCTATCATGGCGAAAAGAGGGAAGGCGTAGGCTCCCGTGATCGGCCATGGTTGTAGAAATGCGTCCACTGCTGCGCACTCCGGGTCCGGGAGCCAGCTGAAGTATGATTTCATTTGTCTGTTGTTGCGGGACGCAAATAGATCTAGTTGGAGTGGTCCTAGGCGATCCGCGATGTGGTTGAAGATTTGTGGATCCAGTTTCCAGTCGCTGGTGTCCCGCCAGTGGCGTGAGAACCAATCCGCTGTGAGGTTTGTCTCTCCTGGGAGGTATTCCGCCGTGAGGGAGATGTTGCGAGGTAGGCAGAAGTTGAAGATGTCTTTCGTTATTTCTGACAGGAGCCGGGAGCGGGCTCCGCCTAGGCGGTTGATGCAGCGGACTGCGGAGATGTTGTCCATCCGGAGGAGGATGCAGCAGTCCGACTTGTCCTTCGCTAGGCTTCGGATAGCGAAGGACCCGGCTAGAAGTTCTAGGCAGTTTATATGTAAGTTGAGGTCCTGGGATGTCCAGGCGCCTCCTGTCGATATATTTCCGCTCGTCGCGCCCCATTACCAGAGGCTGGCGTCTGATTCCAATATCATGTCGGGAGCCTTTCCGAAGATGGCTCGGCCATTCCACGCCTCCATGCTGTCCAGCCACCATCTGAGTTCGTCTCTGACTTCCTCTGTCATCGGGACCAGCTGGTCGTAAGAGGGGTTTTCCCTGAGGAAGGAAGCTTTGAGACGTTGCATCGCCCGGTAGTGAAGTGGACCCGGGAATATAGCTTGAATGGAAGCAGAGAGAAGTCCCACTATGCGTGCGAGGGCGCGGAGTGGAATGGTGTGGCAGCGGATGGCTCTGCGTAATTCCTTGCGGATGGCTGAGATTTTTGCTGTTGGCAGCCGTAGGGTGCTGGAGATGGAATCTATCTCGAATCCCAGAAATTGTACCGTTTGTGACGGGGAGATAGACGATTTCTGAAAGTTCACTATGAAGCCCAGAGATGACAGGAGATCCGTGGTATACCGTGTGTGACGTATCAATCTGAGTCTGTCTGAGCAGAACAGGTATATGATGCAGCGAATTCCTTGCGCTCGAAGATGTGCGACCCCAGGCTTCATCAGTTTGGTGAAACACCATGGGGCCGAACTGAGGCCGAAGGGGAGGCATGTGAATTGCCAGGGAAAGCCTTGCCAATGGAAACGAAGGTATTGTCTGCAGGATTGGTGGACGGGAACTGATAGGTAAGCGTCCTTGAGGTCTAATCTCGTGAACCAATCCTTGTCTTGTAGCAGGTCTCGTAGAAGATGTATGACTTCCATCTTGAAGTGGTTGTAAGAAACTTATTCGTTGAGTAGTCGTAGGTTTATGACGGGCCGAAGATCTCCCGTTTTCTTCTTTACCAAGAAGATGTTGCTGAAAAAACCTTGAGGGTCGGAGGCGGGTTCGATCGCGCCTTTCGAGTATAGGGTTTGGAGTTCGTCGTCGATGAGAGAGGTGTCTATCCTTGAGCCGTGGATGGGACGTGGTAGTTCCGTCTGTCGTGGTTCGTCTATGAAGTCTATGACGTAGCCTTGTACTGTCTGAAGGACCCATGCGTCCGTGGAGATGGAGGTCCATTCCTGAAAGAAAAGGGATATACGACCTGCTGTATGCATGGGAAGAGAAGAATGAGTGAAATAGTTGCTTACCTGAGGAAAAACGAGCTCTGCCTCGGGTGCGTGGTCCTCGACCCCTGTCTGCGCCTCGAGTGTAGGAGTATGGGCGATATCCCACCTCTGGGTAAAAAGGTTGGGGTCTCGTAGAGCGGGGGCCTGAAGGCCAAAAGCGGCTGGCAGCACGGCCCCTTTGGCGGCCAGCCCGTCCAAAAACACCCCTGGTAGGGTTTTGTCTGAAGACTCTACGCATAGAAGTCTGAGCCTTGTTTAAGGATGCGTAGACGTTTACGTGTCTGCTTAGCTCTTTTAGGAAAGCTTCTCCAAAGAGCTTGCCCTGTGCCATAGGACCTAGTTCCTTGGTGCCCAACTCCACCAATTTCCCGTCAATGCGGAGAAGTGCTGCTTTGCGTCGCTCAGATGATAAGGCGACATTGGCATTACCCACAAAACGGAAGCACCTTTGTGCCCATTCCCGCACATCATGCGCCCATTCTCGTACCATAGTAGCGTCAAATTGATCGGCTTTGGTTAGGGCGTCGTCGGCTAAAAACATAATTCTGGATAATGGTCCCACAGCATCTAGGAGTTTATCCTGTACCCCTCTGAACCCTTTCTCCACACCTTTGCGTGGGTCGCGGCCACCTCGCGACATAAAGGTGGTCATCACCTGGTCAAATTCTGGAGTGTCCGCAACGTGGTCAGGTAGAAATGGTCGTGGGCATTCCGACCTTAAGCGGTTGTGGACTGTCTTGTCCATGGACTTCCGTAACCAGAGGTGCATGAACCTCGCTAAGTGGTCGGGCGGTGTCCAGTCGCTTGAGCGTGGGTGTCTTATTTTTCGTGGGTCAAAAAGTTTTTGCCCCAACGGGTCTAATATGGTGTCTTCGTCTTCTTGCGGGGTCTCCGCATTGTCTGGTTCATGGGGTTCTCCCGTGAACGTGTGTTGTGGAAAGAAGGATTGAGATCCTGAATCTGCATCCCAAGCGTCTTCGTTGGAATCGGAGTCATCCGCTTGCCATTCATCTAAGATGGCCATGGGTTTAGCTTGAGATTCTTCTTCTTCTGAAGAGTACTCATGTTGCGGGTTCGGGGTGGTGGCTATAGAGGGTTTAGCGCGTTTAGCGGGAATTTTGCCTTTAATAGGGTTTTGGAGACCCTTTTCGCCTTTCCAATGGCGTTTGCCCGTAAAAGTTTCTGGGCTCTTGCGTGATTCTGGTTCGTCAGAATCTGAGTCATTGCGGGTTGTGTGGGTTTTTGATGGTTTCCTCTTCGCGTCGGGACCAGAGGCAATCATTTTGGAGAGAACTTTCTCCATGGAGGCGGATACGGCCTCGTTTACCATGTTTTGGAGCTCTGTTGTCTGAGAGGTCTCCATAATGCCTGAATATGTTTGGCACAGGGCGTATAATAGAGGTCAGTATGCTGTATTGGACAGTAATAAGCTGTTTTGATATCTTTATGCGAACCCCAGCAGGGTGCAATAACTTGTTTTCGTTGTACAGAGTACAAATTACCCCAGCAGGGTTCAATAAAAGGTAATGGTTTGAGGAACCAAATAACCCCAGCAGGGTTGTAAATATATAATACCCCAGCAGGGTATGTAGTGGTATGAAAGGGAAGGTTATACCCTCAGCGTTGTGTCCAAAGGCAGAGTATAGTGCCAGAAATTATAGTAGTAATAGATAGTGCCAGCAAGGCAGGATACAAAACCACTGGTTGGGATTTTTTGTTCTGGGCCTCACCCAGGTTGTAGAGGTGGCCACAAAGCGACCTCTGTAGCAGCACAATTTAAGGGCAGCACCCCAAGCATGCACAGGTTAAAATACCTAAGTGCTTAAACAGCTTTAAGCTTAACTGACCTCAGAAACAAGTATTCGTACAAAAATCCGTGAAGGGAGCTCCTGTGTGTCCCTCGCGGCACTCGCGGCACTCACAAGATGGCGTCCGTAATCTCGCGAGATGCGGGATTAAAGATGGCCGCCGCGAGTGTAGCCGCGGCTGGAGCCGAGCCGCGGGAACTGAGTGAGAAAGAGCCGATAGCAGGTAAAGCTCTGGGGCCGCCCGAGGGCGGAATAAAATTGACGGGAAAAGGGGAAAAAAACGGGAGCGAAGTTGCTGGGAAAGCAACCAGTCCCAGCAAGGAGAATAGGAATTAAAATACAGATAGAGTAGAAATAGGTAAATATAGATAATAGGAATAGGTAATAATGTAATAAGAAAAGTATATAAATAAGAATATAAGCAATAACAATGAAAAAACATATATATATATATTATGAGGTAACAAGGGAAGAGCCAAAAACTCTGACCTGTCTGCGATGGAGCAGTAAAGAAAGAGGGGGAGGAGCCTGTTCACTGGGACTATATGCTCACTGTTTTGCATTTTGATTGGTTTAAATGTTTCACTTTCTTTACTGCTGTGGAGTTTAGTAAAGAGAGTAATGCAAAATAGGAAGCCTCCTGTCATGTGATAAAATTCAAGGTTTTGTTTACGTCTACGTTTTGTTTAACTGCCTCAGTCGTTAAAGGGGTTAAACAAGATTTAGTTGTAGAATTTTTAAAGAACACATTTTTCTTTGCCGCTAAGATGTTCATAAAGTATATAATTTACTATATTTGAAAGTAATTAAAATGCTACTTTAGAAATGTCAAGAACTGGAAAACTAGTCATCACTGAATTGTCATGATGTTCAGAGCTGTTAATAGACAAATGACAAAAAGGGTTTTTTATTCAATCTAAATGGATTAGAAAAAAAATCATTAAATTACAAACAGCATAAAAACATAGTTATGGGATACTGATTTTATTTCTAGCATTAACCAACTCAAACAACATTTAAAGTATTTTAGGATGTATATTTGTTATAAGGATAGTATTTTAATATGCTGTTTAGTGATATTTTGGAAATGTTTAATGTGTTACATTAAGTGCTGGCTAGGGAATTTTATCTCTTCCTTTACTTAATCACGGTAACAGAATTATTCACTAAACTCAAAATTATTGCAAATTAAATCTGTATTGTGAAACTGAGGAGTAAATAGCCAAGTTCTGCCTATTGCTGAACTAAAAATGTTACCACGTCAGCTATTCTTGCCCAAACATTTCCACATGGATTCTATTTGCGCATATTTTCTGTGCAGAATATAACAGCTGTGCAAATATTTATTTAAAAGCCAAACGAAAAAATATCTACATATGAGTACATAATTCCACCTCTGAATATTCTCATATGCTCAGATATGATTCTTGACAATTTTTTTAAGGCTTATTTCAAGTGTGCATGTGCAAAGTCTATGTGGTGAGCATGTGTGTTGACTAGGGGTGACTGTGTGTGTTCTGGAGTTTAAGAAAAGCTTGGTGTGTCTAGAGTATGTGTGTTGTGAGTGTATTAGGAGGCTGTGTGAGTTGTGTGTGTATAGGAACATAGCCTGTTTGTGGGGAGGCATTGTGTGTTGTGAATACAGCCATCCATAAATGTCATTATTCCATTAAAACAAATCGTGTTACCACATTCTTTCTTACATTTAGACAGAAAGAGGGTTATGATTACTGATGCTCTGTGGAATATGATATGCTCTCTGATGGTCTGATGGTCTGATGGGCAGAGTATGTTGACTGCACCTCTGGTCAGTGCAAATGATCTTTAAAAAAACCTGCTCCCAAATAATATGTGCATGTTGGTCAACCACTTGTAATGGAATACTCCACACCTAAAGTACCTTAGCATGCTGAAATGCTTTATATGTGATTTAGTGGGTCCTCATTTTTAATTTTACAAAACGTGTAGAATTCACAGATTTTGTAGATGTCCCATTGAGCTGAATCAAAGAGAGTCCAGGCTGGGCAAAAAGGGTAACTTTCAAGGTTCCAGACAAGAGATCTTCAGCTTTTCGAGCTGTTTTTTTAGAAATACTCCAATGACAAAATACATACTTAAATGCATGAGTGTTTTCATTGGGGTTATATCTGCTTAACAGTGATTGGTTTATTTATTTATTGTATTTGGGCAGTGAAGTGTCCTTTAAGTCACATATAATACCAAGATGGCACCGAATTCAGAAATGATCCGCACCCAACAGTGATATAGACCACATGATCCTAGTGTATAATGAAGTGGCATAGTGACATTGTTGGCATATTTTCTCCCTTGCAACCAATGCAGCTAGTACAATCCCAAACCTGGAACTCCAGATAAATACCTTATTACTTTATGGAAGAACTAATGACTCATGGTAATATTAAATGTATGCTTACGAATGCAAGGAGCCTATATAACAAAATGGGGGAACTAGAGGCAATAGCATACACTAAACAATACAATATAATAGGCATAACAGAAAAATGGTGGGATGAGACACATGACTGGG
The DNA here is from genome assembly GCF_036172605.1 of Pelobates fuscus. NCBI lineage: Eukaryota > Metazoa > Chordata > Amphibia > Anura > Pelobatidae > Pelobates > Pelobates fuscus. Next base: position 197,596,550 of record NC_086320.1, on the reverse strand, counting down.
CAGTTAACTTAAATGGGTACACATTATTTAGGAGGGATAGGAAAAACAAGAAGGGTGGTGGGGTATGTTTGTATGTCAGCCATGAGTTCAAGTCAAATCTTAGGCATGTGGAGTGTGACGAGGAAAATGTGGAAGCTTTATGGGTAGATATCTGCTTGGGGCAAACAAAGGGAAATACGTTATTGGTTGGGATATGTTATAAACCACCAAATGTAAATATTAATGAGGAAGAACTGCTGTTAGAGCAAATTGGTGAAGCTGCAAATCGGGGGAACACATTAATTATTGGAGATTTTAATTACCCGGACATAAATTGGGATAGAGGGACTAGTACTTCAGCTAGTGGAATCCGTTTTTTGAATGTGTTAAATGACACCTTTATGTCACAACTGGTACAAGGACCAACTAGAAAGGATGCTTGTCTGGATCTCGTTATAACAAACAATGTTAATCTTTTAACCAACATTCAAGTAGAGGAGCATTTGGGAAATAGTGATCACAATATGGTAACTTTTGAAATAAACTCAAAAAAGCAAAAGCATGTGGGGTATATTAAAACGTATAATTTTAAAAAAGCCAATTTTAATAAGATTAGGGCAGCTCTACAACATATCGACTGGCATAAACGCCTTAGTGATAAAAACACTGAGGAAAAATGGAAACTATTCAAACAAATATTAGAAAGGTACATTTCACAGTATGTACCATTGGGTAATAAATATAAAAGAAACAAATTAAAACCAATGTGGCTTAGTAGAGAAGTAAAACAAGAGATTAAAAATAAGAAAAGGGCTTTTAAAGCATTTAAATCGGACCAATCAGATGCATCCTATATAAGATATAATGAAGCCAATAATACTTGCAAAAAGGCAATTAAAGTGGCTAAACTAGAAAATGAGAAATTGATAGCCAAAGAATGCAAAACCAACCCCAAACATTTTTTCAAGTACATTAATTCTAAAAAAACAAAAAAAATGAAAGCGTAGGTACACTGAAAACAGAGATGGGTCTGTTAGTCAATGAAGGAAAAGGCAGACATTTTAAATAACTATTTTTCTTCGGTATATATTAATGAGGATCCGATGGCAAGAGATATGCATATGATTGCTGCAACAAACTTGCAGATAACTTGTGATTGGATAACTCGAGACAAGGTGCTACAGCTATTAAAGAAAATTAATGTAAATAAAGCTCCGGGGCCTGACGGTATCCACCCATGAGTACTTAAGGAGCTAAGTGGGGAAATAAGTGAACCTCTGTATTTAATTTTTCAAGATTCTTTTGTTTCAGGTATTGTACCGGAGGATTGGAGGAAGGCAGATGTTGTTCCTATATTTTAAAAGGGTTCAAAATCCTTGACTGGAAATTATAGACCTGTGAGCTTAACTTCTGTGACAGGGAAATTATTTGAACGGCTATTAAGGGATAATATTCAGGAATTCATTGGGAAGAACTGAGTTATTAGCAATAATCAGCATGGTTTTATGAAACATAGGTCATGTCAAACTAACCTAATTGCATTCTACGAAGAAGTAAGTAGAAATATAGATCAGTGTGCTGCAGTGGATGTGATCTACTTGGATTTTGCCAAGGCATTTGATACGGTTCCTCACAATAGGTTAGTCTTCAAACTAAAAGAAATTGGTCTAGATGAATATTCTTGTTCTTGGGTAGAACATTGGCTTAAGGATAGAGTACAGCGAGTTGTCATAAATGGCAAATTTTCAAGCTGGACAAAAGTGGTAAGTGGTGTCCCTCAGGGTTCTGTTTTGGGACCGCTTCTATTTAACATATTTATAAATGATCATGAAATGGGCATTGAAAGCCATGTATCAGTGTTTGCAGATGACACAAAACTTTGTAAAGTAATAAAATGTGAGCAGGATATTGCCTTGCTTCAGAGGGATTTGGATAGATTGGGGGACTGGGCACTAAAATGGCAGATGAAACTTAACGTAGAAAAATGCAAAGTTATGCACTTTGAGGTTAAGAATGCACAAGCAATTTACACCCTAAATGGTAGTGAACTAGGGATAACCACACACGAGAAGGATTTGGGAATTGTTATAGACAACAAATTAGGTAGCAATATGCAATGTCAATCTGCCGTTGCTAAGGCCAGTAAGGTTTTGTCATGTATAAATAGGGGCATAAATTCTCGAGATGAAAATATAATTTTGCCTCTTTATAAATCGCTGGTAAGACCACACCTTGAATATGCTGTGCAATTTTGGGCACCTGTTCTAAAGAAGGATATCATGGCACTAGAAAAAGTGCAGAGACGAGCTACAAAATTGATAAAAGGAATGGAGCATTTTAGTTATGAAGAAAGGTTAAAAAATTTAAATATTTTCAGTTTGGAAAAACGGCGCCTTAGAGGGGATATGATAACATTATACAAATATATTCAGGGCCAGTACAAACCATTATCTGGAAATCTATTCATAAACAGGGCTATACATAGGACACGAGGTCACACATTTAGGCTTGAAGAAAGGAGATTTCATCTAAGGCAAAGAAAAGTTTTTTTTTTTCAGTAAGAGCAATAAGGATATTGAATTCATTGCCGGAAGAGGTGGTTTTGTCAGAGTCTATACAGATGTTTAAGTTGCAATTGGATAAATACTTGCAAAAACATAACATACAGGGATACAATTTCTAATTAGTGGGGTAATAGCTGCTTGATCCAAGGAGACATCTGACTGCTATTTTGGGGTCAAGAAGGAATTTTTTCCTAGTTTGTTGCAAAATTGGAAGCGCTTCAGACTGGGTTTTTTTGCCTTCTTTTGGATCAACAGCAAAAGCATATGTGAGGAAGGCGGAACTTGATGGACGCAAGTCTCTTTTCAGCTATGTAACTATGTAACTAGCTTTGGTGATATACATTCATAACTGATTGACTTTATCCTTTACCAATGCGTTAAAATTACTACCAATACAAACTGAAAAGCATACACATAAAAAGATTTATTAAAATGATACATGGTTATAAGTTATGGGGATCTTTATTACATATTTTTCAAAGAGCATCAATTTAGGGCTGTGCAAAATTACTAATTGCTTTAGCAAGAGCATAGAAACTGTATACTAACAGCAAAATAGCGGCAGTACAAGTCTATTATTTATAACTGTTAGAGCAAAAGCCCTTTTCTAAATCCCTATGCACATTTAAATACCAGGACGTTTTTAGTATCACTTCAATGACCATTAGAGTGCAAGCTCACCTGCCAGATCAAGGTAAATCTCTTAGGTGAGTCCTATATAAACAATTCAGCCTACTGCTTTCAGCTATAAAGCAACATTTTTAATGAGAAAGAGATTATTATTATTTTTATGAACATCTACACACGTGTTAACCATTAACTTTTTGTGCTATGTGTTTTGGCCAAGCAATGCTTTTAACATTGCTACTGCTCAGGTGCAGTGGAAGTTTGCGTGCAGGGTTTAATTTATTTTTTGTTTGTATTTGCATTTGTATTACACAGTCATGTTACAGTGTCCACCCAATGCGTATCCTAATAAGAGTAAATAAGTGTGCAGAGGTTCATAAAAATACTGAACTGCCGCATCTGAATCTGATTAAAATTCAGATTGAAGTGCAATATTTTAAGTTGGGTTTCTTGACAAGTCTAAAGTTGGAGTGGATTGTGTATTACATAGTATGTCTAAATTCACAAGGGAAAGTAAACTGAGACCAGTACATCTGACAGATACTGACAATCTTGATAATTACTTCTTGTATACTGTCAACAAATATTTTACGTGTGTTTTCGTTTGCTGTGGTATGACCTCTCTCTTGTCATATTATGATATGTGGCAAAATCCAAAGACTTAGGAAATGGACTGAAGTTTAACTTCCAATATTCTTATTTTTTGTACTGTTTGCTTGTCACACTTTGAAAACAGCTGTCAGGATTGTGTTTTTTTTATTTTAATATAAATGTTACTGTTGTTGGCAATCTTAATTGGTAAATCTTAAGTGGAAAAAAAAAAATAAAATAAATTACACAAATTGCTTATTTTAATTCAAATAAGTAATTAAAACTTCATCCAGCCATTCTTTCAAGCAACAATGTATTTTACTCACACAAGAAAAATACTGTTGTCATTTTTGTGTGTGATTTATAGACCTTTTAAAGGCATTTTACCATGTGAAGGTTACTTAATTTAAACTCCATTTCTTACACCATACAACTCAAAAAATGAATTTCACATCTGACTGTAAAACACCGTCTTTTAACTAAAATGAAAGTTGCAACTGAAATGTGTTTCCAGCTGATGTTACTTTATATTTAGATAGGAACTTTGTAAAACCACTAGACAAACTTGATACTCTCTATGTCAGTGTCTACTCGTGAAATCTGAAGTACCCAATATAAAATAACTTGTATTCTTGGGAATAAATAGAGTACAAAGGAAAAACTGAGAAGTGACAGCCAATACTTAACAAAGTACAAATTAATAGATTTTAAGAGACAACCTGCAACATAAAAAACACTAAATATCTCTTTCATTAACAAACACAATAAAATGCAAATTATAATTGGACAGAGTATTCAGACAAAATATAAATATGCAACTCTGTTCTCAAAATCTTCTCTTAATCAAAAGTGTCTGAATCATGAATGAAGAACAGCTGGGGCACAAATAGTGTACTCATAAAAGCGAGAAAAAAATATTAACATTTGTGATTAAAATTTGTAAACACAATGCTTTTCATGTGTCAAAATACAATACCAATGCATTAGATCACTATTTAAATAATACTCCATTGACTTCTATTTTATGCGTTTACCTATGCATTAAAGGGACTCTCCAGGCAATAACTACTACATTATTGCACTTGATAGGTTTTGACCCCATTAATATGCTGTATTATGCTCAAATGCTATATGCTCAAATCTTTAAAGCTTACGATGTAGAATTCTGGTAAACATTTGTTTGTGCAATAACTAAAGATGTGAGCATGCAAAAAATACAGCATATTAATGAGATCAAAATGTATCTAATGCATTGCATTGGTGCCTGGGGTGGCTGATTAAGGGATTGATGCACAGTTAAAGATGGCTCATAATACACTTATGAATCACAGGGTAATCAAAACACCTTGGACAATGTATTAACTGCATGTCCTGCTCTCACCAGAGAATGAAGAAAGAGATTTTTTCTGTGAGCATTAGCTGACATTGTAAACCTCTCACTCCTTGCTCATGGAGCTAGGGGAGAATATGTATACTGTTAATTGTATTGAAATTTAAGAGAAAACAATGTCTAAGGAGCTGTGTTTATTAAATATTGGTGTGTTTCTACTCCTTGAGGCATAGTTGTCTTTAAAGGGACACTCCAGGCACCCAGACCACTTCTGCCCATTGGAGTGGTCTGGGTGCCAACTCCCACTACTCCTAACCCTGCAAGTGTAATTATTGAGTTTTCTATAAACTGCAATAATTACCTTGCGGAGTTAACTCCACCTCTAGTGGCTGTCTACTAGACAGCCACTAGAGGGAAGTTCTTGGATTATAGCACAGATTATCTGTGCTAGAGTGTCACTGGACGTCCTCACGCTGCGTGAGGACCTCCAGCGTCGCTCATTTCTCCATAGGAAAGCATTGAAAATCTTTTTCAATGCTTTCCTATGGGGAGCGCTAATGTGCATGCGAGGCATTGCGCGCATGCGCATTAGGTCTCCCCGGCCGGTGGGCGGGATCAGTCTCGCCCACCGGCCGACAGAGTCAGTAGGAGGAGCGGCGCGGAGGGACATCGTCGCTGCCTCATGTAAGTGACTGAAGGGGATTGGGGGTTGGGAGGGAGAGGGAACCTGCAGTACCAGGAAAACAATTTGTTTTCCTGGCACTGGAGATTCCCTTTAATTAATTCCATGTAGGAGTTTTGGAATGATAGATTAGCAACAGTGTTCAATAGGAATCTATACATATCATGGGGTGTGCTGGTTAGGATTATAAAGTTTAGGCATGTATTTCCTCCTCCCTTATTGTATTATGCATTGGAGACTGATGCCCTGGAGGACATCTTCTCCCTTGCCCTAATTAAATGGATGAGGTGTGTGTTCATGATGAATTGGGGCCTCTCTGCACTTGCTTGAGGCAGCTCTTTGTCAGGCAATATGAGAAGGGATCCACACATATTATCAGTCTCACCCTGCAGTATGTAAGATCAATACTGTCAACATTGTTATTTTACTGATATGAAAGGAATTGACATCCTGTTCCTCTTTTCCATGACCTTGAGTGAAAGGTGAGCATGTACATATGTATATGTGATAAATGGTCAGGCTTGTACTCAATTTGCTTGAACAAATCACCTGCGATAAGGGTGGTATCATAATGACATCATGACTAGAGTTGAGCGGACACCTGGATGTTTGGGTCCGGCGTGTTCGGCCGAACTTTGAAAAAAAGTCCGGGTTCGGGATCGAACTTGACCCCTAACTTGACCCCGAACCCCATTGAAGTCAATGGGGACCTGAACTTTTGGGCACAAAAAATCACTCTAAAAAAGTCCTGGAAAGGGCTAGAGGACTGCAAAAGGAAGTAAAATTGGGGTAAGGGTAGGACAAGTGCCCTGCAAACAAATGTGGATAGGGAAATCACTTAAAATAGCATATAAATTAAAAATACAGCTGAGCCATAAAATAGCACTAGATGGAATCTTTGATTTTAGCTTTGGAAGTACATAAATCAAAATCTAAAGCATGGCTGTCAGGAGGATCAACAGAATTATCCATTTGAGAGATGGTTGGAGTGCAGGGTATTCTCTTCCATTGTTCAAACTGAGCTCAATTCCTGATGCATGGAGAAAAGGCCTTCACAAGCCTCTGCTATTGTGTACATAGTTTATACTAAGTGACCCATAGGTTGAGAAGGCGGTGACCGTGGCGGTGTAGGTGGAAGTGGCAGTGGAGAAGGTAGCCAACACTGTTTTTATATATATATATATATATATTTTTTTTTTTATTGGGACATATAAAAAAAGAACACTCTGTTCCGCAGTGCGACATGTCCCATGCGTACTGCATCTTAAACTCCACTATCACCTGCTGCTGCTCGCACAGTCTCACGAGGCGGTGAATGGGAAGGCTGAAATTACACAGCCCGCACTTTCTGCAGCAGCTCTGATATATCTGAGTAGTTTTTCAGGAATTTATGCACCACCAAATTCAGCACATGCACCAGGCAAGGGATGTGCGTTATGTGGGGATATTTATGGGATAATAATGTAAACAGATGAGAATTGCCCACGATTTCAATTCTCAGATCCTTAATCGTTATCGTGTTAAATGAAATGTATAACCATATACCGGTAATTAAAATCACAAATTGTTATAAAAATAGATATTTATTTCTTAACAATTTAAATAATAATGATGAGTAACATGCATGATAATAATCAATGGAATTCGAGTATAACATGAATATGTAATACAATATGGCAATAATAATTAATATGCAGTATAAAAACAATATGCAATACAATAGGCAATTTACTTCCTGGTTAGTACAGCATAGACTCCATTAGCTGTCAAGACTGATTTACGACCCTTTCTTTACAGCTAAGGAAACAAAGTTTTAAGGAGACAGAGCATTCCTTAGAGCTGCAGTAAAACTTTCTGGCAGAAGTAACCCTTTCAATGCTGGTTAGACCTCCTAAGTAGTTAAGATTTACTCCTATGTAATATTAAATAAAAATAATATTTAAATAGTCAGTAACCATTTCAACATTTCCTTGCATCCAATGAGAAAAACTTCTATGTTCTATAAGCTGATATTTTAATTAATTTGTCTAAATAGATATTTTCTCATCAGATATCCTCAGGTAGCTAAATGTCATAGATCTCTTTCTCTGCATGGAGTGTGAGAGTTTCTTGGTTATTCTGATCACCCGATTCTGCCTGGACCTCTCTGAATCCCCAGAGTGTCGTAATGTCTCTCTTCAATCTTTGAATCTCCGAATTTTTCTCTCTTCCCTTGTCTTAACTTTTAAAGGGAAAAATTCCTTAGGTGATAGCCAATCACAAATGTGGGGTGTGGTTGCCTTCTAGGTAATCATTTTAATATTCGAACTCAAGAGGGCAGCCTTGTTCCACTACACATACCTATCCAGGAAAGAGTTAACTTTTCCTGGTGGCTATTTTTGACGTCATTTACGTTATCTTTATGTATTCAATAACTCAAATCTTCTGTCAGATCAAAGGGTCTTTCTCAGTTTTGTCCAGACTATGCGTCTGCAAATTCTGCTGTAATTCCTAAAATTGATAGTTTGTGAACTAAGTTTCACCTTAAACTATAATGGGACGTTGTACAATATCGAAAGTAAAATTGAATTATTTAATCTCCTCTGTCACCTAAGTCTGGGAATAGAATTTATTATATTCCATTAGTAATTAGACAGTCTGTCTACCCCCATTCTCAATGTCTTATCTATTTGGTTTGTTTATATACACATTCCATTCAGCTCTGGCTAAACGGTCAGCAATAGAGAAAGGAAAGAAATGTTGTGTCTTTGTTAACTTGAGAATAACAAAATGGAGTCTGGTCTGTTTAGCAATGACTTCAGAACATACACTTTGTATTTCTATCATAGCACAAAATGTCTGCCGATATAAATACCCTGACAGTTAAACCAGTGAGGCCCAGAGCTGCTACGAGATTTCGCCCATTATTGCACACTACCAGGCCGGGCTCACTGTTTAATTGATTTTATCACGTGCTTACAAGCCTATCCGAGGTGGGGATCATACCACCAACGCTGTTACCATAGGGAAGTTGGCCTGAACTATACTTGTAAGTACATTTTTATTTATTTAAACAACTTTTACACCATGTTAAAAAATGAACACTATTAGTTGTTTTTATATATCCCTTTTCCTAAGAGTTGGTCACCATTCCCTCTAGAGGACAATCATCCATATATCCCATAAGCGGAGATTGTTCCGCTGTACACCTGTTACACTTATAGCTCATTTAAATGTGAGTGGAATATTTATATCTTTATCTCACATATATTGACCCTTACACTCTATACGATTGGTCTCTTATCTTGTGTCTTCCATATTACGAGACCAACTGGACTACTATAAACAGAGAAGAGACCCCATCACCAAAAGCACCTTAAAAGACATCTATTGCCACAGTGCAACTTCTAAATCTTTTTTGACTATTTTCCATATTTCTTTTATTTATATGCCTTTTTACTATCTGTAGTCCATATTGATACATTTTGGCACAGCCTTGCATTACTGTTGTTATTGGTTTCCATTCCTACCATAGAGGGTTAGAGGGTTACCCTCTGCTAGGCCGCTGCCCATCCACCTTTTTATTTTTTTATTATTAGCGCTAACCTCCCTTCTTTTCGGGACTCTTTAGAGGCCCTGTAATTGTAATGAGTTCACTTGAAATCCTTTAACTCTGATCAATTGGAGGGCAAGTCTGGTGCAGAGCGACTGACCCATGCGTGCTGCAGCTGAAACTCCACTATCGCCTGCTGCTGCTCGCACAGTCTCTACAGCATGTGCAAGGTGGAGTTCCACCTTGTGGGCACGTCGCATATGAGGCGGTGAGCAGGAAGGCCAAAGTTACACTGCAGCGCAGACAGGCGAGCAGCAGCAGGGTGATAACGCCGAAAGCGCGCACAGCTGCTACAGTGAATGTCACATCCTGTTCCAAGTTGCGGATCAGTCTGGTGATGGCTTCTGGTATCCAGTACTATTTTTCCTGAAGCTGCATCAGGGTCCTGGTATATGGCCGCACAAACGCTGGTGCTCAACACCAGGGGGTGTGCGGTTATCCTGCACCAGACCCTGCTAATCCATTCCACACTGTGACTCCTAACTTCAACATCAGGCATACTTGGTCCCGGTCATCCGACTCCCGCCCAGACAGTGTCTGGGTCCCGGACACCTGACTGTGAAACTGCGAATGACTCATTAAATCTGTTATGGTTATTTTTATCACTTCAACTGTTACTTGGATAACTGTGGGAATTCTAAAGATAATACATACCGACGAGTGCTAGGGGACGGCCGCTCCGCTTTTGCACCCTGCTCCCATTTATGCTGTGCTGATGCCTCTGTGCGACCAGCGCCTTGATTCCATGTGGGGTCTAGGACCTCATCATCCTCCACATCATCTTCCACCCACTCCTCAACCCTGCCCTCCTTGCCAGTCTGCACACTGCAGAAAGCCACAACAGTTGGCACCTATGTTTTTCCAGCATGTAAAGTCTGCAAAGGACATATGGAAATTGTTTTAGAATTGGATCCAGGCAACAGTTTTCCCTATTAACTGACCTCTCAGTTTGACTTGTGAGGGTATTGCCCCCGAATTACAATATTGTTATATTGGTATTTGACGGTTCTATTTGACTGTCAGATATGAAGTGCAGGCCGCAAATGTACTATTTAGCACCCAAAAAAATTTGAATTGGTCAAACTGCGCTGTAACCACAGTATTTGATGATTCTATTTGACTGTCAGATATGAAGTGGATACCCCAAATTTACTTCTTTTGAATTGGTCAAACTGCGCTGTAAACACAGTATTTGACGCTTCTATTTGACCCTCAGATATGAAGAGCCCGCCCAAAATGTACTATTTAGCAGTTTAGCAGCAAAACAATTGGAATGTTTTAAACTGCGCTGTAAGCGCAGTATTTGACGCTTCTATTTCACTCTCAGATATGAAGTGCAGGCATCAAATTGACTTTTTAGCACCTAAAGATTTAGACTTTTTACAACTGCAATGTAAGCACAATATTTGACGGTTCTATTTGCCTCTCAGATATGAAGTGCACCACAGGCCGCAAATGTACTATTTAGCAGCCAAAAAATTTGAATGTTTAAAAATGCTATGTCACAGCACTATTTGAAGGTTCTATTTGACTCTCAGATATGAAGAGCATGCCCCAAATGTACTATTAAGCAGATTAGCACACAGAAAATAAGAATTTTTACAACTGTGCTGTAAGCGCACTATTTGACGCCTCTATTTGACTCTCAGATATGAAAAGCATGCCCCAAATTTACTATTTAGCAGATTAGCACCCAGAAAATAAGAATGTTTCAAACTGCGCTGTAACCGCACTATTTGACGCTTCTATTTGACTCTCAGATATGAAGTGCACCTCACTAATGTACTAATTTGCAGAATTCTTTCCTAAGCTGTCCCTCACAGCGGCAGCATCCTCTCCCTACACTAATAAGACCTCATGTGCGTGCGGCGCTACGCGACTCCAGCTTATATATAGAGGCTGGGTCACATGCTGCACTGGTTAATCAAAACCATGCCATTAGTAGGCATGGCTGTGATGGCTTCTAAGGGCACATGAGTCAAACGCTCTGAAAAAGCCTTAAAAAAAAGTTAGAACTTGTCATTTGTTTTATTCCAAATTAAATTTTTGACAAATTTGGATGAAATCAGCAATTCGGAAGCGTTTGAAAGTCTGATTTCCTTAAAGAGTTGAGACAAATTTTTTGGGATCTATTTGTTTTCATAAGATTAGCAAATTAGGGACTTATCTAGTAAACATCTAAAATTAGAGAAAAGGTATTTTTTTCTTAATTTTTACCTTTCATCTGTTCAGTAAATAGCTCCCAAATTTCATATCCTATCATTAAGTCGGATTGCCATATATAAGGGTACCAAACTAGGGACTTATCTACTAAGCAATTGTAAGAGCAAATTTAAGAAAAAAGGTAGCTGTTCAGAAAGTAGATAGCTCCCTGATTTGGCTCCCTAAGATTGGATTACTAGCAAGTAAGAGAGCTATCTTCTAAACCTTGCCTTAATTTGTTTTGTTTTTTTTGAAAAATTGTGAACACTGGTTTCTGAAGTATGCTTTGGTTTAGAATTTTTTTTTTTAATTTTGCTTTATTTTCTTATTTTGGACAAACCAAAATTAGAAAATGAATTATTTGAAATTAAACACATTTTTTTCAGGCTTTCAAATTTCTAGGAAAAAAATGGGGAGCAGCAGTAAGAGTCGATTTTAAAACAGAGTACTTTAATTTCATGAAAAATACCTATTTTTTCCCATTAAATGATTCTTGGTGCTGCTGCACATTTTTTTTGTTTAATGGAAGATGGTCACATTACACTACAGACTGAATGTGGGTGGAAGGGTGGTCAATGGCCCACTGAAATCTCCTTTGATTTTTCAAAATATCTTCTGTTTAGAACGTATAGTGACATCTACTATATAATTATCATTACATACAAGATAGCAAAAAGAAAACTATTACAATTCATTACAATTCATCATTCTAAATCTAAGTTCTCACGTCCTATTTCTTTTTTGTTTAAAGGACCACTCTAGGCACCCAGACCACTTCAGCTTAATGAAGTGGTCTGGGTGCCAGGTCCAGCTAGCTTTTACCCTTTTTTTTAATAAACATAGCAGTTTCAGAGAAACTGCTATGTTTATTCTGAGGGTTAAGCCAGCCTCCAGAGCCTCTAGTGGCTGTCTCACTGACAGCCGCCAGAGGCGCTTGCGTGCTTCTCACTGTGAAAATCACAGTGAGAGCACGCAAGCGTCCATAGGAAAGCATTATGAATGCTTTCCTATGCGACCGTCTGAATGCGAGCGCGGCTCCTGCCGCGCATGCGCATTCAGCCGATGACGTCGCGAGGAAGAAGAGGAGGAGGAGTAGAGCTCCCCGCCCGGCGCTGGAGAAAGAGGTAAGTTTAACCCCTTCCTCCCCCCAGAGCCCGGCGGGAGTGGATCCCTGAGGGTGGGGGCACCCTCAGGGCACTCTAGTGCCAGGAAAACGAGTATGTTTTCCTGGCACTAGAGTGGTCCTTTAATCCAGATGTGGAATAATGTAATATTGACAACTCATAATTGACATTGCAAAAAATTCTGATATTGAGTAGATCTTATGACAGGAAATATATTGTAGCGATTTCCAGAGTTATTACAGTCAGTGTCCCATTTGTTCCTGCTGTTCTAGCTTTCCAAATAGTTTTCCTGAAAATTCATTAAAAAATCTGCCAAAATAAACAGCAACATGAACTAAATTCTGTCGAGTCAAATCTTTTGTTTTCGAAAGGGATTCAAAAGAAACAAAATTTTTCCCCTGCACAAGTTTAAAATGGCTTTTATATTAGCTTCATGATATTGTGCTACTATGAGAAAATATTTTTCTTTCACTGTAACTCCAGTTTAGATTTTTAACTTTCTACAATACCTACCATTTAGTTGGGATGTTATTTATATATTTGTGGGCTTTATATATATTTGTTTCAATTGGAGATATCATGATTAAGTGTCAGCAATAGACATGTACATATTTGCTTTCTTTCCCTATTCTCTCGTTCATGTATTACATTATAAGTGCATTCCTGATATATTTTTATAGGAACCTAGATGATCAGCATAAGAAATATTGTTCTACTGATTTGAACATCCCAAATTGAATGAAATATCTTTGCATGTATAGAATAAATGTCTCGGGATGTAAATAACCTTAACTGCACAGCAAATTTATTGTTTTGTTTTGTTTTGCCTTTTTAACATAGCAACATAGAAACATAGAATGTGACGGCAGATAAGAACCATTCGGCCCATCTAGTCTGCCCAGTTTTCTAAATACTTTCATTAGTCCCTGGGCTTATCTAATAGTTAGGATAGCCTTATGCCTATCACACGCATGCTTAAACTCCTTTACTGTGTTAACCTCTACCACTTCAGCTGGAAGGCTATTCCATGCATCCACTACCCTCTCAGTAAAGTAATACTTCCTGGTATTATTTTTAAACCCTTTTCCCTCTAATTTAAGACTATGTCCTCTTGTTGTGGTAGTTTTTCTTCTTTTAAATATAGTCTCCTCCTTTACTGTGTTGATTCCCTTTATGTATTTAAATGTTTCTATCATATCCCCCCTGTCTCGTCTTTCCTCCAAGCTATACATGTTACGATCCTTTAACCTTTCCTGGTAAGTTTTATCCTGCAATCCATGAACCAGTTTAGTAGCCCTTCTTTGAACTCTCTCTAAGGTATCAATATTCTTTTGAAGATAGGGTCTCCAGTACTGTGTACAGTACTCCAAGTGAGGTCTCACCAGTGTTCTGTACAATGGCATAAGCACTTCCCTCTTTCTACTGCCAATACCTCTCCCTATACAACCAAGCATTCTGCTAGCATTTCCTGCTGCTCTATTACATTGTCTGCCTACCTTTAAGTCATCAGAAATAATCACCCCTAAATCCCATTCCTCAGATGTTGAAGTTAGGACTCTATCAAATATTCTGTACTCTGCCCTTGGGTTTTTACGTCCAAGATGCATTATCTTGCACTTATCCACATTAAATGTCAGTTGCCACAACTCTGACCATTTTTCTAGTTTACCTAAATCATTTTCCATTTGGCTTATCCCTCCTGGAACATCAACACTGTTACATATCTTAGTATCATCCGCAAAAAGACACACCTTACCATCAAGACCTTCTGCAATATCACTAATAAAAATATTAAAGAGAATGGGTCCAAGTACAGATCCCTGAGGTACCCCACTGGTGACAAGCCCAAGCTTCGAATATACTCCATTGACTACAACCCTCTGTTGCCTGTCACTCAGCCACTGCCTTACCCATTCAACAATATTGGAATCCAAACTCAAAGATTGTAGTTTATTGATAAGCCTTCTATGTGCAACAGTTTCAAAAGCCTTACTGAAATCTAGGTAAGCAATGTCTACTGCACCACCCTGATCTATAATTTTAGTTACCCAATCAAAAAAATCAATAAGATTAGTTTGGCATGATCTCCCTAAAGTAAACCCATGTTGTCTCTGATCTTGAAATCCATGTGTTTTTAGATGTTCAACAATCCTATCCTTTAACATGGTTTCCATCACTTTCCCCACTACTGAAGTAAGGCTTACTGGCCTATAGTTGCCCGACTCCTCCCTATTACCTTTCTTGTGAATGGGCACAACATTCGCTAACTTCCAATCTTCTGGGACTACTCCTGTTATCAATGATTGGTTAAATACATCTGTTAATGGTTTTGCTAGTGATGTAGATTAATTTAGAAATAAACAAATATGTTTAAATGTCTATCTGTTCCTGTCCAAATCTGAGATGAATAAATTGCGTATACGCAGAAGTAATTCAGACTGACACACGGAGTGCAGGTTAAAATAACTTCGAGGAAATTTATTGGCATCTGGTTAAAAGTGGGCTCGCAGGCCCTTATAAGAGCGAAATTGCGTCATCATTGAATATCAAGATATCAGAAAATAAACATCGTTAATTGGATTAATTGTTAAGTGGCTGTATCAATGTCCACCCATCAATATGATTAATTGGCTCAAAACTAAGTGGTTAGCTAGGTGTCCTCCCACCGAGAGGTGGTATTGTTCTGGACACGGGTGTGGACGGAGCACGAGGCTTACTCGGTGGAAAGGGGGGCTTTGGGCGTCATTTGCGTTGTTAGTGATGTCAGTCTCGTGGTCAGGTGCAAGGTTCTCTTATGAATAGAACATTTCATTAGGCCGGCGTTCTCATGGCCTTCATATTATACTATGTTGCAAATTACAGGAGATTCAGCAATTCCGGGGTTAGTCGTGTCTTTATAGAAAATACAGTCTCTTATTCATTATACTAAATGCTGTTAGGAAATTCTGTCATGTAATGTGGACAAAATGGAGGGTCTGTTATAATGTGAGTTTATGTGAAATCAAAATGGAGTTAGTACAATAATTCAATACAGGTACAAATAAAGATCATTTTTAATAATTCTACATCAGTCCCCCCTATGAAATGTTAGATTCTAAAAGATAAACTTTATTAGTTAGTATCAGAAGACGTGTTAGCCCAAAGGCACAGAAACCCCGTGGCCGCTAGCTAGGTGTTATTGCAAAGTGCAAGTCTGTCCCTTCATCTGACCCTAGTAGGCTAACTCACCCATCTGCAGGGCACTCGAACGCTTCACTACCATGGGTGGCCCACGATGGCTAACCCACCACTTCTCCACACGGTAGTCTTTCCCATACAGACAGATGCTGTCCCTAAGCTGGTCCCTACCTAGAATTCTCACACTTTATCAATAAAAGGGATAGTTTGCAGCGGTATACAGGGTGAGTTGAGATCTTGGAAATCTTGGTCATCAACTGTGAGATGTGTGAAAGTGGGTGCCGCTTGGTCTACAGTCTTCAGGAGGAATTTTCTCAGACAAGGGAGGACACAACAAACGAGAAGAGCAAAGATAAAAAGAAAAATTTGTATTGCTATACCAATATGCATTAAAGCTTTTTGCCATCCTGTCATCCAACCAAACCATCTTTCCCAGGGATCTTTTATCCCAGAATTCCTTTTTAACTCTTCAGAGAGCTCATTTAATTTCTCTATGGCTAAGGTAACTTTACCATTAGGGCCTGTGTTTTCTGGGATGTAAGTACAACATGTCATGGTGTCGGGCAAAATTTTACATACCCCTCCTTTCTCAGCTAGAATCATGTCTAGGGCCATTCTATTCTGGAAGGACATTTGGGAGGTAGCCTGCAGCTGTTCGGCTAAACCCTGGAGGGCATCCCTGGTGTAATTTACAAAGCGTTGTTGGTTGTAATAGATGTAATTTATCCAATTTAAATTCTTGTTTGCAGTAACTATGGTGAAAAGTGACTCAAATCCTGCAGCAACTTCATCTCTTGCTTTAAATTCATTGGGTACCCCCCTAGGCACCCCAATGGCATCAATGTAAATATGAGGGTCAAAACTGCCTTTTACTGGGGCTTTACGCTTTACCTTGGTCGGTGTGTGTTTGGACTCCTGGGTGTTGGGGTGTGTGTCAGAGATAATATGTATAGGCATGATGGCTTTAGCCAGAGTACACTCCCCCCACCATTCTTTGTCCATCCTGGATCTTAGCTGTAAATCCCCACACAACCAGTAAATATCCCCCAATGACCTAGTATGGAATTGCAAAAGGTTCATGGAGACAGTTCTGTAGGTGGCACAATACCCTTTAGAGAAGTTACCCAAAAATTTACCAATTCCATCATAATTAGCATAACAGGTGTAATTACCTTTATAGACTGTAACACCATCTGGGGGTTTGACATCCTTGGCCAGAAGAGGATACTCTACTGTCCATGCTTTGCATATGGACCTACTGAAATCGTAGTGATAGGCAAAAAGACTCAAAACACATTCTTCTATATCTTCTGGTAAGGTTAAAGGTACGGTGCCCAGATGAGGCCGGGCACCACCACACACATAGCATGCGGTTCTGTTATGCTTGTTGGCATTATATTTCATCCATTCTAACCATAGATTAACATCATTAAAACCTGTTTCAGCGGCCATGGTATCTTCAAAGGTGGGGTTTGCAATGGCCATCATGTCTTTAAAGGACTGGATGTGTGGTTTTAATGGATTTGAGACCATATGGGTGGTCCCTTGCCACTCTGAAGAGTTGCACATATCTTTAAGGTAGAAATGCCCTAGCTTGTTATAGGAACCTTTTTTCCAATACATTCCCATTACATACTGGTCTGCATCTGTTGGGCTGGGATGCTCAATATTTAGGATTAATTTCATTGGTATACCTCCTCCAGGCTTTCTCAGAGTCATTCTTTGGAGAAGGGCTCTACCATGATCATCTACTTTAGATAAGGCACTTTTTGGTTTGTAACCCCAGGCAGGCCCGGCATTCCATCCCGCCGCCCCCCAATGGTTACAATTGTGCCCCCATTGTTTGTCAACTACACAAACATAGGGGTCATTTGAATGAGGGATATCTCTATAGATATTCTGGATCTGTGATGTAGGGAATGGGCATTCTACGATGTCACAGTAATCAAAAGTATAAGTAGCTACACGGGTACATGATGAATTATACCAGAAGGTGTACCCACTGGCATCTTTGGTGATGGCTACTTGCTGGGCCTTAATTAAGCTAATTAAGGAGATAATGTACCAGAGGTACATGGTTGTGCGGTATCTGCTTCCTCTGGGGCAGGAGTCTTCTTGCAATGGGAAGCGTGGATCCAATGTGGCCTGCCGGCTAATTTGACGGAGGTTGCGGTGATCAGGAGAACTTGGAATGGTCCGTCAAATCTTGGTTCCAGGGTATGTTTTTGTTCAAGGCACTTGCAAGTTCAGTTACATAGTCTACTAAAACATCAGATTGAAGCTGCAACTGTTGCGGGTAATAACAACCTAGTCTGGGTGCAGTCCCAAATAGAATCTCATATGGGGATAGTGAGTGCTTCCCTCTAGGTGTGTGCCTAACACTGAATAAAGCTATTGACAGACTTTCTGGCCAGGGCATCTTTGTTTCTTGTGACATTTTTAACATTCTGGCTTTTAGGGTGCCGTTCATGCGTTCCACCTTGCCACTACTTTGTGGGTGGTAAGGGGTGTGAAAGGCTAGGGTCACTCCCAGAGCAGTCCAAATTTCTTTAGTCACTGTTGCTGTACTGTTGCTTCTGGAAGTCCAAATCTACATACAATATCTGTAAGTAGGCGTCTTGCAGTTGTTTTGGCAGTAATATTAGTTACTGGATAGGCTTCTGGCCAGCCTGAGAACATGTCCACTATTACTAGTGCATATTCATGAGGCCCACTTTTGGGCATTTGTATGTGATCAATTTGAATTCTCTGGAATGGGTACATGGGCTTAGCCAGGTGTTTTGAGGGCACTTTGGTTGGCTTTCCTGGGTTGCATTTTGCGCAAATGACACAGGCCCTACAGAAGCTATTGATCAATGTTGTGATTCCAGGTGCTTCATAATACTTCTGAATGAGGGCAGCCATTAAGTCTTTTGACAGATGTGCAGGTCCATGTGCCCATTGGACAACTGCTGGATATAAATTTTTAGGAAGGCAGAATCTGAAATTGTTGTAGTATATTCCGTCCTTTAGGACAGCTCCTTTCTTCTTCCATTTCTGGATTTCTTCGGGGGTAATTGCAGCTTGCTGTTCCCGCAAAATTCTTAGGTCAGTAGGAAGGGTCTGCAGGGTAAAAATAGGAATTTCTTCTTGTCCGGACACTTCTTCATCCACTTCCTGCAAATTTCTTGCTGCTTGCTTAGCAGCCTGATCAGCCAAATGGTTGCCCTTTGTTTCATCTGTATCCAACTTCCCATGTGCCTTAACTTTCAAGACGGCCACTTCTTCAGGGAGTAGGAGGGCATCCATTAGTTCCTTGATTGCAGAGCTGTGTTTGACTGGTGTACCGGCAGTGGTAAGAAATCCTCTTGTCTTCCAAATGAGGCCGAAGTCATGTGCCACACCCAGGGCATATCTTGAATCTGTATAGATGTTGGCACGTTTTCCTTCGGAGATTTTGCATGCTGAAGTCAGGGCTTGTAATTCAGCTTCTTGTGCAGACATTGCTGGTGTTAGAAATGATGACTTGATAACTTCATCTGTTGTGGTCATGGCATATCCTGTGTGGTATTTTCCTTCTTCATCAGCATACCTTGAGCCGTCCACAAACAGAGTGAGATCAGGATCTGTTAATGGATTCTCATGTACAGTTGGTAAGTGTATTGTTTCCATTTTCATCTGTTCAAAGCAGTCATGAGGTGTTTCTGGGTCATATTCATTCACTATGACCAGATCTTGAAATTCATTTTCCAGGAAAGGGCGTGGCCATGCTTTAAGAAGGTCAGTTGTTGGGTATTTGGCAATGCCATTTTCCTGAAGCTGTGATTCATCCATGGTGGCCCACAATTTTGCCATGGGCCCAAGATCATTCTATGATTTTGTTTTCAACTTGGTAACAGGGACATGTGGAATAGCAGTATCCCAATGACGATACAAGTAATTGAGTTCTGGAGGTAGTTGGATCAGGACCATGCTATTGCCTTCAGAATCACAATAGAAGTCTTGAGCAGTGAGTTTCACCTCCACCCAGTGATAGAGTTCATCTTCATAGCAAGGTTCAGGAGTGATGTTTGGCTTGTACCACGTGGTACAGAAGGCATATCCTGGACCCTCACAGAGAGGTGTTTGTTCCTCATAAAAGGTTAAATCAGGATGCATTCTCTTGATGGTACCAGTGAGAAGGTAGATGTAGGTTTCATCCATGATAAACCCATAGTAGATACCCCCCTCAGGGAGTGAAAGAAGAGTGGATGGATTAAGAACTTGACATCTTTGAATGGTAATGTTGTCAGGTAACAGGAGATGACACTGGAGACGTAGGTGTCTGGCAGGAGACACATGCTTGAGCTGAACTTGGTTGATGATGGCAGAGATGTCATGAGGGGCCAATATAACCAGAGGGTGGCCAAGGACCAGGTCTGCAGTTCTTTCAATAAGTTCTCTTGCAGCAAAAACAGCCCTAAGGCAGGAAGGGGTCCCTCTGGCCACAATATCCAGCTGGCAGGAGAAAAATCCAATAAGCCTCTGGCGGCCTCTTAAGTCATTTGTTTGGGTAAGGACTCCTGTAGCATGGCCTTGTCTTTCAGAGACAAATAATTTGAAGGGTTTGGTATAGTCTGGCAGGCCCAGAGCAGGAGCAGATGCAATGGCACGTTTTAAAGTGTGGAAATTGTCCAGTGCTTCATTGGTCAGGCCGAATGGGTCTGACTTGAGTGCATCATAGAGTGGTTGCATAAGCAGAGAGGCTTCTGGGATCCATGCTCTGCAGTAGGAAATGAGGCCTAAGAAGGCATGTAGAGATTTTGAAGTCCTTGGAGGTGGAATATCCAGTACTGCTCTGACTCGATCCCGAGTGAGATGTCTGGTACCATGAGATAGGCAATGACCAAGGAAGATCACTGTAGGTTGACAGAATTGCAGCTTGAGAAGTGAAGCTTTGCATCCTTGTTCTGCTAGATAGCAAAGGAGACTAATTGAACATTCTTCAGTTGTGGGTATGTCATCTCCACAAAGCAGTAAATCATCCACATACTGGAGTAGTACAACTTCTGGATGGTCTGCTTGCCATGGGTCAAGGATGGAGCACATGGCTTTTGCAAATTGACTTGGAGAGTTTTGTGCCCCTTGGGGCATGACAGTCCATGTATACTGTTGCATTTCATGGGTGAAGGCAAACAGGTATTGGCAGGTTGGATCCAGTGGAACACTGAAGAAGGCATTAGCCAGATCAATGACTGTGAAGTATTTTGCAGATGGTGGGACTCCAGAGAGCAGAGTGTGAGGGTTTGGCACAATAGGGGTGTCCAGGACAGTTGCTTCATTGACAGCACGAAGATCCTGAACCATTCTGTACTTCTCTGGTTCACCTTTTGGAGTTTTCTTCTTCACAGGAAATAATGGAGTGTTACACTTTGATTTACATTTCACGAGAGCACCCTTCTCCAAGAGGGCTTTGATTTGAATTGAAATGGCTGCAGCTTGTGCTGGCTTTAAAGGATATTGTGGTTTTCTTGGTAATTTTGCTCCTGGAATGAGCTTTACCACCACAGGTGAAACTTTTAGGTGGCCTATGTCTTCTGGGCCTGAGGACCATAGTTTTGCAGGTACTCTTGTCTTCAGTGATTCCGGGAAATTGGACCTCAGTTCCTTTGCCTCCCCATGGGGTTCTTCTAGATGGAGCATTAGAGGTAGGGAGCACAAGGCTGAGGTGTCTGATACAGATAGAGGGGTAGACAGTTCTACTTGTCCATCTGGAGTGAATGTAATAGAGGCCTGCAGGCGGGAGAGGACATCAGCGCCTAACAGGTTAATTGGGCATGTGGAGGATACTACAAAATGAGCAAGCAAGCTGGGGTAGTTGCCAACTCGTAATGGAGTAGTTAAGGGATTGTGTCTTGGTTGGGCATCCACTCCAACACAAGAGACATCAATATTTGACAGAAATGATGGATCTGGCAGGTCTTGTTCTCTTAGAACACTTCGGGCTGCACCTGTGTCAACCAAAAAGATAGTAGGTTGTCCTTCAATGGGTAGAGTCACAGTGGCAAGTGGCCCCCCCCTTAACCCCTGAAGACACTGCCATGACATGGGTTAATGACACAGGCTTGCCAATTTCCTAATCATCTGGTTCCTCAACAATTGGAACCGTTATTGTGGCCTTGGGGGCAGGGGCAGGCTTGGGCATCTTCTTGGGTTCTCTCTTGGGTTCTGGGCAATCGTTTTTGAAGTGTCCTTTAGCTTTGCAATTAAAACAATACCCATCCTCAGGTTTAGTGCCTTTTGGAACTGGTGCAGGGCGGGACACCATGAGAGGAGCTGAACTAGACCTTCTGGTAGTCTGGGCAGATTCCAGTCCTCTAGCAACTAAGAGTAAGGTATCCAGAGGGACTACCTTATATTCAGGGCGTGCAGCAATGATTCCCTTGCGTATGGAGTCTTTAACACCTTGGACAAATGCACCAGACAGCATTTGTGAATGAATCTTGTCAGTAAGATCAAACCCCAAATCTGTAAACATTTGAAACAGTCTTGCATGAAACCTTTCCACTGATTCTCCTTTATCTTGAATAATATCAGTAAGGCCAGCAGCCTGATATGCAAGTTTGTCCTTAGCCCACTCTTTTAGTTGGTTGCAAAAAGTTACTCCGGAGGGGTAATCAATGTCACTTATAAGCAGATCTGTACTGAGGTGGCGGGCCATGCTGGGCCAATATGCATCCCCGGCCTTAATAGCACAAATGCTCAGTAAATCACGCCATGCTGCGGAATAAGTCTTTTGAATCTGAACTATCCCTCGGTAAAAAGGCATAGGTTGCTTTTCTGGGTCAGGGAGTGATTTCATTAAAGCACTAGCTTGAGTAGGATTAAAAGCAACATATTTAGGAGGGGCCCGATCCCCCCGACCTGTATGTCCGAAAGGATCATCGATGGAACGGCAGGGCGGGGGCCCCGCGACCTCCAATGAGTCCTGGGAACCCTCTTCATCCTCATCCTCATCTGTGGTCTGGGCCCTTCTGCGTAATGGGACCACCTGAGGTGTCAGAACCGGGGGAAATGAGGGATTCCCAGATGCTGGGGTGGCTAGTGGGTTATGAGCTTGGGGTGAATAGTCATCGGGAAGTACCGGCATCAGGGGTGCTGGATGACTGGGGGCCGCCATATTGGAGGCGTGAAAGGAAGCTGCGTTAGGGTTAAGGGAAGAAGTGGCGGCCATGTTGGATGTGGGCACATCCGGGGCAGACTGTGCAGGACTGGGCATGACCGGGGTCTGGGGAGTGGCTTGGGGAAGGGGGTATGGATAATTTGGATAGGGCAGGGGCATGGGGTAGGGGAAGGGGTATGGCCAGGTCATCTGGGTGGGGACTAGGGCAGAACCTGGGGAGGGCGGGACAGTTGGGTAAGGATTAGGGAAAAAGGTGGGGACCTGGGCTGTGGGAGGAGTGAGTAAGGGAGAAGACGGAGAGAGATTAGTTGAGGTGGGTGTAGAAGGAGGAGCCGGAGCGGGTGCAGTGGGATTGGCAGTATCAAGGGAGGAGGGGTTAGTGACCTGGGTGGATGCAGATGGGAGGGTAGGATTATCAACGGAGAGAGAGCGTAGAGAAGGAATGGTAGATTAAATATTTGGATTAGACACAGAAGGTAGTGCAGGGATGGATGAGGATGATGGGAATGTTAGGGATGGTGAAGGGGAAAATAAAGATCCATCAGAATTCAGGACCGGGCAAACAGGGGAAGTGACGGGATGGGTGTTGGGAGGATTGGGAGTGGGGAACATGGTCAGCTGGCTATCACCTATTGCTGACTGAACCTTGGGAATGGACATCCCCTGGGCGCCATTTTGGGGCGCTGGCTGAGGGAATGCCCCAGCAACACAATTATTATGATACACATACAGTTTTACACCTTTATGATCTATTTCTTCCTCAACCCAACCTTCCTGCTGAATAGCCTTCGCTACTCTGTACCATGCTTCAGCAGTACGCAATAAATCATTATCTGCAAGCTTGCCTTTCTTCTCTGTCAGTAATCTACGCCAGCTTTCTGGCTGCAATCTACCACATGAAGGCACAGCAATTTTACACACTTTAGCAATCTTTTCAACACCTTTAACCATCTCCTCGCCCTCTCTGTCTTCAACTAAATCACATGTGAGCCAGCCCCTACCGGGCTTACTCAATTCCTGCCCCATATCCTCCTATACAAGGCGTCCCAAATATAGGTAAAGGAAAATGAAACAGAACGTCTACAATGCTCGACTGCCACTCAAGAAGGGTGGGTCCCCCTCAAGTGCGTCTTCCCAAAACGTAGACCAGTCACTGAATCCGTGTACCCGAGGTGGTAGCCACGGATTGGAGCGGGGTGAGAAGTGTGTGACCAATCACTTCTCTCACAAGAGAAATAGGAGTGGATAGTGAGAATAATACAGGAAGTAGGGTAATAGTCAAAGTGAAGTGAAAGTAGAGACAGACACGGGAGTTTGAATGACTCACAATTAAACAAAAACAACAATACAATTGAAATACAGTGCATGCATCACAGTTCAAATAAAATCAACAGTAATCCCTTTCCTTTACTCATGTGGCCAAAGCCACCTCCCTCAACCTCGTAGTGTCCCCGCTCGGAGAATGACTTCCTCAAGTCTCACTACCAGCGGCCACGGAAAACAACTAACACCGGCCCGAGATCCGTAAGCCTCCCACGTTACAGCAGTCCACTAAGTGTGGCCACCTCTATCCTCACCCCCGTAGCGCCCCTATGAACCCACTCATAAGTCTCACTACACCGTGGTGATGGAGACAGCAATGCCTGCCCGAATCCACGCACCACAAATAACAATTGGAATGCCACCAGCCTCAGCGCTCGAAGCTGGAGGGTACCACCTCTCTGCAAGCAGAGCTATGTGCACAATGAGGCTAGCTAGGCTATCAAAGTGACACCAGAAGGACCCCCAGGAAACTATGAGTCTACACAATCTCCACAGATCCAACACCCTCTTTTTCCCTACAGCCACAGCCACGAGGCTCCTAAAAGAGGTAAACAGGCAAAGAAGACCCCCAGGAAAACTTCCACAGGTCCACCCCCCTTTTTCCCTACAGCCACAGCCACGTGGCTCCTAAAAGGAGTAAACAGGCAAACAGAGGACCCCAGGCAAACACTCCCAGGTCCACCCCCCTTTATCCCAAAAGGGGTAAACAGACAAACACTCTACCCGGGCACTTAAGTTAAAACAGGCCAATACAAACACACCCAGGCAACAGATAGACTAAATGCAGGTAAACAAGTGAGTAACAAGACACCGGGCAAGATATTACCTGTCTTTGATGTCCTCCCGGAAAGCAGTCACAGACACGTGGACGGGTCAATCAAAGGGGCTGGAACATACCGGTGGCTCTGCAGAAGTCTCTACCGTGTATTCGGAGGTGATCAATCTCCCTTCCTTCCCCCCGGATTCCTCCGTCGAACAGCGTCTTCCTTAGGACGGCTTACCGGCCGGAGGCCATAGCCCGATGCCCCACGTTCTGGGCGCCAAATTGATGTAGATTAATTTAGAAATAAACAAATATGTTTAAATGTCTATCTGTTCCTGTCCAAATCTGAGATGAATAAATTGCGTATACGCAGAAGTAATTCAGACTGACACACGGAGTTCAGGTTAAAATAACTTCGAGGAAATTTATTGGCATCTGGTTAAAAGTGGGCTCGCAGGCCCTTATAAGAGCGAAATTGCGTCATCATTGAATATTAAGATATCAGTAAATAAACATCGTTAATTGGATTAATTGTTAAGTGGCTGTATCAATGTCCACCCATCAATATGATTAATTGGCTCAAAACTAAGTGGTTAGCTAGGTGTCCTCCCACCGAGAGGTGGTATTGTTCTGGACACGGGTGTGGACGGAGCACGAGGCTTACTCGGTGGAAAGGGGGGCTTTGGGCGTCATTTGCGTTGTTAGTGATGTCAGTCTCGTGGTCAGGTGCAAGGTTCTCTTATGAATAGAACATTTCATTAGGCCGGCGTTCTCATGACCTTCATATTATACTATGTTGCAAATTACAGGAGATTCAGCAATTCCGGGGTTAGTCGTGTCTTTATAGAAAATACAGTCTCTTACTCATTATACTAAATGCTGTTAGGAAATTCTGTCATGTAATGTGGACAAAATGGAGGGTCTGTTATAATGTGAGGTTATGTGAAATCAAAATGGAGTTAGTACAATAATTCAATACAGGTACAAATAAAGATCATTTTTAATAATTCTACATCACTAGTACACCACTAAGCTCTTGTAATAGCTTTGGGTGTATTCCATCAGGTCCCATTGACTTATTTGTCTTTACTTTTGACAGTTGAAATAGAACCTCTTCCTCTGTAAACTCACGTGTAATAAATGACTCATTTATCCTTTTTCTTAACTGAGGTCCCTTTCCTTCATTTTCATCTGTAAATACCGAACAAAAATATTCATTGAGGCAGTCAGCTAGACCTTTATCCTCATCTACATACCTTCCTTCTTTTGTTTTTAATCTGACTAATCCTTGTTTTACTTTTCTTTTCTCATTTATGTATCTAAAAAAAGTTTTGTCCCCCTTTTTTACTGACTGTGCTATTTTCTCTTCTGTTTGTGATTTGGAAGCTCTTATAACTTGTTTAGCCTCTTTCTGCCTAATCTTATAGGTCATTCTGTCTTCCACACTCTGGGTTTTTTTATAATTACTAAATGCTAACTTTTAGTTTTTTACTATTTTGGTCACATCTGCGGAGTACCACAGTGGTTTCTTGAATTTTTTGCTTTTACTGACAAGCCTAATGCAATTTTCTGTTGCCTTCAGTAGTGCAACTTTTAAATAATTCCATTTCTTTTGGACTCCATTTAAATTGCTCCAGTCTGATAATGACTCCTTTACACATATTCTAATTTTAGAAAAGTCTGTTTTTCTAAAGTCTAAAACTTTTGTTTTTGTGTGGTGTGACTCAGTCACTGTTCTTATATTAAACCACACTGACTGATGATCACTGGATCCTAAACTTTCACCTACAGTAATATCTGATACCAAATCTTTACGAGTTGGCTCCTCAACGACTTGTTTTAGAGACAATCCCAGTAGGGAGTTTAGAATATGTGTGCTCCTGGCACAAGTAGCTATTTTTGTTTTCCAATTCACATCAGGAAGATTAAAGTCACCCATGATGATAACTTCCCCCTTCATTGTCATTTTAGCTATTTCTTCAACTAGTAGATTATCTAACTCTTCAATTTGTCCTGGGGGCCTATAAATCACACCTACACGAGTTACTGTGTGATTACCAAATTCTAACGTAACCCAAACGGACTCTATGTTCGCCTCACTAACCTTTATTAGGCTAGATTGTATGCTCTCCTTTACATACAGGGCCACCCCTCCCCCTTTCTTGCCTTCCCTGTCTTTTTTAATGTTAAATTGCTCCGCATATCTTTTACATTTTTAACAAATTTTATAGCATGACAGGAGGCTTCATATTTACTTAAGTCTCTCTATACTAGAACTCCACAGCAGCGCATTAACATAGAGATAAAAACACCAGAGACAAAAAAATCATGAATCTATAAAAGGCTTCTCCCAACTAACTATTTCCTCTTTCTTTGCTGCTCCGCAGACAGTAAAGGTCAGAGTACTGCCTCCTGTTATATATGGGTGGTTGTGGATATTTTATTGCATTTATATGTTTATTACTGTTTTGATTTATTTGTTTAGAGGGTATTTTTGCATCTACCTGCTTAGTGCTGTAGGGATTGATTTATTTAGCTATACTGTATTTTCTACACCTACCTGCTTAGTGCTATAGGGATTTATTTATTTAGCTATACTGTATTTTCTGCATCTACCTTCTTCGTGCTGTAGTGATTGCTTGATTGATTTATTTATTTACTCTGTTTTTCTGCATCTACCTTCTTATGGCTGCAGGGATTTATTTGTTTAGAATGTGTTTACCTTCCTACTGCCATTTACCTTCCTACTACCATTATGATTTATTTATTTAGATAGTATTTTTCTGTCCCTACTTTTTTGCTGTAGGGATGTATTTTCTCTTATGACTTTTCTGCATTTTCCTGTTTTGAGCCCCCATGTCTGGGGATCGTTTTTTTCTTGGGTTTGGGGGGGGCATTTTTTCCCTCCCTCCCTCTACCTTTTCCGGGTGGCTTTGCCCCCTTCACTTTTCGTCCGTTTTGCGGCTGCCGGAAAGCGGTCTTCCGACCGCTTTCCGTTGCTGACCGCCCGGACCCCAGAATAAGACTCTGGCGGTCCCACATGTTGGATCCTGCCCGCCGGCTCCATCCGCCGAGCGAGATCCTCTGCTTCCACACCCCACCCTACCCACGCTTCCGCTCATGGTATAACTGCTCCCATGGCGTGGGTGGGGGGGTGGGGGGGTTTACCTTCCCATGCAGTGGGGCGGCCCCGAGCAGTTCCGTCAATGGCAGGCACATGTGCTGTAGCTTTAACTGGGACTCAGCTATGACTTGGGCGCATTGCACCCTCACGCTGTCCTGGCTTTGTGCCCCATGTGGCTGGCAGGTTAGGCTACTGGGGACTATAGTGAATGATATAGATCACAGGCATGCTATATAGAGCTGTGCACAACCCCTCAAGGGTTACAGGCACAACTGGCAGTGTTACCACTTATACTCATCCCCCCCCCCTTTTTTGTGTGTTCAGATGATTGCTTGCAGCGCTCTGTTTTATCATTTTGACCAATGGAGCACCTCTTGTAAGGTAACTCAGTTGGTGAGTTCCCTGACTACAGGTGTACTCAATATGCAAGTTCACTATTTACGGAGTGTCAGGCACTAACTGAAGTGCGTTATCTACAGTTGCACAGTAGAATGCTATGTACAGTTACACAGAAGAATGCTATGTGCAGTTACATAGAAGAATGCTATGTACAGTTACATAGAAGAATGTTATGTACTGTTACACAGAAGAGTGTTATGTACAAATACACAGAAGAATGCACGTACAGTTACACAAGGAGTGTTATGTACAGTTACACAGAAGAGCGTTAGTTGCGGTTACACAGAAGAACGTATTGTATGTTTACACAGAAGGATGTTATGTACGGCTGCACAGAAGAGTGTTATTCACCTGTACATCTCTGAAGGTCCTGACTTGTCTGTGCCCCAGGACTTGGCCGGCTTTGTACGTGCCTTACTGATTGGCCTGCTTTGTCTGTGCCCCATTGATCTGGCCTCTGCTGTCTGTGCCAGAATGTCTGCATGCCAAGCCTACTGCCACATACTCACGCTTGTGCATTGCATGCGCTGCCCAACTTGCCTCGGTCACTATATGGGGTGCTGCCCCTATCTCCCTGCCGGTGACTCTTGTCCTCTATACTCCTTGAGATCGCTTTGCCTGGGACCGCTGCACAGGAGAACCCTTATCCGGGTTAACAGCGCAGACAATGACTACTATGGCAGTGACCGCCTCCGTGGAATTAGGCTTCAGCCAGGGTCCTCCCTTAAGCTTATCAGGAGTGTAACGCTAGAGGGCCCACCTTTAAAATGGCAGGTGACTTGAATGAGTTATACTCTCCTAGAGGAGACCAGGCAAGGGCACATAAGCGCTTCTGGAAGGGTGAAGGCCCTGAACCAGTGACTTGAATGAGTCAGACTCTCCTTGAGGAGAGCAGGCAAGTGCGCTTGAGCGCTACTGGAAGGGTGAATGCCCTGAACCAGGCTTCCGGAAAGATAAGACTCTGAGGAGTGGCTAACCCCTCTGCAATCGGCCAGACGGCCCTGCCTGTATGGCGCGGGGGAGGCGATGACCACTGGACGCGGCAGTGACCGCCTTCTTAAAAAGGCAGATGACTTGGAGGAGTCAGACTCTCCGAGTGGAGAGCAGGCAAGGGCGCATAAGCACTACGGGTAGGGTGAAGGCCCGGAACCAGACGCCCGGAAAGATTAGACTCCGGAGAAGTGTCTAGCCCTGATATGATCGCCCTTGACGGCCAGACGGCACTGCCTATGTGGCACAGGGGTGAAGGAACCCGTAACCCCCACCATGGCCGCCCCAGCTGAATGGCGGGCGGACCGGTTCCCCTCAGAGGGAGAGGACGATGGGGGTGTGGATTATGATGACGGCCCCTAGTGGCACCATGAGATGTAGAACAAAGTCCACTACAGGGGCCCCGACGTCCTTGGAAGAAGAGGTTGTCTCGTGGATCGCCTTAAACGAACCCCTGTTCGACCCTCGATCCATTGCTCACCTGGTTTTTTTGGAATGGTCGGTGCCCGATGACCTAGCACCATCGGTACGTTTATGGGCCTGTAGACCGCTGGCTTGAGAAGCCCGCAGGATAATTCGAGCGGTATTCCCAGCCGGGCTCCCGAACAAAGTAGCCGCAAACCCGATGGGGCACTGCGGTTTTGCTGGTTAAGCACCTGTCTAGTATTCAGGAGATCCTGAGAGTGTCCCATTGCAGAGCCTATACTATGAAGTCCGCACTGGCAAGCCAATTGTTCTCCGCTACACAAGTGAGTTGTGCTAGCAGAACATACGAGGAAGTATAAGAGGTGTCCTTTTTTACATGGAAATACTTGACAGAGACTTATCTCCGCTCCAACCCGTACCTTTTATAGGGGATTGGACCCTTGACCCGGAATTTCACACTTGCCTCCACTTTCGGATGATATCCCAGACAGGGCCCGAGTCTGGGGTGGCAGACGACCCTATCCTAAACGCAATTTGGACCGCTGGGGGTGCTTGGGATAAAGGGATCTGAGCCCCTTGGAGTCCCGGCATGAGTCTACGATTGAACGTATATTCATTAGTTGCTTTGAATTAGACGCAGCCCTCAAGAAACTTCTAGGGACCGCGGGGCCCAGTTCTGGTAAGGTGGCTTCTATTTTCTCCCTGGTGAGATAGTATCTTGTGCATCAGTCATTTGGGCGACTATACAACCTGGTTGGCAGGTTGGGAGGAATTGAGGACATTCAGGAATACCAGAACTATCTGAAGAGATCTTTCTCGTTTTCCACGCGTTGGGACTTGGACGCGACTCTTCATCGATATAGGACACCTTGCTGTACGGTCTACCTGGATGGGCTTGCCGGAACTCCTGCGAGGTACCTCCCAGGCTGAAAGGTCAGACGTTCCCTGCGTTTTCCCTGGTTAGAGTCCCTAGAGTTCATTTTTTTCAACCAGGGAAATATCAACCTCCTCTAAATCTCAAGGAATGGAGTCCTGGAGGGCGGATTGGACGCAAGGGGGTGCCTCCTACGCTCTCCACTGCCAGAGTTTCTCGTACGTATGGAATAGTTTTCTCTGGGAGGACCCGGCATCAAGACTTTAGTCCACGTAGGAGGACCCATCAGGCCCCGACCAGTTCGGCTGGATGTCGGACCCGTTTGCTCAGCGATGGACGCTTCCCTCAAGGAGTGTTCAACACAGAGACGCGGACGAGTTTCCTCCATTTGTTTGGTCTCAGGACCTTTCTACACTTGCCTCGGTCTGCAGTTCCTGGATTCCCTGGACCCTTGCTCATTTGATCTCGGGGATTGTGAGACTTTGGTCTGCATGGCAACCCTGACGTAGTTGGGTCTGGTACGGATCTCCTAATTTTGCTACCACTTTTACAGGGTTCGGGTATTGTTTGGTCACTTTATTACCGGGGACTGCTATATCAATTAGATTAGGTAGCGCGTACAACTGTTGTCAGCGGGCCCCGCTCTGCTTAGAATTCCCTTTACGGTTCCTGAGGATGGGTATTCATCTCCCCAGGGGGTACACGCATTTTTGTCATGCTCCTATGGTGGTTTCTGTCCAGTTTTGTCCATTCACTGATTCTGGATTTATTTCAGTTATTATACCTTGTTTTTTTCTTTCAGATGGGTTCGGTGGTTCGGACCTTAGTTGTCCATCAGCCTTAGTCGGACCCGAGGGTCATATTATTACTTTGGTAGTGCTCCCACCTTTAGGCGGTGTTCGACGTCACCGTTTGTTTAAATGGTTCTTCCCTTTTTCTCGCCCTTCATGTACCGCTCGGTTGTGGTTGGCATTGGTGGGGCGTATAGGTTTTTTCGGTTCACTTCAGTCCGTAACACTGCGACTTCAGGTACCGACATGGCAGGCGTTTTTCTCCAAGACATTGTACGCTTTCCTGCTGGTTACGAGGAGCTATCTTCGCAGAGTTTAGGTTGGTACGGCGGATCGTGTTTCTTTTGTCTTTGCTGTCGGAGCGTTAAAACAGCAAATATGAAGCCTCCTGTCATGCTATTAAATTGTAGATTATACTAGCTTTAGTGTAACTATAATCTTAATTTTATTAATGACAGGAGGCGAATATTTCCCTCCCAGTTTCTCCCTCCCTTTGTTGTTTGTTGGTTTGACTGCCTTGTTGTTTATTCACCTGGTCTCCTGGGCTAGGTTGGTTATCTGGGGGACTTGGGGTTTATCTGGGATATGGTACCGTCAGTATTTTATGATGGGGATTCAGGTTTTTTCACTTTCTGGAATATTATACTGTCAGTATTTACGATGTGGATTCATGTTTTCTCAGTACATTTAATTCGCTAATCAGTGTTTTCTACTCTGTTTCTCTCGTTTCAGTTTAATGGTTTGGCTACAGTTCTTAGATCTGACTACTCTACAGGATAAAGGTTAAGGCTTCACCCACTGGTTCCATGGTTTCTAGTTCGCATGGCATTCATCGTTATGTTATGTTTGTTTCTCCTGTTATTGTATTTGTGGTGTATTGTTCATGTACTTTATTTGTCACAGCGTGAAAGAGGAAATAGTTAGTTGGGAGAAGCCTTTTATAGATTCATGATTTTTTTGTCTCTGGTATTTTTATCTCTATGTTAATTTGCTGCTGTGGAGTTCTAGTAAAGAGAGACTTAAGCAAATATTCGCCTCCTGTCATTAATAAAATTAAGATTATAGTTACACTAAAGCTAGAATAATCTACAATTATATTCTTGTTGTATTAAGGTAAATAAAAATTACAGAGTAAAATCTCCAACAATATAACAATATAACCAACTAAAAGTATATTTGTGTTATTTGCTACTTTAACATGTTGTTAAAACTTTCCAAATTAAGTAACTCTTAATAAATACAAACATTACAGAACAATATACAATATATGAAAAATAAATATCATTCAGTATTGTCATGCTGGGTTAAATCTAATTAGTGCTTTGAAATAAACATCACAATATTATTTTTTTTATCACAATTAAAATAATTTGCCTCACTAGTTTCAAATCTATTTATTGCTCAGTTGTCTCTTTATAGAAGGTGATGGTCACATTTTAAAGTAATTTAGGCACTTATGTATAATGGACTAAAAGAGAGCTTATGCCATAATCAACATTATCAAGGGATCCTATGTCAACAACTGTATTTGACAAAAAAATATGTTATGCCCCTTCCATCTGGCTTATTGCTGCTGTTATGAAGGTTATGAAATTTATGCTAGTTACAAATCGGCAATGGGAAAAAAAAGTGTAAGTGCTTCCATTAGTCTTCAAATAAGCACTGAGCTTTATAAGTCCCAGTGATGATTAAACTAAGCTTCCATGTTAACAATATATGAGAACAGAATTTCAAGTTTATTTTTTAAATGTCAAGGTTAATTATTACTCGTGAACAGAAGAAAGAAAAAAACTGGAGCTGGAGAACATTCTTTTAGGGATTTCTCTGAAGTCTGGTTAAATTATCTTGAACCTTTTTTTCAATATGTTTAGAGATAAAGCCCAACACTATTAAATAATTAAATGCCTTTTAATTTCTTGATCATTTTATTATGTTAGATGCAAATTGGTTTTGCTTAAATAGTTGGTTAAACATGCTATCAGTTTTTAAAATACTATTACTATAAATAAGACTCTCTAATACTTTCATGAATTCATGAAATAGTAGATAAAGTTGCTGTATT
The DNA here is from genome assembly GCF_036172605.1 of Pelobates fuscus. Taxonomy (NCBI): domain Eukaryota; kingdom Metazoa; phylum Chordata; class Amphibia; order Anura; family Pelobatidae; genus Pelobates; species Pelobates fuscus. The sequence continues at coordinate 197,562,789 of NC_086320.1, read as the reverse complement.
TTATTAAGTCTATATTTAACAAATTACATATTTTTTAGTAATGAAGTCAAAATAGTATGTGTTAAATAAGATAGTTGTCGAATTAAATCTGTCTTAAATGCTTGTACTACATTCTCATATTACACTTTATTTTAAAACTTTGCTCTTGTTTAACGGTTAGTACATCAATAACAATATATGTCAAGGATCTTTCTATAAATCATTATACTTGTTGCCTACTATTATTGTAATTGTATCAATTCAAATATGGTGACATCACGCCCGCCTTTAAAGTGATCACGTCATCCAACTGACCCTGTTGTCAAGCATTTTTTGATGCCATGCCATATTTTGACATGTCGCTTTCAACTACTGACCCATATCGCATATGTTTTCTGTATACCAGAGAGTGCGACATTGTCTTGTACTTACCTGTTTTTGACCTTGGTTTGTCTGACTATTCTTGCTCTCTGTAATCTCCTCTCACACCTAACCCCTCTATTAATCCTTACATTGGCTTCCTGTATGCTACAGGATTCAATTCAAACTGTTAACCCTCACCTATAAAGCTATAAACAACTCTACCTCCACTACATTTCTTCATTAATTCATAAGTACCCCCATTCTTAGTCAGCTGTTCTGCCACTGACCTTTTCCCTTTTGCTGCTTGTACACATACTGCTAACTTGTGCATACAGGACTTCTCACTGACAACTCCACTTCTTTGGGACAGCCTACCTACTTCCATCAGACTCCTGCTTAGTATTTTGTCATTTGGAAGTCCTTCAAAACCCATTTCTTCAGAACAGCCAATGACCTCCCAGGGTAACTGTTATTTCCCAACTTCATCTCTCATTCTCTTACTCAATTTGCGCACTCAACTTTAACCTTCCAATTCTGCTACTTTCCCACCCTGTTGCTTAATTGCTATCACCCATGCTGCCCTTCCTTTAGTGTGATTATACCCCATTCTCCTAGATTGTAAGATTGTTTGAGCAGGGTCCTCGTCAGACTGTTGTTCCTGTAAAAATGTTTAATTGTCTAATTTATTATAAAATTTCCCTTTCTATGAAATTTATAGTGCTATGGATTAAGGTGGCACTATATAAATACAGATAATAAATCAACATATTGCACACTTTTGCTATATTACATTTTATATTTAAAAATAATTTATAATAAAAAAATGACCCTCAATTTGGTAGCATGTGCCAACTTCTACATTTACTAACAAGAGTAAGCCAGCCACAGGGGTATGTTGCCATGTGTGTCTGTGGGATGCACAATTTTTTACCTTCTTAGAAGTGTTAGTAGAAGGGAGAAAAATGCTTCATATGGGAATAAGTTATGTTCTTTCATGTTTTTGTTTTATAGCATTGAGCTTTGTTTGAATGGTAGGGGAAATATAAACCATGGGGCTATTTAGAAGTTCTACTATAATTAGCATCATGTTCTGGTATATATATATATATATATATATATATATATATATATGTGTGTGTGTGTGTATGTGTGTGTGTGTATATAGATATTCACCACAGTCCCGTGGCTACAGGTGTGCATGATTTTGTGTGTCTGTGGGATGGACCAGTTCTTGAATGCGGCTGTAGAGAAGTTGGAGCTTCGGGGAATCCTATGGCACGTGCGCTGAAGCAAGGCCTCGACAGAAGGGGGTGTAAATAAAGGTGTAGCTACAGTAAGTGGACATGCCTCCTCTCCCTATTTGAACTCCACTAACCCTTGACTCTTTACTTAGTTATACTGTATTTCTGTTGCATTTATACCTTCAGTGCCTGTCCTGTTTGATTCCCTGATATTTGATATATTTGATTCCTGCTTGACTTCTGGCTATGATCATGTGCCACCTGTTCTGCCCTTTATCTTTCCTGACCATTCTTCGTTTGACCCTTTTGTACTGCATTCCTGATTGAGTTACGCCCTTTTATGCACCTCGGGCTTTGTCTCCTAAACAGTGTCCTGACAGTTATAGTAAAATAATCACTACAGTGGCTGTGTGTAATAGAGTGAGATATTTGTTGAGGAAAAAAATTACATCAATATGTCATTATCATAAAAGTGGCGTAAAGCTATAAGTGTGACAATCACCATGAATTAATAGAGCTATTGGATTTGAGATTTCTCCACATTTATAACTTTACACCACTTTTCTGATTATGACACGTTGATGAATCTCCCACACACATTTTGTATGAGACAAGTGGGATGTTTGTGATAGAGTCTGTCTGTGCACATATCTTCTGACTTTTTAATGGGAGGGCATCCACAAGTGTTTCATAAAACTCTGCATAATATATTGGAAAATATGTTTCTTTTTCCATCTAATTCCAACAGCAAGTTTTTCAAGAAATCTCAACACAACTTTGTTCCGTTCTTAATTATAGTGCAGGGAATCTATTTTTATCTTTACATCTGCAATCACATCACTTACCTTAAATATGTGAAAAATTCTCTAGCTGGAAATTGCTTTGCATGTTTCGTTAAATGTGGAAATGAGAGTTCAAGGCTCAGCAGACATTACTTCTCAGAGAATACTTGAAAAATGATGGTAATAACTAACTTCATGTTCAACCATGTAGCGGGGCCTCTTCTAAGTTCTGAAATATATTTGCAAATGCACTCATCATTAGGTACATAAAATACTGTACCTTAAATGGTCATCACCACCTAATTATATTGGGTCACAGGTAAAGAATAATAGCAGTCAAAAAAATCTAATTACAATAAAATAAGTGTGTGATCATATAAATATGTTCTTTTTTTTACCAACACATTTATTTAGCTATAAATGATCTAATATGCCACCAGAAATTTTGTTCATCTTGAGAAATGAGCATCTTGGGAAGAACAGTACATCAAGGCTGTCTAACGTAAAAGTGAAAACTCTGATGGAGAATACATTTTTTATGTAATCACATGACTATTGCTCTTGCCAGGTGAATCGTTTTTATTGCTGTATAATACATAGGAAAAGGCAAATCATTCACACTAAAGGGGTAATTTGTCAGAGTACAGTGAGTTGCAGATGCTAAACAATCCACTTTGCAATATTCAGGTTTTGATGCATTTTACCTATTTGTATTCAGCATTTGACTCATGCAGGGATCATGTTGCCACAGTGTATAAATACTCTTTAGTGCTTTATCCATTATTTTATTATTTTACCTATTTTTTTAATCCTTCCATACGAGTATATATTTTAAACAAGATTAAAATATAGTAACCAAGTGATTTATAAATACCATACTTAAACATATACCTTCCTGTTATTTCACAGTCATATAATGTTCTCAATTCCCACTTCATATGATGAGTAAAGTCATTTGAGCATTATTTTGCATAATGCTGCTTAACTGACATTATTTACATAATACGCAATTTGGCTGTCATCATAAAAGTTTGAGGGCCTCAACATAACAGCTGTTTATAGGTGCACTGAATGTAACTTCTAATTGTCTGAGGCAGAAAGGGACATGTATGTCCCAGCGCTGCCCTAACATTAAAAACAGACATACTACTTGCAGAAGTCATAACACAAGACTTATCTCTGGTCCAACTCCCCCCCCCCACCCCAACAAAGTATTTATAAAATACTAAGTGCATATACAAGTAAAATAATACCATCTCAGGAATCATTATGGGAACACCAGAAAGTTATATGATATTTTCCCCAAAAATATTATTTTCACTATTTTGTATAATATCTCTTACTTTCTATCTCTCAGCATCAAAAGTTGGCAGCTGTCCTAATATCAGCCAACGTGCACTGGGCAAGGGAAGCACCTGGGCATTTGTATCGCAGCAAACTTGAAATTAGTGGGTGTAACACTCCTGGGGAGCAGCTGCTATCAGGGCCGCCATCAGGGGGTGACAACCATGATGGTTGTCACGGACCCGGCGCCCCAAGTGCGGCGGAACTGCCACTGGTGCAATTGCACCGGGGTTTGTATGCTGATGGGGCCCATCAGGTGGCCCAAGCATTTAGGGCCACCCAAAGGGCCCTATATTTTCAGGGGCCCGGTCAGCGCTGCAGCCGTTAAATAGTGCGACCAGGCCCCTTTAAAAAAATTGCTCTTGCAAGTAATGCTGAGAGGAAGTGATGGCCGGTCACTTCCAGCCAGCTCACTTCGCATGGGAAGAAGAAGGCAGACTGGAGGCCGTGAAGAGGGAGAGTCATGCCTAGTCCAAGCAGCCTCAACTACCCTCTTGCAAAAGGTAAGAAACAGGATGGTGGCTGAAAAATGAGTGTATGTATGTATGTATGTCAGTCTGGCTGTCTGTATTTCTGTTTGTATGTATGTCAGTCTGTCTGTATGTATGTATGTCAGTCTGTATGTCTGTATGTATGTCAGTCAGTCAGTCAGGGTGTATGTATGTCTGTATGTATGTCAGTCTGTCTGTATCTATGTATGTATGTCAGTCTGTATGTATGTCAGTCTGTCTGTATGTCAGTCTGTCTGTATGTCAGTCTGTCTGTATGTCAGTCTGTCTGTATGTCTCTGTCTGTCTGTATGTATGTCTACTTGTCTGTATGTCTGTCTGTATGTCTGTATGTATGTATGTATTTCTGTATGTCTGTCTGTATGTATGTCAGTCTGTCTGTTTGTCCTTATGTGTTTGTGTGCTTCTGCATGTATGTTAGTATGTGTCTGTGTGTCACTGTGTGTCTGTTTCAGTATGTATGTGTGTATTTTTGTGTGTGTATCTGTACCTTTTGTCTCAGTGCGTGTGTTTGTGTGTGTATTGCTGTCGGTGGGATTTGGAAGCAGGCACTATGGGAGGGCTTGGAGGCGGGCCCAGACCGTGAGCTGTTTTAGGGGACATTTCTGATGGCAGCCCTGGCCGCTATTAACATTTGTTACAATTAAGTCAGTCCCAAACACAAAGCTGATGACAGGATAGTGACTTGACAGGCATAGATAGTCTTTTCCACTTCCACAATATAATTTATGATGAAGGGACAAAATAAAGTATGTCCCTATGCTGTCATTAAAATTAAAGGATTTGTATTTTTTTCATTTATAATATATTTTTTGTATTATATCTGCATTTTTTTTATTATTTATATCATTCAAAATCTTCATATTTTTCCTTTTCCTTTTTTACATTTTATTTGTTATTCTTTTATTGGGCCCCATTTCATTGGTTTATATATATATAGAAAAACAAGGGGATGGCTGCACTCACCTAAACATGCTTAAATGGGGTGCTGCTGGGGGCCAATAAGTACAGTAAAAATAGAAATCCAGCGCACTCCCTTATCTACTAAACAGATACTTTGATGCTGACAGATTTGACTAGTTTTATTAAAAACACCTAATCTAGGCAAAAAATAATGGGGGTTTAGTTACATTATATGATCATACATTGCATAAGCCTGCCACAAACGTTAATGTACCCCATCTTTGGCAGGTCCTACTCTCACTGCCAACTGTCTACTAAATGAGCTACTCACTTGGGGAAATCCTTCCATCTCGAGTTCTCTGCAGTACAAGGCTAAATAGGGTCCTAAGATGAGACACCTGTGACAGGGGGCGGTGCAAAACCAAGGAGCTGGCTAGACTCCTAAATATATATGGAAAAACAAGGGGAACTCACCTAAACATGCTTAAATTCTATTTTTTATATTTTTACTATATATATATATATATATATATATATATATATATATATATACACACACATATATATATATATATATATATATATGTTTATTTTGCATTATTATTTTATTCTTTGTATTAGACTGTGCATTATTTTGTATTATACTTACCTTTATGTTCAACCTTGCTACCTATATTGTACAATGTAAATGCATTGTTGTACTACATGTTTCACATGACATCAGGGATAAAGGTTTAATATGGTAGAGGGTATAAATATAGGAATCTATGCCATTTAACTATGACATCCCCCCCGAGGAAGGCTAAAACATTTGGGAGTGAGTGAGTCTCCAGCTCTGGGTTAGTATACTCTTTATTCTTTAAAGTGGCACTGTCATGGCTGCATCCATTTTTTTCTTAACCCCCCTCCCGACTCCTCTACCTCTAGTTTCCCCCTTAGTCACCCACAAATGCCCTTATACCCCTATATTACTTTTATTTTAAACTTTATTTTGTGCCCGGACCTAGGTCCTGGGTGCTACCATCTTTGTGTGGGCAGATGTAGGCCCTGTGGGACACATCATCTGCCCACACTAGATAGCGCTGGGAAATTCCTGTGCATGCCCAGTAAGCATTCGTTATTGTCCGAAATTCAGACGGGAATTTAGTCTATTCATTAATTTGTCAGAAAGATAAATAAATGAATAGAAATTTCAAACAAACACTGAATGTCGTATTACAAGGAGGGAGCTATCGACTCACAACTCCCTCCTTGTAATATGTAAAAATAGAAACAGCAGGGAGCAGCGTTCCTTGCCACTTCCTAAGCCCCCATGTCCTCTCTCACTCTATGGGGGTCAATATGATCCCCATATTAACATAAGGGAGATTGAAATCTCCAAATCTCCGAAATACCCCTACTCACTATGCTGTGAGTAGGGGCATGTCTACTAAACAGTGAGCAATCTTTAACTGCTCAATGTTGTAAAAATAATAACTAAAAATACAACTTCCCCCCAATAAAGTGCCCCATTGTGGGGCACCTATTCAAATAAATAATGGGGGGGACATAGTGATTGCTTATCTATAAGGCACACTATTTACCTATCTGAGAACTCTTATTGGTTGGCTTAAGCCAACCAATCAGAGTGCTCTGAGTCAAATTGCAGGGCGTGGGAAGGCTTTATAAGCCTTTCTCCACCCTGCGGAGCTCAGTCTGCGCGGCGCCTTCGCTAGGTGACGATGTTTTGTTTTTTCGCTTCAAGTTTTTTTTTGGGGTGTTTTTTTTTTCTTCAACTGGCTTTTTGGATTTTAATTTGCCATTTTTTGAGGTTGAAAAATAAAGGTTTTAGAAAAAAGAAAACATCAAGTGGTAAGTATTCTTTTTTATTGGTTAGTTTTATTGTTTCCCCCTCACTATTTTTAGGGTGAGGGGTTAGTTAGGGCTTTATTGAATTTTTTTTTGGGGGGGGTGGGTGACTAGGGGATTGGGGGGTATTTTTTACATCAGCCCCCCACCCATCGCCTATGGGTGAAGGCCAGGAGGGGACAATTGGCCCTCCCCCATTGTCATTTAGGCCCCCACCCACCACTCATGGGTGGGGGCCAGAGGAGACAATAGGTTCTCCCCTATTGTCTTTTAATGCCCCACCCGCCGCTCATTGGTGGGGGTTTGTTGGGAAGGACACTATGTCCCCCCCGCTAGTTAATTGGTGCCCCACCATGGGGGCATTTTTTGGAAGAGGGGTTGGGGAGGGTTTTTGTTTTCCAAAACAGTGATCTGCCTCTTTCTGCTCACTTGTGGCATAGCGAGTAGGGGCAATTCCCCTCATTTACTAATACTAAGTAGTTTTGAATTAGTGTTAGTAAAGTTGGCTGAAAGACCATCTTGGCTTGGTCTTCTTGGTCTTTCAGCCTTTTGGTAGATAGCTAACTAATACTGTGGGTATTAGGGAGCTATCTTCTAAGCGGCTGCAAGATGGCACGGATCAGAATTTCATTCATTCAAATAAAATTTCGAACCAAACTAAAATTACTGAATGTCATCTTAACATGAATGGACAAACTGTTCTCATTCTGTTAGGATGAAATTCGTTAGTTTTGCCGGCGCCCTGTCTATATGACTGGACGTTCAGTTCTACTGACAGGAAGCATTGCGAGATCATGGAGGAAAGGGTGAGTATTGTGAGAAAATGTATTTGACCCGCAGAAAGTAGGTCAGAGCTGGTCAAGCATAGGAAAAATACATAAGAAAAAGTAGTCCCTATGTTTTAAAGAAAACTAGATTAAATAGGAAGACATGAAGAACAGATCCTGAGAGAGGGATAGAAGAGAAATCGATTGGGGAAAGGTAAGTTCGGCATGACAGTGCCACTTTAATATTCTGGATTTATAGTGAGCACTTTAGTGCCTGGGTTTATGTGGCTGTTTATATAGTTTATTGTGCATATGTGCACTTTATATTGTGGGTGTATTTCACCTTGTGTTTAAATTAATATTTTTCTGTGCAATATTATATTGTGTGCTTTGAGTTTATTTCTTTTCAAATGTTGTTCATTGAAGTTTTAAAAGTTTACAACAAAAATAATGAAATATACTTTTCAGGGGAGGGAGGGAAAGGGAAACGTGGCAAAATCCCCCAAATCCATTCATAATAAAGAAATTAACATAATATTACATTAACAGTTTGTTGTATATCGCATAATCATAACCATCAATTTAGATTATTAATGATAAGTTCTTTTAATACAGTTTTCCCATATATTCCAACTGTGTTGCAGTTGCATAAATAGGTTTGAGTTTTGCCTATATGACATTTCGTGCATTTTATTTTCTAAAATCAGATTCAAAACTTTTTTAAGTGTTGGAGTATTATCCAATTTCCATTATCGTGGTAAACACGAGGTAGCAGCAATTAGCATGTGGCCTATGATGATTCTATCAATTTTGGTAACAGAGTCCGGTAATTGTTTAAATAACGCTAGTTCGATGTTAAGGTACTAATGGATCTACTTTCTACTCTACTTTCATTATTAGCCTATGAATTTCCTTCCAGTATTTCGACAATTTTAGGCAGAACCACCAGATATGAGCCATGTTCTTTGAGTTTATTTCTCTTTCCATGTGTTAAGTGGACTTTGTGGGGAACATGTTATTTCCTACTCATTAAGCACCCTGCACGTTTATGGCTGCATGCTACACATATTAATACACATCTGTAAAGTGCTATCTATACTTTGTATATATATATATATATATATATATGTATATATATATATATATATATATATATATATATATATATATGTATGTATATATATGTATATATATATATATATATATATATATATATATATATATGTATGTATATATATGTATATATATATATATATATATATATATATATATATATATATATATATATATATATATATATATATATATATATGTATGTATATATATATATATATATATATATGCATATATATATATATATATGTATGTATATATATATATATATGTATGTATATATATATATATATATGTATGTATATATATATATATGTATGTATATATATATATGTATGTATATATATATATATATATATATATATATATATATATATATATGTATATATATATATATGTGTATATATATATATATGTATATGTATATATATGTATATATATATATATATATGTATATATATATATATATATATATATATATTAAAAGTAAAGGAACCATAGTCCTCACACTAAGCCTACTTACAACATTAAAAGAATTCTGTAGTGTAAGGAATACAAATCTGTATTCCTTCTTCTACAGTTGCCTCTGCCTTTACCCTCCCATGTGCCCCCTTCCCCTTCTTAGCATGGAAAGGGTTAAAAAAACCTCTCTGTTCTCACCCGAGTCCAGCACCAATCTCCCTCAGTGCTGGGTCAGCACTCTGCCTGCTCTAACATCATCCAAGGGCGGGGGATTAATGCACATGCTTTTATATTTTACTGAAGCTTGATGACGTCATGCAGTGCGTGAGGATGTCCAACTTCAGTTAGGTGACTAAAAGTCACCTAGCAAGCAGGAAGTTCCTCTTGTGTCTGTATGATTGACAGTCACTAGAGGTAATCTTAGTTCTGCAATGTAATTATTGTAGTGTCTCTAAAACTGCAATGATTTAAATTGCAGGAATAAGGTTGGATTGTACATTGCACCCAGACCACTTCAATGAGCTGAAGTGGTTTGGGTTCCTATAGTGTCCCTTTAATACTAATACTAATTAAAAAAAAAACAATCATATAAAAATAAATAGTTTGTTAGGGGAAAGCAATAGGATTCTGTTCTGGAAACATTCATAAACCACTCACAGGGTTATTCACCAAAATATAAGTGAAAAACAAATGTAAGGCCAAAGTAAAGCGAACTACAGACTTTTTTGAGTTTCCATAACTTGGAGAATGTTTCCAGTTTGACTATTTTTACCTTGAATTTGAAATTCACTTTAAAATGACTTCAGAATCTGAAGTCATTTTAAAGTGAATTTCAAACTTTAGTAAATAACCATATCAAACTTTAGCCACACAGTTTAATACAATATCTTCAGAACATATTAATGATATTTTATACCTATAACACACAATCCTTTCATGTATTACGTGTATGGTTTGGTTTTTGGTATGGTTTAAGATCTTTAAATGGAAAAACATACTGTTTCAACTTGTGTAATTTAGGAATTATATTGTAACAACAAATGGTAATTTTGAATGAAATGCTCGCCTGAAATGTTTTCATGTTATTTTAAATTAAACATTGAAAAATAATGGTTTTCATTGCAGTTAGCATTACTGCATTTTGAAATGCAATTATGAAGAGGGATGTGTAATATTAAAATGGAAATTAAACTTTTACTCTTAAAGAGAGTATGTAATTCAAATTTTACATTCGTAATAAGGAGATCTATATTAAAAAAAAATACATCAAAAAAGCATATAAAATTTCAAGAAAAATAAAACCTTTGAGTAACCATTTAATACATAATATACATTATGTATTAAAGTGTTGGCATTATTACTGAGAAATTAAAAAGGTAATAGTATTTTTTTTTTCCTTTGGCTCCTTTTGATGATATCCTTTTGAAAAAGAAATTGTGATGCTGAGTAACCAGATCTACCTCCTGGTACCTCGTATTGACAACTACTTTGACAGCTCCCACAGAGATTACAGTTATAAGTGCTGGTCCCTGGCCACCTCCTCCGGTGTCCTTTCTAGATTTATTCTGATACCTGCAGTATAAGGAATTATTTTATATGATTCTGCAATCTTCCATCCTCTGGACAAATTTTAAGTTGTAAAACCATTGTAGGCCAAGATAACTGGCAGTCTTTAATGTTGCTTTGCATTGGTTCAAAACTGAAAAGCCAGAATTTATTTGGAATATTTAAAAATCATGGGGAGAACTGGTGCTTTTGACATATTTCCATTTTTATTATGTTATATGTGAAACTAAATAGCCTTCTAGAGAATCATAGAAGCAATTAGATCAATTGGATTAGGAGATATTAATTAAGCAAACATGAACATCCTTGCAATGTCACTAAAATACAAGTCACCTAGTATCACAGCAGAGAGCAGAATGATGGTCTCAAAAAGAAAAACAGCATAGAGAAGCAGTGGAGACATAAGGTACATGTACAACATTCACTGCAAAGCAATTATTTTCTTTAAGAAGCTGTGAACCCACAGCTTCTCTATGAGGCACATTAAAATTTACACCTCAAGTGCCTAAATCACTTCAGCTTGCTGGTTAGATGTGTTCGATGTGTTTTATGTTTGATGTGTGAAGAGTGTTTTTTTTTGTTTTTGTTTACAAAAAGTGCAGGTTTCAACATGAATTGGCACTCTTATGAATTAGCCTTGTTTACACCCACCTGGCTGTAAGTCAATAAGTCCCGTTACTTGCTGGCAGTTTAGCTCAAGACTTCTGCATTAGGAAGTCTGTGATTAGACATCCACAGAAGGGCTGGGGAAGGGCTTTCAGAGACTGCTGGCAAGAGATCTGCAGCTTTTGCAAGCCTTTTATAGATATATCCCAATGAAAAAACATGCATAATTAAATACCTTGATGTTGCTCTTTATATAAACTTATTTTTTAATTTGGTCAGTAGTGTCCCTTTACCCCACATCCTATTAACACTGAATGTGACAATCTTTGAAAATCAAACATTTTGAGGAGGAAGGGTCTCTGGTGACTGTCACTCTGAAAGCCACTAGAGGCATTTTTTTTTGAACAAACGTAACTATTTCCATTTTTCAGAAATGTTTTACATTGTCCAAGTTAAGGAACAGTATCTAATTCCAAATTAAGATATAGTGGTTTTAGAGTGCTCCTATAATACATAGATCTCCTCTGTTAAGATTAGTGGGAAGTTTGAAATATTTATAGGTGGTGGTTGTGTAATATTTATTTGTGATACGTTCATGTTTAAGCTTAACTGTAATGATCTACAATTTGGTGATTTGTATGGCCTGTAGGGTGTGGTGATTCCATGGATGTCAGGCTGGTCTTTGGGGTCTTTGGAATCAGCAGATACACTCCATAATATATCCCCCAATGTTAATTTAGCTTTTGCCTCCAATTGCAGTTTAAGCAGGTATACTACTTGTTGGAATGGTAATGAGAGACAGAATTAAAAGCTACATCTAATGTTTCAGTTTCAGTTATTTCAGTATTACTACTTCAGATTGACTAGGTACTCTATACAGAGATGATAACTCTAGGTTTGCTGTGATCTTTGGTGGACTTTCTTGTGCATGCTTATGGTGGTGATGGTCATTTATGTTTTGATGCCTCGTTTTTTAGATGTGTGCAATCCTCAGCCGTATGCCATTACATTGCTGCACCGTAGACATATATCTATGGCAGTGCCAGGCAACCTTTTGCCCTCCAGATGTTGTGGACTACATCTCCCATAATGCCCTCACCATCTCCATCCATATTGCTAGCAAAGCATCAAGGGAAATGTAGTCCAAAACATCAGAGTGCCAAATGTTGCCTATCCCTAATCTAGGGGGACACAAGGGGGTCGAGATTTCAGCAGTGAGTGGGGTCTCTGGGTTTCCCAACACACAGGCACACTGTCAGTGGATGTAGCATGGCTGAGCGGGACCATTGCACAGGACATGCAAATACCTTTGCCAAGTTTCCAATAACCATGGCAGTGCTTTTGGAGTGGATAAATGACCATGCCACTTCCCTATCCACTCCACAGAATTCGCATAACTTCACTGAGAGTGTGAACATGCAAATCAGCTGATGCAATGGCCAAGTTACAATTCTGGTTGGTGGGCATATGGGTACATGAAGCGGTGCATATAACCTACAGGGGGATTGCCTGCTAAACTCATTTGTGATCGGTTAATATCGTATAGTGAAATACCTTGTGATTGGAATTAAGTCGGTGTGGTGTGCCGGAACCGACGTAGGGGGTAGGCCTGTAAAAGAGGGCCTCCCTGAATGAATTGTATAAGAGGGAGAGGTGGGTGGGGTGAACAGCGTGCGTACGGCAGGTAGGAAGGGGGGAGTAGCGTTTATATGGAACGCTTAACTCCTCCCACAAATACAGGCCTTACGGCCTTAAACTTTTGGTCGGTTAACCTCCCTGGCGGTATGATTATGTCAGGAATTTTGTACCAAAAGCGGTACAAATTTTTTGCATGGAAATTTGGTGTTATGTATTGTAGGCCAGTAATTACTTTCTTAAACCTGACCAAAAGTACTCTCAGATGTGATAAAGTTCGAAACATAAAATCATGAATTATAATCTAATAAATAATATACCGGTTCCCATTTTCTGTTCCTGGAAAACTTGCTATGCAGAGTAGCTGATTGCTGCTCGTTGTAGTGATTTGTCTCCGTGACAATCTTTTCAATGACGTCATCTGTGAGAAATAATTTTAGGTATGCCAAAGGATCATTGTGCTCAACGTCTACCTTCATCCCAGGTGATCCAGTAAACGGAAATCTTGGCGGCGGTACCTCATCCATACCGCAATCAATAAGGCACCAAGTGCGCACATCACTGAGCTCGGGTGCAGAATCGTCGCTGTCGCCACTTCTCTGGTCACTGTCAGAGTCGGATGACGAATCTTGCCACGAATCGCTATCGCAGTCGCTCAATTCTGCGAGGGGCTCTGTGTCGCTGGCGCTGTCACTCATCTGATCCAAACCCGCTTTGGAGATGCTAAAGTGATGTTTTGATGCCATGGTAAAAAATTTATTTTATGGGCAGAAATTACAGCAAAAAGGGCAGGCAGGGCAGTGTAGGATGATCAAATTTCAAATCTTAGGTGATACTGTGTCAAATCTGAGGTGATACAATGTAATCTGACAGGATTTCACTGTATCACCTAACTTTATGTGTGTGTGTCACTTTTATGCTTGAAACATTTGAATTACCCGCCCAGTTCCGCCCCCATGAGCCTCTGCGGCTCACAGAGACGGAACCAGGAAGTCAGATGGAGGCATCCGCCGGGGCTCTCACTGACAATCACAGCGCGGGGACATCGCTAGATCGCAAGGAGAAGGTAAGGAGACTCCGCTGCCAGCTCTGTTATCTACCCCGAGCGTGACTCGGGGTTACCGCTTCTGGCAGCGAAAATTAACCCCGAGTCCCGCTCGGGAATACCGCTAGCCTGGTTAATATCGTATAGTGAAATACCTTGTGATTGGAATTAAGTCAGTGTGGTGTGCCGGAACCGACGTAGGGGGTAGGCCTGTAAAAGAGGGCAAAAGGAAATGCCAGAAAACACACTTATTGCACTATAATTATCATATAAAAACCATCGTCTTACTACTTATGCGTTGGGAATGTTCCTGTATAATGTAGCTGATTCCTAGTGACTCTAATTGTTTGTACCGGCGTACTGCTACTGGATATCGTGCTTATAGAAGGGATGTGAAAAATAGGAGCCAGTGGTCCTACCTACTCTAATGACAGGAATGTGAATGTAGAATCCTATTTAGCAGTAGTTAGGGAATGATTAGTAGGTCAAGTATCTTGATTGTCTGGTTTGAATGTTGGCGTGACACAATGTAGTGTTTGTACCTTCTTAAATTTTCCTTGAGGAGACATGATTTACCAGTCTGATTAGTTGTGATCGTGGAGTTGTAGGGTTCCAGAACTCTTGTATGGTTGCAGGCACATAGGTTTAAGACCTGGTTGTGTGGCGCGAATGCTGTTTAGGGAGTCTGATACTGCCCAGTATTCCCATCTGTGTACGTACGTTACTGTAGAGTGATAAACCAATTATTTATCTTTTGATATCTTATGTTAAGATGGGGTATGGTTTGAAAGGCTTGTCAGAAACGTGTATGTCAGTTCGGTATAGTGCGATCGTGTGCATATGAAGGTTTGAATAAAAGGTGGCAAAAATGTAGAAAAGACTACAGGGTGATCAGTATGCCTGTGGATGTCATGCTCCACTGAGTCTTGGAAGAATGTCACGACTCTGTTATATGTATCTTAGAGCAAACGAATAATCTTCTAGATGATAACTTGTGTCGAGCTCCAATAGCCGAGTGACCAGAAGGGGATGCTGAAATGCGGATTATGCTTAAGTGTTGTGAGTTGGGTGAGGTACAAGACTAAGTGACTCTTGGTTAGTCGACCCCAATAGATATGAAAATGCTGCAATCCCTTGTTGCCTTCTTAAGACATCCTGAAAAAGAACATGACAACAACAATGAACTCAAATAACAACAATACGGTTAAGTAATATAGAACTGGCTGGCTAACTAGTGCCGAAGCAAATAGCTCACTACCCCGTGACAAGTGAGGCCCTGCTAGTTGCCAAGCGGCTGGTGAGAGGCTCTACCTATGATTCAGGCGTGGGGCTCGAGCCACTAGCGTGGTGGCGGGGTGGCGGCCTCTCGGTGACAGTAAAAGATCCAAAAACGTGTGGCCGTGTCAGGTGAGGCCCTAACTATAAACCCGATAGGCGGGTGAATGCGAGGCTCCAACTATGATTTGGGCCAAGGGGCGAAAATCTCCGTGTTGAGATTGGGGAGTTGGCCTCACGGGACCAGCTACGTTGTACAGCTAAGGCCAGCTCCTAACCCTAGATAGCCAGTTCTCTGACCCTAGACGGGGGCTTGCTAAGGGGGTAACGTAACGTGCCTGGTAAATCCAAGTTGTGGTTAATGATAGGTACCCGGAGATTCCCAGACAGAGACAGAGGAAAAGAAGGGAGTGAAAGGAGGAAAGAAGGAGAAGAAGAAAGGAACTGAAGTCGAGGGAAGGAAAATAATGTGCAGTAGAGTGAAGTTCTATGGAGATATAGCTGATAGTACAGTATCGATAGACCCTAAAGGTTGCTGAAGATTCTCGTGATGGCTACTATATAAACCTGAAAGGAGATGTATGAAGGCGTTGTGCCAAGAACACGTTGTAGTACCTGACGGAGAGAGGAGGGTGAAATTAGCAAGGTAGTGAGTAACAAAACAATTGTTACGGGTAGCGAGTACGAATGAAGAGTTGTCGAGTATAGCCGTGGCCTGACGAGGCAAGGCAGGAATCAAGCCCCCGTACCCCAATACCCAATCGTGTAACAACGTGGCCTAGTAGAGGCAGTTGTTGGGAATGTGAACGAAAACACATTAATACCTGATAGAAACAGGCGACAATAGTGAACCAGTAATTGTCTACTGATAGCAGATGACAATATGAAACAACAATAGTAAATGTGAAACTAATGTAACATTTGTTTGTTTTCCTTCAAAATTACACACACGAAAAATATTTACCTTAAAGTCTTGCCTGCATTGTATAACTTACAGAGTTGTCCCCACAACAAGGGTATTACATAAATTACTACCCTAGCCAAAGCTGGGAGTGATAGGACAGGCAGTCCAATAACAGTGAAAGAATGGTTATCCACATGGTGAAGCGGCTGAATAATAGATAACCTCAGTTATTATATTAATATTTGTGAAACTTACGTAATTGTGACAGGCAATTGTTCTGTCAACTGATCAGTCTGAGTCAACTGCGATTTAAACACTAACGGAATTACCTACAATGTAGGACCACAATGAATAAAAAGAAACATTTGAAGACCAGTTTAAACCATGTTATTAATGTATCACACCAGTGTTTGGTTGCAGCCTAAAACAGTGAAACTGACAGTTACAGGAAAATTGCAAAATCACTAAGGAAAACGCTGAAATCCACAGACAACAGTGCCTATGTAAATCCCAATTATACTGACTGTAAAAAGGTTGCAATGTAATAGGTGCAAATGTGAAAGAAACTATGGAAGTGGTACCTGCAATGATCATATTTCCGCATAAATATACAGACATAATTGATATTAATTACCAAAAACAAATAGTCTGCCGAAATGGAACCTGATTCCGGTCTCATATGAATCGTGTTGTTCGTGAGTTTCAAGCGTTCATGAGTTAGAACGTTCGTGAGTTTGAGCGTATGAAATATAGGTCAACAACTTGCACAGGTGTTGTATGGCGGGAATAGCCCGAACGAGGCTATTCCCACCGATTACCTGAACGTTCGTTTGTTTGTCGGTTCGATACCCCATCGTGTAACAACGTGGCCTTGTCGAGGCAGTTGTTCGAAATGTGGACGAAACTTCATAGTACCTGATAGAAACAGGCGACAATAGCGAACTACTGATTGTCTAATGATAACAAATGACAGTATGCAACATTAATAGTAGTAGGGAATGTCAAATGGCGGTAACGCCTGAACCTGAGGTAATTCAATACATGTATAACAGGAGTTGCACAAGCGTCAGTGTAATCTGGGAGATAAAATAAATAAAAACATATACAGCATTTAATTTGTTAGATTAACTTGACCCAATAAAACAGTACATGCATAGTGTCAGGCATTGAGTAGTATTACATGGGATGCACTAATTGTAGATACACCATTAATAAACCTGAAAACAGGACGGCAGGGAAGCTACATATTATACAGAATAAAACAGCAAATACCAGAAAACCACTAGGTGGAGATACCAGCCGAATAAACTAGGTCTTTGCACTGATACATGAAAAAACATAATGGAAAGTATGAGTGAACGTTTTTTTGTAACCAATATGTCGTGCATGATATAGTAAAATTACTGGCATCCCTTTCCTTTACCCACACATAGCCTCGATAACAGCATGAGTTTTAACCCAAGTGGATTTATATATAAACCCCTAGCAAAATTAACGTTTGGACCGGAAATTTAATGAGACCGTGAAGGGGTGAGGGGGGGTGTAGGAACCCCCAGACGGGTGTTTCGAAAGTGACCGCCTAGGTGCTGGCGTGAGGGGAGCGTGGGTGGTCCCTGGTAAGATTTATGTGACCACTAAGTAGCAACGAAATTAATATAATACAACCTAACCTTTATTGGGTATCTGTAAAATAAGACAATGTAGTAGTAAACAATGTACTACTACCAACATGAAAAAACGGACATGAGAATTAGATCTTGTGTGAACCAAATATTTACAAGTGTACAGAAAGACTAGGAAAACAAAACATAAGACTAAATATGTACAGTAAATGTATAGTGGTGTAACCGTCTTATTAATGTGGATATAGAGATCAAATTCCAATAAGAGAAGGATATATAGTATTAGAGTAATACTGGCTCTATAATAAACTGTAGGATTAAACTAGGAGACAAAATTGGCAAGTATAAGAAGAATTGTAATTCCACAACTGATCTTATATTGAAATAGCAGCAAGCCAAAAAGCAACAATGTTGCAGGCTGGTAATCCAAATCCGAAGGAAAGGGGAACCTGCAACTAAGTGGTACTGCCAGTGTCCTAAAGAGTGCAAGAGAATTGCTCCCAGCAATCGCATCCCCGACATGTGTGTTCCGGTCCCCCATGAGACCACAGAACGATGTGGAGGGGACCGGAATGAGAAGACTCACGGTTAGCAGGCAAGCCGGACTGCCGATAGCACGGCTGGAGATTGTCGAACAGCAAATAGCCCGAGCGCGGCTATTTGCCGATTACCTTGGCGTTCGTATGTTTGTTGCCCGAAAGGAGGAGCGGGGGAGCGGAGAGGAAGCCAGACCGGAAGAGGCGAGGACCGGAAGAGCCTGAGCGAGGACCGGAAGTTTGTCTGTCACTGAGAGTGAACAGCGTGCATACGGCAGGTAGGAAGGGGGGAGTAGCGTTTACATGGAACGCTTAACTCCTCCCACAAATACAGGCCTTACGGCCTTAAACATATCGAAATCTATTAAAAATCCTTTCAAAGACATAAACCTTTTTGCACATATGCTTAATACACATTAAAAATAAAGAAAACAGGAAAAATTATCCCAGTTAAAAATACTGACTAATCATAAAAAGGGATTATTAGCTAAATTCAAAATAATATTTTTGCATGTTGTTTATGTACTTTTAATATGAATCTATGGAGTTCTAAATATACAAAATATAAACAATTAAATCCCTTAACATGTGAAAGCTAGTTTGCAGCAGTCTAGCTAGAAAAATGTGTGCTCTGAATGATTGTATATTCCACGTTGTTCAGTGCACCTTCTTTGTGTTTACGTTTAATCAAGTTGTGTTTGTGTCAAATATTTCCCAATTCTGCACCCAGTCTTTGTAATAAAGTTTAATAAAGCAATAATAAGTAGTGATGTTGCGAACATAAAATTTTCGGTTCGCGAATGGCAAACGCGAACTTCCGCAAATGTTCGCAAACCGGCGAACCGGGCGAACCGCCATAGACTTCAATGGGCAGGCGAATTTTAAAACCCACAGGGACTCTTTCTGGCCACAATAGTGATAGAAAAGTTGTTTCAAGGGGACTAACACCTGGACTGTGGCATGCCGGAGGGGGATCCATGGCAAAACTCCCATGGAAAATTACACAGTTGATGCAGAGTCTGGTTTTAATCCATAAAGGGCATAAATCACCTAACATTCCTAAATCACAATGGATATGGATTGACACCTAACATATGACATATTGACACCTTGACATATGGATTGAAACATGTCCTCAGAGACCCTGATACACACTGACACAGAGCAGAATAGGGACTGTCCCCCCTACCGAGGGTCACTTGGCAGATATGGATTGACACCTGTCCTCAGGGACCCTGATACACACTGACACAGAGCAGAATAGGGACTGTTCCCCCTACATAGGGTCACTTGGCAGATATGGATTGACACCTGTCCTCGGAGACCCTGATACACACTGACACAGAGCAGAATAGGGACTGTTCCCCCTACATAGGGTCACTTGGCAGATATGTATTGACACCTGTCCTCAGAGACCCTGATACACACTGACACAGAGCAGAAAAGGGACTGTTCCCCCTACATAGGGTCACTTAGCAGATATGGATTGACACCTGTCCTCAGGGACCCTGATACACACTGACGCAGAGCAGAATAGGGAATATCCACTAAATGCCAAACATTGTTATACAGGGGAATATTTGCCGGCGTGGTCGTGGGAGGAGGAGGATTACTTTCACCTCTTCCCCTGTTAGATTCCCGTTGTGCTGTGACATCACGCTGTGTAAAGCATACTTTTTAATTTATTTTGCAAATGCTGCATCCTTTCCTACTTGTTGTAATTCGGTAACATTTCAGCCACTTTCTGCTTATACCGGGGGTCTAGTAGCGTGGACACCCAGTACAGGTCGTTCTCCTTCAGCCTTTTTATACAAGGGTCCCTCAACAGGCACGACAGCATGAAAGACCCCATTTGCACAAGGTTGGATGCTGAGCTACTCATTTCCCGTTCCTCCTCCTCAGTGATCTCAATGAAGGTATGTTCTTCCCCCCAGCCACGTACAACACCACGGGTACCAGATAGGTGACAACGAGCACCCTGGGATGCCTGTTGTGGTTGGTCTTCCTCCTCCTCCTCAAAGCCACATTCCTCCTCTGACTCCTCTTCCTCACAATCCTCTTCCAGCGTTGCCGCAGGTCCAGTAAGCGATGCTGATAAGGCTGTTTCTGGTGGTGATGGTGGCCACAACTCTTCCTCTTCCTCTTCACGCTCATCTACGGCCTGATCCAGCACTCTTCGCAGGGCACGCTCCAGGAAGAAAACAAATGGTATGATGTCGCTGATGGTGCCTTCGGTGCGACTGACTAGGTTTGTCACCTCCTAAAAAGGACGCATGAGCCTACAGGCATTGCGCATGAGCGCCCAGTAACGTGGCAAAAAAATTCCCAGCTCCCCAGAGGCTGTCCTAGCACCCCGGTCATACAAATATTAATTAACGGCTTTTTCTTGTTGGAGCAGGCGGTCGAACATTAGAAGTGTTGAATTCCAATGTGTCGGGCTGTCGCAAATCAATCGCCTCACTGGCATGTTGTTTCGCTGAAGCCTGAAACCCGCTTTAAGACAACTAACTGCTATTATAACAGTGAATATAGTGAATCTGTAACAGTGAAAAAAGGTTTTGGGTTTTTAAATGCACGCTATTGTGACACCAGATATGAGTGGCACTGTGCACTGGCAGAGGTTGGCAGAATACACGCTGTAGGCCTGACACCCGCTTGAAGACAACTAAATGCTATTCAATTTATAACAGTGAAAAAAGTTTTTGGGTTTTAAATGCATGCTATTGTGACACCAGATATGAGTGGCTCTGTGCACTGGCAGAGGTTGGCAGAGTACACGCTGTAGGCCTGACACCCGCTTGCAGACAACTAAATGCTATTCAATCTATAACCGTGAAAAAAGTTTTTGGGTTTTTAAATGCAATCTATTGCGATACCAGATAAGAGTGGCACTGTGCACTGGCAGAGGTTGGCAGAGTACATGCTGTAGGCCTGACACATACTTATGAAGGACACTGACTGCTATTATATTACAGTAAAAAAAGTTTTTTTGTTTTTAAATGCATGCTATTGTGACACCAGATAAGAGTGGCAATGTGCACTGGCAGAGGTTGGCAGAGTAGACGCTGTAGGCCTGACACACCTGCTTGAAGACAACTAACTGCTATTCAATATATAACAGTGAAAAAAGTTTTTGGGTTTTTAAATGCACGCTATTGTGACACCAGATATGAGTGCCACTGTGCACTGGCAGAGGTTGGCAGAGTACACGCTGTAGGCCTGACACCTGCTTGGAGACAACTAACTGCTATTCAATCTATAACAGTGAAAAAAGTTTTGGGGTTTTTAAATGCATGCTATTGTGACACCAGATATGAGTGGCACTGTGCACTGGCAGAGGTTGGCAGAGTACACGCTGTAGGCCTGACACCTGCTTGCAGACAACTAACTGCTATTCAATCTATAACAGTGAAAACAGTTTTGGGGTTTTTAAATGCAATCTATTGCGACACCAGATAAGAGTGGCACTGTGCACTGGCAGAGGTTGGCAGAGTACACGCTGTATGCCTGACACACACTTATGAAGGACACTGACTGCTATTATATTACATTCAAAAACTTTTTTTGTTTTTAAATGCAAGCTATTGTGACACCAGATATGAGTGGCACTGTGCACTGGCAGAGGTTGGCAGAGTACACGCTGTAGGCCTGACACCCGCTTGAAGGACACTGACTGCTATTAGATTACAGTCAAAAAGTTTTTTGTTTTTAAATGCAAGCTATTGTGACACCAGATATGAGTGGCACTGTGCACTGGCAGAGGTTGGAAGAGTACACGCTGTAGACCTGACACACTTATGAAGGACACTGACTGCTATTATATTACAGTCAAAAACGTTGTTTGTTTTTAAATGCAGGCTATTGTGACACCAGATATGAGTGGCACTGTGCACTGGCAGAGGTTGGCAGAGTACACGCTGTACGCCTGACACCCGCTTGCAGACAATTAACTGCTATTCAATCTATAACAGTGAAAAAAGTTTTGGGGTTTTTAAATGCAATCTATTGCGACACCAGATAAGAGTGGCACTGTGCACTGACAGTGGTTGGCAGAGTACACGCTGTAGGCCTGACACACACTTATGAAGGACACTGACTGCTATTATATTACAGTCAAAAACTTTTTTTGTTTTTAAATGCAAGCTATTGTGACACCAGATATGAGTGGCACTGTGCACTGGCAGAGGTTGGCAGAGTGCACGCTGTAAGCTTGACACCTGCTTGAAGGACACTGACTACTATTAGATTACAGTCAAAAACTTTTTTTGTTTTTAAATTCAAGCTATTGTGACACCAGATATGAGTGGCACTGTGCACTGGCAGAGGTTGGCAGAGTACACGCTGTAGACCTGACACACACTTATGAAGGACACTGACTGCTATTATATTACAGTCAAAAACTTTGTTTGTTTTTTAATGCAAGCTATTGTGACACCAGATATGAGTGGCACTATGCACTGGTAGAGGTTGGCAGAGTACATGCTGTAGGCCTGACACACACTTATGAAGGACACTGACTGCTATTATATTACAGTCAAAACCTTTTTTGTTTTTGAATGCAAGCTATTGTGACACCAGATATGAGTGGCACTGTGCACTGGCAGAGTTTGGCAGAGTACACGCTGTAGGCCTGACACCCGCTTGTAGGAAACTGACTGCTATTATATTACAGTCAAAAAGTTTTTTTGTTTTTAAATGCAAGCTATTGTGACACCAGATATGAGTGGCACTGAGCACTGGCAGAGGTTGGCAGAGTACACCCAGTTGGCCTGACACCCGCTTGAAGGACACTAACTGCTATTATATTACAGTCAAAAAAAATTTTTGTTTTTAAAATGCAATCTATTGCAACACCAGATATGAGTGGCACTGTGCACTGGCAGAGGTTGGCAGAGTACACACTGCATGCCTGACACCCGCTTGCAGACAACTAACTACTATTCAATCTATAACAGTGAAAAACGTTTTGGGGTTTTTAAATGCAATCTATTGCGACACCAGATATGAGTGGCACTGTGCACTGACAGAGGTTGGCAGAGTACACGCTGTAGGCCTGACACACACTTATGAAGGACACTGACTGCTATTTTATTACAGTCAAAAACTTTTTTTGTTTTTAAATGCACGCTATTGTGACACCAGATATGAGTGGCACTGTGCACTGGCAGAGGTTGGCAGAGTACACGCTGTATGCCTGACACTGACTGTTATTAGATTACAGTCAAAAAGTTTTTTTGTTTTTAAATGCAAGCTATTGTGACACCAGTTATGAGTGGCACTGTGCACTGGCAGAGGTTGGCAGAGTACACGCTGTAGGCCTGACACACATTTATGAAGGACATTGACTGCTATTATATTACAGTCAAAACCTTTTTTTGTTTTTGAATGCAAGCTATTGTGACACCAGATATGAGTGGCACTGTGCACTGGCAGAGGTTGGCAGAGTACACGCTGTAGGCCTGACACCCGCTTGAAGGACACTGACTGCTATTATATTACAGTCAAAAAGTTTTTTGTTTTTAAATGCAAGCTATTGTGACACCAGATATGAGTGGCACTGTGCACTGGCAGAGGTTGGCAGAGTACACCCTGTAGGCCTGACACACACTTATGAAGTACACTGACTGCTATTATATTACAGTCAAAAATGTTTTTTTGTTTTTAAAATGCAAGCTATTGTGACACCAGATATGAGTGGCACTGTGCACTGGCAGAGGTTGGCAGAGTACACGCTGTAGGCCTGACACCCGCTTGCAGACAACTAACTGCTATTCAATCTATAACAGTGAAAAAAGTTTTTGGGTTTTTAAATGCAATCTATTGCGACACCAGATATGAGTGGCACTGTACACTGACAGAGGTTGGCAGAGTACACGCTGTAGGCCTGACACACACTTATGAAGGACACTGACTGCTATTATATTACAGTCAAAAACTTTTTTTTATTTTTAAATGCACGCTATTGTGACACCAGATATGAGTGGCACTGTGCACTGGCAGAGGTTGGCAGAGTACACGCTGTAGGCCTGACACTGACTGCTATTAGATTACAGTGAAAAAGTTTTTTTGTTTTTAAATGCAAGCTATTGTGACACCAGATATGAGTGGCACTGTGCACTGGTAGAGGTTGGCAGAGTACACGCTGTAGGTCTGACACACACTTATGAAGGACACTGACTGCTATTATATTCATATGCAAGCTATTGTGACACCAGATATGAGTATGTTAAAAGATTAATAGTGGGGGGCGGGGCCGGACCGCCGAGCTGGACGGTCGCACACAAGCACAGCTCCTGCAAAACAGCGACGATAAAACTAAATAAGCATGATTAACTGCTTTAAAACCGACCACCAGCGAAGACACCTAGAGCACAGGGACTGCTGGATCCAGGGTGAGGCTGGCTCAACGGGCTTCAGTCCCCGGGCGGAGATAATCTCGTTGCCCTACGCGAGGCCTTCTCCGGCGGTGAGTGGGGCGGACGGCCGCTGCCCCACTATCCTGCTACACAGTACCCAACCAGCGGTGCACATCGAAGCGGACCCGGCCCTGTTCCCCCCCCTGTGGGCCGGTGGGGGTTATCCCGGCCCTCACCCTGTGGCCCTGATCAGGACACTACAACCGACACCGGGGGGCCTGGCCGCTGCATTCAAAATGTCGGGCGCCATGTGCGCAGAGGACAAGGGGACGACCGGCCCTCTCATGCGGCTTACGGAAGACACCGCGGCTCCCACCTCCCGACCCTGCCATACGGAGGAGCCGGAAGACCCTCACTTACCCCCGCAGCCACTATCACCAACGAGGTCAACGGCTACACCGGGGAGACGGAAATATGCCGCGCATCGCACATACCCGCATGGAAACACTGAGCCTGCTGCCCAGCAGTACAATCCGACAAGGAAACCGCCCAACCAATCACATCCCTCCCAGCCTGCAACCAACCGATCCAACCCGCAGACAACCCATGCGGGCGACGCCAAACTCCTTACTATGGCGGGAGTCAACCCACAGAGGGAAAAAAGGTGCATCAACACCACACAACAGCTGCAATCCGTGGACACCCAGAGAGAACTCCACAGCACAGCCGGGACGGCTCATATAATGGACACTCACTCCCAGCTACCCATGCAGGACAAAGCAGGTATCGGTTAGCGATGCGACTACCCTGGCACACGAGAACCCCGAGACTTCCATGTCGATGGCCCTCCTCACTGAGACTGTCTGAGCAACCAGGGTGATAACCTAATCAAAGCGACTTAACTCTATTAAAGCGAAATATTTAGACCTAGCATGAATACCACGTTATAATCTATCTGTATTAATCTGTTAATAGGGATAGTGTAGTAAGCATGAATGTTTAAAAAGTGCAGACCTGATTACATACAGCAATATACTGTCTCTGAAAATGCTTTCCTAATCTGTGATTTTCATGTTTAAAAAAAAAAAAATGTGCTGTATAACCTGCCACACCGTGTAATGCTATGAAAACGCTTGCAGCAGCTGTCGTGGCTCTGCCCGCTTTCTGTTATTTTATGCACAAATAAAATAAAGAATTTAAAAAAAAAAAAAAAAAAAAAAAAAGATTAATAGTGTTTTTGTATAACAATCTATGCTACTATTTTTCCTCTGTATCATTTCTTTTACATTTTCCATAAGAAATCCTTGGAAGAAACAACACAATACATTTGTATAATATTTGTGTATAATATTGCTCAACTTAATGCTACACAATTGCTCTATATTGGTGGATTGGGGAATGCACCTACGTGTGTAGCAATTAAATACACACTTTTTTAGGAGTACTAATTATCCAGCACCCAAAATATGTTTTACTATATATTCCTTTTATTAATTTTGTAGCCCGCCTCTGCACTTTTTCTAGTGAAGTAATATCCTTCTTTAGAACAGGTTCCCAAAATTGAGCAGCATATTCAATATGTGGTCTTACCAGTGATTTATAAAGAGGCAAAATTATATTCTCATCCCGAGAACGAATGCCTTTTTTCTTTTTTTTTTTTTTCTTCTTTGACAATTTTTATTTTGTCATAAAATTCAGTAAGGGGTATAGAAAGGAAAAGGGGGAGAGGGGTAAAACAGTGTAACTCCACATATATGGAAAACACACCGTCCGTTAACATTGTGTCATGCAGTAGTTTTAGTTTTAGTTTTACATGAAAGGAACACATTTCTTTGCAGATATGGGTTGTGTTATTAGTTGGGACCTCTCTATGTGTTTTTTGCTGTGTGAGGATCGTTTTAGGATAAGATGCTCTTACTTAGGTACGGGAAGGTGGAGGTATATAGCTGGGGGGGAGAGCAGCATTGAGAGATGTGGGAGGTGGGCAATTATGCGTCCAGCAAGCTTGTTGTAAGGAGGTTATGAGGCTCTTGGTGTTAATACCATACCCTAGGCACATTATTTAGTGAGTACCCCATTGCTGTGGGCAGGCCCCGTAGTTGTCGGCAAGTTTTGGTGTGGTCTCCCGTTTCTATCCCTATGCCTAGTGAGGTACGTATGTCTCGCTCAAGTCGGGTGTTTCAGCGTCCAGTTTTCCCATACTTCGTGTCTCCAACTTTTATGAGGCAGTACCCGGGATATATTTGATTTGTATTTACCAATTTGAGAGATATGTCGGATCAGCTCTTGCATTGACGTGTTGATGGGTGATAGACAATTTGTTTGTGATAAAGTTTTGGGCCGCCACAAGTATATGGAATATTAAGTATTTACTTGGCTTGCGGTAGTTGACTTCGAACATAAGTAGAAGCAGAGAGGTTGGGGAGTTCAGTATCATGATTGAAGTGTGTTGGTGTATTAAAGAGATATCTGAGTTCCAGTACGGTTGGAGTTTTAAGCATTTCCACCAGGTGTGTTGGAACGTGCCAGTCTCCATTTTGCAATGTCAGCAAGTGCTGGACATCTTCTGGTCCTTTAGACGTGTGGGGACCATATACCAGCAGAAAAAGAGTTTGCGGGTGATCTCTAAATGGGAAGCGCAAAATGTCAAACCTCTGGTTGCGTTTACTGAGGCCAGCCAGGTCTGTTCTGGCAGTGTCTGACCCAGGTCCTTCTCCCAGGAACGTACACAAGTAAGGGATTTGATTCCCCGTCTAGCTTTTTCGCTGGTGTTTCTGCCATAATAATCTTTTCAAAGGTCGTTAGGGCAGTGTTAGTGGGTGGTGTAGGGTGCGGTACATGTGTTTTCCACCAAGAGGTCAATTGTAGGTATGAGTGGTGTGCAGTGTCTGGTATTATGTGGCTAGTCTTTAATTTAATAAGGGCAAACGTGGCTAGTTTGCCCTTGTCCAGGAGAGTGTGTATATAGAACACCCCACATCTATTCCAGACTCGGTAATTAAAGTCACATATCATGTGCTTTAATGGGGGTTGAGAGAGTAGTCGGGTAGCAGCTGCACAGGAGTTTGCGGGAGGCGTCCCTAATTTTTAGTGTTACTAAGGTGGCTGGAAGTGCGTTCGAGGTGTCTCCCCTTTGGTGGGGTGATAACCACATCTCCGTTTTAATGTCTTGGCTTTGTAGCCAGTGTTGTTATATGGAGAACCACTGGGGAGGGGTCATGCTTTTGTTAAGGGAGAAGAGGCTAGTTAAAACCGCTGCCTTGTGGTATAGTTGCACATTAGGTAGGCTCATACCACCCGTTCGTGTTGGTTGGTAGAATGTGGATAGGGCTACTCTCAGTCTTTTCCCCTGCCAGATGAATAAGTTGATTTGGTTTTTGGAGCGAACGAATGCCATTTTTCATGCATGACAATACCTTACTGGCCTTGGCCACTGCTGGTTGACATTGCACATTGTTGCATAGTGTGTTGTCTATAACAATTCCCAAGTCCTTTTCGTGTGTTATCCCTAATTTGCTTCCATTAAGGGTATACGTTGCTTGTGCATTCTACACGCCGAAGTGCATAACTTAGCATTTTTCGATATTAAATTTAATTTACCATTTGAGTGCCCAATCCCCCAGTCTATCTAAATCCCTCTGCAGTAAAGTAATATCTTGCTCACCTTGTATTATTTTACAGAGTTTTGTGTCATCTGCAAACACTGAAAAGTGACTTTCAACGCTTTTTTCTAGATCATTTATAAACATGTTAAATAGAAGGGGTCCCAAAACAGAACCCTGAGGGACATCACTTGCCACCTCTGTCCAGCTTGAAAATTTACCATCAATGACAACTTTTTGTACTCTATTTTAAGCCAATGTTCTTCCCAAGAACAAGCATTTTCATCCAGACCGATTTCTTTGAGTTTGAACACTAATCTGTTGTGTGGAACTGTATCAAATGCCTTGGCAAAATCCAAATAGATCACATCCGCTGCAACACCCTGATCTATACTTCTACTTACTTCTTCGTAGAATGCAATCAAGTTAGTTTGACATGACCTGTGCTTCATAAGACCGTGCTGATTTTTTTCTAATAACCATGTTCTTCTCAAGTTACACTAGTTACTGTGTGATTAACAAATCCTAACATAACCCAAACGAACTCTATGTTCACCTCACAAACTTTTATTAGGCTAGATTTTATGCTATCCTTCACATACAGGTCCACACCTCCCCCTTTCTTGCCTTCCCTGTCTTTTCTATATAAAGAGTACCCTGGTATTGCTTTGTCCCAGACGTTTTTTCTCATTATACCATGTCTCAGTAACAGCGAATAAATCTACATTATCAGTTTCCATTATTGCCACAAGTTCATGGATCATATTCCCTAAGCTGTGAGCATTTGTAGACATGACTCTAAGCTTGTCATTTTTTACACACTTGCTATAGGCACCTTCTGTACTTGTTTTGGGGGGCAATTGGATTGGTGTTTTATCACCCTTTTGCCACATCCCCTCCTAGTTTAAATATATCCTAGCAAAACCTCTGAACTGCTCACTGAGAACATTTGTTCCCTTTTGAGAAAGATGCAAACCATCTTTTTTTGTACAGTTTATTTCCATTCCAAACAGAGCTACCATGAGAATTGAAGTCAAATCCTTGATCCCAACACCATTCACCAAGCCATAAGTTAAACTCCCTAATACACATCCGCCTGTCATTATGAGTGTTATGCACAGGCAGAACTTCAGAGAATGACAGTGTGGAAGCAACCTGCCGTATATCATTGGCAAAAACACAAAAAACATCCTTTACCTCTGAAACCTCATTGCAAGCCAAGTCATTTGTCCCTAGATGGACAAGTACATCCAATTCGCCTTCCTGCTTTGCTCACTTAACAATATTAAAAATACATCTCCTGTCTCTGTGAGCAGTAGCTCAAGACCACAGCTCCATACCTCTTATAATTTAATATCCCAACAACAACAACAACTGCTTTCTATTAGGCCTCACCATAGTCTCCAAGCCTGTCTCCATAATGCCACTACACTCGGTGCCTGAGAATGTCTCCACAACACCACTCCAAATGGTACTCATCTCTAAACACTCACCTCCTCTATGGGCAATGATTGAAACATGAAGTCCTCTTACCCTACTAAAATTAATGGTGGAAACTAGAGGTAAACTTCCACATCTGACCTTCTAAACTTATTCACTCTTAATATTGTGTCCCATTGACTTTTTTGCATGTCTATACCCAAGACCTCAACATTACTAATTGGTTTTGTCTCAGCTTACATTGGTGAAACAACTGATTTATGCAGGATCACAATAGCTTTCCTGCATATGAATTACAAACGTTCACAAACCGGCGAACCGGGTGAACCGCCATTGACTTCAATGGGCAGGCGAATTTTTCTGGCCACAAAAGTGATGGACAAGTTGTTCCAAGGGGACTAACACCTGGACTGTGGCATGCCGGAGGGGGATCCATGGCAAAACTCCCATGGAAAATTACACAGTTGATGCAGAGTCTGGTTTTAATCCATAAAGGGCATAAATCACCTAACATTCCTAAATAACAATGGATATGGATTGACACCTAACATATGACATATTGACACCTTGACATATGGATTGACACCTGTCCTCAGAGACCCTGATACACACTGACACAGAGCAGAATAGGGACTATTCCCCCTACATAGGGTCACTTGGCAGATATGGATTAACACCTATCCTAAGGATCCCTGATACACACTGAAATAGAGCAGAATAGGGACTGTTCCCCCTACATAGGGTCACTTGGCAGATATGGATTGACACCTATCCTAAGGATCCCTGATACACACTGACAGAGCAGAATAGGGACTGTTCCCCCTACATAGGGTCACTTGGCTGATATGGATTGACACCTATCCTAAGGATCCCTGATACACACTGACACAGAGCAGAATAGGGACTGTTCCCCCTACATAGGGTCACTTGGCAGATATGGATTGACACCTATCCTACGGATCCCTGATACACACTGACACAGAGCAGAATAGAGACTGTTCCCCCTACATAGGGTCACTTGGCAGATATGTATTGACACCTGTCCTCAGAGACCCTGATACACACTGACACAGAGCAGAATAGGGACTGTTCCCCCTACATAGGGTCACTTGGCAGATATGGATTGACACCTATCCTAAGGATCCCTGATACACACTGACACAGAGCAGAATAGGGACTGTTCCTCCAACATAGGGTCACTTGGCAGATATGGATTGACACCTATCCTAAGGATCCCTGATACACACTGACACAGAGCAGAGTAGGGACTGTTCCTCCTACATAGGGTCACTTGGCAGATATGGATTGACACCTATCCTAAGGATCCCTGATACACACTGACACAGGGCAGAATAGGGTCTGTTCCCCTATATTGGGTCACTTGGCAGATATGGATTGACACCTATCCTAAGGATCCCTGATACACACTGACACAGAGCAGAATAGGGACTGTTCCCCCTACATAGGGTCACTTGGCAGATATGGATTGACACCTATCCTAAGGATCCCTGATACACACTGACACAGAGCAGAATAGGGACTGTTCCCCCTACATAGGGTCACTTGGCAGATATGGATTGACACATATCTTAAGGATCCCTGATACACACTGACACAGAGCTGAATAGGGAATGTTCCCCCTGGATAGGGTCACTTGGCAGATATGGATTGACACCTATCCTAAGGATCCCTGATACACACTGACACAGAGCAGAATAGGGACTGTTCCACCTGGATCGGGTCACTTGGCAGATATGGATTGACACCTATCCGAAGGATCCCTGATAAACACTGACACAGAGCAGAATAGGGACTGTTCCCCCTACATAGGGTCACTTGGCAGATATGTATTGACACCTGTCCTCCGAGACCATGATACACACTGACACAGAGCAGAATAGGAACTGTTCCCCCTACATAGGGTCACTTGGCAGATAGGGATTGACACCTGTCCTCAGGGACCCTGATACACACTGGGGGGGACCTACTGTCCTCCCCCCGCACCATCCCTGCGTGGTGGGTGGAGGCCATAAAAATAATGAGGAGGGGGACCTACTGTCCTCCCCCCGGCCCCCACCCCTGTGTGGTGAGTGGGGGCCATAAATCACAATGGGGAGAACCTACTGTCCTCCCCCCGCCCCCACCCCTGCGTGGTGGGTGGGGGCCATAAAAATAATGAGGGGGACCTACTGTCCTCCCCCCGGCCCCCACCCCTGTGCGGTGGGTGGGGGCCATAAATCACAATGGGGGAGGACCTACTGTCCTCCCCCCACCCCACCCCTGCGTGGTTGGTGGGGGCCACAAAAATAATGAGGGGGGGGCCTACTGTCCTCCCCCCGGCCCCAACCCCTGCGCGGTGGGTGGGGGCCATAAATCACAATGGGAGTAGGACCTACTGTCCTCCCCCCACCCCCACCCCTGCGTGGTGGGTGGGGGCCATAAAAATAATGAGGGGGGACCTACTGTCCTCCACCCCGGCCCCCACCCCTGCGCGGTGGGTGGGGGCCCTAAAAAAAACAATAAGGGGGGACCTACTGCCCCCCCCCAGCCCCCACCCCTGAGTGGTGGGTGGGGGCCCTAAATGAAAATTCCACCCCAATCAAAGGTGACTAGGTCCCCAAGCCCCTAGTCACCCACCCCCCACCCCAAAAAAGTTACGCCTACCTACCCCCCTCACCCTAAAAAATAGTGAAGGGGGAATAAAATAACTAACCTGTAAAGAAAAATTCAACTTACCATTTGACGTCTTCTTTTTTCTAAAATCTTATTTTTTCAGCCCCAAAAAAGGCCAAATAAAAAGCCATAAGAACAGACGCAATTTAAAAAAATAAAATAAATGAGCGCAAAAATAAATAATCCATCTTCACCCATGGAGGACTTCGCGCAGACTGAGCTCTTCAGGGCGGGGGAAGGCTTATAAAGTCTTGCCACGCCCTGCAATTAGGCTAAGAACACTCTAATTGGCTGGTTTAAGCCAATCAGAGTGCTCTTTGTCATTTTACACAGCGTGGGAAAATTCCAAAGAACTCTGATTGGTTAGATTCCAAGCCCACCAATCACAGTGCTCTGTGGCATTTTACACAGCGTGGGAAAGTTCTTTGGAATTTTCCCACGCTGTGTCAAATTACAAAAATAATACTGATTGGTGGGCTTGGAATCTTACCAATCAGAGTGTTCTGTGTCATTTTACACAGTGTGGGGAAGTTCTTTGGAGTTTTCCCACGCTGTGTAAAATGACAAAGAGCACTCTGATTGGTGGGCTTGGAATCTAACCAATCAGAGTGTTCTGTGTCATTTTACACAGTGTGGGGAAGTTCTTTGGAGTTTTCCCATGCTGTGTAAAATGACAAAGAGCACTCTGATTGGTGGGCTTGGAATCTAACCAATCAGAGTGTTCTGTGTCATTTTACACAGCGTGGGAAAGTTCTTTGGAATTTTCCCACGCTGTGTAAAATGACAAAGAGAACTCTGATTGGTGGGCTTGGAATCTAACCAATCAGAGTGTTCTGTGTCATTTTACACAGCGTGGGAAAGTTCTTTGGAATTTTCCCACGCTGTGTAAAATGACAAAGAGCACTCTGATTGGTGGGCTTGGAATCTAACCAATCAGAGTGCTCTGTGTCATTTTACACAGCGTGGGAAAGTTCTTTAGAGTTTTCCCACGCTGTGTAAAATGACAAAGAGCACTCTGATTGGTGGGCTTGGAATCTAACCAATCAGAATGTTCTGTGTCATTTTACACAGTGTGGGAAAGTTCTTTGGAATTTTCCCACGCTGTGTAAAATGACAAAGAGAACTCTGATTGGTGGGCTTGGAATCTAACAAATCAGAGTGTTCTGTGTCATTTTACACAGCGTGGGAAAGTTCTTTGGAATTTTCCCACGCTGTGTAAAATGACAAAGAGCACTCTGATTGGCTTAAACCAGCCAATCAGAGTGTTCTTAGCCTAATTGCAGGGCGTGGCAAGACTTTATAAGCCTTCCCCCGCCCTGAAGAGCTCAGTCTGCGTGGAGCCCTCCATGGGTGAAGAAGAAGAATTTTTTTTTAAATTGCGTCGGTTCTTATGGCTTTTTATATGGCCTTTTTTGGGGCTGAAAAAAGAAGATTTTAGAAAAAAAAAGACATCAAATGGTAAGTTGAATTTTTCTTTACAGGTTAGTTATTTTATTCCCCCCTCACTATTTTTTAGGGTGAGGGAGGTAGGTAGGGGTAACTTCTTTTGGGGTGGGTGACTAGAAACTTGGGGACCCCTAGTCACCTTTGATTGGGGGGGTGGATTTTTATTTAGGGCCCCCCACCTACCACTCAGGGGTGGGGGCTGGGGGGGACAGTAGGTCCCCCCTTATTTTTTTTAGGGCCCCCACCCACCGCTCAGGGGTGGGGGCCAGGGGGAGGACAGTAGGTCCCCCCTAATTATTTTCATGGCCCCCACCCACCGCGCAAGGGTGTGGGCCAGGGGAGGAGGACAGTAGGTCCCCCCCTCATTATTTTTATGGCCCCAACCCACCGCGCAGGGGTGGGGGCGGGGGGAGGACAGTAGGTCCTCACCCCATTGTGATTTATGGCCCCCACCCACCGTGCAGAGGTGGGGGCTGGGGGAGGACAGTAGGTCCCCCCCTCATTATTTTTATGGCCCCCACCCACCGTGCAGGGGTGGGGGCGGGGGGAAGACAGTAGGTCCCAACCCCATTGTGATTTATGGCCCCCACCCACCTCGCAGGGGTGGGGGCGAGGGGGAGGACAGTAGGTGTCCCCCCAGTTTGTATCAGGGTCCCTAAGGACAGGTGTCAATCCATATATGCCAAGTGGCCCTATGTAGGGGGAACAGTCCCTATTCCACTCTGTGTCAGTGTGTATCAGGGATCCTTAGGATAGGTGTCAATCCATATCTGCCAAGTGACCCTATGTAGGGGGAACAGTCCCTATTCTGCTCTGTGTCAGTGTCTGGGGGAGTATCTGCAGTAATACAGAGTGTCTGGAGGGAGTATCTGCAGTAACATCGGGTATCTGGAGGCAGTATCTGCAGTAACACAGAGTGTCTGGAGGGAGTATCTGCAGTAACACAGGGTGTCTGGAGGGAGTATCTGCAGTAACACAGGGTGTCTGGAGGGAGTATCTGCAGTAACACAGGGTGTCTGGGGGGAGTATCTGCAGTAACACAGGGTGTCTGGAGGGAGTATCTGCAGTAACACAGAGTGTCTGGAGGGAGTATCTGCAGTAGCACAGGGTGTCTGGAGGGAGTATCTGCAGGAACACAGAGTGTCTGGGGGAGTATCTGCAGTAACACAGGGTGTCTGGAGGGAGTATCTGCAGTAACACAGGGTGTCTGGAGGGATCATCTGCAGTAACACAGTGTCTGGAGGGAGTATCTGCAGTAACACAGAGTGTCTGGGGGGAGTATCTGCAGTAACACAGAGTTTCTGGAGGGAGAATCTGTGGTAACACAGTGTGTCTGGAGGGAGTATCTGCAGTAACACAGTGTCTGGTGGGAGTATCTGCAGTAACACTGGGTGTCTGGAGGGAGTATCTGTGCAACGCAGAGTGTCTGGAGGGAGTATATGCAGTAACATAGAGTGTCTGGAGGGAGTATCTGCAGTAACACAGAGTTCCTGGAGGGAGTATCTGCAGTAACACAGAGTGTCTGGAGGGAGTATCTGCAGTAACACAGGGTGTCTGGAGGGAGTATCTGCAGTAACACAGAGTGTCTGGGGGGAGTATCTGCAGTAACACAGGGTGTCTGGAGGGAGTATCTTCGGTAACACAGAGTGTCTGGAAGGAGTATCTGCAGTAACACAGGGTGTCTGGAGGGAGTATCTGCAGTAATACAGAGTGTCTGGGGGGAGTATCTGCAGTAACACAGGTTGTCTGGAGGGAGTATCTGCGGTAACCCAGAGTGTCTGGAGAGAGTATCTGCAGTAACAGTGGGTGTCTGGAGGGAGTATCTGCAGTAACACAGAGTGTCTGGAGGGAGTATCTGCAGTAACACAGAGTTTCTGGAGGGAGTATATGCAGTAATACAGAGTGTCTGGGGGGTATCCGCAGTAACACAGAGTGTCTGGAGGGAGTATCTGCAGTAACACAGAGTGTCTGGAGGGAGTATCTGCAGTAACACAGGGTGTCTGGAGGGAGTATCTTCAGTAACACATAGTGTCTGGAGGGAGTATCTGCAGTAACACAGAGTGTCTGGGGGGAGTATTTGCAGTAACACAGGGTGTCTGGAGGGAGTATCTTCGGTAACACAGAGTGTCTGGAAGGAGTATCTGCAGTAACACAGGGTGTCTGGAGGGAGTATCTGCAGTAATACAGAGTGTCTGGGGGGAGTATCTGCAGTAACACAGGTTGTCTGGAGGGAGTATCTGCGTTAACCCAGAGTGTCTGGAGAGAGTATCTGCAGTAACAGTGGGTGTCTGGAGGGAGTATCTGCAGTAACACAGAGTGTCTGGAGGGAGTATCTGCAGTAACACAGGTTGTCTGGAGGGAGTATCTGCGTTAACCCAGAGTGTCTGGGGGGGTATCCGCAGTAACACAGAGTGTCTGGAGGGAGTATCTGCAGTAACACAGAGTGTCTGGAGGGAGTATCTGCAGTAACACAGGGTGTCTGGAGGGAGTATCTTCAGTAACACATAGTGTCTGGAGGGAGTATCTGCAGTAACACAGGGTGTCTAGAGGGAGTATCTGCAGTAACACAGGGTGTCTAGAGAGAGTATCTGCAGTAACACAGTGTCTGGGGGGAGTATCTACAGTAACACAGAGTGTCTGGAAGGAGTATCTGCAGTAACACAGAGTTTCTGGATGGAGTATTTGCAGTAACACAGGGTGTCTGGAGGGAGTATCTGCAGTAACACAGAGTGTCTGGAGGGAGTATCTGCAGTAACACAGGGTGTCTGGAGGGAGTATCTGCAGTAACACAGAGTGTCTGGAGGGAGTATCTGCAGTAACACAGAGTGTCTGGGGGGAGTATCTGCAGTAACACAGAGTGTCTGGAGGGGGTATCTGCAGTAACACAGAGTGTCTGGAGGGGGTATCTGCAGTAACACAGAGTGTCTGGAGGGAGTATATGGAGTAACACAGGGTGTCTGGAGGGAGTATCTACACAGAGTGTCTGGAGGGAGTATCTGCAGTAACACAGAGTGTCTGGAGGGAGTATCTGCAGTAACACAGAGTGTCTGGGGGGAGTATCTGCAGTAATACAGAGTGTCTGTGGGGAGTATCTGCTTGTAACATTTATATGTACTTAAAATAAATAAACAATAAATTGAAAAAAATAAATAAAATGGTTGCAGCTTCCGAATGAATTTAAAATGGATGCTGTCCAGTTGGTGGAAGGGTCTGCTAGGGAGGGTGTGCTGCTGATTGGCTGGAATGTGTCCTCTGACTGTGAGGTACAGGGTCAGAGTTTAAACAATGATAAAGAATAGGGGGCGAACGCACCATGCTATGTTCGCCAGGAGCTATTCGCCAGCGAACCGTTCGGGACATCACTATTGAACACTAAAAGTCCACATAGAAAGAAGAAATGCTGACTACGGCATTTTAAAATTCAACATTCCTAAATTGTCCTTAACAATTATTAACCCTATATGATAATAGCTGGAAATGCTCCTGACGTAAACCAACTGTTCCACCTGCTGTTTGAAACATATAGAAATATATGTCAAAATGACATCAACAGCCATTAACATAATGACTTGCCCCAAAATTTCATTGGACCAGGTCAGAAGGTTAACAGATAAGGAATTACATATAACTCCATGACGTAGGGATAGAAAAGATCTTCACAGACAAAGAGGGACAAAGAGGACAAACATCAGATCTCACATCAACATGACAATCTAGAATACATCTTGAAACAATCTTAAAAATAACATCAAGAACATCTATCAGTAAATATAAGCCAATTATGCTATCAAATTACATAACTAAAAGCTAGCATTTTTTCTGGGTAAAAGCTGATCTGCATCCTCCAGATTGGGTTTCATGATAAAGATTAGTATCTCAAACTGCTAATTAAAATCGTGAAATAAAAATAGAATATCAAGAGTTACCCAGAAGAATATTAATCAGATAACAATCTAGGAAATATTTATCAGATAAGAACCATTTTAACTAAATCTGCAAGAATTAAGTTACTGGATAAATTATGTAATCATAAATAATTACTCTGTGAAACAGCAGTGAGCTAGTTAAAATCCTGTGAGTTAAAAGCTTAAACTGACTTGTCAGCACATGCTTGTTAAAATTCTGTGGCTAGCTGGTAAAACATTGTCCTTAGAACTTTGTGTACAATTCACCTGAGTAAATAAACTCTGTCCAGCTAAGTCTAATGAATGGTGTTTACATTAAGCAAACAATCCACACATTGTAAATCTTACTAAGAGTAAAAACGAAGATTGAATTGAAGATCATGAACATCTGTCTTTAAATTATAATAATCCATATGCTGATAAACTCATATGGTTCTTTATGATTTAACAAATAGTAATATTCTTTTTGCTGATTGTCTCAATCAATTGTATATGAAGCAACATATTCCATATGCTAACCCTGTTAATTGAAAGTAATCAACTAACCAACCCATCACTCTAAAGAGTTTGAAATTGCTGCTGAGATTGTGGGACTGTACTATGCCATATCTTGTTCAATATTATTAAAAAACTATTCACCAACTACCATGTACATTTACACTTATTGACAAAAATAAATATTATAATTTTTATTAAAAGTTGTGATATTAATGTATGAAATATTAAATTTGAACAATGTACTCCAGGTCTAAAGAGTAAAAATAGTGAATAGCGCCATTAAAAAGCAACCCCTGATATTTTATTGTATTAATAATTAATACTAATCAATCCCCATAAATATCCTCACAGCATATACACACATAGTGTATATGTACAAGTATACACAAGTACAAACACAATATACACAAGTACATTCAACAATATACATATAAATACAACCAAATGCACAAATATATGTACATGCACACCTATACATATAGATGTATGTATATCTGTGCATGTACATATATTTGAGCATTTGGTTGTATTTATATTTATATTGTTGTATGTGCTTGTGTATATTGTGTATGTACTTGTGTATACTTGTACATATACACTACTTATGTATATGTATGTGTACATGTGTATGAGTGTAAATGTGTGTGTCTGTGTATGATGGATATAGGCCTTCATGCATATGCTGTAACTCTTAAAAGGGAATTTATGCATTCTTATATAAGTAATTCTTTTTTTTACTCTCCCCTTCTAGCACCACCTTCTGCACTGTTTGCTTGTTTTTTTTTTCTCTATCTCTCCCCCCTCACTCTGTGATCTCACACAAGATATTTATGACCCTCTGCGAGAATGGTGTCTATTTTCGATCAAACCTGTGTCTTATCTGCTCTCCTGAATGCTTATTATTACAAAATTATGTTAGTCCAATAAAAAAAAAAAGGTATTAGAAGATACAAACTGTATCTGTTTTTTTACATATATATATATATATATACACACACAGGCCCAGACTGGCCATCAGGCAAACCGACAAATTCCCGGTAGGCCGTGGCCATAGGCTGAGGCCGGGAGGAGAGATCAAAGGATCTCCCCTGTCAGCCCATGCAGTGCAGCACTGGACCCTTTCTACAATGGGTGAGTGAATACACCAAAGAAAGTTTTCTGGTATACCTGAAATTCCAGATCTACCTGTTGTTCTGAGCCAATATTGAAATAAGGCTCAGAAAAATGTGAGTGTGTAGACATATTCTCTTGAATCTATTAGTCTATCATTAATAATACAATATTACACTATTATAGTTTATTTCTGTTTGTTTATCTATATACATATGGGAAAAAAACCTATATTTAACTAAGGGGTAAGTGTTATTTATCCAAGTGCTGCACCTTGGGTCTCTGAGTGTTAGGTGGTGGGATTATCACCTTAACCTAGGAGTCCTTTTTGTGTTCACAGCACTGGCCCCTCATGGACCGCAGTGAATGTTAAGTTAAAGGGTGAAAGCCACAGGCAGCACTCAGGGCAGCCTCCACATCTCCCTCTCGCGAGCACCGATATTATCAGTGTTGCTGTGGCACGTTCTGAAACAGCGGCTCTCACGAGAGGGAGAAGCATGGTCTGTACCCTGCAGAAATACAGACCACATAACCAGCCCACTGGATCACCAGGAATCAGCGTGCTCCCTCTCCCCTGAAAGGTAATAAGGGGTAGGGGGAGTACATATCGGTGTGTTAATTTTTTTTATCACTTATAAATAAATAAAGAATTGGTTTAAGCCACGCTTAGTTAAGCCCTTATACACCCCCCTGCATTTACACTCACAAACACACACTATGCCATCTATATGCACACTACATTCCCTGCACTCACACTCATAAACACACTACACACACGCCATTATACCCTCTATACATAATACACCCCTTGCACTAATACTTAAGACACACTACATACCACAGATCTTGAAATAAGGCATGCACTGAGAAACCTACCATCCAAAAGTGACATTGCCAACATGTTGGGGAAGCTGGAAGTCTTCTTCCAATCTAAGCTGGGGGCCATAGTTGCGGATATCTGCCATGTTGCAGACTGTGTTACGTCACCATGATGTGCTGTATACACAGATACAGTAGTTACAGGCAGAAGTTTCCTCTCATACTCACCTATTTTCGGTGATGGATGACATTGGTAATTGAGGCTGCTGCAACAACTTGTGGATCAAAGGCCTCCTAGAAACCCGACACTAAGGGAGCTTTTCAACTTACCCCTCAATAGAGCACATGAGGCTCGGGTACTGTTTCATCATGGGCACAGAGTGCTAAAACCCAGGGGGGGCCCTAATGCAGCTCAGAGAGACGTCATTTATAGATTACATTACTTCTCTGTGAAATAGGATATATTGAGGGCAGGACAGGACTTTCCCATAAAACCTACTCCGACACTCTGGGGTGGGGGCCGGGGGGGGGGTTACAGGTTTTTTTTGTGTTTGTTTGTTTTTTTAACAGTGAGCAGCCTGTGGAAATGCCCCTACTCGCGGTATAGCGAGTAGGGGCATTCTGGGCATTCTGGAGATTTTAATCTCCCTAATGCTATTATATTGACCCCCATAGAGTGAGGAGGGACCTGGGGAGCTTTGAAAGTGGTGGGGAGCACTGCTTCCTGCCGCTCGCCGGTAGCTCCCTCCTTGTAATAAACTGAACGAACAAACGAACACTGATATGTTAGTTTTTAAGCATAAGAATGCAAATAGTCAACAGGACAATATTAATATGTTACCTTTAGTTTTAGATTTTAATGTACTCCAAAAAAAATAAGGGACTCCAAAAAAGTTAAGTCTATTATCAATAAGCATTGGCACCTTCTCAAAAAAGATAGGGGACTATCGACTATTATCCCAGATAAACTTTTTATTACATTTAGGGGCGCACATAGTTTAAACATTTTTTTTTACTTTTAATCTTCCTTAAAGAGACATTTCAAATACTTTTTTAAATACTTTCAAAAAAGGTTTCTATTCATGTGGAAAATGTGCCGGCTGCAAATGCAGTAGAAATAGGACAATACCGGGTATAAGTAAATTCAAAACTAAATATAAAGCAGTGGAATTTATTATCAAAAATGTTATCACCTGCTTTACTAAGAATAGAATTTATCTTTTAATATGCCCGTTCCAATATGTTGGTAGGACCATCCGCCCTTTACATAAAAGGATATATGAGCATATTAACAAAAAAAAGGCTTCGATCAACATAGCGTCTCTGCACATTTCAAGCAGTATCACAATAAAGACCCCAGTGGCTTAACTTTTTTAGGGATACAAATAGTTAAAGGAACACTATAGTCACCTAAATTACTTTAGCTTAATAAAGCAGTTTTAGTGTATAGATCATTCCCCTGCAATTTCACTGCTCAATTCACTGTCATTTAGGAGTTAAATCACTTTGTTTCTGTTTATGCAGCCCTAGCCACACCTCCCCTGGTTATGATTTACAGAGTCTGCATGAAAAAAAATGGTTTCACTTTCAAACAGATGTAATTTACTTTAAATAATTGTATCTCTATCTCTAAATTGAACTTTAATCACATACAGGAGGCTCTTGCAGGGTCTAGAAAGCTGTTAACATAGCAGGGGATAAGAAAATCTTAATTAAACAGAACTTGCAATAAAGAAAGCCTAAATAGGGCTCTCTTTACAGGAAGTGTTTATGGAAGGCTGTGCAAGTCACATGCAGGGAGGTGTGACTAGGGTTCATAAACAAAGGGATTTAACTCCTAAATGGCAGAGGATTGAGCAGTGAGGCTGCAGGGGCATGTTCTATACACCAAAACTGCTTCATTAAGCTAAAGTTGTTCAGGTGACTATAGTGTCCCTTTAAAAAAATCTTGACGAGGAGGAAATTATATTCAACAGATAGGGAAAGGAGATGAAGTGGGTACACAATTTGGAGACTCTTGAACCTAAAGGAGTTAATAAAGAATTTGATTTATATATACTTTTATACATTTTTTTATAAATGAATAATCTTTTATAAATGAATATTTAAACTGTTCGTTTTATACAAATAATATATTATACCATCAGATATATATTGTTTGCAATAATAATGCCCTTATTATTTTTTTCTCTCCTTCTTAGTAGGTTTTTAGATTTTTTTACTTCCATATTTTTCTTTATGTGTATTTTGTCATATATATATATATATATATATATATATATAATGTATTTTGATGTCATATATATATAGGACATCAATATATATATTGATATACATTATACATTTTTATGTAATGTCTGGAGCACTTCATTGTTTCATGGTTTTCAGCAGAAACAATGTTTAGATGATATGCCGAAAAAATTGTGGACTTTTGCATTAAAATATGCAGTCATTCAGACATTGAGTTTTTAATAAGAGCCAATGACGAAGCGATCATTACACACCATGCCCATTATGGCAACTTCAATACAACAGGACGGAAGGCGCCCAGGCGAAATGCGTCATCACGTCTTTGTGCGTACAACGTCACCACGTGGTCGAACGAAGCTCCGGTTCCCGGAAGAACTCCCTGCAGTGCTGACCACTTTGCAAGACCGCTAGTGCTATCCGTGGTTCGAACAGACTGTATTACTGAGGGGTATGAATTTCTACATGGGATAAAGAGCGGTATCACATACATGTGAACTTTTATTTATGTGGAAATACAGCATACTTTTATATTCAGCTGCTGTCCTGATTACCTGCCAATATCCAATCCTGTATTTAGGACTAAAGCCAGAGAAGTTAGAGCAGACTTTTACTGCTCTCTCCTTATGAGTTTTATTTCATCCATGTATTTGTTATTTCTCACTATACAGTATTATAATATATTTTTTCCCTTTTTATGTATTATTCCTATTTTAGGATACTATTAGTAAATGTTTCTAGTATATTTATAATTCAATACACTTTTGAATTTGTACACTTATTTAAATGATTGATTTTGTACAGTTGGCACTATATTGCACATTGCACTTTTGCACTGTGTTGCACTTTTATAAACTTTAAAGGTGCAGCGCACCTTTTTTAATCTTGTATTTGGTTGTTTAGGTGTTTTTGAGCTATTTCCCTGTTAAGGCGCTTTACCTTTTTTTATTTTTTTTATTTTTTATTTTTGTAGTGCAAAGATTTAACACAAACATACGAGAGGTGCCCCAAAGGCATTCCTCCAGCTTTTCCCACGCGTAACATGCGGGGCACAAGATTAACATGCACAAATTTTATAATTTTATGTAAGTAATATTTTAGTCAGGCTTAAGCTGTCGAGTACCAGAGTAGATTAAAAATAAGTTTATGCTGGGTTGAACGTGTATGTAACAAGATTATGTTTGCTGAAGCTTAGAAATCCGATGAGTCGGGAAGATAACTCTAACTTTGTATATCCTGCGTGTCTG
Organism: Pelobates fuscus; assembly: GCF_036172605.1. Lineage (NCBI taxonomy): Eukaryota > Metazoa > Chordata > Amphibia > Anura > Pelobatidae > Pelobates > Pelobates fuscus. The sequence goes on along the minus strand of NC_086320.1, from coordinate 197,518,946 downwards.
AACAGTTGTGTTGTCTAAGTATTATTATCTAGACTAGATTAAAACAAACAAGATTAGCAATGCTTAACACTGAGTACTTCGGCCTTTGTGGTGGGCATACTGATGAACACTTAGAGCGGTATATATCGCCAGCGAGGCCATACAATTATAACAAAAAACAAGGAGTAGAGTCAGCGCTAATCAGGAAGGCAGCAGTCCCAAGCAAGGACTCCTTCTAATGTCCCTGGAGATAGATAGACAAAGTAAAAGAATGGGGGATGGGTCTGCGCCACTGTGTACAACAGAAAATGATATTAGGTCCAATACGATCTATGTCGTTGTGTCCAAAGTTCTACTTTACACGATATCCAGAAGATGTCAGTGGCATAGAGAATAATCCAATTGTGTAAAAATAGAAGAGTTCTTACTTACAGTTGACAGAGCTTAATCCAGCTCTGGTGTGAATGGCTTGCAGCGGTATTATCCCCGCTTACAGGATATACGGCAAGTGTCCTCTTCTATGTGGTGACAGGTAACCAAGTTGGAAATAAAAATGGAAACAATAATGGTGCAGTATGTTCCACACATGCGATAAAAGATATAAAATATAATAGATACACTCACATTCTGTAGAGCTTCAGCTAGCTCTAGTTTGTTAGGCGTGCAGCGGTATAATCCCCGCTTGTAGGATATGGGATGAGTGATCTTGACACGAATATCAGTAGCTCGGAGAGAAGATAAAACAGCGATAGTGCTCTCAATAAAATCTTAAGTGATAGGATAAAATAATAAAATATACTCACAATATATAGGGCAGACTAACTGCTCTATGTAACAGCGTAGGTGGTATAATCCCCACCTAGGATTCTTTGGAGTATGTTATCCAACGAGTAAAAATAATAAAAGTATACAATATAAAATATATATATAAGCCAGGTAATAGTAAAAGATGATGGTTCCAACGTAAAAATGACCCAAATCTTTTATTAACAGTATATAAAAAACAGTAAAAATATTCAAATGCGTTTCACCAATATAAGGCTTTATCAATGGATATCCATTCCATCCATGCTATCCATTGATAAAGCCTTATATTGGTGAAACGCGTTTGGATATTTTTACTGTTTTTTATATACTGTTAATAAAAGATTTTGGTCATTTTTACGTTGGAACCATCATCTTTTACTATTACATGGCTTTTATATATATTTTATATTGTATACTTCTTTTATTATTTTTACTCCTTGGATAACATACTCCAAAGAATCCTAGGTGGGGATTATACCACATAGGCCCAGCACTCGTTGGCTGCAGTAGGCCCCTGGCCCCCTTATCCGTCGCCCCCCTTCCGGGTGTCGGTACAAGCTGGGGGTCATATGGCGTTGCGGTAGTGGGTGATCCCCTCTGCCCCGAGACCGTGTTGGAGCTAGCTCCCTCTTGCCACTGACCTGGTACTTAATGTAGCCCATGGTCGTCCCTGTTGGGATGTGGCAGCGAGTTGTGCTGCTTTGCCTGGAGCTCTGTTTGGCAGCTCTCCGCCGGTGTGGTCGGTGCTTGCGGGGCGTGCCCCTGGTCGCTCCCAGTTCGGGATGGCCCTTGTCGTTGGGGGTTGCATTATTTAATTTCTTTGTGCCCTGAGGTGGAGGCCCCGGTCTCCTCCCACTTTAGACTCTTGCCTGTAGGGGCGGAGTGGGATAGGCTGTCGCTGCTTGTAGTCATTTTAGCCACTTGGCCCAGAAGCGGTCAAACAGTGCAGCAATGGGGTCGACCGCCTGGTCACAGGTGCCTGGGGCAAGGTCAAGTCGTCGTGGGTCTCGAGTGTCCAAGTCTGTTAGTTCCGCCATCTTGGATGCCCTCACCACCACTTTGCCTGTGGGGTTTGCGGGAGTCAGTGCTTGGCTCACCGTGTGGCGTTTCCCTTCTAGCGGGGACCGGGATGTCCCCCGCTGGTCCATGGGGGGGGGGGAAGCTATGTCTGTGTGCTTGAGGGCCCTGGAGTCGGACAGAAAGGCATCAGTCCCTTCCCTTCACCTCCTCCTGTAGGCTTAAGCCGGCCGTAGCAGTTCCAGGGCATGCCAGGTGTCGATTTAGGTATCGCCAGGTGCACAAACGTTGTGTCAGTTAGATGGGCTAGGTAGCTTGCCAATCGTGTCACTTTTTCTCTAGTTATCAACGCGTTTGAGGCAGTGGTGCTGGAGCCCATGCAAAGTGCGACCGGTCCGCTTGCTTGCTTGGCTCCGCCCCCCGCGCTTTACCTTTTTTACACCTACATATTTTACAATTGTATTTTACATTTTAGCGCCTTCTTGCTTGTTTAATTTTGTGTATAAAACACATTAGGACAGGAAATAGAAATCCAATAAGATGGGAATGAAGCAGAACTGTAGAAGAGAGTAAAGTGCTGCCCTTTAGGAGAGAGCAAGAGACAGGTATGTGAGATGAGGTAGATGTTACTCTGGGAGGCCATTATCTTTCCTAAAGAGATGGGTTTTAAGGCACTTATTAAATAATCGAAGACTAGGGGAGAGTGTGATGGCGGTAGGCAGGATATTCAATAGGAAGGGAGCCACCCGCGAGAAGTCCTGCAAGCTTGAGTTGGCAGTACGGGTGCGAGCGGCAGACAGGAGAAGGTCACGGGAAGAGTGGAGAGACCGAGAAGGGGCATACCTATGGATCTGTGAAGAGATATAGGAGGGGCTAGAATTGTTCAGTGCTTTATACAGGGAGTGCAGAATTATTAGGCAAGTTGTATTTTTGAGGATTAATTTTATTATTGAACAACAACCATGTTCTCAATGAACCCAAAAAACTCATTAATATCAAAGCTGAATAGTTTTGGAAGTAGTTTTTAGTTTGTTTTTAGATATAGCTATTTTAGGGGGATATCTGTGTGTGCAGGTGACTATTACTGTGCATAATTATTAGGCAACTTAACAAAAAACAAATATATACCCATTTCAATTATTTATTTTTACCAGTGAAACCAATATAACATCTCAACATTCACAAATATAAATTTCTGACATTCAAAAACAAAACAAAAACAAATCAGTGACCAATATAGCCACATTTCTTTGCAAGGACACTCAAAAGCCTGCCATCCATGGATTCTGTCAGTGTTTTGATCTGTTCACCATCAACATTGCGTGCAGCAGCAACCACAGCCTCCCAGACACTGTTCAGAGAGGTGTACTGTTTTCCCTCCTTGTAAATCTCACATTTGATGATGGACCACAGGTTCTCAATGGGGTTCCGATCAGGTGAACAAGGAGACCATGTCATTAGATTTTCTTCTTTTATACCCTTTCTTGCCAGCCACGCTGTGGAGTACTTGGACGCGTGTGATGGAGCATCGTCCTGCATGCAAATCATGTTTTTCTTGAAGGATGCAGACTTCTTCCTGTACCACTGCTTGAAGAAGGTGTCTTCCAGAAACTGGCAGTAGGACTGGGAGTTGAGCTTGACTCCATCCTCAATTTGAAAAGGCCCCACAAGCTCATCTTTGATGATACCAGCCCAAACCAGTACTCCACCTCCACCTTGCTGGCGTCTGAGTCGGACTGGAGCTCTCTGCCCTTTACCAATCCAGCCACGGGCCCATCCATCTGGCCCATCAAGACTCACTCTCTTTTCATCAGTCCATAAAACCTTAGAAAAATCAGTCTTGAGATATTTCTTGGCCCAGTCTTGACGTTTCAGCTTGTGTGTCTTGTTCAGTGGTGGTCGTCTTTCAGCCTTTCTTACCTTGGCCATGTCTCTGAGTATTGCACACCTTGTGCTTTTGGGCACTGCAGTGATGTTGCAGCTCTGAAATATGGCCAAACTGGTGGCAAGTGGCATCTTGGCAGCTGCACGCTTGACTTTTCTCAGTTCATGGGCAGTTATTTTGCGCCTTGGTTTTTCCACACGCTTCTTGCTACCCTGTTGACTATTTTGAATGAAACGCTTGATTGTTCGATGATCACGCTTCAGAAGCTTTGCAATTTTAAGAGTGCTGCATCCCTCTGCAAGATATCTCAGTATTTTTGACTTTTCTGAGCCTGTCAAGTCCTTCTTTTGACCCATTTTGCCAAAGGAAAGGAAGTTGCCTAATAATTATGCACACCTGATATAGGGTGTTGATGTCATTAGACCACACACCTTCTCATTACAGAGATGCACATCACCTAATATGCTTAATTGGTAGTAGGCTTTCGAGCCTATACAGCTTGGAGTAAGACAACATGCATAAAGAGGATGATGTGGTCAAAATACTCATTTGCCTAATAATTCTGCACTCCCTGTAGGTATGGGTTAGCATTTTGAATTGACTCCTATAGGATACAGGAAGCCAATGTAAGGACTGACCGAGGGGTGAGGTGTAAGAGGACCGACTAGAGAGGAAAATCAGTCTGGCGGCAGCATTCATTGCAGACTGTAGCAGGGCAATATGGCTTCCGGGAAGACCAATTAGGAGAGGGTTACAATAATCCAAGTGGGAAATTACTAGAGCAAGCTCCTTGGTAGCATCTTGCATAAGAAAGTTGCGGATGCGGGCTTTGTTTTTAAGATAGAATCTACAGGATTTTGCAACATACTGGGTGTGAGGCTCAAAGGTGAAGCCAGAATCAAGTATGACGCCAAGACAGCGCACTTGCAAGGATGGACTTTTGTGGATACCACTAACTTAAAGGGAGAGCAAAAAAGGGGGATCAGTATTAGGAGGAGGAAAGACAAGGAGCTCAGTTTTAGAGAGACTGAATTTCAGAAAGTGGGAGGACATCCAGTCCGAGATGGAAGAAAGGCAAGCAGTGACATGCTGCAGGATGGCAGGGGAGAGGTCCGAGGAGGAGTAAATATCTGGGTGTCATCAGCATACAGGTGGTAGTGGAATCCAAATGAGGTAATAAGTTTGCCAAGAGAGGCAGTACAAAGAGAAAATAGAAGGGGACCAAGGACAGAGCCTTGGGGGACTCCAACCCAGACAGCACGAGGGGGGGGGGGTATCATTAGAAAAGGAGACACTGAATGAGAGGAAAACCATGAGAAGACAGAGTCACAGAGACCGAGAGATTGAAGAGTTTAAAGAAGGAGAGCATGATCAATGGTGTCAAAGGTAACAGAGAGGTCAAGAATAATTAGTATGGAGTAGTGGCCTTTTGGATTTAGCTGCGCTTAGGTTGTTAGTAACTTTGATAAGAACAGTCTCAGTAGAGTTGAGAGGGCGGAATCCAGATTGAAGAGGGTCAAGGAGAGAGTTGGAATTGAGGAAGTGAGACATACGGGTAAAAACAAGTCTTAGGAAAAAGGGAGAAGGCATATGGGACGATGGTTAGAAGGGGAGGACAGGTCAAGAGATGTTTTTTTCAGGATAGGTACTAGAGTGACCTGGGATTATGGGAGAATGAACTAATGAGAGAGGAAAAGTATGACTGTTTGGCAAGGGCAAGGACTGCACTGTATGAACACAATATGAATCTATAATGGAGATAGTCTGCCCGGGTGCGAGACTTCCTCCAGGAGCCTTCAGCACAATGGGAGAGTCTTTGCAGGTAGCGTGTTGATTTAGTATGCCACGGTTGGGGGTGTATCCTCCTCGAGGTGCATGTTTGGAGTGGGGCTGCAGCGTTGAAGGCAGAGGTGAGGGTAGTGTTATATGTGGAGATGGCCAGTGAGGGACAGGAGAGGGAATGGATGGATAGCAGTTGTGAATCAATATCAGCTGACAGCTGCTGGAGGTCAATAGAATTAAGGTTCCTCCTGAGTTGAGAGGGATTAGGCTGAGGTTGTTGAGTGAGGGGATACTTGAGAGCAAACTATAAGAGGTGGTGATCAGAGTGAGGAAATGGAGTGTTACAGATATTAGATACTGTACCTGTACATGCATAAGAGAAGATGGTATTGCCAGCTACATGGGTTGGATAATTAGCCCACTGTGATAGCCCAAGGGAGAAAGCAATTGAAAGTAGTTTAGAGGCTGCTGAGATCAAAGGTGAGATAATGGGAATATTGATGTCCCCGAGAATTAGGGATGGAATATTAGAAGGGAGGAAGTAGGGTAGCCAGGCAGCAAAGTGGTCGAGGAAGGGAAGAGAGGAACTAGGGGGGGGGGGGCGATAAATAACGGCACTGTTAGCAGAGAAGGGTTTGACAAGTGAATCAAATGAATTTCAAATGATGGGAAAGAGAGAGAAGGGGGGGTGGGTAGAGGATTAAAGGAGCAGTGAGGTGAGAGGAGAAACCCTACACCACCACCTTTACATTCTGAGTGTCTTGGGTTGTGGGTAATTTGAAGATCACCAAAGGATAAAGATGCAGGGGTAGCAGTGTCAGAGTGGAAGAGCCATGTTTCTGTTAAGGCTAGATGGGAATGAGAGATGAAGAGATTGTGGACAGCAGTGGATTTTGTAATATTTCAGAGCATGCAGTCCAGAGGGCAGTATTAAAGGAGCATTTAGAGGAAGATAACATGAGATGGTTATGAGATTGGTGTGGTTCCTTGAGTCACAACCTCACTAAAGGCAGGTAAAACCCCTTGAGAAAGCCCTAAGGGGAGAAACGTGCTGTGGTTTTTATGCTGTTGTAAAAATAAAGTATTTTGGCTACCTCACTACCTACCTTTTAGCCATATATTTTTAGAACTTATTATTTATTTATATACTTTTACCTGACATCTGAACCCATCACCTACTGTGGACAACCAACCAAAGAAATCCTTGGTGGGGATTATACCACCCAGGCTTGATACATAGAGCGTTAGTCTGCTCACTCTATTGTAAGTATATGTTTATTTACCTTATTGATACTTACCTATCTATATAGAGAGCACTATTGGCTGCTTTTTTTGTCATTCCATATAATCTACCTCATTGTTATCCATTTGTGATTTACCATCTTTTTACTGTGTACCAAAACCAGAGGGATATCCTAGAAGTGGGGATTGTATACCACTGCATGCTGTTTCACCTAGAGCTGGTTATAGCTCTACCATTTGTGAGTTGACATCTTATCTAAGTGCCGCTTGTCCTACCACGTACTACCATATTGCACTATTGGTTTGCCTCTGTTTTTGCTTCCATTTCACATTCTGCTATTAAGCGAAGCTTCCAAGAAAGTCCCATAACAGGACTAGAAGATCTATTGCCACCTTTGAGACTGTGCCATACCATTTGGTATTTTTTATTCTTTTAAGTTTTATTGTAGACTCTTTTTATATCCTTTGGGTTTTTTATTGCTCTAATTGATTTTATTGTTCTTACTATTATATACTATTGTGTTTGGAGTATTTTTCTTGGTGCTACCTGTATATTGTTTTCTTGGGGTTTGGAAGCATTCCTCTAATATCAGGTGTGCTGCCTCCCATCCTAGTGTTCTTAGTTTGTTTAGTGCCGCTCTATTCCTTGTTCATTTGTCTTTGTGGGCTTTATTCTGTGTGGGCTTTTTTCAGTGTGGGCAATGTTCTGTGTGAGTAATTTTCCATGTGGGCATTTTTCTGTGTGGGCATATTTCTTGTAGGCATTTATGACAGCGTTTTTTTTTTTTTTTCTGTGTGTAATTTTCATGTGGGCTTTCTTCATAGAACCACCTACATTAGAGTATATTTATATCCATTATTTTCTCACTATATGCACATGGTGTATGTGACTGATATTTCAGTTTTGTTTTGTTTTTTTAAATTCTTTATTTTTGCCGTGACGGTCATCCACATACATGTTAGTTACAATTAAGCAACCCAGTACACAATGAGCATAGAAAACAAACTGTCATTATACAAAAAGTATACCAACATCTATTACAACACACATATACTATACAGTAATTGGCATGTATAGTGCACAGGCTCCAGACTAGCAGACGACCCTTCAAGGGTTTTGTCAAAAATAAAATACAACAATATTAACATTAAGAAAGGAATATTAAAGCTCATGCCTAGCGTAAGAAAACCAGTGAGCAAGAAGAAGAAGGTTAAGGTATATGCTGTCCCCGTCCCACCAGCCTCAATACCATTCCTTTAGCTCGTAGATAACAAGGAAACCACAAACCCACCTTTGTGAGAGGCCCCACCCAAGGGATGTTTGGCACCACAGAGAGAAGGAGACAAAAGAGAGAGTCAGAGGGAAGATGGGGAGGGAGAAGGGGTGAGAGGGAGCAGCAGGGGGCACAGGAGGAAGTGTGATTATAGGGGAGCCAAAGAGGCATCCAAAACGGATCCCTACCAAAAAGAGATCTAGCCCGGGGAATATTCCCATTGGTCAATATATGTCAACTCTCCCCATGCTAAAGTATAGGTGCTAAGGTGGGTGTATAGAACAGTGATCCAACCCCTCGGGAATTGCTCCCTAGAACAAATCTTTTTGAAAAATGTTAGCTGTTGTAATGCAGCCATCTTGACCTTGGCGTCCTGAGTATAGTCCCTAAGCTGGATATATAAAAAAAAAATCAGAAGGCTTTTAGGTAGCCATAGTTTTCAGCTCCTCAAAGTTTATTAAAGAGCCTCCCTCATAGAGATGGCAAAAACGCTGCATTCCGTCATGTTTTACACCTTTAAAATTGTGTGCTCTCATACCTGGGGGGGAGCGCCCCATTCCTCAGGAATGATTTAAACAGGAAGGAGAAGAGGACATAGTGTCCCATAGTTTCAGTGAGTTTAAGATTGCAAGGGATTTCGTTTGAAGGGGAGGCGATTGTCTTTCAATACCCACATGAAAAACTGTGGTAGGCCTGAACCCATTAGTGAAGATTCTAAATCCACCCACCATCTTTCCTCTGGGGGAGAATGCCACAGAGCAATCTGTGTTAATTGGGCAGCTAGGTAATAAAAATATAAATTTGGCAGACCTAAGCCCCCCTCGCTTTTGCCCTGTATGAAACGTTGCGGGACACTCTATGTTTTTTATTTTGCCATATAAATTTGCCAATGGCCTGTTGAAGAGTGGTCAAGTTGGATTTGGTTATCTGGACAGGCAGGGCTTGGAATAGAAACAGTATTCTAGGTAACACATACATTTTCACAGAGTGGATCCTGCTTATCCAAGAGATCGTTTTGGCGACCCACTTTTCTATATCCTCTGTGAGGGCTCTGAACATTGGAACCTAATTTTGTTGGTAAAGTCAGGTAGGATCCACCATCAGCCAAACACTCAAATACTTAATATGGTGGTGAGCTATATGAATGTGGTATGTCTGGCCAACGTGCATCATGTCCACTGCCGAGAGGCCTATAGGAAGAGCACTTGACTTGTTCAAGTTCACTTTGCTTCCTGCTACTTTGCTGTATTTCTCCAGCACTACTGCCAGTGATGCCATAGATTCCCTAGGGTGGGTCAATGTTAACAGCACATCATCTGCAAAACCCGAGACTTCAAATTGCTAGCCTCCAACCAATAACCTCTGTATTCCTGGATCGGATCTGATGGCTTGTAAAAGTGACTCTAAAGAAAGAACCATCAGCACGGGTGATACGGGGCACCCATGTCTGGTGCTGTTACTCAACTTAAACAGTGCAACCTGTGCCCCCTATATCCGTATCTGCGCCCTAACATTGGTACACATATCTCACATTGCTACTATGAACGGATCAGGGATGCCAATATGTGCCAACAATTCAAACAGATAAGACCATTTGACCCTGTCAAACTCCTTCTCATCATTGAGTCACAGGATCAATGTTAGCGGTTTAGCGGTGACCTGTCTCCATATGATATCCACATTGCGTATGGTATTTTCAAATATTTGCCTGCCTGGCACAAATCCTACTTGATCTGCATGGATCAAATGAGTTAACATCGGGTTTAAGCTGCTAGCAAGAATGTTTCCTAAAATTTTGTGATTTAATAGGGAAATTGGTAAACGTTTGATGGTATCGAGTCATCTTTACCAGGTTTCGGTAATAATACTATATTATTGTTTGATAGGACCATGAAGAATCTTTAATTTTCATGCTGTGAGAATTTCTTTGTCTTGGCAGAGAGACAGAGCCAACAATGTGTCCATTTTGTTTGATTTATCATAGTAGGTCCTTCTGGAACATACAATGTCACGTGCCGTATCTTCAAGAAGTGATAACCGCAATGCAAGCATTCCAGTAGAGAGTTGTGATTTACGTTTTTTCTTCAACATGGCTTCACAGATCAAGATGCCTCTAATGACCGATTTATGAGCTGCCCACACCGTAGCAGGTGAGGGACCTGTCGCAGTATTCATAGTGAAGTATTTGGTTATCTCTTTGCGCAAGGTCTTGACTATCTCAGGATAAGTAAGGAGGCGTTAAGTCCCTTAATGTTTAAGGAAGTTAGTTTCAGAGGCATGTTATCACAGAAAGAATATATCTAAAAACAAACTGTCCTCCTATGCTCCATTTTATATCATAACTCGACTGCAATCCTAAAAATGAAGTGTATAGTACTGGGAGCGCAAGTCAGCTGCTACATTGCCCCCATCTCCCCAACAGCCCACTCAGGGAAAAGTAAGTAAGGGGAAGTATAGGTTGAAAGAAAGTACAGAGGGAATAAGAAGAAAAAAAGAAAAAAAGAAAAGGAAACACTAACAATATGTACAACAATAGCCTTACCAATAGCCAGGCATGGGTGGGGTACATGACTCAGCCACTCCTGAATGCCATCAGCACTCTGGAGCCATGGGGACATAGACCAACACTATTGTTCACCACAACGGTGCTTTCTAAAAAGGGAACAAATGTTCTCAGTGAGCAGTTCAGAGGTTTTGCTAGGGTGTATTTAAACTAGGGGGGGGGGGCAAAAGGGTGATAAAACATCAATCCAATTGTCGCCCAAAACAAGGACAGAAGGTGCCTGTAGCAAGTGTGTTAAAAAATGATAAGCTTAGAGTCATGTCTACAAATGCTCGCAGTTTAGGGAATAAGATCCATGAACTTGTGGCAATAATGGCAACTGATAGTGTAGATTTAGTCGCTGTTACTGAGACATGGTATAATGAGAAAAATGACTGGGACATAGCAATACAGTACAGAGGGAATAAGAAGAAAAAAAGAAAAGGAAACACTAACAATATGTACAACAATATGTACAGTATTAGCCTGGCCTTACCAATAGCCAGGCATGGGTGGGGTACATGACTTAGCCACTCCTGAATGCCATCAGCACTCTGGAGCCATGGGGACATAGACCAACACTATTGTTCACCACAACGGTGCTTTCTCAAAAGGGAACAAATGTTCTCAGTAAGCAGTTCAGAGGTTTTGCTAGGATGTATTTAAACTAGGAGGGGGGGGGGGGCAAAAGGGTGATAAAACATCAATCCAATTGTCGCCCAAAACAAGGACAGAAGGTGCCTGTAGCAAGTGTGTTAAAAAATGATAAGCTTAGAGTCATGTCTACAAATGCTCGCAGTTTAGGGAATAAGATCCATGAACTTGTGGCAATAATGGCAACTGATAGTGTAGATTTAGTCGCTGTTACTGAGACATGGTATAATGAGAAAAATGACTGGGACATAGCAATACCAGGGTACTCTTTATATAGAAAAGACAGGGAAGGCAAGAAAGGGGGAGGGGTGGCCCTGTATGTAAAGAATAGCATAAAATCTAGCCTAATAAAGGTTAGTGAGGCGAACATAGAGTCAGTTTGGGTTACGTTAGAATTTGGTAATCACACAGTAACTCGTGTAGGTGTGATTTATAGGCCCCCAGGACAAATTGAAGAGTTAGATAATCTACTAGTTGAAGAAATAGCTAAAATGACAATGAAGGGGGAAGTTATCATCATGGTTGACTTTAATCTTCCTGATGTAAATTGGAAAACAAAAATAGCTACTTGTGCCAGGAGCACACATATTCTAAACTCCCTACTGGGATTGTCTCTAAAAGAAGTCGTTGAGGAGCCAACTCGTAAAGAGGCCATACTAGATTTAGTGTTAACAAATGGAGATTTGGTATCAGATATTACTGTAGGTGAAAGTTTAGGATCCAGTGATCATCAGTCAGTGTGGTTTAATATAAGAACAGTGGCTGAGTCACACCACACAAAAACTAAAGTTTTAGACTTTAGAAAAACAGACTTTTCCAAAATTAGAATATGTGTAAAGGAGTCATTAACAGACTGGAGCAACTTAAATGGAGTCCAAAAGAAATGGGATTATTTAAAAGCTGCACTACTGAAGGCAACAGAAAATTGCATTAGGCTTGTCAGTAAAAGCAAAAAATTCAAGAAACCACTGTGGTACTCCGCAGATGTGGCCAAAATAGTAAAAAACAAAAAGTTAGCATTTAGTAATTATAAAAAAACCCAGAGTGAGGAAGACAGAATGACCTATAAGATTAGGCAGAAAGAGGCTAAGCAAGTTATAAGAGCTTCCAAACCACACACAGAAGAGAAAATAGCACAGTCAGTAAAAAAGGGGGACAAAACTTTTTTTAGATACATAAATGAGAAAAGAAAAGTAAAACAAGGATTAGTTAGATTAAAAACAAAAGAAGGAAGGTATGTAGATGAGGATAAAGGTCTAGCTGACTGCCTCAATTAATATTTTTGTTCGGTATTTACAGATGAAAATGAAGGAAAGGGACCTCTGTTAAAAAAAAGGATAAATGAGTCATTTATTACACGTGAGTTTACAGAGGAAGAGGTTATATTTCAACTGTCAAAGGTAAAGACAAATAAGTCAATGGGACCTGATGGAATACACCCAAAGCTATTAAAAGAGCTTAGTGGTGTACTAGCAAAACCATTAACAGATTTATTTAACCAATCATTGTAAACAGGAGTAGTCCCAGAAGATTGGAAGTTAGCGAATGTTGTGCCCATTCACAAGAAAGGTAATAGGGAGGAGTCGGGCAACTATAGGCCAGTAAGCCTAACTTCAGTAGTGGGGAAAGTGATGGAAACCATGTTAAAGGATAGGATTGTTGAACATCTAAAAACACATGGATTTCAAGATCAGAGACAACATGGGTTTACTTCAGGGAGATCATGCCAAACTAATCTTATTGATTTTTTTGATTGGGTAACTAAAATTATAGATCAGGGTGGTGCAGTAGACATTGCTTACCTTGATTTCAGTAAGGCTTTTGACACTGTTGCACATAGAAGGCTTATCAACAAACTACAATCTTTGAGTTTGGATTCCAATATTGTTGAATGGGTAAGGCAGTGGCTGAGTGACAGGCAACAGAGGGTTGTAGTCAATGGAGTATATTCGAAGCTTGGGCTTGTCACCAGTGGGGTACCTCAGGGATCTGTACTTGGACCCATTATCTTTAATATTTTTATTAGTGATATTGCAGAAGGTCTTGATGGTAAGGTGTGTCTTTTTGCGGATGATACTAAGATATGTAACAGGGTTGATGTTCCAGGAGGGATAAGCCAAATGGAAAATGATTTAGGTAAACTAGAAAAATGGTCAGAGTTGTGGCAACTGACATTTAATGTGGATAAGTGCTAGATAATGCATCTTGGACGTAAAAACCCAAGGGCAGAGTACAGAATATTTGATAGAGTACTAACCTCAACATCTGAGGAAAGGGATTTAGGGGTGATTATTTCTGATGACTTAAAGGTAGGCAGACAATGTAATAGAGCAGCAGGAAATGCTAGCAGAATGCTTGGTTGTATAGGGAGAGGTATTAGCAGTAGAAAGAGGGAAGTGCTCATGCCATTGTACAGAACACTGGTGAGACCTCACTTGGAGTACTGTACACAGTACTGGAGACCCTATCTTCAGAAGGATATTGATACCTTAGAGAGAGTTCAAAGAAGGGCTACTAAACTGGTTAATGGATTGCAGGATAAAACTTACCAGGAAAGGTTAAAGGATCTTAACATGTATAGCATGGAGGAAAGACGAGACAGGGGGATATGATAGAAACATTTAAATACATAAAGGGAATCAACACAGTAAAGGAGGAGACTATATTTAAAAGAAGAAAAACTACCACAACAAGAGGACATAGTCTTAAATTAGAGGGACAAAGGTTTAAAAATAATATCAGGAAGTATTACTTTACTGAGAGGATAGTGGATGCATGGAATAGCCTTCCAGCTGAAGTGGTAGAGGTTAACACAGTAAAGGAGTTTAAGCATGCGTGGGATAGGCATAAGGCTATCCTAACTATAAGATAAGGCCAGGGACTAATGAAAGTATTTAGAAAACTGGGCAGACTAGATGGGCCGAATGGTTCTTATCTGCCGTCACATTCTATGTTTCTATGTTTCTATGTAACATATAAACTATCTGTTACATGGACATCATACCCGTACAATTGTGGATAAATCAAAAACATGTCACCAGGGTCAGGCAAGGCCCCAAGCCATCCTGTAAGGCAGCAATAACCCCCCTTACGCTCAGTGTCCAAAACCAATGTCAACCTAACAGTAATAGAATAAGCTGGAGGGTGGGGACACCCGAAGTAAGGAGGGCCCCAAACACCAACCCAGGGCTTAACCCCGACCCACAAGGGTTGCACCTCCCAAAAGAACCCACAGGCAAAACCCCCTGGCCTCGCGACCCCAACGCCATATGGGCCGGGTCCGCCCCAAGTGGGCCGCACATCAGATGGAGCACTTGCATCATTGCAACCAGGGCCCACGAGCACCAGTATCTGAGCGCTCTCTCTAGGAATATGCATGGGGAAGTTGGAGGGAGGGCGAAGGGGGGATGGATAATCTGAGTGCCCTATTTGTTAGAGCAGGGCTGTATCACCCAGACAGGAAATTTGTCAGCAGCGGTACTCCCAGGAATCATGAGCCATGCACTGATGACAAGGTAGGGACAATAGTGGGGATTGATGCCGTTACAAGTTTCAGTGAGGAACGAAGTGGAGAAGGACCATACATTTATGACGTGCTTCCCCTCTCCCTAGAGTTAAAGCTCGGCTAGCATTCAACCCGCTTTGCCAGTCACAGTAAGACAAAGTGTAAATATAAACGACCATATTAAACAAAAATCTGCAACTCCCTTCCAGCCACCCCCCTCCTCTTTTTTTTTTTGTTTGTTTCTTGTTTTTTGTTGGTTTTTATTGTTGGTCTGCTATATATTTCTCCCATGGTTTGTGGTTATGGGACCCTTTTGAAGTTCGCATTTTTCTAGTTCTTTTTTTGTTTTTTTGTTATTTGTTGTTTTTTCTTTTCTTTTTTTTATGTGATCTGTAGTGTGCCCCATGCTCGTGTTTGGCACAATGTCATCATGACCCCGCGTATTCACCATTTCTATCAAGGAGCCTTCCCCCTCTTGTTCCGGGAGGCCCCGCAGGCGGATGTTGTTACACCTGGGCCAGTTCCCTAGATCCTCAAGGGCAGATTCTGCTGATGCCAGTCTGGACATGAGGTGATTGATCTGAGCAGTAGCTTAATTGTGGGCCACAGCCCTGCTCCAACAGCGCTGTCCTCATGCCCAAGACCTGGATCTACGCCTTAACTTCGTTGGTGGTTCTGGCTATCTCCGTGGCAAGGTAAGTAGGTACCTCCTAGAGTTTAGCCTAGATCTGCGACGTGTCAGTCACTGGAATGCCTGGTGCAGCACTACTCTCAGTGCCTGATGGTGATCGCGGTGCACTCGGACTCGCCAGGCCTCCTTCTTGGGAGCCTGTCGCATGAATTGTAAGGCCGCGAACAGATCAAAGACCATAGCGCACTGTTCCAGCCGCTTCTTGGGCTGTTTTTACAGGCGCCTTTTATCCATGCTGCTTCCCCCAGGTATTTATATATAGATAGTTAATACAATGTTAAACACAAATACACACACCAGGCAAGCCATAAGAGTTGCTTATACCACAGAAATCTCACTTTAACAGTGCTCTCACTACTGCAAGGGATTCTGGGTAGGGGTATGTAAATGAGCTCAACAAAGAACCACATTTTTGTAATGTGACTTGACAGGTGTACATGCAATATAAAAAAAAAATCATATATATATACTGTAATGTTTTTGTATTTGTATTGTATTGCATATATTATATATATTTATATTATGCAATACAATACAAATACAAAAACATTACAGTACAATACAATTACATAGTATTTGTAATATAAATTATCGTACAATGTAGAAATTCATCTTTTAAATTCTAAAATGTATTTTCTCCATTCCTTATAACTTAGAAGACAATGACAACACTAAGATTAGTAGCTCATTCATACTACCATTCATTCCATGACTTTCTGGGGAAATTATTCTGTGATGTGTCTGTTCTCTTTATTTATTTTTTCATTTTTCTTTTTTTTATAAGTTCATAATATATCTAAGATTAGATGCTTTTTTTTCTATTTTTCTATCCCACTCCAACCATCTATATTTAGACTATTATTCTGATAAAAACCTTTTTCCATTAGATATTAATATTATAATTGAGCATATAGATCTTAAAATTCTACTTCTACTTACATTTTCCATTTTCTCGCTGTGAAAAGTTTAAATGCTGCCAAGAGATGGACTACAATATATTGCGTTTCTATCAGGAGGGTACATATATCAATATGGAAAAGCACTCGAGCTGGATCTAATTCCTATTTTTTTATTTATTGGAACAGAAATTAGATTAAAAATGGTAATCCATTGAGTTTGAATCTTACTACATTTCCACCAGATATGGACTCATTAGGAAAAAACTTACTTAATCTTTCTGGAGTTAGGTACCACCTAAAGGTTATTTTAAAATACGTTTCTAACAAATGAATATTGTGGATAGCTGTTTTCGTGAAATTAATTGCTCTAATCCATATATCCTCCTCCACCTTTATATTTAAATCTTTGATCCATTTTTTATGGTTGAGTATGACTTAAATTTTACTTTTCAATCCACAATATCCATGATCAATCTACTAGTTTTTCTTTTATTTTTCCCCAGGAAGATATCTTTGATTTTATAAAATTGTTAAACATTTTTTGAAAATCCAACAGTTTTCTCTACTTTAGGCGTCTGCAAATGAGCTCAACAAAGCACCACATTTTCAAAGCTGTTGTATGCAGCAGACACGTACTCCAAGGAACCCATGTATAAGGTAGAATTATGAGGCAAAAATGTGGCTTGTTTGTTGAGCTAATTTGCACATACCTACCCAAAATCGTTTGCAGTAGCGAGAGCACTGTTAAAGTGAGATTTTTGTGGTAAAAGCAAGTCTTATGGCTTGCCTGGTGTGTGTTAAAATTGCATTAACAATCCACTTATTTCAGGTGGAAGGGTTTTTCATCCACACTTTTTTTTCCCCACCATATATATACCCCTCTCTGTCTCATGAGAGATATATTTGCCAGAGGCTCAAAGAAGCAGGGTGAAAGGTCAGTGTAGGACCCACCTAAGGAGGTCTGCCTTGATGTTGGCAGGCGTGCATTCCCTCCAATGGCCATTGGAGTAACTAAAGGACCTCCATTTGTTTAAATATACATAGGGATTTAGGAGAGAGCACAGGTAACTTTTTTTCTTTGGTTTTTACTGTATGTTTTGGGGCCGATATGTTCTGTGGTCATTGCTGCCGCCCAGGAGTGATGGGAGTGAGCGCAGGACTTGTTTTTGTGTGTATATATGTATGTATGTATATATATATATATATATATATATATATATATATACACACACACACACACAGAGAATCCTATACTGTTTCCCTGTAATGAATAAAATCCTAATCTTAGACAGGCAAGGACACAGTAGAACTAACTGTAACTGCTAACCCAGTCTGTACTGGCAGCACATGTACATCCCATAACTGGCCTTACAATAAAGTGCTCCCCTTAACACTCAACACTACCGCATACACTATATTACACATTAAGCCTTACATTTCTTTAACAAGCCCTACACTATACATCTACACATTTCTTTAACAAGCCCTACACTATACATCTACACATTGACTCCTACATTACCCTAACGCTAACGGTTAACAACTATACATATATATATATATATATCTTGTTTTTTTTCAGCTTTTAGAAATCCCACTTCTATTTGTTACTTTATGTTTTAATCTATATACGATACAGAGAGATTTAACACATCACATAACATGTTGTAACTATCCTTGGTGAAATTTACATTCCCATAAAGGTCTTTTAATTGAATAACATTAAAGCGTAAGAGTAAATCTCCAGTAAGATAAACTGGCAGCTAATTTGCTTACATAACCACAGCATGTTAATGACCAGATGTGAGCGCTCAGTTTTATAAGTTAGAATGAATTGAGATTGGTACCAAGTCTAGGTATATATTCATTAAAAAGACATACTGTACAGATAATGCTAAAATGTTGCAGTTGACAGTACTGAAAAAAGTGCACATAGTCTGCAGAAACCAACCATATAAAATGTTTGCCTGTGTTACCATGGCGTGATCAGGCAGGGCCAGCTGTAAATTAGAATTTTAATATTGAGAGAAGTAACCTAGACTGTAGATCTTAATTTAATGTAATCCCAGTAAAGATTTGATTACCCAATGAAAATGAGTGTAAAAGTGAGTTAATGGGTAGTATATTTATATTTTTATACAGATAAAAACAAGAGGGCTACTTTCACCTGAACATCAGTTAACCTAAGCACTTTCTTGGGAAATCCTTCCTTCTGGTACTTTCTGCCTTGCAAGTACATACACTGAATCTTGTATGTTGAATGAATTGGCCCCAGCAGGGCTCTTATAATGTATGCATGTTCAAATCAGTGAAACCTCTTGGTTTCATATATAAATATATATGGGAGTTTAGGCCATCTTCCAATCCCAGTTTTGCAACTCTCCATGTCACAGGTACCTCATTCCAAGGCCCTATTTAACCGTACACTGCAGAGAGACCTAGGAGGAAGGATTTCACAAGTAAGTTGGTTAATCTCATAAGAGCAGGCATTAGACTGCTAGAGTAGAACTCGACAAGAATGGGGTACATTAAAATTGTGGCAGACTTATGCAATGCATGTTGATATACTGTAACTAAACCATCAGTATTTTTTGCCTAGGTGTAACGGATCATCTGGCGCCCCGACTGGGTACCTCCGTTGATGGATGCTCCTAGCGCTTCTTGAAGATTCCAAGCACTCTAGCCGACACCACAACTACCGCAGGCCAAACCTCTCTTCCTTCAGAGCGAAACAGGAACAAGCTCTTAAATGAGCTTAGGAGTGATTATAGCAAGGGAATATGCAGAGCATAGCAATCCCTTGTAACAGATTCCCCAATAAGAGACAGGAATCCAAATTGGGGGTGAAGTAGAACTGACTAAAACTTTATTTTACTTGGGACTAGCCCATATGGTCATTACATTAACATTGCTGTGAAAACTCAATAAAATTACAAACAGTCAAATCATAGCAGGCAACATACAGTGACTTATTATAACATAATTACATATTTATAAATGGGTGGTGTTACGGTTACTCCCAGGCTAGCTGGAAGCTGGACCGCTTGGAATGTCTGGATCCCAGTGTAGAGAGAGAGAGAAGTCGATTTGTCTCGATATCCAGAAGGATCCTGTAAGTGTAGAACAATCCCACTAGCTATTTTACAGCTAGGATACTCTTTCCCCACAAAACGAGTCGAGGCTGCGATTTGAAGGTCAAACAAGAACTGATTTTAATGGCACACAGGGATCGGTATTTATGCAAACTCTCAGGTCCCTCTGGACCTGATGGGATACAGGGATAACACAATGCATCAACCAATGAGAATACAATGTATCATTTGAATTTGATACCGCCCAGCTTGGAGATAATGAATCCAACGGTTACAGTAATACAATTATCTCCAAGCGCCCAAAACCCACGTTTATTTTCCACACAGAAAACACATTAAAAATACATAACTCTAACAGATTCCTAGATATATCGGCACTTTCACCACTCATTTTATAGCTCTGGCCCGTATGCACTAATCCACCGAATAGCGACTCAAACCCACAAACCCGTAGCTGTATTCCGTCGAAAGAAAGTCTGTTTGTGTATTTGGGTCGCAAGCTGAAAATGGCGGCCATGTTTTTAGGTGCAACAATAGGCAGCGGGATCTCGGCATCAACTCGTGAAATTAATAACAGCCAGAGTTGTGCCAGAATCCCCGCTCTCTGCCTGGATGTGATCGCTGTTCGGTATCCGAAGTTAGCCCTCCGTGAAAGGGCCACTTAGCCTGCGGTTAACCGCAACGTTCTAGGTTCTAATTGCTGCCACATGCCAGATTGAGGGTGGTCCCCGTTCGTGCCTCTTTCGGTAGTTTAACCATCGGTAGATAAGGCACTAACGGATATATACTGGGGCCGTCAATTAGCCTGCGGTTAACCGCAAACCACAACTCCCTGGGTGATCAATTGCTGGCACACGCTCTCAGTCGGGTGGTCGACCGTTCGGTAGTTGGAGAGGTGACCGGGGTTAAGTGGCGGCACATGCCAGGAGCTGGGTGGTCGGTTGTTCGTTTGACGAACCGGGGTATTTATAGTCCATTCGAGAAAAATATGCAGCATTCAAGTACCGAAGCCAAAGTATCATAAAATAGTCAATATAATCCAGGTTAAATAACAGTTTTGTAACAGGCACTACACAAGCTTCATAGCCAAATCCACCTAGTTGGTAGCAATACTCAGCAGTACAGGAGAGCAGGCAATACATCCCAGGGGCCATAGTCACATGGCAGGAGGCTGGTAATCAGTCTTCTCCAATGCCCAGTGGCGAGGCTGGTTCTGCCACACTAGGTTAGGTGTTTTTATGTTTTTAAATAAAACTATTACAATCTCTAAAGATTTGAAATCACTGTTTAGTTAATAAGCGAGTGCGCTGGATTCTGTATTTTGTATATTTTGCCCCCCAGCAGCACCCTATAATGTATGTATGTTCAGGTGAGTGCAGCCCTCTTGGTTTCTTTTATATATTTGGGAGTCCCAGGCCAACTCCTTGGTTTTGCACCCCTCCCTGTTACAGGTGCCTCATTCCAGGACCCTATTTAGCCTTGACTTGCAGAGAGTCCCAGTAAGGAAGTATTTCCCAAGTAAGTGGATTAATCTCATAAGAGCAAGCATTAGGCTGCTACTAGGATAGGACCTGCCGAATATGGGGTACTTTGACGTAGTTGGCAGGCTTATGCAATGTATGATCATATAATGTAACTAAACCCCCATTATTTTTTGCCTAGGTGAGGTGTTTTTAAATAAAACTATTACAATCTCTAAAGATTTGAAATCACTGTTTAGTTAATAAGCGAGTGCGCTGGATTCTGTATTTTGTATATTTTGTATATTATGTATGCATGTTCAGGTGAGTGCAGCCCTCTTGGTTTCTTTTATTTATTTATTATATATATATATATATATATATATATATATATATATATATATATATATATATATATAAAATATATATATTAAATAAATATATATGTGTGTGTGTGTGTGTGTGTGTGTGTGTGTGTGTGTGTGTGTAAAAAAACAGATACAATTCTTATCTTGTAATACCTTTTTTTAAGGAACTACCAGAATTTTTAGTGACTAGCTTTCAGGGGAACCTCCCTTTCTCAAGTCTGAAGCATTTCTGAGCAAGAAGACACATACAATTCAAAGTTGAGTTGTTATACAGGGGTCAAAGTGACATGAGTGTGGATAAGACAGGTTTGATAGAACATAGACACCATTCTTGCAGAGGGTGGTAAATATCTTATGTGAAGATCACAGGGTGAGGGGGGAGAGAGAGAAAAAAACAAAACAAACGAACAGTGCAGAAAATGGTGCTAGAAGGGGGGAGTATTAAAATAAAAAACGCCTGAATTCCCATCCAAGAGTTACAGGATATGCACACGTACACACTCATGTACATATACATATACACAAGTAGTGCATATGTAGAAGTATACACAAAAACATACACACTATACACAATGACATACAATATACATATAAATACAACCAAATGCCCAAATAAATGTACGTGCACACCTACACATACATCCACACACAAGCACCAATACATGTACCTACACATATACCAATGTGCCTAGACATACACAGACCCATATATATGTACACATACACCTATTCACAGATACATACATGTATGCTTGTATATATACACTTTATACATACATGTATGCGCATACACATAAATACATGAACAGATATACATACACACAAACAAACACATATACATACAAGCACAGGTATACAAATATAAATGTACAGTCACATATAAGCTTAAGAGTATGGGAAAGCATGCATAAGAGTATGGGAAAACATAGGTCTACACACGGTACTCTGTATATTGATATAATAAACATATTGGAATGCATTTTAAAATGTTAAAACATATGACAGAACAGTAAGATAATGCTGGGGGAGAGTTCATGTAAAGTGTTTGGTAGTGGGGCAGGAAACCCAAATCAATACAGTTGAAAGAAAAAGTATGTGAACCCTTTGGAATGATATGGATTTCAGCACAAATTGGTCATAAAATGTGATCTGATCATCATCTAAGTCACAACAATAGACAATCACAGTCTGCTTAAACTAATAACACACAAATAATGAAATGTTGCCATGTTTTTATTGAACACACCATGTAAACATTCACAGTGCAGATGGAGAAAGTATGTGTCGCTGTTACTGAGACATGGTATAGTGAGAAAAATGACTGGGACATACCAATATCAGGGTACTCTTTATATAGAAAATACAGGGAAGGCTATAAATGGGGAGGGGTGGCACTGTTTGTGAAGGATAGCATAAAATCTAGTTAGTGAGGCGAACATAGAGTCCATTTGGGTTACGTTAGAATTTGGTAATCACACAGTAACCTGTGTAGGTGTCATTTATAGGCCCCCAGGACAAATAGAAGAGATAGATAATCTATTAGTTGAGGAAATTGCTAAAATGACAATGACGGGGAAAGTTATCATAATGGGTAACTTTAATCTACCTGATGTGAACTGCAACACCAAAATAGCTGCTTGTGCCAGGAGCACACATATTCTAAACTCCCTACTGGGTGGGATTGTCTCTAAAACAAGTCGTTGAGGAGTCAACTCGTAAAGAGGCCATACTAGATTTAGTGTAAACAAATGGAGATTTAGTATCAGATATTACTGTAGGTGAAAGTTTAGGATCCAGTGATCATCAGTCAGTGTGGTTTAATATAAGAGCAGTAACTGAGTCACACCACACAAAAACAAAAGTTTTTTTTAGACTTTAAAAAAACAGACTTTTCTAAAATTAGAATATGTGTAAAGGAGTCATTATCAGACTGGAGTAATGTAAATGGAGTCCAAGAGAAATTGGATTTAAAAAAAGTTAGCATTTGGTTATTATTAATAAACCCAGAGTGAGGAAGACAGAATGATCTATAAGATTAGGCAGAAAATGTCTAAGCTATAGTTATAGGAGCTTCCAAATCACACGCAGAACAGAAAATAGCACAGTCAGTTAAAAAAAAAAAAAAGGACAAACATGTTTTAGATACATAAATGAGAAAAGGAAAGTAAGACAAGGATTAGTTAGATTAAAAATAAAAGAAGGAAGGTATGTAGAAGAGGATAAAGGTCTAGTTGACTGTCTCAATTAATATTTTTATTCAGTATTTACATATGAAAATGAAGGAAAGGGGCCTCCGTTAGGAAAAAGGACAAATGAGTAATTTGTTAAATGTGAGTTTACAGAGGAAGAGGTTCTATTTCAACTGTCAAAAGTAAATGTAAATAAGTTAATGGGACCTGATGGAATACACCCAAAGTTATTAAAAGAACTTAGTGGTGTACTAGCAAAACCATTAACAGATTTATTTAACCAATCATTGTTAACAGTAGTAGTCCCAGAAGATTGGAAGTTAGCGAATGTTGTGCCCATTCACAAGAAAGGTAGTAGGGAGGAGTTGGGCAACTATAGGCCAGTAAGCCTTACTTCTGTAGTGGGGAAAGTAATGGAAACCATGTTAGGATTGTTGAACATTTAAAATCACATGGATTTCAAGATCAGAGGCAACGTGGGTTTACTTCAGGGAGATCATGCCAAACTAATCTTATTGATTTTTTTGATTGAGTAACTAAAATATTAGATCAGGGTGGTGCAGTAGACATTCCTTACCTAGATTTCAGTAAGGCTTTTGACACTGTTGCACATAGAAGGCTTATCAATAAACTGCAATCTTAAAGATTGGATCTTAATATTGTTGAATGGGTAAGGCAGTGGTGGGGTGACAGGCAACATATGGTTGTAGTCAATGGAGTATATTCAAAGCATTGAGGGTAAGGTATGTCTTTTTGCTGATGATACTATTATATGTAACTGGGTTGATGTTCCAGGAGGGATAAGCCAAGTGGCAAATGATTTAGGTAAACTAGAAAAATTGTCACAATTGTGGCAACTGAAATTTAGGATTGTGGATAAGTGCAAGATAATACATCTTAGACGTAAAAATCCAAGGGCAGAGTTCAGAATATTTGATAGAGTCCTAACCTCAACAACTGAGGAAAGGGATTTAGAAGTAATTATTTCTGATGACTTAAAGGTAGGCAGACAATGTAATAGAGCAGCAAGAAATGTTAGCAGAATGCTTGGTTGTATAGGGAGAGGTATTAGCAGTAGAAAGAGGGAAGTGCTCATGCCATTGTAAAGAACACTAGTGAAACCTTACTTGGAGTGTTGTACACAGCACTGGAGATTGTATCTCCAGAAGGATATTGATACGTTAGAGAGAGTTCAGAGAAGGGCTACTTAACTGGTACATGGTTTGCAGGATAAAACTTACAAGGAAAGATTAAAGGAATTTAAAGGGACACTCCAGGCACCCAGACCACTTCTGCTCATTGGAGTGGTCTGGGTGCCAACTCCCACTACCCTTAACCCTGCAACTGTAATTATTGCAGTTTTTCATAAACTGCAATATTTACATTGCAGGGTTAACTCCACCTCTAGTGGCTGTCTATTAGACAGCCACTAGAGGTCACTTCCTTGTTTCTAGCACAGGTTTCCTGTGCTAGAGCGTCGCTGGCCGTCCTCACGCTGTGTGAGGACCTCCAGCGTCGCTCAAAACCCCATAGGAAAGCATTGAAATGATTTTTCAATGCTTTCCTATGGGGAGACGTAATGCGCATGCGCGGAATTTCCGCGCATGCGCATTAGGTCTCCTCGGCCGGTGAGCGAGATTAGTCTCGCCCACCGGCCGACGTAATCACAGGAGGAGCGTCGCGGAGGCGGAGACAGCGGCGAGGGACATCGCCGCTGTCCCAGGTAAGTCACTGAAGGGGTTTTTACCCCTTCAGTAACCGGGGATTGGTGGGTGGGAGGGAGAGGGACCCTCCAGTGCCAGAAAAACGGATCGTTTTTCTGGCACTGGAGTTTCCCTTTAACATTCATAACTTGGCGGAAAAATGAGACAGGGGGATATGATAGAAACATTTAAATACATAAAGGGAATCAACACACTAAAGGAGGAGACTATTTAAAAGAAGAAAAACGACGACAACAAGAGGACATAGTCTTAAATTAGAGGGGCAAAGGTTTAAAAATAATATCAGGAAGTATTACGGTACTGAGAGGGTAGTGGATGCATGGAAAAGCCTTCCAGCTGAAGTGGTAGAGGTTAACACGGTAAAGGAGTTTAAGCATGTGTGGGATATGCATAAGGCTATCCTAACTATAAGATAAGGCCAGGGACTAATGAAAGTATTTAGAAAATTGGGAAGACTAGATGGGCCAAATGATTCTTTTCTGCAGTCACATTCTATGTTTCCATGTTTCTACTTGAAGAATTTGGGTTGCGTACAGAGATTGATAAAATATAAAACACATTGGTAACTAAAACCGTAGCAAAAGTGATATAAGATCAATAATCAATTAAAAGACACAATAAATGGGCTGCTTCACAACACAAAAGCGGGCGGAACTGGTTATTAAAATAAATAAAACATATGTGTGAGTGAGCGCTCCAATGAACTCAAATATATATATATATATATATATATATATATATATATATATTCCAATATGATAATATATATATTCCTGCAAGAAAAAAGATACACAGGATCTAAATAAATATATAATAAAAAAAAAGCAATCTCTGTACGTAACCCAAATTCTTTGCACCTGGGTGCATCCACATATGTATAAACTTCAAAAGGTAATAATCCAGGAGCACTCACATGATTTTTAAAGTGAACTATATTGTTTAATCTGAATACAAAAATAGTTACATTATATAAGTGTCATAGCTTTGAAATACATTCAACATTTATTAATTTGATAACCCACAAAATTAAATCCTGACACGTGAATTGAATAACATAGATAATATTGTTACAATGACACACAATGACAAGGGGTGGGATGTATTAGGCAGCAAGTGAACAGTCAGTTCTTGATGTCATCTGTTGGAAGCAGGAAAAATAGGCATGTAAAAGGATCTGAGTGACTTTAACAAGGGCTAAATAGTGATGGTTAGATGACTGGGTCAGAGCATCTCTAAAACTGCAAGCCTTGTGTTGTTGTTAGTACATGAATGGAAAAAAATGAAAAATTACTGCTTTGCAAACACAATGTTAGCTTATAAATGTTAAACATGTCCTAAATTGAACCTTGTGCCATATCCATTGCAGTCATTCCTTCATGTATTGTTTTCTTGAAATGTGACAGTCAAACCACTCAAACCTGTAAACATAAATACCAATCAAAACCGAGATGCAATGTAAAATGTTAAAAACTTCTTTTACTCTCCCACATATAGATCTGAAAATCATGCATCATTCCAAGTTGGCAATAGATAAAATTAGCTGCAATGGTCTCATGAGTGTATATGTTTGTGTGACTGCTCCCAACACATACATATTGGGAGAAGAAGAGATCTTGGGTTGAGTACTATTATTATTATTATTATTATTATTATTATTATCAATATAGTTTGCCACACTATTACTGAACATTTTTTTCTTTTCTCCCTAATGGTAATGACGCAAATGTTTAGCTCAGATTTTCATGGAAACTTCCATGGAAATTTTTCAAAGTTTAAAGAAAAAGATTTATCCGACAGATACATCTTCTTCAATGCTTTTCATTTTAATCCCTGCGATGCCGTATGAAAGGACATATATGTGCACACACAGCATGGTGGAAAGTATACCGCAGCATAGATCTGATGTTAGAGTACACAAATACTTCTTGAGCATCATGGGTTAAAGACTTGCTTGATTTGCACCATTATAATACAACTCAACCCACTGAACACTTCAACACGGAACAAGGTAGTTCACTACTAGAGAAATTACACTTCAACTTCAGGTTTTGGTAGGCATTGTTGAATTTATTTTCTGAAACATTGTGTGAGTGACATTATATAGAATAGACAGAATGTATAAATGTGTCTTGTTTTTTTATATAAAACCATTGTATCTATTTTTTTTTTTTAACTGGTAGGCTGCTGTAACAGAATAACTTGTTGAAACTTCTTTAAATGATATGTCATATTGGCTAATCTCTTGTTTGGAGACAGGGATTATTCACAGTCTTATAATTACATGCATCTTATTAATATTTTATCATGAGCAAATAATTTTCTCTTCAACAAATACTTATTGGCATTGTTCCCAGAATGTTGAATACGACCCAGAATCCTTTGTAAGGTAAACAATAAGACTAACAGCTTACATTTCATGGCAAGAAAACACAAAAACAAGTTTAAAAACTCTCTGTGCCATTGTAAAAGAATATTTTAATATCTTATAATATCAGAATAGATCAAGAAAAGGATCTAGGGCTTTTAGATCTGAGTTAGAAAAGCATATGCTTATGAAACCACTACAAACTAATAAACCCTAAAAAAGGAACAAATAGAGTCTGTGGCAGCAGAAATCAGTCCTGCGCTCAAATTGTACAGAAAGACAGGAGGCTTCATATTTGCATAACCTTTTTTACTGACAATTCCAGCCAGTTGTGGAACTAAAGTAGAGACCCTAAAGTAGGCCCTGGTGCAAGATATAATCCAATCAACCTTTAGAGGTTATATATGGAGAGATAAAAGACCTGCCTAGAAGGGAGTTTCAAGCGGGAATTGGTTATCTGTTAATTAGGGAAACATACCAGGCAAATATTATTGCACATATACCTAAGTTACAACTTAAGGATTCAAATACTGAAAGATAAGTCCTGCGCTCACTCCCATCACTCCTGGGCGATAGCAACGACCACAGTACACATTAGCCCCAATATATATAGTAAAAAACAAAGAAAAAAAGTTACCTGCACTCTCTCCTTAATCCCTATGTATATTTAAACAAATGGAGGTCATTTAGTTACTCCAATGGTCATTGGAGGGAATGCCTGCCTGCCAACGCCTAGGCAGACCCCCCTAAGTGGGTCCTACACTGACCCTTCACCTTACTTCCTTGAGCATCTGGCAAAGATATCTCCAATGAGACAGAGAGGGGTATTTTTTATATACACCCCTATATACATAATAACCCTTAATAGGGAACACATGGGATGGGCGGCAGCATTGTAACAAAGCGGTGTGATACAAAAAGTAAATACAAATACAGAAAGATAAGTCCTGTGCTCACTCCCATCACTCCTGGGTGGCAGCAACGACCACAGTACACATCAGCCCCAATATATATAGTAAAAACCAAAGAAAAAAAAAAGGATTCAAGCATTCAATCTTGGTATATGATAGAATCTAATAGAGCGGGTATAGATCATTTATTATCTTTAATATGGTGCGATATTGGCAAAAGTAAATATAAGATAACAGAAGACAATGTTATGGCTCTTCAACACATTTTAAATGAATGATTGAATATTAAAAAAGTGTTAAATATTTCTAATAAAATCTATGAAGGCTCTAACATTAAAACCCTCAAAATAATCTGATATAATCTGAAAAATCTGATATTTATTTCCAGGATTGGAAAATACAGAGTGTACCCAAAATAATGGTTCTCTATGAAGGGTTCCATCTATTATCTTTCCATGAGTTAAACATCAAGCTTGCCCTGCCTTATAAGGATTTTTTTTTATTATTCATGAATCCAACGTTTTCTGAAAGAATTTATATAGATTTGGAGAACTGCAATGTTTACATTGCAGCGCTAAGTGTGCCCTCTGTGACTGTCTAACAAACAGTCACTAGAGGGCTTCCGGGAATCCAATTGGACTTTTGGTCTGTTATCTGACTCTGGAAGTCCTCACAGACCTCCAGCGTCAGATTTACCCCATAGGAAAGCATTGAATAAAATGCCTTTAAATGTATGCGTGTGCCTGTATGTAGTATTGATATTTGAATGCAGGGGTGTATTTGTGTGTTAATTCACTTGTATTTTCACGAGTGTATCACTATCACTTCACTGTGTGTTTTTTTGTGTGTTATCCGTAAGCGGTCAAATAAAGGTTATACCGTACATTTATTCAATTTTTATAGAGATATCTTTTAGTGAAACAGGGGTCCATTTTTTCCAACTATAATGGAACGCCCAATTTCACTTTAGTCTTTTTTCGCTTAACATATATGGGGTTCATGCCCTTTTGATATCTCTGTGACCCATAGGGAGTTTTCTCGAGATAGGCTTGTTCCATCTTGAATTTCTCCTTTCTTGTCTTTATATTTGTGTGTAGTGTTGGCATTTGAATGCTGAGATGTATGCACTTATACACACATTGATACCCATGCAAATACAGACACACAAAAAACACACATGCAGATACACAGATGCTCCCTAAGGGGAGGTCTAATGCGTGCATGTTTTCCTGGCACTATAGGATCCCTTTAAGAAAATGTTCAATGGCACAAAATTTAAAGCAATTTACTTGAAAGCAAAACATTTATTGAACATTAAAGGGAACTTAGATATCACTTATGTGTTAAAAAGTGGGGATATGATTGTCTAATAACCATTCAATATAAAGACTGTTTGTGTTTAGTCTTTCTGAAACTGAAAAAAAAATTGTCTCAATATTTTGGAGACACATGTTAACATTTTGTACAGATGGTACCTGGTGCTCACCAGATTACCTAAGATTCATCCGATAAACGTACCATTGTGAAGGAATGCACCTTGATTCCAAGGCTCAAGCTACAGATGCCAAATCAGTTCAGTCTGTAATAAAATTGGCTAACTTGGATCATAAAATGCTTTATGTTTAAATTAACTTTGTCCTCTATTAGTTCTTCTTCCCCATAAAACTAGCCCCCACCGGAGTACTTATTGTAGACTGCTTATCTTGTGACATTTAGAAATATGTCACTTCTTATATTCCTTTCCTATGACTGTTTAAAAAAACAGTAAACATGTTTCACATGTAAGCACGTATCCCCCACTTTATAAAACGAATTGCCCCCAATTAAAGCTAGAAGCATCTTTTGATATACAATCTCTGTGTGTCTTATTTTGCTTTCTCCGAGCGCTTGAACTAACAATTTGGGTTTTCCTAAAAATATCTTTGGAATTATAATTTTTATTCATAACACCCAATGGAACATATCTGGTGAAGCTGTCCCTGGATTATACAGTTCTGGAACTCTGCTTTTGACAGATAACAGAAAAAGCAATGGATAAAATACCAGAGGTTTGCACTTCTACACCTAAGTTGGCAGGAGAATAATAATAAATCCAGTCTCATAGTGCTACACTGCTTTATGGCACCTAATGTATTAATTGAAAGACAATGGAAGCAATTATTAGCCCCATCCCAGAGAAAACTTGATAAATCAATTGATAATCCAGTTAGAAAAGGAGAAGGGTATAAGTATGCCAAAACCAATTGTAAACTTTAAACAAATTTATCTATATTGCAATCTAGTTAAAATGATCAAGGTAGTCTAATTGTTGTGCATAACCTGGATCTATAATCTAGACCATAGCATATAAGATTGCACTCCACATCCTTGATGTCCACTGAGGGAGTAATTGGATGGCAATTATAGCTATAGATGGTACTGGAAGAAAACATGCCCTCTCATGATTGTATTAATGTTTTTGTATTTTTGTTATGTATTTGTTGATATATATGGCTCTATTATATTGAAAATTGTATGTACAATATATAAGAATAAAAAAAAACAAAAAAACCCTATCACAAGGATGGTCAAAAGGCAGATCCCCATCTGTTGTACCTTTCCCACAATACTTTGCAAGCTGGGGATCTACCATTTGACAATTCCTGCATGGTTGTGTTTAGCACTAAGCAGTGTTTGTTGTTTGATTGTAAGCATGTTTTTGTATGAGGTATGTGTGTGTGAATGTAGGAGTGTACTTGTTTGTAGTGGTGTGTGTTTTTATGTACTGTTGCCACTTAAAAGCAGTGGTTTGCATGTGTGTAGTGTTTGCCTTTAAATGTATGCATGTGCCTGTATGTAGTATTGATATTTGAATGCAGGGGCGTATTTTTGAGTAGTGTTGGCATTTGAATGCTGAGATGTATGCACATATACACACACTGATACCCATGCAAATACAGACACACAAAGAACACACATACAGATACACAGAATGACACTCATACAGATGCAAACACTAAAACACTCATATAAAGAGGGGCACATGCTGGCAAACATACAGATACATAGACATACAGACACACACATACATACACAGAAACACATACAGACACACAGATTTACACATACAAACAGATGGATACACAGACACACAGATAACACATACAGACAAACAATTACACATAAAGTCAAACAGATATACAGAAACATAGATACACATACAGACAAACCAATAGTTACACAGACAAAATGTGGGGAACACAGTTTAGTGGATGGAGCCCAAGATGCAGATAGATGTTGAAGGCAAAGAACCAAGTTCAGAGTACCAAATGATTAGACAAAGAGAATAGTCAGGTAAGTCAAAGGTCAGGACAGGCAGCACAGGTTCAGAAGCTATGATACAGGCAAGGGTCAAAACCAGGAACAGGATCAGGATCAGTATCCAACAGGAGAGTCTCTGAAGGTCTTTACAAATTCAGGAGCACAGTACAACTGAGCGCAGAGCAGAGTGAAGGGTGTGTGCGACTTAAATAGGGGAAGTGTGTCGTGTGCGCACGCTCTTTGATTCTCCTGAAGTTCTTCCTTCTGTATGGTAGCATGTAAAAGCAGCAGCGTTCTCACAAACAGACTTCTGTTCTTGCTGTGTTCAGGAACCAGCGTCCGTACAAACGGAGTTCTGTCTGCAGTAAAGGTGAGTAGCGTTTGCATGAACAGATGAATAGAGGTGGTGTTCGTACGCATGGAGTTCTTCCTTCTGTATCTGGTAAGTTACGTTCATGCCAACAGAGGTTCACATGAACGTAACTGATTGGCATGGGTAGTTGAACAGACCGCGCTGCCTGGGGGTCACGCTCCGTCACGGCTTCCTCTTGGAGTGAGTGAGAGACGTGATACACAAAGATACAGACACACAGATTAAAATACAGACACACATGCTGATACACAAACACACATACAGTTTCAGTTTCTTACGTTTGACTGCCACACCTGCTGTTTTAATTTTACATGTAAGCTAATAAAATTGATATGCACTTTATTTCAGATTTGCACTACAATTTTTTCACTTTATCTCCTCTTCAGTATTTATGGTCATGAGACTTTTAAGTGTCTGAAGAAAGAGAGTGATCTCTTCAAAGATATTCTGAAGGCTTGAATTTGGCAGTGAAAGTGTGAGTGGCCAATTGAACCATAATGTGCCTATGTTTACACATAGTTAAGCACTAAGTTGTGCCTCACTTATTTTCCTTAGCCAAATCACTCCTACTTTTCTTAATATTTATTGTTGAAGATTGGAGAAAGTCTTCAGGGTTGATTTACTGACTAAGGAAAGTTATTTTTCAATTAATTTTGCTTTTGTTTGTCACATAATATTTGCACCATATATTTTCTGATTAGGTTAAATAGGTTGTGATTGTCAATATGTATATTTAGATACACATACAGACATATAGAAACACAGACACACAGATACACATACAGACACACACGAAGATATAATAGTGCAATACAGTAAATAAACAAGAAAGGTCAAATAAAGCTATACACAGTCCACTCACATGGGGATGAGCTATAACAGAGCTCAGCTGTGATGTGCCTGGACGGTATAATCCCCGTCTCGGGATATATGGTGGTATTGCTTCAGGGATTTTTCAAGGTGCAGTGGTGCGTAGATCATAAAATCCAAAAATAAAAATATGGCAGCATATGGTGAAGTACGTACTGATAGAGTAGTAACAAGTATAAAAGGTATTATACTTACAATTTCTAGAGCATAAAACCTGCTCTAGTATAGACAGCCTAGGTGGTATAATCCCCACCAGGGATATGCAGGATCCAGGGAGTAGAAGATAATAATAATAAAAATATATATATAAGTAGGCTAAAAGAAGTACTTTAATATATAAAACAAACAGGTATAAAAACAAGTATAAATAAAAGTCCACTTTACGCCTTTCGCCTCACAGGGCTTCTTCAGAAGTGACACTTCTGAAGAAGCCCTGTGAGGCGAAACGCGTAAAGTGGACTTTTATTTATACTTGTTATTATACCTGTTTGTTTTATATATTAAAGTACTTCTTTTAGCCTACTTATATATATATTTTTATTATTATTATCTTCTACTCCCTGGATCCTGCATATCCCTGGTGGGGATTATACCACCTAGGCTGTCTATACTAGAGCAGGTTTTATGCTCTAGAAATTGTAAGTATAATACCTTTTATACTTGTTACTACTCTATCAGTACGTACTTCACCATATGCTGCCATATTTTTATTTTTGGATTTTATGATCTACGCACCACTGCACCTTGAAAAATCCCTGAAGCAATACCACCATATATCCCGAGACGGGGATTATACCGTCCAGGCGCATCACAGCTGAGCTCTGTTATAGCTCATCCCCATGTGAGTGGACTGTGTATAGCTTTATTTGACCTTTCTTGTTTATTTACTGTATTGCACTATTATGTTTTGCTTTTTATTTTGAGGTTACCATCCATTGTCAAAATTTCCATCGACTATATGTATGTATAATTTTTTATACTAATACCTCTAGGCGCGGTATACACTCCTCTCTTCCGATTTCTATTTCACACACAAGGTTTTGGGAATCCTTGTTTTGTACACTGCTGCCTGCCCATCACTTACTATAGCGAGCGCCTATTACCCTCTGCTTTGTGACACACGAAGATACACAGACAGACAGATACAGACATACATACAGATACAAATACAGACAAACAGATGTACACCGACACACAGATAGATACACACATAGACATGCATGCAGATACACAAATTGACACACAGATACATGCAAACACAAGCAAAATGTAAATTTTAAGCTACCCTCCTGCTTCCTATCTTTTGTGTTCAGGAGGGTGGCTTCCCTGGGGTCCAGTTAGCTGAGTAAAGCTGTAGGGAGTCAGAGGCTCGCCCATTCCACATCTCCTTTCTGCCTTTCCAAAGTGCCTTGAACTGTATGCTGGAAGGAAGTGACGCGCTGTCACTTCTTTCTATCACTGCCATCAAAAGGTGCCCAGCCAAACTATTAAAGGGCCAAAGCACTGACACTGCCATCAAAAAGGGGCCGGGTCAAACTATTAAAAGGCCAGAGCACTGATCAGCCCCATGGGGACACATTACTATCCGCATTACCTTTACCTTCTCACTATGGACTAGCCCTCCAACCCATTAATACCTGCTCAGTACCCCATTCTGGCTATCCAGAACCACCCACTGTTCACTAACAAGAGCGATGAGACATGGTGTGCCTGAACGAGAGTGACTCTAAATTACTCTGGAACTCTGAAGCGGATAACAGAGATACAGATGTCCCCTAAAACTTTGATCCCAGAACACTCTATCAGGTCACTTTTTGGAGAAGGTGGAGAGGCATAAAAAGAAATCAATGACTTAGGGGAGCTTCAAGTACTCTTGAAAAAGCACAGTGATTTAAGGTGACCGGGAAACTCTACCAAGCACCCTGGAGCCCTGTAACTGACCGGCAGCAAGCTGCATCCCTCTGAAACGTTCTACTTCCACCTAATTTGGGCCATATCCGATCCAGGCGCTTTTTTGGTAAGATGAGCACCATCACTGGGGAATGAAGATGGACACTTTATGGATGTCCCCAGATTACTCCTATATTTTAGTCACATATAGTGTGCCCATTATAGGTACATTATAAGTATAGGTGTGTCATGTAAATATATGTTAGTTATTTCCCCCGCCCCCCTTTTCCTTGTTGTTTTCCCAGAAGGGCATTGTATCATTGTTCCTGAAACAATTTTCATCTGCTTTATAGTATTGTATGTGTTTTAGGAATTTTCTTGTACTATGGGAGATAATTGTGTTAGCATGTTGATGGGTATAAAAGGTAAAACAGAAGGAAAGATAATATGTTTATTATACAATAGCTGTGGATCTTTGTGTCCGACAGGTAATTCAATTATGGACTCCTGACCTAATTCTGTCCTAAACACCAAGACTCCAAGGAATGACTTGTATTGTTTTGTTTGAAGACCCCCAGTTGTGATTACTCCTGTATAAACCTGTGGTTCTCTCAATAAAACCAGTTCTTCTTCACCCTTCACTAAGTCTAGGCTAGTGTTTGGGCTAGCGGTATCCTGTGTAGGAGGGTATAATCACTCTGGATCTACTCAGAACTGGAAAGGGAAGACCTACACGGTAGTAATGCATCTCCTTGTGGGTATACTGCCACACTTATTCTGCAATGTGATTGGTTCTCTTGTCTCATATGGAAGAATCGCTACCAGGAATCAAGCTGAGAATATTGCTAGTGAGAGAGAACCGAAGACCTTTAAAGTTGGAGGATACAGACATTTCCATTACCGACTTTTCATGTTTATGTAAATACAAAAAAATATATTTTTACGGCCTATTCTGGTAGTGACGAGTATTTTTAGGGGAGTTGATACACATTTATATGATCCATCACACATAAGAGGATGATCATCACTGGAGTTCACAGTAATGAGTGGTAATCTAACATTTTTTGTGAGTGAGATTTAATTTGTGTTTATAAATTATTTACATGTTTGCACAGTTTGCACTGTGTTTTTAATTGTATAATTTTAGATATAAACCATTTTTATCTAGAGGTTGTATAAAAGAAATATAGGGATATTTCCAGATATTTCTTTATGCACCATAAATAAATTGTAATATGCTATATTCCATTTTTATCTTTTAGAACTACTAAATAATCTGGAGGCCGATTTACCAAGCTTTAAAGGAACCCTGAGCTAAATGTATTTTGTGTGCTGTCACAAAAAAGGGGCAATCCAATTTCTTATTGATTTATATTACTTTTTTTTTTTTGTAAAGGACCAGTTTACTTATTTGTGAAAATAACTTAATGCAGCAGAATGTATTTGCCTAACCAATTTGTATTTTCTTTCCCTTTTAACTTTTTTTCATGACAAACAAAAACCTCCATTTAATATCATTGTATTTGCTTTCTGAATGATTTAATATTTTTGCATAAACTTTTAAAATACTTTATTATTATTGAAAATATTTACATTGTGCTATATTTCCACATTCTGTGATATATTCATATAGTTTTTATTATGTTTGTATATTAATATATTCTTAAAAATAATTTGAAATGTTTATCCAAAAAAATTAGAATAATTGAAAATCTTATCCAACAATAATAAATTGAGGCCAAATTGTTTTGCTTTCACAACACATTCAATTATCCTATTAGTCATAAATATTTCATTACGTCACAGTATTTTCTTTTCTTATATAATCTTGCATGTAATCTTGTCATTAATATGTTTATCAGACTGAATGACTTATTTTGGATGTTGAATTTATTTTAATTTCACAAATGATTAGATACCTAAAATAATAGATATGTAACTTGCATTAGAGCTCAGATTTAACAATAAAATTATAAGAATTACATGGGCTAAATATATTTGCCAAATTGTTTACTGTATTTTTACATCTGCAGTAAATAACAGTAGGAAAAAAGTGACATTTGTCATAAATAAATGCATGAGGTCTAGAAGATAAAATAACATTTATGTCTTGCATAGCAAACCAAATGTACAAATGGTTCAAAAATATAATATAGGATATGGAAATTTTGATTTAGCAAACATCACTTTGATGTTGTTTGTGTAAACATACATATTAAGATCTAAAAAGTAATATTTACAGAATAATGCAGCATTAAAAAACCTCTCAGCCAGCTTCGCATTCTTTAATTTTTAAAATGGTTTAGATATTATTTTAAAATTTTCATTACTGTGAAATGGCAGCTCAGTTACTGAAAGTGTTTTATAATTCATATGAACATGCATATGACAGTCTTCAATTTCTCAGTGTTTCAGTGTTTGTTTTTTCATTATTTCTCATTTCAACAATAAAACAGTTTTGCTTGCTTTTTTTCCACTTCTGAGAACATTTCGGTCTCTTTTGGTTATTTCCCTATTCTATTTTTTTTTTTTTTTTTTTTTTAAACATTATAACTAATGTTCTGGTTAATGCCTTTTTGGTAATGTAAGTTGTATAAACATGCTGTATATTAAATTAATAGAATATCCTTGAATGTCATATTTCCAATTGAATATGTTTTCAAATAGCATGATGTTAAGCATGATTTTAAGAGTGTCCTAAATTAGTGAAAATAATAACTGATGTGGTAGATTAGATTAAACATTAGGTGTAGTCAGTTACAATAGAGAACTAGCTTGATAAAGGCTCTGTTGGAGCAAAAAGGTTGCTGCTCATCGTCCAATAAATCTGACTGTCAAGGAAAGTGTCTCCCACTCAAAAATAGGTGATCAGGAACCACAGTAAGCTGCTATAGGAAAGTGGCCCCTTTTACCCCATTTTTTATATTTATGTTTGTAAAATTAATCTTTTTAAATGTTTTAAATAAAAAACATTTGATTATAATGCAGTCAACAAGCTATGAGTTCAAACCATATACATATAATGTGGGTTTGTACCAATGCATTACAATATTGATTCTAACATTACAGTTAAGGAGGCGAAAAAGATTATATGATAATCTCCATTCATGTTTATTGCTTGGTAGAATACAATTTATTGTGATTGATTTAGAATATATTATCCATATAACAGAATAAAATTATTTATTATTTACTGATATAATGTATAAATATGTATATGGTGTCAAAAATGGAAATAATAAGTCATGACATTTATAGGCTTCTACTATACACTCTACTCCCCTTCCCCCTTTCCCCTTATTTTTAAGCCTATAAAATTCACGACTTTCATAGGCTTGTTATTTATACTACACGTTCATTCCCCTTTTCCCATTATTTTATCCTGGTTTTGCTCTTGTGTTAAAAATATAAAAAGCTATTTTTGTGTCCATGCTTATTGATGTAAATATTATATTCTTCTATTGATATATGTTGAATTTATATTATTGATTTTTAAATATTTTACTGTTTCTATTATATTATAAAAAATCTTTTCAATAAAAGTATTTGAAAAGAATATTGATTCTAAACAGATAGAGAGGAGCATGAATTAAGGATATTTTTTTAAGAATGAAATCACAAACAACATCATTGTTTTCATAATACAATACGATTTTTATAACGTGGAGATCAGAATATAAGAAAATAAAATTTACATACAACTGTATGAGTAAAATCAACATATGTTCAGTAATGTACTGATGTTTGCAAATCTTAAAAGTATACATTTGAATCTGAAGGGAGATTTTTATGACATATAGTACAGCAACACTATAAAGTATGATTATTATTATAATTTACATAATGGATAGTGTTTTCTTGCTGCTTAGATACTTATTTGTGTGGAATTTGTATTAAGAGATTTTGTTTTTTTAATATTTATTTTGTAATATTTGTTATTCTATACCTTTTATTCTGTGAATCTCAATACATCCTGCCTGTTTTTACTGGATGCATCATTACTACTTTTGACATTTCTGTCATCGTTACTGGTGAATTATATATGCTCTATGTGTGTTT
This sequence comes from Pelobates fuscus, assembly GCF_036172605.1. Taxonomy (NCBI): domain Eukaryota; kingdom Metazoa; phylum Chordata; class Amphibia; order Anura; family Pelobatidae; genus Pelobates; species Pelobates fuscus. The sequence continues at coordinate 197,480,068 of NC_086320.1, read as the reverse complement.
CATACTTGATTATCATTCACAGATCAATGTTCATTGTATATATGTGGCATTCTATGTTGTCAGCACCTTTAGATAAAATAATAGTGCAGTCTTACAGATTTAAATAAGGTATATGTGGTTTATTTGTTACAGTTTGATCAAAATATCTGATTAAAATATTATAAATTCTTAATTTTAACTTCCATACCCCTTTTGTGACTAATGTGAACCACATTTATTTTCGACATAGAGCGAGGGCTAGAATGCTATTGATCTAGTTGCTAATCCAGCAGTATTCCAGTGCTGTATAACTGGTATTTATCTCGTAGCATATAGCATAAAATGTTTTTAATCTATTTACAAGGATAAAATTGTGCTAAAAATGTACAATATTTTATTATGAAATTATATACTATGGTTCTTGGATATGGTAAAAAAAACAAACAAAAAAAAAACACAATACATAGGTCATTTAATTGTCAACTAGTCAGAGTTGCGTAATGTAAGGAAAACCTCTTTATGTGCATATGCTACAACATTCCAAAATATTCCCTCATCCTATTTTAATCAGTTTCATTCCACACCTTGTAGTTATAGTAATTAGGAACTTTTTCCCAACAATTACATTAGGGCAAATGCACTGCATTCTCAGTGTGCCACTGAGCATGTCTGTAAACATTTATTTCTGAAAGTAGAAACAATAATATATTTCATAAAAAAAAATGGTTGCCTATATAAATATATATAGAGAGAGCTTGATCTCAGATGGGTGATGGTGACAAATACATATACTGAAGATGTTAGCGTCTAATGGTGTTAGTTCTGTGTAATATATAATGTGTGTGTGTGTGTGTGTGTGTGGAGTGCAAATTATTTATTTAATATAACTACTTAATAAACATGGAAATTAGTACATAGGTTAAAGAGAAAAGCTAGTTTTACATTTGAATGTCTTTATATGATCATTTCCATCTTAATTATTTAGTGCTCCTATATATAATGTACACTGTTTTTTAAGTTAACTGTTGAGTGCACTTAGAAAGTTTCACCTGTTACAATTTGTACTACTACAGATATGTGAAATTAAATATTTCTGACGATTCCAGGAAATCTTAATATTGCTAGGATTTTTTTTTTAAATACTTCCTTATTTATATAAGCCACAATCAGATATGAGGTAATCTGTACAATGGACATCCAAGATGGCACTAATCCACATGAAGAATATAATGTATAGTCATAGAAGGGAGATGTTTCTACCTATGGTTATATTTATGGGCCAAAACCGGCTATACCTGGGTATGCTAGGTCCTATGATACCATCCTTCCCCCCCCCAGCTACAGTGATTCAATCATTCACTTGTACCAGGCTAGCAAGCTGTTCATTTCTCATATGATGACTCATCATTATTATGATTTGCTCATTTATTTAATCTTTATTCAGTCAATGTCTGTGTTCCCCCCAGATTGCCAATTAGGATACGGGTTACCCCACAAGTTGTAACACAGCAGTCAAAAGCTGTTAAAATACAAATATAACCATCCGCTGTCCTTTCCTTGTTATCTCCTCTGCTTGGCGCCATCATGGAGGCTCAGTCTCAGGCGCCATGCAATAAACCACGGGATAGATTGTTTGTTCCTTTGGGTGAAAGGGAAAATGTCATAAAGGTGTTCCATAACAACGTGACTGCTGGACTACATTAATAAATCCATATCATGAGATCATTTTGGTGGGATTCTCTCAGGAAAGATGTTAAAGAATATGTGCAGGCCTGTTCTGTTTGTGCAGTTTCTAAAGTTCCTCATAAGCTTCCACATGGATTCTTACATTCACTTCCCGTTCTTAATGTTCCATGGTCCCATTTGTCCATGGATTTCATTGTTGAACTTCCTAGTTCTAATGGCTATACCGCTTTTCCAAGATGGCTCATTTTGTTCCACTCGAAAAATTGCAATCCTCACAAGACCTATTTCTTTTCTTTATACGAGAGATTGTCTGAGTGCATGGCATTCCTCACAATATTGTGTTTGACAGGGGTTCTCAATTTGTCTCTAGGTTTTGGAGGGCTTTCAATAAACAGTTAGGCATTGAATTGTCATTTTCTTCCTCTTATCACCCCCAAACCAATGGCATGGCTGAGAGGGCTAACCAGTCATTTGAATTTTATTTGGGTTGTTTTGTTAATAGCACTCAACATAATTGATCCAAATTAATAACCTGGGACGAGTTTGCTAGGAACAATGCTGACCATGACTCTTCTAGACATAGTCCATTCTTTGTTAATAACGGTCGTCATCCTACTGTCCTGCCGGCTGTTTTTTCTGACAAAGCCATCCCTGCTTTGGATGACCACCTTGCTTCTATTCGTGATACTTGGATCAAAGTTCACTCCGCTCTAGAAACTGCAGGTGATTGTTTCAAATTTTTTGCTGATAAACGGCGGGGTGCCAACCCTGTTTATCAAGTGGGTGAGAGGGTGTGGTTATCACCGCGCAACATCAAACTAAAAGTTTCTAGCATGAAATTTGCTCCCAAATTCCTTGGTCCATTTCTTATCCTTTGTAGAATTAATCCTGTTTCGTATTCTCTGGCTCTCCCTGCCTTCTTGTGTATTCTTATACCTTTCATGTTTCTTTGTTCAAACCACTTGTTTGCAATAGATATACTGACCCTAGTGTTCCCCCTCCTCCATTGGTTGTTTCTGGTCAGGAGGAGTATGAGGTCTCCTCCATAATCGATTCTCATGGCACTTTACAGTATTTAGTTTATTGGAGGGGGTATGGGCTTGCTGAGCGTTCTTGAGTTCCAGGCTCTGACATCCATGCTGGCCGCAAGATTAATTCTTTCCACGCCATTTTCATCTCAAGCCTGGTCCTACCCGCCCAGTGGACGGTCTTCAGGTGGGGGGTAATGTAACATTTTTATCCTAACCTGGCGGTATTTGCACTCAGGGCCATGCGTCTGTGTACCTGACTCCTGCAACATGTTGATGGACGCCGGCTGCTGTGGATCCATGCCAGAATTGTCTGCCATAGGAATATAAATTAAATGCCATTAGCCATGTCCTGTTATCTTTGTTTTTTGTTTGTATTATTGTATTATTGTATTAAGTATCACATACCCAGCTTCGCATCACTTACCCAGCTAGTATCCTCTCTTTAGAGTGCCACTTTTAAAGCTCACCATTTTTGTTAACAGAAATTAAAAAATATCTAAATATATTGTGAATTTCATTTTGTCTTATATTTATTTCTTCAGCTTTAACAGACATAATGGGAGGATACAAAGTGATAGAGACCTATCTTAAATGTAGCAATATTTCAGCCTGCATCTCAATCTCAAAAACATAAAGTATTCTGCCTTTCAGAATGTACAGTTGATTATTGAAAATGAGCCTGATGCCCAGAGAAGGATTTAGACCCAACATGGCTCAACAAACACGGTTTGGGTCCCTAATTTATTCCTTTCATAGGAAGGGCCAATCAAAGTCATGATTTCAGATTCCCTGTCTAATCTATGGCCCTAGCTGATCTGATGAGGTTTGCTATGTAGCGTGCATACAGCTGCCTGTGTCAAAGTATTTGTACTGTTACACTGGCAGCTGTATGCACTACTACAAATATATTTTGAGTATTTGTACTTTACAAGGCCACAATTTCATCATGCATATATGCCGTACAGTTTTTGCATAGATCACCATTCCTTTTCCCCCTCAATGGCTGCAAGAGTATAGGAACTGACTTTGACATTTACAGGCTCCAGTACATTGTTGGATGGATAACTGGAAGCCTGATGCAGAGCTACTTAATACAATAAAATGCATCTCTCATTTACGTGAAAACCACCATCGGAGTTGATATGAAATTAAGTTGGAGTTTTTTTCTTATATTTTCTAGGACAGATTTTCTTAAAACAGATGTCACCACAGAAGTGACAATTAGACATTCCTTTATTTTGAATAATATAGGTAGATATTTCCTCTCATTAAGAATTTTAATACTAGTAGTACATGATAAATATATTTCAGCTTTAAAAAAATTGCTTTTGTGGATTTTCATAATATTATACCTACGTTATGAATCACTATTTTTTTCTGCAAAGTGCTTTGAAACACAAAATCATGACCTTTATAGATATAATGTTTGTGTTCATTAAGGTTTTGATGTTAAGGTATAGTGGCATTTCCAATGCAAAAGAAGTCACAAGGGCACCTAAGCTTATAAACCACAAAGTTAAATTTACATATGCCATGACCGTTTATTTTAACCTTTTTACTGGTATGTGGATGTCTAATAGTGTATTTTTATAATGCTATTAAAATAGCAGCAAAGATGGCATGAGAAAATATAATAGCAAACATATATAGAGATACATGAAATTTAATTTACAGGGACACTATAGTCTCCAAAACAACTTAATGAAGCAGTTTTGGTGTATAGATCCTGCCCCTGCAACCTCACTGCTCTATTCTCGGCCATTTAGGAGTTAAATCACTTTGTTTATGAACTCTAGAGACACCTCCCTGCATGTGACTTGCACAGCCTTCCTAAACACCTCCTGTAAAGAGTCATCTAATGTTTATCCTTCCTTTATTGCAAGTCCTGTTTAATTTAGATTTTCTTAATCCCTGCTATGCTAATAGCTTGCTAGACCCTGCAAGAGCCTCCTGTATGTGATTAAAGTTCAATTTACAGAGCAAGGGATAAAATTGTTTATGATAACTTACATCTGATTGAAAGTGAAACCCGTTTTTTTTGTACAGGCTGTGTCAATCAGAGCCAGGAGAAGTGTGACAAGGGCTGCATGAACAGAAACAAAATGATTTAACTCCTAAATGGCAGAGAATTGAGCAATGAAACCTAAGAGGCATGATCTATACACTAAAACTGTTTCACTAAGCTAAAGTAGTTAAGGTGACTATAGTGTTCCTTTAAAGGGTTACATTTAGCTTTCACAGTTTTTAATCTTGGAGCTAAAAATGGAATTAGTACTCACATAAGACTCTGGATAAGCACAATAAGCACTGCCAAAACGTTGTTGTGGTTATGATGCCAGGATTACCCTAGTGCCCCCTTAATGTAAGCAGTAAAATCATTTAGTAAGGGTTTGATTTCTTACTTGGGTTCCACTGGGTACTGAAGCCACTTTTTCTCTTCCTTCAGCAGAGCTGCAAGATCCTGCTTATGAGTTTCTATAGCTCATAAGCTATGCTAGTACATGGCTAGATCATTGACTGATTGCTCTCAGCCAAAGAGCAATGTTTTCTATTGTGGCTGAGAGGAGGCAAGTAGCACATAAACTCGTGAGATAATCCACATTATTGCTAAATTGTTTGACTGATTACAATGAAGTAGGGGCACTAGGGCACTTTTGCCACCATACCCACTACATGCAGTGTGGTGATTAAGCACACTCTGGTGGCATTGATACTTGGAGTGTTTCCTTGATAGTATTTCTTTTATCAGACTTGGAAGGATGAAAGGCCAGAATGACCTTGATTAGATGCAATTTATTAAAGGGGTATGCATCACTTTGATACAACCATCCCATTCAAAAGCTTTAACATTAAGATTTAGATTTTTGTTTTAGATCAACATGTTTATTCTTTCTTATGCTTTCCACACCCACTACAAGGGTACATTGATCTACCCAATCAGTATCTTATCCATAAAAATGCTGGAAAAGTGTATTTGGCATGCCTGACAGTGTCACACTTTCCACAGATTTCTCCACTTTGCAGCATCCTGGCAGAGGGCCTTTGACCAGTGTGTTCATACAGAGCAGATTCCAGTGTCGGGTTGCTATCTTCCTGCACACAATGATGTACAGTTTCTGTCAATAGTGGACTGTCATTTGTGGACTGGTCTTGACTGTATTAGTGGGTGAGTAAGGGGGCGCTGAAGAAACTCCCCTACCTGTGAGGTGTGCCCAACAATGCAATTTGATCAGGTTTATAGTAAGTTCATAAACATTTATTACATACTTTTGAATGTTTTTCTCACTTTATTTTTGTTTGCTTATTTGCAGTGTTTGGTGTTTTATGAAATATATTTTTTTAAAATTTCCAAGTGATGCATGTTCCTTTAACATGGAACTCTCCCTTCTCTGGTAATTATTAATGTTATATCCCCTGTAACTGTTTTTGAAGGGTTTACTGGGGGAGGAATAGTGCAAAAGGTAAGCATAAGATGCAACTTAGAAACATAGACATAGAACCATAGAATGTGATGGCAGATAAGAACCATTCAGCCCGTCTAGTCTGCCCAATTTTCTTTCATTAGTTCCTGGCCTTATCGTATAGTTAGGATAGCCTTATGCCTATCCCACACATGCTTAAACTCCTTTACTGTGTTAATCTCTACCACTTCAGCTGGAAGGATATTCCTTGCATCCACTACCCTCTCAGTAAAGTAATACTTCCTGATATTATTTTTAAACATTTGTCCCTCTAATTTAAGACTATGTTCTCTTGTTGTGGTAGTTTTTCTTCTTTTAAATATAGTCTCCTCCTTTACTGTGATTCCCTTTATGTATTTAAATGTTTCTATCATATCCTCCCGTCTCTTCTTTCCTCCAAGCTATACATGTTCCTTTAACCTTTCCTCGTAAGTTTTATCCTGCAATCCATGAACCAGTTTAGTAGCCCTTCTCTGAACTCTCTCTAAAGTATCAATATCCTTCTAGAGATAGGGTCTCCAGTACTGCGTACAATACTCCAAGTGAGGTATCACCAGTGTTCTGTACAATGGCATGAGCACTTCCCTCTTTCTACTGCCAATACCTCTCCCTATACAACCAAGCATTCTGCTAGCATTTCCTGCTGCTCTATTGCATTGTCTGCCTACCTTGCATTTCTCCACATTAAATGTCAGTTGCCACAACTCTGACCAGTTTTCGAGTTTGCCTAAATCATTTGCCATTTGGCTTGTCCCTCCTGAAACATCAACCCTGTTACATATCTTAGTATCATCAGCAAAAAGGCATACCTTACCATCAAGACCTTCTGCAATATCACTAATAAAAATATTAAAGAGAATGGGTCCAAGTACATATCCCTGAGGTACCCCACTGGTGACAAGCCAATGCTTAGAATATACTCGCAGCTATTTTGAATTTTCCATTCACATCAGTAAGATTAAAGTCCCCCATGATGATAACTTCTCCCTTCCTTGTCATTTTAGCTATTTTCTCAACTAGTAGATTATCTAACTCTTCTTTTTGTCCTGGGGGCCTATAAATCACACCTACATGAGTTACTGTGTGATTACCAAATTCTAACGTAACCCACACAGACATGTTCGCCTCACTAACTTTTATTAGGCTAGATTTTATGCTATCCATCACATACAGGGCCACCCCTCCCCCTTTCTTGCCTTTTCTATGTAAAGAGTACCCTGGTATTGCTATGTCCCAGTCATTTTTCTCATTAACCATGTCTCAGTAACAGTGACTAAATCTACATTATCAGTTGCCATTATTGCCACAAGTTCATGGATCTATTTCCCTAAACTGTGAGTATTTGTAGACATGCCTCTAAGCTTATCATTTTTAACACACTTGCTACAGGCACCTTCTGTCCTTGTTTTGGGGGACAATTGGATTGACGTTTTATCACCCTCCCCCCCCCCCCCCTCCTAGTTTAAATACACTCTAGCAAAACCTCTGACATGCTCACTCAGAACATTTGTTCCCTTTTGAGAAAGATGCAAACCATCTTTTTTGTACAGTTTATTTCCATTCCAAACAGAGCTACCATGAGAAATTAAGCAAAATCCTTGCTCCCGACACCATTCACCAAGCCACAAGGTAAAGTCCCTTATACGCATCCACCTGTCATTATGAGTGTTATGCACAGGCAGAACTTCTGAGAATGACAGTGTGGAAGCAACCTGACGTATATCATTGGCCAAAACACTAAAAACTTCCTTTACATCTGAAACCTCAGTGCAAGCCAAGTCATTTGTCCCTAGATGGACAAGTACATCCAATTCCGCTTCCTTCTTTGCTCACTTAACAATATTACAAATATGTCTCCTGTCTATGAGCAATAACTCTGGGAAGACATCTCACAGGACCACCATTGTCCATCTCCACACCTCTTATGATAGAATCCCCCAACAACAACTGCTTTCTATTAGGCCTCACCATAGGCTCCAAGCCTGTCACTATAATACCACTACACATGCTACCACTATGCTCAATACTGTCATAGTCAGGGTATCATCTTCACCCTGTAATACTCCATGTGCCCTTAGGTACATGCGGAAAAATGCTATATGAGCATTTTCTTTCTAAGTGCTAAAAACCAAGATGACTAAATATAAAGTTGAGCTAACCATGCAGGCAGTAGTGATAAAAAAAAAATGTCTGGTTGTCTCTGTTATTTTTAGAAATTAGTTGAGGGAGATAATAAAGCAGTGTACTTAGTTATCCCACCAGTAGTACAGAAAGTGAAGAATCACAGCTTTAACACCACAATTAAAAATTCTTCATTGGGGTGCAAACAATTAATTTGCAATTTTTAGTGCCTTTTTCTTTTCATTTTCTCTTTTAGCACATGTAATTACCTTGGCCAAATGAGCAAGCAATATATTGGTCTACATTGCTAAAAGTGAACAAAACTACTACTTGTTAGACAGCTGATTTTAAGCTTTAGATGGCAGTGCAAATAAATTAGCTGTTTATTGTATTGATCCACTTTTTAAAAGAGCTTTGTATGCACTGGACAGTGTACAATTCATTTTGATCAAACTTTATGGATATCATTAGTTCGAGATCCTTTTGGACAAGACTTATCGGTAATGGCTCAAGAGAATGGAAAGGAAAAAGTGATGGAAATAGCAATACAAATAAACATATTTTCCAAGATCGTTGAAGGTAAACACCCAGGTGAAATAAATCTGGTTCACTGTGGAATATAGAAAATATCAAACATGTAGTTATGTTACCAATATATTCTAACAGCGGTTAAAAAACAACAACTTTTATTTTAGCTTTAGATTTACTTTAGAATATGCTGCGTTTTTCCATTAAAATATGCATATAAATGTCATAGTCACCAGTAACGCTAGCATTGCTTTGGATTGTAAACAGTGGCAGCAGGCAAACACCGTAAAAATACCGTATGGGAACTACGGTTCATTCCAAATTAGAATTAGCAGATGGCCCAGAGGACAAATAATAATATTTCCATTGTATTCATCCTTACTGGTTCCATAAAGTGCTGCTTAGAGATGATTAAGAGTCTCATAATGGTTTTTTTGGAACACAACATTTCAGCTTCCATCTGATGTTAAGAGCATTTTTGTAGCAACACAATTTCAGGGCTGACATTGTTCTATGTTAGTAACAAATTGGTTATTTATATGCCAACTCTTCCTCCCCTTACTTTTCTGAGCTATGTGAAAAATTCTGAAAAATAATACAGTTGAATATCTCTGGGGAAAAAAATATTAGTTTAAATAGCAACATGAGTTTGTAATTTCTGTTCAGCATTGTACTGCTTGCTAAATTTTTTTTTTTTTTAAATGTTGTGGTTCCATTTACTCATTAACCCATATTAAAGACATAGCATTTCAGTACGATGGAATATGTTCCATGGTCAGAACCACTAAAGATATCGCACTGAAATATTTATTTATTTTTCTAGATTTTGCTATTTAGAAAGCAGGTGTTTTTTCATTCAGGTGGCAGCTAATCATACAAAGATATAACAAATCATTTTGTGTACTTATCTCAACACATTTGACTCCCTGGAGATATTGATCGTATACAGCCTCGAGGAACATGCTTCTTAATTGACTGCAGCAATAAATGTTTCAGGGAAAGTAATTTTTTGTAGATCTTGTGAAATCGACATATAAAATAATGACCAGCTAGAAACCATTACTCATTCCAAAATAAATGGAATAAAAATGTGCTTCTTTAACAGAAGTCTAGTGGTCATACAATGAATTAGTTGACTGTGCTGCAAGGCCTTGAAGAACTCATTATATTCTTATATAGTTATTTTTCAAATCAAATATTTGCCATCTCAGTATATTTAAAATTCCCCAGTTAAACTATCCTATAATCTTAAACAGAATATATTCTAGAATACAATAATGAGTGATTTATTTTAGTGCACTAGCACTTGCAAACATCATTATAATATTGTCATCCACTTAGGTTTAGTTTTTAATATGTCACAGCAGAGTCAAATCACTGGTAGACTATACTCTCCCTTGCGGGAATGTACTGTATACCAGTGAAATGATTTATGACTTGTTGTGTGGAAAATTGCCGAGAACCATCCAAACACACTATTTGTTACAACTGCCACAAATGTAGAAAACCTAAATGTTGTGAAATAGGAAAAAATGTTGTTTACATGTTGTTAAACTAAAAATAGCAATAATAAGACAGATAAGCATAATAATAAACAATACCTTTCTATGAGGTTTATTTTTATTTTTTTAAACAAGTATATACTTTATTAAAGTATTAATTGTTTTTCACAGTAAGAAATCATACAAGACATATTATCAAACCATGTCTATAAAAAACACATAAGATTTTTATAGCGACTGTAATGGACACAGTTAGAAAAATGTAAAACAAAAACTAAACAGTTCGGGTGCAGACCAATGGTTCAGAGGAGTTAAATAGCACTTTTCAAAAGATTCTTACCTTGGAATTTTATAAATCAATTCTTAACCTAAATCTTGAGATTGTTTATATAAAGAATACTATATTTTAATTGGTTGTCCTTGAATGCCATATGTCAGTAGTACAAATTAATGTCTCAATCCTGGGGAGCCACCTTTTATCAAAAACTGAGCTTTCACTCAATTGAAAATAAATGCCCCTTTCCATGCTATATTGGTATTTAAGTTGTAAAAGGACCTGAGACCAGCTTGGGACAATTTGCTGTAACCAATGCCTTGATATGACTACTTTTGTGGCCATGAGTAGTTGTATTATTAGATATCTTGTGGTTAATACAAATCTGGACATATTGAAATGAAAAAGCGCTGTCGTAAAATCAAGATCCCAATTCACCATAACCAAATAGGAACATTTTTTTATTACTGTGGTCCATAAAGGTCTAATCAGTGCACACTCCCATCAAATATACCTAGAACTACACTCTGCGTAATGGCATCTCCAGCATAACTTTGAATTATTAGGATTAATATAAGAACACCACACAAAAAACAAAAGTTTAGACTTTAAAAAAACAAACTTTTCTAAAATTAGAATATGTGTAAAGGAGTCATTATCAGACAAGAGTAATTTAAATGGAGTCCAAGAGAAATTGGATTATTTAAAAGTTGCACTGCTGAAGGCAAAAGAAAATTACATTAGACTTGTCAGTAAAAGCAAAACAATCAAGAAATCACTGTGGTACTCTGCAGATGTGGCCAAAATAGTAAAACACAAAAGTTAGCATTTAGTAATTATATAAAAAAAACAGAGTAAGGAAGACAGAATGATCTATAAGATTAGGCAGAAAGAGGCCAAGCAGGAGCTTCCAAATCACACACAGAAGAGAAAAAAGCACAGTCAGTAAAAAAAAAAGGGGACAAAACATTTTTAGATACATAAATGAGAAAAGAAAAGTAAAACAAGGATTAGTTAGATTAAAAACAAAAGAAGGACAGTATGTTGAAGAGGATAAAGGTCTAGCTGACTGCCTCAATGAATATTTGTGTTCGATATTTACAGATGAAAATTAAGGAAATGGGCCTCAGTTAGGAGAAATGAGTCATTTGTTACATGTGAGTTTACAGAGGAAGAGGTTATAGTTCAACTGTCAAAAGTAAAGACAAATAAGTCAATGGAACCTGATGGAATACATCCAATGTTATTAAAAGAGCTTAGTGGTATACTAGCAAAACCATTAACAGATTTATTTAACCAATCATTGTTAACAGGAGTAGTCCTAGAAGATTGGAAGTTAGCGAATGTTGTGCCCATTCACAAGAAAGGTAGTAGGGAGGAGTCGGGCAACTATAGGCCAGTAAGCCTTACTTCAGTAGTGGGGAAAGTAATGGAAACCATGTTAAAGGATAGGACTGTTGAACATCTAAAAGCACATGGATTTCAAGATCAGAGACAACATGGGTTTACTTCAGGGAGATTATGCCAAACTAATCTTATTGATTTTTTTGATTGGGTAACTAAAAAAATAGATCAGGGTGGTGCAGTAGACATTACTTACCTAGATATCAGTAAGGCTTTTGACACTGTTGCACATAGAAGACTCATCACTAAACTGGCTCCTCACTAAACTGCAATCTTTAAGTTTGGATTCCAATATTGTTGAATGGGTAAGGCAGTGGCTGAGTGACAGGCAAAAGAGGGTTGTAGTCAATGGAGTATATTCGAAGCATGGGCTTGTCACCAGTGGGGTACCTCAGGGATCTGTACTTGACCCATTCGTTTTTATATTTTTATTTATTGATATTTGAGGACTTAAAGGTAAAGTATGTCTTTTTGCTGATGATACTAAGATATGTAGCAGGGTTGATGTTCCAGGAGGGATAAGCCAAGTGGCAAATGATTTAGGTAAACTAGAAAAATGGTCAGAGTTGTGGTAACTTACCTTTAATGTGGATAAGTGCACGATACTTGGGCGTAAAAACCCAAGGGCAAAGTACAGAATATTTGATAGAGTTCTAACCTCAACATCTGAGGAAAGGGATTTAGGCTGATTATTTCTGATGACTTAAAGGTAGGCAGACAATGTAACAGAGCAGCAGGAGATGCTAGCAGAATGCTTGTTTGTATAGGGAGAGGTATTAGCAGTAGAAAGAGGGAAGTGCTCATGCCATTGTACAGAACACTGGTGAGACCTCACTCGGAGTATTGTACGCAGTACTGGAGACCATATCTCCAGAAGGATATTGATACTTTAGAGAGAGTTCAGAGAAGGGCAACTTAACTGGTGCATGGTTTTCAGGATAAAACCTACAAGGAAAGGTTAAAGGAACTTAACATAGGGATATGATAGAAACATTTAAATACATAAAGAGAATCAACACAGTAAAGGAGAAGACTATATTTAAAATGAGAAAAACTACCACAACAAGAGGACATAGTCTTAAATTAGAGGGTCAAAGGTTTAAAAATAATATCAGGAAGTATTACTTTACTGAGAGGGTAGTGGATGCATGGAATAGCCTTCCAGCTGAAGTGGTAGAGGTTAACACAGTAAAGGAGTTTAAGCATTCGTGGGATATGCATATAAGGCTATCCTAACTATAAGATAAGGCTAGGGACTAAAAAAACTACCACAACAAGAGGACATAGTCTTAAATTAGAGGGGCAAAGGTTTAAAAATAATATCAGGAAGTATTACTTTACTGAGAGGGTAGTGGATGCATGGAATAGCCTTCCAGCTGAAGTGGTAGAGGTTAACACAGTAAAGGAGTTTAAGCATTCATGGGATATGCATATAAGGCTATCCTAACTATAAGATAAGGCCAGGGACTAATGAAAGTATTTTAAAAATTGGGAAGACTAGATGGGCCGAATGGTTCTTATCTGCTGGCTTACATATCAACCTAGTGTCAAATTAAATCTGCCTTTCCTTTTTTCTGTGTATGTCAATAAAGGCACTTTAACCCTATGAAAGAACCATGTTGAGAATTTATAACACTATCTAGGGAAAGCATCAAATACAAAGTATGAGCAATGAAGTAAAACAACAATCCAGCAAGGTGACAATACTTTCTGTACTAATACCAGAACAACCTTTATCAATAATAAGAAAAGCAAATAAAAGACATAATCTTCTTTGGCATTGATTGTGTAGGTACAAACAAATCCCTTAATCTGCTGTTGAATGCAAATGTTGTGTTGTGTTGATATATATTTTACTTTGCTCTTCATTAGATTGTTATATATTTGTATTATTTTATATATCATAGGAAAATAAAATAGAAATTCAAAAACAACAAAATAATTTCCAGGCAACTAACTATTGCTTAAATTAAATCCACTATTTAATTGAAGAGACTGCCCAGGATAAATGCAGTTCACCTTACACCCCTGCTGTCAGATCTGAGTTTTCTTATGACATTCCAAGTCACCAAGGGATAGGAGAAAGCCGAGCATTTTGTAGAATGGAATTGAATGAAGACAATCTTATTATGAAATGGGTGATGATTGTATGAATATTAAACCTTAAATTAAATTTCATTTAATTAAATACCAGTAAATAATTTAAAGACAAATGAACAATTTGACAAGGACATATATCTCAATCAAAAAAATATTTATTGTGGGAATAAAATTAGGAAATAGAGGGTTATTCATTTTGAATGGCCCAGTACAAATTGGGCAAAATCATCCAGACTTCAGACATTTGGACATGAAAATCTAGACTTTGTTCATGCTATTCAACAATGTCCAGGTTTTGCAATAAAGGCACCGAAAGGGCCTGAATTTGGTACGGATTTCAGCTGGACCAAATACTGCTTAAAGGCTGGAATCCAGACCAGAATTCTTTAAATCTGGGCGTGGTTTTAAAATATGTAAACTGTTTGCCCACTGACAGTGCTAGCAGTTAAATATCCCTTGACAGTGTCATGGTCATTTATACAGTGTCTGGTCAGTGCTTGCTATCCAGCCGCTACATTAATATTTTTTTAAATGTTTTATAGGTAAAAAGCCCTATGGGGCTCAATAAGTCCCCCATATTACTATAAGGGAGGTTTAAAACACCCATGTCCCCCAGCTACCATGCAGCAGGTTGGGCATATCTCCTAAATGTTTAAAACAAGCAACAAGCCAAGCAGTTAAATAATCAATCCTCACGACAATGGTTATTTAAGTATATGTTTGCTGGCTGCTAGTGCACTTATTAATTTAAGTACTAATTTGCAAAAGTTTATCTTGCCAGATGCATTTTGTCCTGAATTTTAGTAGACCTACAGCTTCCTTAATATTTAAAATACTATAGTTTGTATATTTGGATTTAAAACCACCTATTTTAATCCAGACATCTAAGCAATATGTGCAAATCTGGTTGGCCCAACTTTATTCCCAAATTGAATTGGTTTATTAAATATAAGAATTGCCATTCTGCTCGGAATTTCACCATTTTCACTGGATTTTGTCCATCTATACAAAATTAGGTGTTTAAAAACCATGAGAGGCTGAAAGAACTAAGACAATCCATACTATTTTTCATAAACAGTAACAGAGGATCAGAGTGTTGCCGCTGTTCTCACAGATATATAGGTTTATAGCTAGCACTGAATACAGAGTGCACAGCATAAACAACCGTTACCTAGTTACAGTGGTTATAGTTGCAAAGGGATCGTACCGATCCATGGAAACAATTCTATAATACAGTGAGCAAAAATATATTATATAACAGGAAGGTAAATATTTGACACACTTTAGGCATTAGCCTTTGTTAATACATACAACAGGACATAATGTATACTGTAATGTAATGAATGCCATGATTTACATTATTATTATTATTATTATTATTAATAATAATAATAATAATGTGCCAATAAATTCCACACTGCTGTACAATAAACGGACTGACAGACTATTTGTACCCAGATGAGTTGGATGCACAGGAATAGATGTGGTTTGAAGATCCTGTTTAAATGAGCTCACATGCTAGACTCTAGAGGGAGTGTGTTATAGTGATACAAAAGGTAAGGGTAGACTAGAAAAGTTAGTTCTAGAATAGTTTTAACTGAGTGCTTAGTGTTTTTTTATGACAGTTGCAGAAGAGGAAGCAAGGTGTAGGAAGGGAAAACTATTAAGTTTAATGTATATGCTTTCCTGAAGAAGTGAATGTTCAATTATTTTTTGAATTAATGGAAACTGGGTGTGAGCCTAATGAAAAAGGTAAGGGAGTGTTTCAGAAATGGTGCAGCCCTAGAGAAGTCTTGCATGTGAGTATCAGAAGTCAGAGTTTGAACAGAGGATAGATGCAGGTCTTCGGTACAGCATAGGGGCCTAGACTAGACATACAGTACTTGTTTAATATGGAGGATAGGTAGGAGCAGCATGGTGTGGAGATTTGTAAGCAAGTAACAGTATTTTAAATTCAGCCCTACATTTTATGGGAAGCCAATGTGGGGGGTGGATGGGGTTTACATACGGGGAGGTACTGGAGGACAGGTAGTTAAGCCTTGTCGCCACATTCAAAATAATGATACTCGAAAGCAATGTCAAGTCAAAGTGAAATGCCATTTTTCTAAAGAAAATTCTGACCTCCTATTGGTGCTCTACTATATGATATTTCACTTAGTCTAGATATGATTGGATACAGATTATAAGAAGACACTGTATTGTAATCCTATACCCATCTTTAGTTATGGTTAATGTACCGTTGTTTTATAGAACATAACAATAAGATAATTATAAAGTAGATTATGCCCTTAACCCATGACAATTAATGAAGAGTAATCTTTATAAATGTATACTTATCTACATGAAACTGGATTAAGTGCCTTTATTTTGTCTCAAGAAAAGTTACACCATTACAGTGATAAACTCACTTCTGCAGTTAATTGAGGCATTAATGCACCATTAATTTTCACAATAATATTCATGCAGCTTCTACCCTGACTTAACCCATGTCATTTATCAGTAACAAATGCCCTTAGATCTTTTACAACTATATAAACAGTAAAGTTCAATAAGGAAATAAAGATTTAAAATAATAATATGGGTATAACCCAACCCATATTGATTTAGGTATTCCCGTCTATTTCATGCTAAGAAAAAAATAAATATAAATGCTAAACTCAATATTCACACCATCTTCAAATCCCACATAACTTTATAGGGTTGTCCCATTCATATGGAATGCCAATGATCATCCTTTCAGGCATGTCCAGTATTTTGAAAAAAAGAATGTCCAGGGATATAAATAGATTTATTCATGTTTTTACCACAATCTTGTATTAAAGTAATGTATTCATAGAAACATAGAAACATAGAATGTGACGGCAAATAAGAACCATTCGGCCCATCTAGTCTGCCCAATTTTCTAAATACTTTCATTAGGTCTTTCATTAGGTCCCTGGTCTTATCTTATATCTAGGATAGCCTTATGCCTATCCCACGCATGCTTAAACTCCTTTACTGTGTTAACCTTTACCACATCATCTGGAAGGCTATTCCATGCATCCACTACCCTCTCAGTAAAGTAATACTTCCTGATATTATTTTTAAACCTTTGCCCCTCTAATTTAAGACTATGTCCTCTTGTTGTGGTAGTTTTTCTCATTTTAAATATAGTCTTCTCCTTTACTGTGTTGATTCACTTTATGTATTTAAATGTTTCTATCATATCCCCCGTCTCGTCTTTCCTCCAAGCTATACATGTTAAGATCCTTTAACCTTTCCTGGTAAGTTTTATCCTTAGCCCTTCTCTGAACTCTCTCTAAAGTATCAATATCCTTCTGAAGATACGGTCTCCAGTACTGCATACAATACTCCAAGTGAGGTCTCACCAGTGTTCTGTACAATGGCATGAGCACTTTACTCTTTCTACTGCTAATACCTCTCCCTATACAACCAAGCATTCTGCTAGCATTTCCTGCTGCTCTATTACATTGTCTGCCTACCTTTAAGTCATCTGAAATTATTACCCCTAAATCCCTTTCCTCAGATGTTGAGGTAAGGACTCTATCAAATATTCTGTACTCTGCCATTGGGTTTTTATGTCCAAGATGCATTATCTTGCATTTATCCACATTAAATGTCAGTTGCCACAACTCTGACCATTTCTCTAGTTTACCTAAATCATTTGCCATTTGGCTAATCCCTCCTGGAACATCAACCCTGTTACATATCTTAGTATCATCAGCAAAAAGACATACCTTACCATCAAGTCCTTCTGCAATATCACTAATAAAAATATTAAAGAGAATGGGTCAAAGTACAGATCCCTGAGGTACCCCACTGGTGACAAGCCCAAGCTTCGAATATACTCCATTTACTACAACCCTCTGTTGCCTGTCACTCAGCCAATGCCTTACCCATTCAATAATATTGGAATCCAAACTTAAAGATTGCAGTTTATTGATGTGCAACAGTGTCAAAAGCCTTACTGAAATCTAGGTAAGCAATGTCTACTGCACCACCCTGATCAATTATTTTAGTTACCCCAAAAAATCAAAAAAATCAATAAGATTAGTTTGGCATGATCGCCGTGAAGTAAACCCATGTTGTCTCTGATCTTCAAAATCCATGTGTTTTTAGATGTTCAACAATCCTATCATTTAACATGGTTTCCATTACTTTCCCCACTACTGAAGTAAGGCTTACTGGCCTATAGTTGCCCGACTCCTCCCTACTACCTTTCTTGTGAATGGGCACAACATTCGCTAACTCCCAATCTTCTAGGACTACTCCTGTTAACAATGATTGGTTAAATAAATCTGTTAATGGTTTTGCTAGTACACCACTAAGCTCTTTTAATAACTTTGGGTGTATTCCATCCGGTCCCATTGACTTATTTGTCTTTACTTTTGACAGTTGAAATAAAACCTTTTCCTCTGTAAACTCACATGTAATAAATGACTCATTTGTCCTTTTTCCTAACTGAGGTCCCTTTCCTTCATTTTCATCTGTAAGTACTGAACAAAAATATTAATTGAGGCAGTCAGCTAGACCTTTATCCTCTTCTACATACCATCCTTCTTTTGTTTTTAATCTAACTAATCCTTGTTTTACTTTTCTTTTCTCATTTATGTATCTACTCACTGTGCTATTTTCTCATCTGTGTGTGATTTGGAAGCTCTTATAACTTGCTTAGCCTCCTTCTGCCTAATCTTATAGAGCATTCTGTCTTACTCACTCTTTTTTTTTATAATTACTAAATGCTAACTTTTTGTTTTTTTACTATTTTGGCCACATCTGTGGAGTACCATAGTGGTTTCTTGAATTTTTTTGCTTTTACTAACAAGCCGAATGCAATTTTCTGTTGCCTTCAGCAGCGCAACTTTTAAATAATCCCATTTCTCTTGGACTCCATCATTTAAATTGCTCCAATTTGATAATGACTCCTTTACACATATTCTAATTTTAGAAATTTTTTTTTTTTTTTTTTTAAAGTCTAAAATTTTTGTTTTTGTGTGGTGTGACTCAGTCACTGTTCTTATATTAAACCACACTAACTGATGATCACTGGATCCAAAACTTTTACCTACAGTAATATCTGATACCAAATCTCTATTTGTTAACACTAAATCTAGTATGACCTCCTTACGAGTTGGCTCCTCAACGACTTGTTTTAGAGACAATCCCAGTAGGGAGTTTAGAATATGTGTGCTCCTGGCACAAGTAGCTAATTTTGTTTTCCAATTTACATCAGGAAGATTAAAGTCACCTATGATGATAACTTCCCCCTTCATTGTTATTTTAGCTATTTCCTCAACTAGTTGATTATCTAACTCTTCTATTTGTCCTGGGGGCCTATAAATCACACCTACATGAGTTACTGTGTGATTACCAAATTCTAACGTAACCCAAACGGACTCTATGTTCACCTCACTAACTTTTATTAGGCTAGATTTTATGCTATCCTTCACATACATATTTTCTCCACTTAATACTCAACACCAGGGGTCCCCAAAAGGTAGATCCCCAGTTGTTGCAGAACTACAGCTCCCATGATGCTTTGTCATTCTAAAACATTCTAAAGGCATACAGAGCATCATGAGTTATAGTTTTAAAACATCTGGGGATCTACCTTTTGGGGACCTCTGCGCTACACCTTCCAACTTCCATATATTATTTATATTTAAATGCGTAGTGTCAGTTGCATATTATAAGGCTAAACATACGTCTGGAACACTTTGTATTTTACCTTTTGTGTATCCATACCTGACTCTTCAATGTAAAGTTATTGATTAGAGTTTTCATCTCACCATTCTATTTCTTATGTCATCACCAACATATATATTTCATAAAACCTACTCAGAATATATAATAATGTTTTAAATAAAGGTAGAAACATTAAAGGGATAGGCAGCATAACTACTACAACTCATTAATGTGGTTATAGTTTCTGAAGACCCTTGGCACTGGCCTTCCTTTCAACAGTAAACTATTTTTAAAGTTTTAAAGCTAAACAAGAGTCACCAGTAATCCATCCCCATGGTGATGCTTGAACTGATGACAAATCACTAGCTTGCGCAGCAACAGGTGGCTGTGATTGGCTGAGATTGTCAGATGACAACATTAAGCCTATGGCAGCACAAATACAGATATGAATAAGTATTGCTACAAGGAAGTGTGTAATCTCCGACTTAGCCACGTCTCAAGTGGAAGCCACAGACCCTAATTTAATGTTAAACTGCTCAAAAACGGTTTCAAACTGAAAGGAGAGACCGTGCCAGGGGCATTCAGTGACCTTTTAATGATGCTTAGTCCAGGGATCATATAACATCTGTATTAAAATATACGTAGTAATTAATGGATGTATATTAATGGAGAACTAGCAAGCAAAAGTCATGAGTCTGTTGTCCTCTGTTGTTTTGCTCATATAAATCAATACATCCGTCTCAATTGTTAAGTTTTATAACCAACTCTAGAATACAATATTTTCAATGAAAATATAATGTTCTTAGTTCTGCATGGAACATTAACCATGAATGTCATAATACTGTTTGCTTTTACTGCAATAAAATACACATATTTGTGTTCAGCGATGTCTCACGAATATAACAGTATCCACCACTACAGGTTTTATGGGGTATTGAAAAGTTACAGGGTCAAATATAGGGCGTACCCCATTTTCAGGTTTTATATATTTAAATTTGCCAGATTGGTTTGCTGGGCCTATGTTGCCTTTTAGATCATATTGCAGCCCAGGAATAAAGATGACCCCCATCATGGCAGACCATTTGAAAAAGTAGACAAACCAGGGTATTTAAAATGGGATATGTCCAGTCTTTTTTAGTAGTCAATTTGTCACAAACGCTGGCCAAACTTAGCATTCATGTTTGTTTTTTGCATTTCTTTCACAAAAACTGCATTTTACTATGAGAAACACTCATATTTGTATTCAGCGAAGTCTCCTGAGTACAACAGTACACCCCAACAAGTACAGGTTTAATGGTGTATTGGAAAGTAACAAGGTTAAATATAGAGCTTGCAAATAAAATTCTGTGAACTTCCTGCCTAGGTCATCAGATAGGCCCCTTTAAATTGTAATTAATTAAATTACTTAATTATGTTGAAAAATTAAATAAATATATATATATATATATATATATATATATATATATATATATATATATATATATATATATGTATATATATATATATATATATATATATATAGTAGTTTTCTGGCACTCTTCTCTCTTCCACACAGACTATGGAAATACCAGGGTGCTTCCCAGTGCAAATAATGTATCTAAAAATGATGAGAGCACTTAATGGTTTTGTAAAATGAAAAAAATGTATTCACAATCGAATATAAAGTATCATTACTATATATGCGATTGTGAATATTTTTTTTTCACTTTACATATAATATAATATATATATATATATATTAAAATACAGTTAGAATTAAATTACACATATATGTATTTTTTTGTATTTTTTAATTATTTTGCTTATTTCTTACTTTTATGTTATTGATTTATTTACTTTATTTTATAAATATTTATACAATATATAATTATTGTAAATATTAATAATATGTACATGCCATTTTATAAGTGTATTTTGATATTGATTTATTTATATATATATATATATAATCCTGGTTCCCCGCACTCAGTTTAACCGGTCTTGTTCAATGCCTCAGTGCAACAACTCCAGCCTCTCCATATATTCCCAAAAGAGTGCACTCAGAGGACTTGAATACACTTCAAATAAATGCTTTTTTGAGCAATAATGTGCAGAAATATGGAGTTCAAGTCGACGTTTCAGTCCAGACGGACTTTTATCAAGACAATTTTCTAGCGTGCAAAAGATATTTAAATATACATCAGTGCATCATGATTGGAGAGTGAAAACTAAAATCGAGGTTCTGTGATGTCATCAATGACGGGGATAGATTCAAATAACGTAGTGAGTTTCTATTAACCCCATACAGAGGGGAAAGCAGGGAACAGGTGTTGCTTAATGAATACGCCCCAAAAGGCCAATGACAGTGAAGATACAGATATTTACAAAAGAAAGATATATACAAAGAACTATTTAC
The DNA here is from genome assembly GCF_036172605.1 of Pelobates fuscus. Taxonomy (NCBI): domain Eukaryota; kingdom Metazoa; phylum Chordata; class Amphibia; order Anura; family Pelobatidae; genus Pelobates; species Pelobates fuscus. The sequence goes on along the minus strand of NC_086320.1, from coordinate 197,457,902 downwards.
AAGCCATGGAGAATACCCAGAGAAAGAGGCAGATAGAGAGAACTGGGTCGGCTAGGATACAGTCCAGAGTAAAACAACTGATAAAATAAATAAATAAAGACCTAAAGAAATATATAAGCACGGACCCAGGACACCTCTACCTCTCATATAGGAGAACACCCACCTCACCACGGAAAACATAGTAAGGTAGTCTATGTAAGACGCATAGTACAGCATATGACATAGCGCACATAATATAATATAGCATTATATGAAATCATATACATAATACAGTGGCTAACGGAAAAGTAACTATGAGACAATCACTGAAATTATTATACTTAGTTCGTACAGTCAATGTAACCAAAAATTGTTAGTTCATTCATCGTCTCGGAATGAAACAATGTAGCAGATTATTCTCATTCAGTCCATGGGGGGATAAGTTCCCCAGTGTGTGAATCCAATAAGCTTCTCTCCTAAGGAGCTGGATATCACGATTGCCTCCCCGGGGTGATCGGGGCACATTATCTATGCCCATAAAGCGAAATGATGGTAAAGTATGCCCTGCTTCTAGGAAGTGTCTAGCAACCGGGGTAGTGGCCGTGCCACTCAATATTGCTAATCGGATAGCTGATCGATGTCCTCTCATCCGTTCTCGGAGGTCATTGGATGTCTTTCCAATGTAAATCAGACCACATGGACATATGATCCGATATATAACATGAGTCGTGGTGCAGGTAATCTTATGACGTATCTTATATATTTTCCCAGTTCTTGGGTGAGGGAACACTTTCGCTGGAATCATATTGTTGCATGCCATGCAATTTAAACACCGAACACACCCTAGGTTTTTCTTAGGTATCTGTTCTTGTATACGTGTGAATTGGTCTGTGTGTACCAAAAAATCTCTCAAGTTCTTTCCTTTTTTGTAGCTCATCACAGGGGGTTGTTTAAACTGAGTGGGGAGGGAGGAATCCTTCCTCAGAGTTTACCAGTTGGCCCGTATCACAGATGCCACAGCCTGAGACTGAGTGTGTAGTGTCTGAGGGAAGATGAATCTATTACCTATCTCCATAGTCGGTGGCTGGATCGTCTTTGGTTCCTTGACTTTAGATAATGCCGTCTGTATGGAGTATTTAGAATACCCTCTTTCAATAAATTTCTTAGACATGTTCAGTATCTGTACATCAGCGTTCTTTGGGTCTGAGTTATTTCTGATTACCCTAGCGAACTGTGCCACCGGTAATGAGTTTTTCAAACTCTGGGGATGGAAACTAGTAGCATGTAAGATCGTATTCCAATCAGTGGGTTTTGAAAAAAGAGTGTAACCCAATTTATTTTCAGCAACATAGATCCGTAGATCCAAAAAATCAATTTGCTGGTCATTCAATTGATATGAGAACTTTATTGGTGATACAAGATTATTCAATCCTTCGACCATCTGTTGCAGTTTCTGTTGTCCCCCAGTCCAAATAATCAAAATATCATCAATAAAACGAAAATATCCCTGGATGTACTGGCGTATACTTGTAAAAAAATTTCTGTTTCAGATTTATACATATATGCATTTGCATACATGGGGGCCATAGGTTCCCCCATCGACGTCCCAGTTCGCTGAATGTAAATCTGAAGTAATTAAGTTTTAAACATAATTCCAGCAATTCCATCAGATAATCAATAGGTGGTGTTATTTTTCCACTGTATTGTTGTAAAACTTCTTTCATTGCTTGTATGCCCTCTCCATGCGGGATTACCGTATAAAGGCTGCTCACATCAAGGGTTGCTAAAGTAATTCCATCTTTGGGTACAATCAAAGTTTTAAGGTGTTCAATTACATCTTTAGTATCTTTTACACCTTTTAAGTGGGTAATGCCAGTACTGGAACTTTAAATTTCAAATCCAACCATTTACCAATCGGTTCTAGGAGGCCCCCTATAGCAGAGACTATTGGTCAACCATGGTGGTTTGCTAAGGACTTTAGGTAATGTGTATATGATGGGGCATCTTGGACTTGGAGCATTTATAAGCATTTATTTGAAGTTTATTCAAGTCCTCTGAGTGCACTCTTTCCGGAATATATATATATATATATATATATATATATATATATATATATATATATATATATATATATATATATATATATATAATAAACAAAATATGAATACCGCACTCAGCCAATGGCAATAGTTAAACCTGTGTTCAATTTCATAGTATTTATTGTGGTGTTTTTAGAATAATTCATAAAGATAGTGGTATTTCATCTAAGTGACACAAAATTCATCCTATATACAACAGCTATATACGCGCGCAGCCCGATTATAGGAGAACCTTAAGATTGACTTCTCTTACTACACAAGGATCGACCAGCTACCTGCTGACACAGTGTGGTGATCATCTCTACAATCATCAGGAACTGTTTTCATCCCCTCCAATCACACCATCTTTCACAGACTACAGGATCTTCCTACATGATACAGCATAAAGAAATAGACGACATTGGTGAGATCAACCCACAGATAGTGGGGTAGATATAGTGCACTATATACTGGACTGCAATTAATCAGGACTGTAGTACTTTGCATTGTTTCTATTTTTTCATTTTTTCATTTTTCCAATTTTTCCTATTTTTTTCTTATTTTTCCATTATTTTACTTTTTCATTTTTTCACATGATTTTTTCCTCATTTGTTTTTCTATTTTCTTTGCACTTAAGATCACCATTTAACGTGTACAGATATACAGACTTTGAACTGTTCATCGAACAAAGGAGGATTCTGTTTCTAGATATATGTATATAGCTGTTGTATATAGGATGAATTTTGTGTCACTTAGATGAAATACCACTATCTTTATGAATTATTCTAAAAACACCACAATAAATACTATGAAATTGAACACAGGTTTAACTATCAGATTTATTGCCATTGGTTGAGTGCGGTATTCATATTTTGTTTATGATATAGATTAGGAGGTCTTTTGTGGGGTTATACCTCGAATACCGGCACCTAACACATAATTGAGTGCCAGCACATATTGTTTTTATATATATATATATATATATATATATATATATATATATATATATATATATATATATATATATAACATTTATTTAATTATTTTTTCTTTTCTTATATATATATTTTTAGTTTTAGGGCCTTATCAGGGACTGCCTGACAGCCCAGGCAGTCCCCCTGCTTGCAGATCCTAAACCAGCTATACTGTGCATGTGATCACTATTTCAAAGGAATCACATGGCCCTTGAGTGCCTTATTTAGGGGGGGGGGTGAGGGGTGGACTGCCTAGGCTGTCAGTCAGTCCATCAAAAGCAGATTGTGATATAGGTGAGAACACCTCGCGCGCTGAGGCTCAAGGCCCATTAAAAGTGGGATGGAATGGAATGCTGTAACGACGTTAAGGGGTTAAAATCGTTGAAACATCTGCAAACTTGCAAAACTTAAGAAGCATTATTACTAAAGAAGGAGAATAGTCTCTTGCTGATACTCATATTTAAAAAAAAAGTAGCAGTTTGTTTCTGATTGTGAATAAGTACACAAACTAACTTTTTCATATACACTCATTGGATCTCAGCTACATGTGTACAATAGACTGTATACATTGTATATTTTAGGTGCTTTATTGCTTCAACAAGCATGAAATAGAATTTGACAATGGAATTGCAAGGTTTATTAACAAAGCCCAGATTGATATGTAATTTTGAAGCTAATTGAAATTAAAAACAATATTAGCCAATTTGGAACATTTTCCTGTAAAACCAGCACAATGTATCAGGTAGAGGCCCACATGATACTGAAAGGTAGTTGAGGAGTTGAATATTTCCTTTCAATGTGTTTCTTTGTAAACAAACTCAGTAAGGAGCTCATTAAGAAATATATATTACTGGTAACATAATCCCAAACATTTGGCATTAATTAATGCCTCTTTTTCTATTCTGTAATTTTGGCCAAGTGATTTCATTATCAAATTAAAGGTGTGAGTTTGTAGTTTTATAGGATAGTTTCCTCTCGTTCATCTATTCTCTCTTCCATTGTATCGGAACCACTTCCCTCTTGTATATTTTTTGTTTCCTTTTCTCTCTTACTTCTCCATCTCTAGTCCTGTTACTTGTAAATGTAGGTGTGTTAAGAAGTGTTTTTTATTGTTCAGTATTACGCATGGTACAATACTATGTTTGACACTTCAGTCATATATGTTCTTGCTGGAAATGCCTTTCAGGCCCTGAGTAGGCTGGAGTACCCACGCTGACACTGTCCCATTGAGAGCAGTGCTCTTTTGGTTGATTGCCTGCTCTCACTTTATTTCTATGTTAAATTTTACTCTAACCTCCATAGCCACTTCTGCGTTTAGTAGTGGTCACGGTGGTAGGAGTCTGTATGTGCAGTGTTTCTGCTTGAAACTTCTGCTTGAGTTATTTATACTTGTGTGTTGTGGGCTAGTTACACTCCTGTCACATGTGACTTAGGCAGCCCAGAACTCTGTGTGCCCACTGGTGACAGATGCTCACTGCTTCTAACTTTGCAGTCTGAGCTTTCAAGGAAAGGCTTTTGTCTCTCCTCACTGCTCTCCCTCCCATACTGTATGTAGCCCTCCCTCAACCATACCCTATGTGCTATTTTCTTAATGTGCATGCACTATGAGTCAGTTGAATAATCCAATAAAAGGTTTCTCTTTGAAGCAAAGCAGTGCTGAGAGCTTCACCCAGAGCTGGATTTAGATAAGTAAAACCTAGTTCAGAACTTTTTTGGGGGGTGGACCGAAAGAATAATGCTCACTAGTGCATTATTCAAAGAAAAAAAGGGTTGGAGAAACCATTAAATAAAAAGATTTTTACGTCATTACGATAGGAATCTATGAAAATTTGACATACATATATTTTTTAGCAAAGTTGTATTTTGTGAATAATTATGAAAGTACAAAAAGGATGTAAAACAACAATTCACCAATATTAACCCCTTAAGGACTGAGACAAATGTACACGTTGTGATCAAAACAAAACGTAAACAAAAACTGGAATTTGCACTATATGTCTGTTCAGGCGTAATTTGCCTCTTTCATATTATGTGCACCCACACTTATTATATATCATTTTATTCAGGGGAAAAAGGGCTTTCATTTAACATCAAATATTTAGGTCTGAAACATAATTTAATGTGTTTGTGACTAAGTGGCTACTAAAAAAGACTGGACATACCCCATTTGCAATACCTTGGGTTGTCTTCGATTGCAAATGGTATGCCATCATGGGGGTAATTTTCATTCCTGGGCTACCATACGGTCTCAAAGTCAACATAACCAACCTGGAGAATTTCAATGTGAAAAAACTGAAACACAAGCCTTATATTTGACTCTGTAACTTTTGAAAACAACATAAAACCTGTACATGAGGGGTACTGTTACTCGGGAGACTTTGCTTCGCTGATATTAGTATTTCAAAACAGTAAAATGTATCACAACAATTATATTGTCTGTGTAACTTTCACTGATAATATCATTATTGTAATACATTTTACTGTTTTGAAACACTAATATTTGTGTTCAGCGAAGTCATTTGAGTTAAACAGTATCCCCCATGTACATGTTTTATGGTGTCTTGGAAAGTTACAGGGTTAAATATAGAGCTAGCAAATTAAATTCCCGGAACTTTTGGCCTGGGTTGTCAAGCAGGTTCCGCAAATTGTAATTAATAAAATGACCTAATTATGTAAAATTATGACTTAAATATATATGTAGAATTATTATAAATATATATATATATATATATATATATATATATATATATACACACATATATATATTAATATTAAAATACACTTAGACAGTATATGTGTATGTATATGTGTATATACTGCCAGGTGAGTCCCAACACTGCCATCGCCGGCGACTGGGTAAGTACATAGGATGGCTTGGGCGTTCTATGTCACCCGCTGGCGTTTAGAGCCAGATCCCCAAGGACGGCATAGAATGTCCACCGTCCTTTAGGGGTTAAAATTAGATAGTACAAAAGCATCCTACAGCAAAAACATGCTAACATGGCTTGCAAAAGAGCAGTTAAATTAACTGAACTAGAAAATGAAAAACTCAGCCAAAGAGAGCAAAATAAACCTTTAAAAGCTATAACATATGAAGCAGATTATCCACTTAAACATCTAAATACAAATATAATGCCAAACCTACGCCAGTATAGGTGTGAATAAATTAGAGGATATTATTATACTAAGAAGAATGTTTGTGAATGGTATCTTATTCTTAGAAGATTAGTACAAACTGATATCTTCTAATATGTTCATCGGTACAAGTATACAACACACAAGACATCATCCACTGAGGCTGGAAGAAAAGTGTTTTGCTAACAATAGTGGAAGGGGTTCTTTAGAATGAGAACAATTAAGATGTGAAACTCCATCACAGGTTTTCTTATCAGATTATAATAATATGAAAAAAAGAGCCTAAATTGTTTTAAAAGATTTAATTAACATGTGTCAGGCATGCTTACCTGTCCAGCTGTCTGCTGGTGCCCGGTCCCCTACGGCATTCTGTATTTCTGCAGCGTGGGTATATACATCGAACAAACGACTGAATTATGTCAGAGGTCAGATTCGGAAGGTCAAGTACCTTCTATGAATAGTGGTCAATTCCAAGCAGAATTGGACCAATCAGAATTAGGTGATGCTTATATATACTTACCTCTCCAATTACTAGTTGCCCTGTTGCGGTTCTTTGTAGCCCAACAGCTCATTCCTCTTGTGATATTTGGTGATATTTTCTGGCTTTGTCTATATTTTTATCCTGCCTTCTGTACTCCTTTGATCTCGGCTTATAATATCAATTATCCTCTCTTCTGTACTCCATTTCAGAGGCAGCTCTCTAATTAGGCGGTTTAGGCGGCCGCCTAAGGCCTCGCGCTGGCTGGGGCCTCGCGGCCGCCTAAACCGCCTGTTGGCAGAGTGTGTCAGGTCCTCGGTCAGTGACCGAGGACCTGACACCAGGAGGGGGCCCGGCGGCTTGCCCGGTATGCCGCCGGGTGCGAGGCCCCTCCTGGCTGCCGGCCAGCCACCGCAGACACTGGTCTGCAGCTCCGCAGTGTGCAGAGCTGCAGACCATGTGACTAGCGAGAATTGGCCAATCAGAGCGTTGCCGCGGGTTACCACGGCAACGCTCTGAAATCTCGCGAGATTACACGGTCTGCAGCTCTGCGGAGCTGCAGACCGGAAGTAATGGCCACCGGACCACCAGGGAGCCCACTGGACCACCAGGGAAAGGTAGGCTCTCCCTCCCCATCACCCCCCACCACCATCACAACCCCCAGCTGTACCACCCACAGCCTCACCACCCCCATCACCAACCATCAGCCTCACTCACCATCACCCCCACCACCCTCAGCCTCACCCCCCCACCCTCACCATCACCCCCCGCCACCCTCAGCCTCACCTCACCATCACCACCCTCACTCACCATCACCCCCCACCACCCTCAGCCTCACCCCCCCTACCCCTACCCTCACCATCACCCCCCACCACCTTCAGCCTCACCCCCCCACCCTCACCATCACCCCCACCACCCTCAGCCTCACTCACCATCACCCCCCACCACCCTCAGCCTCACCCCCCACCCTCACCCCCCCACCCTCACCATCACCCCCACCACCCTCCGCATCACCCCCCCACCCTCTCAACCTCACATCCCACCACCCTCAGCCTCACACCCCACCACCCTCAGCCTCACCCCCCCCACCCTCAGCCTCACCCCCCACCACCCTCAGCCTCACCCCCCACCACACTCAGCCTCACCCCCCACCACTCTCAGCCTCACACCCCACCACCCTCAGCCTCACCCCCCCACCCTCACCATCACCCCCACCACCCTCAGCCTCACCCCCCACCATCACCACCCTCAGCCTCACTCACCATCACCCCCACCACCCTCCGCCTCACCCCCCCACCCTCAGCCTCACCCCCCACCGTCACCAATACCCCCACCACCCTCAGCCTCACCCCCCCCCTCACCATCACCACCCTCGGCCTCACTCACCATCACCCCCACCACCCTCACCATCACCCCCACCACCCTCAGCCTCACCCCACCTACCCTCACCATCACCCCCCACCACCCTCAGCCTCACCCCCCCACCCCCCTCAGCCTCACTCACCATCACCCCCACCACCCTCAGCCTTACCCCCCCACCCTCACCCTCACCCCCCATCCTCACCATCACCCCCCACCACCCTCAGCCTCACCCCCCACCCTCAGCCTCACCCCCCACCACCCACCACCCTCAGCCTCACCCCCCCACCCTCAGCCTCACCCCCCACCACCCTCAGCCTCACCCCCCACCACCCTCAGCCTCACCCCCCACCACCCTCAGCCTCACACCCCACCACCCTCAGCCTCACCCCCCACCACCCTCAGATTTACCCCCACCACCCTCAGCCTCACCCCCCACCACCCTCACCCTCACCCCCCACCACCCTCACCATCACCCCCCACCACCCTCACCATCACCCCCCACCACCCTCAGCCTCACCCCCACCACCATCACCACCCCCAGCCTCACCCTCACCCCCACAGCCTCACCACCCCCATCACCAACCATCACCCCTCACCACCCTCAGCATCACCACCCCCACCACCCTCACCATCACCCCCACCACCCTCAGCCTCACCCCACCTACCCTCACCATCACCCCCACCACCCTCAGCCTCACCCCCCACCCCCCTCAGCCTCACTCACCATCACCCCCACCACCCTCAGCCTTACCCCCCCCACCCTCACCCTCACCCCCCCATCCTCACCATCACCCCCCACCACCCTCAGCCTCACCCCCCACCCTCAGCCTCACCCCCCACCACCCACCACCCTCAGCCTCACCCCCCCACCCTCAGCCTCACCCCCCACCACCCTCAGCCTCACCCCCCACCACCCTCAGCCTCACCCCCCACCACCCTCAGCCTCACACCCCACCACCCTCAGCCTCACCCCCCACCACCCTCAGATTTACCCCCACCACCCTCAGCCTCACCCCCCACCACCCTCACCCTCACCCCCCACCACCCTCACCATCACCCCCCACCACCCTCAGCCTCACCCCCACCACCATCACCACCCCCAGCCTCACCCTCACCCCCACAGCCTCACCACCCCCATCACCAACCATCACCCCTCACCACCCTCAGTATCACCACCCCCACCACCCTCACCATCACCCCCCACCACCCTCAGCCTCACCCCCCCACCCTCACCATCACCCCCCACCCTCAGCCTCACCCCCCCTACCCTCACCATCACCCCCACCACCCTCAGCCTCACCCCCCCCCACCCTCAGCCTCACCACCCCCACCCCCCTCAGCCTCACCACCCTCAACCTCACCCCCCACCACCCTCAGCCTCACCCCCCACCACCCTCAGCCTCACCACCCCCGACCACCCTCAGCCTCACCACCCCCCACCCCCCTCAGCCTCACCACCCCCCTCAGCCTCACCACCCCCACCACCCTCAGCATCACCCCCCACCACCCTCAGCATCACCCCCCCGCCACCCTCAGCATCACCCCCCCGCCACCCTCAGCATCACCCCCCCGCCACCCTCAGCATCACCCCCCCGCCACCCTCAGCATCACCCCCCGCCACCCTCAGCATCACCCCCCCGCCACCCTCAGCATCACCCCCCACCACCCTCAGCATCACCCCCCCACCACCCTCAGCATCTCCCCCTCACCACCCTCAGCATCACCCCCCACCACCCTCAGCATAACCCTCCGTCACCACCCTCAGCCTCACCCCACTCACCATCACCCCCTCCTTCTCACATCACCCCCTCCTTCTCACATCACCCCCTCTCACATTACCCCCTCTCACTCTCACATTACCCCCTCTCACTCTCACATTTCTCACACTCACTTTACCTCCCTCACTCTCACTTTACCCCCCTCACTCTCACATTACCCCCCCTCACTCTCACATTACCCCCTCTCACATTACCATCACCCCCTCCCTCTCACATTACCATCACCCCCCGCTCCCTCTCACCATCGCACCCCCGCTCCCTCTCACCCCCTCTCCCTCTCACCATCGCACCCCTTCTCCCTCTCACCATCGCACCCCTTCTCCCTCTCACCATCGCACCCCTTCTCCCTCTCACCATCACCCCCCTCTCATCATCACCCCCCCCCTTATACACACACAACACACTTCAAGCAGCTACCCCATACACATAGGGTCTCAGACAAAAACGCAAACATGCTCACAGAGACATACATTCAGACACACAAGGATACTCTCTGTCAGACACACTCTCAGGCACATACACAGGTAGACAGCGCATCAATGTGTATATGTGACACTTTTTTGTTAGTGGGGCCTCATGTTTGCGTTTCGCCTAAGGCCTCATAAAGTCTAGAGCCGCCTCTGCTCCATTTGACATTGGCTTGTTATACTGACTCTTTTTATTTGTTAATAAACCATTCTAAAGACCTGTATATGAATTATCTCTGAGTGATTCAGTGTGTGCATTCAGGTTCCACATGCATGTGAACAGGTTGTTGTTCCAAAGAAAAAATCTGATTGCCATTAGACTTGGACATTCAGATCAGTCACTATTGACATTTGGTAAATTATCATTAATTTTGTGTCATTTTGAATCTCAGAATTTTAAATCAGAATTTTGACTAAAATTCTCAATAACCCCAACATTTTGAAAATTTAAACTATCTAATTCAGAAGAACCAAAAAATGTTTTTTTCGTGGACAAGTCTAGTAGCTGGTACCACCTAACATCAAATTTGAATCTCTAATTCTTTTATTACTTTTTTTGTTAAAGGGACAATATTGTAACCAATTTTACTTCATTTCTGCTTCCCATGCATTTTTTGCATTGACCCAAACTTTTAATAGAGAGCACTGTTAAATGCTTTCTATATTTATTTTTGTCATTTTGGGTCCCATGACACTATCTTCTACAGATATTCGCCAATACATCCTGCATGTGGGGATTATACCACTATACGCTATCAAAACTGGAGCTTGTCATAGCTCCACCAAATGTGAGTAAACTACTGTCGTTTGATTACCTATATTGTACTTTTGGATTTCTCATTTTCTTGTCTTGCATATATATGGATTACCCTAAGAAATCTTCCACCCATCATATTCACTAATACAAGGACCTACTGCCTACTCACGAATTTCTATTGCACTGCAAAATTCATTTTAAAGGGGTACTCATAATAATTTATAGACTATTTTGGACTATTTTTAAGACTGGTTTGCACTATTTTATTTACCCATACCTACTGTATATTAATGATTGCTTGAGTCTGGAATGCATGGACATCACACAATTCTGGGTTTCCTCCTTTGTGCTGCTTTTCCAAGCCTTTACTGTAGTTGTCTTTAGTTGTTGTTTGTTTACGGGTCTTTCTGACTTAAGTTCTGTCTTTACCAAGTAAAATGCATGCTTGATCAATATGAGATCAGGTGATTGATTAACCCCTTAAGGACACATGACATGTGTGACATGTCATGATTCCCTTTTATTCCAGAAGTTTGGTCCTTAAGGGGTTAAGCCATTGCAGAATATTCCACTTTTTTATTTCAAAAAGCTCCCGGGTTGCTTTTTCAGTATTTGGGTCATTTGTTCATATGTAAAGTGAACCGCTGTCCAATCAACTTAACTGGATTTAGCTAAATCTGAGCAGACAATATATCCCTATACACTTTAGAATTCATTTGGATACTTCTGTCTTCTGTCACATCATTAATAATTAATAGTTACCCAGTGTCATTGGAAGCAATGCATGCACATGTCATCACACTGCCTCTTACAAATATGGTGGTATGCTGTGGCGAAAGTGACCTCGCCACTGGTTTTTGGAGGGGCCTGTTTGCCAGCCTCCTACCCTGTGACTATGGCCCCTGCAATAGAATTGGCTAATATACTTTAAACAGGCTCTGTGCATGCAAATGGGACTATATGGTTCATTTACCGAACAACCGCATAAACAGAGATCACCCTGGAGCTTGTTAACACCTATTAACAACTTGGAACGTTTCTCACCGCAGTGTTCTAATTGTTTGTCTGGGTGGCCTTGATTCCTATGAACAACCACAAGGTGGCGGCCATCTTGATTGCATGGACGCAGGCAGCGGTGTTTGGACATGAATATCATGGAACTGAAATCTGATACAGAAACTCCCGAATACCGCTGGACTTCCATCATCGCCTGCGTTTGTTTCTATTCAGCTCATAAGGGCACTGTTCGGTGAGAACATTCGTCTGGATGAAGGGAACAAGCTCTGGTGTGCGTTCTATTGACTCTGCACTAGACCGACCGCACAGCCTAATTCTCAGGACTATTTTGGGCATGAAACCATGCGTGCGCCCGGTCAAAAAGAGACTTCCAGGAATTTCCTGAACCCCTGCTCAGATCTGGGTGATTTTTGGATATGTTGTTCACCCAGATCAGAACTGTCAGGGGATATGTTGTATTTCGGGGTACTTATTGGACTTTGTAAAAAGGGTTTGTTTTTTTCTGCCTGGGGATTATTAAGTTAATATATTATCTGTCCTAATTATATCACAGGCAGACGGGACGGATTGTATGTGTGTTATGGGTGTCGTAACGTTAATTACTGTTCTTATTGGTTTATTCCCTTTGTGTCCCTGTACACAACAAGGTCCACCGGGGCATTACCCTTGTTGGGAAACCTGCATAAAAGGCAGTGTGCCTCCATTAAACCTCAGACTTCTTCACTCTCATTACTGAGTTATGTCTCTTATTGTAGGGAACTGCTATATCACAACAAGGGATTGCTATAATCATTATACTCCCTTGGATAATCACTAGCTCTTGTAAGAGCTGTTCCTGCTACACTCTCTGAAGGAAGAGAGGTTCACCCACTGGAACCTTGTCGTAGGTCCAGGGTGGGTAGGAGACAGCGAGACCCCAACCAAGCTGCGGCAGTTGTGGGGTCTGTAGTGCTTATGGTGTCTGGAGAAGTGTTTGGAAGCCCTAGGTAAGCACTAGGAGCATTCTAGGAAGGAACCCAACTGGGGTACAGGAAGCTCTGTTAAATATGCTTTGGATCATGAGCCATTCCAAGCCTTCTGCATACTTTTTTCTTCTGGTACAGGTTGAAATTAGTTTCATCTGTCAAAAGAATGCTGTTAAAGAACAGGGTTGGCTTTTTTTTTTTAAAGATTAATCTGGTATTTCTATTCTTGAGGCTTATGAATGTTTTACATCTTGTGGTGAACCCTCTGCATTTGCTCTCATTATTTTTTCTCTTTGTGATTGACTTGGGTAATGATATGCCTGGCTCCTTGGCTAGATGTTGTGACGGGTTTTCTCTTTACCATGGAAAGAATCCTATGACCAGCCACCATTTATTTTTTTCCCATGGATATCCCATCTCTCAGATAGATATTTTTTTGCAGTCCAAGAGAACCTGTTTTCACAGCTTTCAAATGCATATTCAACACCTGGAATCAGCTCCAGGACTTTTACCTGCTTAATTGATGAAAAATGTATGACGAGATAAGCCATACCTGTCCATGAAACAGCTTCTGAGTGAATTGTCCAATTATTTTTGTTCTCTTGAAAAAGAAGAGGCTACAAATTAAAGAGCTGTAATTCCTACACCCTTCATACAATGTGGATGTGAATTCCCCTTTAAAGCTGAGAGACTGCACTTTAATGCCATATTCATTGTTTAACTGTTACTTGAATTTATTTAGGTAACAAAACCTGTGTCAGTGTCCAAATATTTCCAGACCTAACTGTATGTGGCTAAAAAGAAGAAATGTGAATACTTTAAAAAAATATTTTTTCCCAAATCAAGTCTAAACACGATTTGAAATATCATGATCTGTTATAATCTAGTTGCTAACAGCCTATTATAACTAGGACAACATGATCAAATTAGTATAATCAATACAGTATAGATGAATACATGCCGCGTTGAAAGGAAAAAGTACTTTATAACAGCCAAGCATATGCAAAAAAGCTAAAATAAATCATTTGAGCTACAGGACATGATACTACATACTGTTTATAGACACCAAAAGCCATCATATTTGTCTATGCAAATAGCTTCCTAGCTTTGATATTAGATAAAGAAGAATCTACATTGAACTAAAACCCTTAATCATAATAATAGTGTATCACAAAGTTAGAATGCACAGCAATGAGAAGGAATATTTATAAGTACATTTACATTGCCAATACGGGACCGAAAGTCTATTGCATAATGCAATCAGACAGTAGTTAGTATTCCCATCAGGGACTGACATTGGAATTCTTGCAGCACAGTGCTGAATTTGTTGTCTCAGTCCAACGTATGGAAAAGGATAGATGAAATAAGGGGGTCAATGGATAAAGTAGATGCTTGCAAAGAGGATGTCTAGAACCAATATGAAGATAAAGGAGAAGAGGTACTAGAAAATTGTTACAAATGCTACTGACCGAAAGCACATAAAAATAAAAGGAAGTGCATAGTTACGGTAATACATTTGAATAATGTTTAGTTGACTAGAAGGATGACACTGCCCCTAGTAGCAGTGAAGCAACATCTAGATGCTGATCACTTATCATATGATATTATGTTGTACATATAGAAAGTTAACAACAGAAGATAAAATATATAAGAATTAAAGAGATAACACTGCTTTGTGTTAATATTCCCAACTCTGCCATATCTTTTAAAAGTGTACACAATGTAACCAGAAAGCAGGTTAGAGGAATTGTGGTGTTAACAAACCTTTGACTTTGAAGGGGCATATTACTCCATGTGATTCATTTAATGTCCAATATGTTTGAAAAGGGAAATATTTGCTTCTGCTTTTCTTGTAATCCATGCAATAGAACTGAGTTATGCACAGGATACAACATAATATTTAGCATGCCTATGAATTTGTCTCACAGCATTATGGGAAATTATTGGGAAATTCCCTCCAAAAATAAACAGACATACCAGGACACTCTTATAGAACAGAATACAGGAGAGATGTGCGTATGGTATTGCATGTACGAAGACCATTAAAATCCCAATACATAGGAACTCTTTTAAAACTGAACCTGAACTGAATTTCCCCCTTTAACCAGTAGACTGCTTAACTGCATACAAACACATGAATAAAAATGTATCTATGAGTGCGTGAGTCAATTTAAAGTATAAAAAGTAATAATATAATATTCATTATGAAGTTTTGCCAAGTTAGGAAATCATTTCTATAAAATATTATTCTTCATGACTTATTAAACAATGAATTATTAATTCAACCTTTTCAGAATTACATTAAAATGAAACAATAAAGATGTATGAAAAATAAGAAGACAAAAATATCTTCAGTAAGGATTTATGTACAGTAGAAAGATATTAACCCTAAAATGTGCATTTATGGTTTTTTTTTTTTCATTCAATTTGTCTTGCAATGTGACATTTTGTACATAAACTCTCACTTAACTGTATTTTTACTCCAGAAATAAATACCAACTTGTATAGGAATTAATTTCTCTGCCATTCCTCTGCAACCTATTCCATCTATTTAATGTCTGCAAGTGTCCTGAAAATGACAACCAACGTTTGCTTTTTTCAAACCAGTAAAGAAAACTTCAAAGCATTTATTATTATTATTATTATTATTATTTATATAGCGCCAGCATATTCCGTAGCGCTTTACAATATTATCAAAGGGGGAGATTTAACAATAAATGAAACAATTACAAAAACTTACAGAAACAATAGGTTAAAGAGGGCCCTGCTCAAACGAGCTTACAGTTTATAGGAGGTGGGGAGTAAAACACAACAGGACAGGAGGTAGCAAGCAAACAAGGTGGAGTGAAATAGAGCTGGAGGAGAGAATAGAGTGTTGCCCTTTAGGAGAGAGTAAGGGACAAGTGTGTGAGGTATCTTTTTTAATTTTTCTATTAATATTTATGAATTTTGAAAGACTAAATCACAAGCTTAAGAGGTTGGTTTTTAGTAACAAGTAATCAGATATTATTTTCTCAAAATGCTTTAAAGCACAAAAACAAATGAACTTTACCCATAGGAGCATTGCACCATGGCAACTTTTATAACCTGCAGTGACTATGGTGCTTGGAGTGCATCTTTAAGCAAAATAAACCAAACTTTTTTTTAATGCTAAATACTATCAAACACTTTTCTTTTAGCTTTAAAAGTATTTAGTTACCTTCCTTACTTGCCAGTGGTTCTACTGTCCTCCCGCCCGCCCCCACCCGTGAGCGGTGGGTGGGGGCCATAAAAATAATGAGGGGGAGGGACCTACTGTATGATGTTGTATCGATCAGGTAGTGTAAGGGTTACGCCCGCTTCACAGTGACAGACCAAACTCCCCGTTTAACGCACCGCAAACAACCGCAAACAGTCCATTTGCACAACCGCAAACTCCCCATTTGCACAAGGTTGGATAGCAAGCTAGCCATGTCCATTCCTTGTCCTCACTGATGTCATTGAAGGTCTCTTCCTCCACCCAGCCACATACAACACCAAGGGTCCCCGAAAGGTGACAACAAGCCCCCTGGGACGCCTGCTGTGTTTGGTCTTCTACCTCCTCAAAGCCACCTTCCTCCTCTGACTCCTCTTCTTCAGACTCCTCTCTCTGCGTTGCCTCTCTCTGCGTTATTATAAGGTGTGTTAAGTAGTACTATTCTTATCAGTTTAATCCCTGTTACGAGTAGAGGACTATTTCCTTGTTTTGCCAAAGCCCTTCAAAGATGGAAAAAGCGGTATGAGTGAAAGAAATTATGAAATATGGTCAGGTGGTGGTGCCAGCCCCACCGAGGGTTTGTACCCAGGTATGCTAATAAACTGAAAAAAGAAAAAATCTCCCAAGAAGGAGATCTAAAACTGGCAAATAGGAAAAGGTTAGACAGCTATAATAAAGTGAGACCTACAAATCCTAGTGAGCATAGGTGTATAATAAAGGGAGAAAGGGAAAGCAGAGTAATGCTTCCTAATACCGTGGTTAGTACCCTTTGTTAAAATAAATTGAGTAATGGACAAAAGTCTTTATTGTATCATTTCTAAATAACAAATGGATACTATACTCATTCCCCTATAGTGGCTAATTGTGTAATAATGGTAATACTATTACCTATTATATAATATTGCCAGGGGCAAGGAAATTCCCTCTAAATAGATGGGTATAGGCAGAGAGTATGGAGACCGGAGTGATGCTGTCATAAAAAGTGTCAATAAGGTGATATAAAGTTAAAAGTATCACAGACACACAGCCACCCTTTCTCTTAGCTAGTTTCCAGAAATGCTGGATAGGTAGAAGGGGTATAAAGACTCTGGAGAGGTCTAAGAAGAATCCTCTAAACTAGCCCTAATTTCCTTAAACACCTTCAAGGGTGTTCTAAGCTAAAGCTCAATCTAAACGTTTAGATGACTGCCTGATTTCCCATCACAGATGCTGGCTAGGAATAACACTGTGCAAGACAAAGAGTGGGTTTAAGTGCCCATAGTGCAGTAAAGTGTCCCTAGTAAAGTGAAAAAGAGAATAACGAGCTGGCGCCCAAGAGAATAACGAGCTGGCGCCCTATCAGGGGACGTGTATATGGCATCGATTTTAGGAACCGGGAGATGGAAAAAGATGCTTGGTCGGTCCTCCTACTTCAAATTTGGGGAACTGCGCGTGCAATCTAATGTGCCACCAGATAGGAGTGGTGTGTTAAGTAGTACTATTCCTATCAGTTTAATCCCTGTTATGTGCCTTTTTTTGGTTTGGTTTTTGAAGCCACAGTGCAGCACCAGAGGCCCGAAAAATTAGGCATGTAGACATGCCTGAAAAATGAGGTATTGTTGCAGCCACTGCTATAGCAGCGGCCAGAAAAATTGATGTTTGTTTACCAGGCAGAAAGTACCCTAAAACATTGCGGCTTGAACCCTAGTTGGTGGCGGATAAGTCACGCAAGTCAACCAGCATTCAGAGCTAAAATACAGCAGCGTGTGGACCATTTTTAGCCCAAGGCAGCTCATCTCATCAGGCCTTTTTTAGTCGAATGTATCGCCCACTGTCAGTCCCTTAGGGATCCATCCCTCATTCATCTTAATAAAGGTGAGGTAATCTAGACTTTTTTGACCTAGGCGACTTCTCTTCTCAGTGACAATACCTCCTGCTGCACTGAAGGTCCTTTCTGACAGGACACTTGAAGCGGGGCAGGCCAGAAGTTCTATCGCAAATTGGGATAGCTCAGGCCACAGGTCAAGCCTGCACACCCAGTAGTCAAGGGGTTAATCGCTCCTCAGAGTGTCGATATCTGCAGTTAAGGCGAGGTAGTCTGCTACCTGTTGGTCGAGTCGTTCTCTGAGGGTGGATACCGAAGGGCTGTGGCGATGCGTAGGACTTAAAAAGGTCCGCATGTCCTCCATCAACAACACGTCTGTAAAGCGTCCTGTCCTTGCCGGCGTGGTCGTGGGAGGAGGAGGATTACTTTCACCTCTTCCTCTGTTAGATTCCCGTTGTGCTGTGACATCACCCTTATATGCTGTGTAAAGCATACTTTTTAATTTATTTTGCAAATGCTGCATCCTTTCCGACTTGTTGTAATTTGGTAACATTTCAGCCACTTTCTGCTTATACCGGGAATCTAGTAGCATGGACACCCAGTACAGGTCGTTCTCCTTCAGCCTTTTTATACGAGGGTCCCTCAACAGGCACGACAGCATGAAAGACCCCATTTGCACAAGGTTGGACGACGAGCTACTCATTTCCTGTTCCTCCTCCTCAGTGATCTCAATGAAGGTTCTTCCCCCCAGCCACGTACAACACCTCGGGTACCAGATAGGTGACAACGAGCACCCTGGGATGCCTGTTGTGGTTGGGCTTCCTCCTCCTCCTCAAAGCCACATTCCCCCTCTGACTCCTCTTCCTCACAATCCTCTTCCAGCGTTGCCGCAGGTCCAGCAAGCGATGCTGATAAGGCTGTTTCTGGTGGCGATGGTGACCACAAATCTTCCGCTTCACGCTCATCTACGGCCTGATCCAGCACTCTTCACAGGGCATGCTCCAGGAAGAAATCAAATGGTATGATGTTGCTGATTGTGCCTTCCGTGCGACTGACTAGGTTTGTCACCTCCTCAAAAGGACGCATGAGCCTACAGGCATTGCGCATGAGCATCCAGTAACGTGGCAAAAAAATTCCCAGCTCCCCAGAGGCTGTCCTAGCACCCTGGTCATACAAATATTCATTAACGTCTTTTTCTTGTTGGAGCAGGCGGTCGAACATTAGGAGTGTTGAATTCCAACGTGTCGGGCTGTCGCAATTAAAGCGCCTCACTGGCATGTTGTTTCGCCACTGGATATCTGCAAAGTGCGCCATGGCCATGTAGGAACGCCTCAAATGGCCACACACCTTCCTGGCCTGCTTCCGGACGTCCTGTAAGCCTGTGTACTTATGCACAAAGCGTTGTACGATCAGATTACACACATGTGCCATGCACGGCACATGTGTCAACTTGCCCAACTTCAATGCCGCCAACAAATTTGTTCCGTTGTCACAAACCACTTTGCCGATATCCAGTTGCTGCGGAGTCAGACACTTTTCCACCTGTGTGTTCAGGGCGGACAGGAGTGCTTGTCCGGTGTGACTCTCTGCTTTCAAGCAAGTCAAACCCAAGACGGCGTGACACTGCCGTATCCAGGATGTGGAATAGTACCTGGGGAGCTGGGGGGGTGCCGTTGATGTGGAGCAAGATGCAGCAGCAGAAGAGGACTCAGCCGAGGAGGTTATGGAAGAGGATGGAGTAGGAGGAGTAGAGGAGGTGGCAGCAGGTCTGCCTGCAAGTCGTGGCGGTGTCACCAACTCCTCTGTAGAGCCACGCATTCCATGCTTGGCAGCCGTCAGCAGGTTTACCCAATGCGCAGTGTAGGTGATATACCTGCCCTGACCATGCTTTGCAGACCAGGTATCAGTGGTCAGATGGATCCTTGCCCTAACACTGTGTGCCAGACATGCCTTTTGCACAATCGAGTACAGGTTGGGGATTGCCTTTTGTGCAAAGAAATTTCGTCCGGGTACCTTCCACTGCGGTATCCCAATAGCCACAAATTTTTTGAACGCCTCAGACTCCACCAGCTTGTATGGTAAAAGCTGGCGGGCTAATAGTTCAGACAAGCCAGCTGTCAGATGCTGGGCAAGGGGGTGACTTTCTGACATTGGCTTCTTATGCTCAAACATGTCCTTGACAGACACCTGACTGTGGGCAGAGGAGCGGGAACTGCTCAAGGCGAGAGACGGAGTGGCGGATGGTTGTGAGGGGGCAAGGAGGACAGCAGTGGTTGACGTGGCTGAAGATGCTGGACCAGGAGGAGGATGGCGGCTTTGAGTTTGTGTGCTGCTTGTACTCATGTGTTGATCCCATAGGCGTTTGTGATGTGCGATCATGTGCCTACGCAAAGCAGTTGTACCTAGATGGGTGTTGGACTTCCACGACTCTTTTGGCACAGGTTGCAAATGGCATCGCTGTTGTCAGAGGCAGACAAACAAAAAAAATGCAACACTGCTGAGCTCTGCAATGATGGCATTCTGGTGGTGGACACAGCATGCGATGATTGGCGTGCTGTCGGGCTGACCCCGGGTGCCGATGCATGCTGTCTGACTGTGCCACTAACTCCTTGCAACGACCTCCACCTGCTTCCAACTCGTCTCCTCCTCCTCCTCTCTGTCTCCCCATCCGAACTTTCGCCCTGTTCTTCTTCTTGCCAAGCGGGCACCCACGTGACATCCATGGACGCATCGTCATCATCAACCGCTTCACTTGTATCTGACAACTCAGCAAAGGAAGCAGCAGCGGGTACAACATCATCATCATCACACCGTACGTCCATGTGTGTAATGCTGCCTGCCTGAGACATATCCCTGTTATCTACATCCTCTGGCAATAATGGTTGCGCATCACTCATTTCTTCAAACGGATGTGTAAATAACTCCTCTGACATACCAGGTCAAGCGGCTGTGGTGCTAGTGTTGGTGGTGGCGGCAGGCGGGTGAGTGGTATCTTGAGAGGTGCCCGAAGCTAAGCTGGAGGAGGATGGTGCGTCAAGGTTCCGAGCGGAAGCTGTAGAAGATTGGGTGTCCTGTGTTAGCCAGTCAACTATGTCCTCAGAACTTTTCAAGTTCAGGGTACATGGCCTCTGAAAACTGGGCATTATTCTAGGGCAAAAGGGAATCACAGCACCATGACCACGATGGCCCTTTCGGGGTAGCCTGCCTCTGCCTGTCATTTTTTTTGGATTAGTGGTACTATGCGTGCAAGCTACTGTGAGACCAGATATGAGTGGCGCTGTGCAGTGGCAGAGGTTGGCAGAGTACACGCTGTAGGCCTGACACACCCACTTGAAGACAACTAACTGCTATTCAATCTATAACATTAAAAAATGTTTTTTGTTTTTAAATGCACGCTATTGTGACACCAGATATGAGTGGCAATGTGCACTGGCAGAGGTTGGCAGAGTACACGCTGTAGGCCTGACACACCCGCTTGCAGACAACTAACTGCTATTCAATCTATAACAGTGAAAAAGTTTTTTGTTTTTAAATGCACGCTAATGTGACACCAGATATGAGTGGCAATGTGCACTGGCAGAGGTTGGCAGAGTACACGCTGATGGCCTGACACACAGACGCTTGCAGACAACAAACTGCTATTCAATCTATAACAGTGAAAAAAGTTTTTTGTTTTTAAATGCACGCTATTGTGTCACCAGATATGAGTGGCACTGTGCACTTGCAGAGTACACGCTGTTGGCCTGACACACAGACGCTTGCAGACAACTAACTGCTATTCAATCTATAACAGTGAAAAAAGTTTTTTGTTTTTAAATGCACACTATTGTGACACCAGATATGAGTGGCTATGTGCACTGGCAGAGGTTGGCAGAGTACACGCTGTTGGCTCGACACACAGACGCTTGCAGACAACTAACTGCTATTCAATCTATAAGAGTGATAAAAGTTTTTTGTTTTTAAATGCACGCTATTGTGCCACCAGATATGAGTGGCACTGTGCATACTGGCAGAGTCCAGGCTGTTGGCCTGACACACAGACGTTTGCAGACAACTAACTGCTAATTAATCTATTACAGTGAAAAAAAAGTTTTTGTTTTTAAATGCAAGCTATTGTGACACCAGATATGAGTGGTGGCACTGGGCAAGTGGGCACAGTATCCACTGTGAGCCTGGCACACAGACGCTTGCAGACAACTAACTGCTATTCAATCTATTACAGTGAAAAAAAGTTTTTGGGTTTTTAAATGCATGCTATTGTGCCACCAGATATGAGTGGCACTGTGCACACTGTCAGAGTACACGCTGTTGGCCTGACACACAGACGCTTGCAGACAACTAACTGCTAATTAATCTATTACAGTGAAAAAAATAGTTTTTAAATGCAAGCTATTGTCACACCAGATATGAGTGGTGGCACTGGGCACAGTATCCACAGTGAGCCTGACACAGAAGCTAGCAGGCAGGCAGGCAGGCAACTGCAATTAGATTACACAAAAAAAAAAGCAGACTGATGTTCTAGCCCTAAACAGGGCTTTTTGGGGGTGCTGTCCTTACAGCAGAGATCAGATGAGTCCTTCAGGACTGTAGTGGACACTGAATACACTAGCCTAGCTATACATGTCCCTATCAAATGAGCAGCAGCTACACTTTCCCTCCTCTATCTAAGAATGCAGCTTCAGAATGAATCTAAAATGGATGCTGTACAGGAGGTGGGAGGGTCTGGAAGGGAGGGTCTGCTGCTGATTGGCTGGAATGTGTCTGCTGACTGTGAGGCACAAGGTCAAAGTTTAGTCAACGATGACAAATAGGGGGCGGATCGAACCGCGCATGTGTTTGCCCGCCGTGGCGAACGCGAACACGCTATGTTCGCCGGGAACTATTCGCCAGTAAACAGTTCGGTACATCACTAGATATAAAATGTGAAGGATAAATTCTTCTTAATCATTCCATTGTTACTGTAGGCTCCCACAAGCTCCTTCGAGCTGCGTGCCTTACTAGTGAAAGACTGTCAGTATGGAACCTCACAGAATATAAAATTTAAGAGATTGGTGATCGTTCTACTTCTACACATTTCATGAGTATGTACTCACTTCCTCAGGGAGTGTGAAGGATCACCAGTACAGTCTGATAAATATATCCTTGCTCATCTTCAATTCATGAGCCCGTCTTAAAGAGAGAAGGTCCATTACCCTTCTTTCAGCCTGTATCGGATGGATATAAATTCCTCCATTACTTTCAAAATATCATCCATAAAGATACGCTTTTACAACTGTGGAAAGTGGAATTACATAGATTGTTGCCACTAAGCATTAAATATGATGAATGGAGAGCTTTTCAGTACATATCATGCATTTGTAAAAAAAAGAATACATCCTATTAATAAAAGCAAAGATAGTAGATAAGTGTTGCAACAATAAATTCACATAAAAAGCTTAAAGTGGGCAATACACTATTGTCGTAGCTAGATATATGCGTATTTAAAGTTTAAAACACATATATCATAAAAATAGTCTTTTAAGATAAATAAAAAAGTGTGAAGTGAAAACAAATGAATGAAAGGCTATCTAAACATTTGTGACAAATGAATATATAAATTATATTTTAACTATACTGCTATCTGTGTTTTAACTAATGAACTATATGTCATCTATTAAAACCACGGAAAATTCACGCATTTATTATGCAAACCAAAAAAAAAGCTGCCAAATCTTTTTTTTTTTTAAAGCCCTTAAATCCCCCATTATCCCCAATTTAAGTTTTCTGCACGTACGACCCACATATTGTCTGCCACACAGGATTCTAAGAGGTTAACCACATAAATAGTGATGTAGTTAATAAATGTTTCAATTTCAAATTGTTTAATTGAATTTTTAGGAAGTGATTGAAAAATTTTGTGACCAACATGAGAAATATATTATTTTGGGTAATACTTATGTTTGGATACATTTTATTTTTTATTTCTTGTTATTTGCACCATATTACCTTGAGTTACAATGGGACATGATTTTAAAAATAATATTCACTGTTTATCCAATTTGGATAATAAAGGTATAATACACTATGGAAGTCCATGACTATTTTGTGCTTTTAAGGTATACAGTGAGGGGGGGAAAGTATTTGATCCCCTGCTGATTTTAAAAGAGTATCCACTGACAAAGAAATGATCAGCATATAAATGTAATGGTAGGTGTATTTTAACAGTGAGAGTCAGATTAACAAAAACATAATCCAGAAAAACACATGTCAAAAAAGTTATAAATTGATTTGCATGTCAATGAGTGAAATAAGTATTTGCTTCCCTATCAGCAAGATTTCTGGCTTCCAGGTGTCTTTTATACAGGTAATGAGCTGAGATTAGGAGCACTCTCTTAAAGGGAGTGCTCCTAATCTCAGCTTGTTACTTGTATAAAAGACACCTGGGAGGTAGAAATCTTAAAGGGAGTACTCCTAATCTCAGCTTGTTACCTTTATAAAAGACACATGTCCACAGAAGCAATCTATTAACCAGATTACAAACTCTCCACCATGGCCAAGACCAAAAAGCTGTCCAAGGATGTCACAAGACTGGAAGACCTACACAAGACTGGAATGTGCTACAAGACCATTGCCAAGCAGCATGCTGAGAAGGTGAGAACAGTTGGTGCGATTATTCGCAAATGGAAGAAACACAAAATAACTGTCAGTCTCCCTCGGTCTGGTGCTCCTTGCAAGTTCTCACCTCATGTAGTTTCAATGATCATGAGAACGGTGAGGAATCAGCCCATGACTACACAGGAGGATATTGTTAATGATCTCAAGGCAGCAGGGACCCTAGTCACTAAGAAAACAATTGGTAACACACTACGCCGTGAAGGGCTAGAATCCGGCAGTGCCCACACGGTCCCCCTGCTCAAGAAGGAACATGTAAAGGCCCATTTGACGTTTGCCAATGAACATCTGAATGATTCAGAGGAGAACTGGGTGAAAGTGTTGTGGTCAGATGAGACTAAAATCAAGCTCTTTGGCATCAACTCACTGTGTTTGGAGGAAGAGAAATGCTGCCTATGACCCCAAGAACACCATCCCCACCATCAAACATGGGGGTGGAAACATTATGTTTTTACAGGTGTTTTTCTGCTAAGGGAACAGGACAACTGCACCGCATCAAAGGGATGAACGACGGGGCCATATACCATCAAATCTTGGGTGAGAACCTCCTTCCCTCAGCCAGGGCATTGAAAATGGATACTGGATTGGTATTCCAGCATGACAATGACCCAAAACACACAGCCAAGGCAACAAAGCAGTTCAAGAAGAATTACATTAAGGTCCTGGAGTGGGACAAAATCCCTCCTGAGATGTGTACAAACCTTGTGGCTAACTACAAGAAACATCTGACCTCTGTGATTGCCAACTAGGGTTTTGCCACCAAGTACTAAGTCAAAGGGGTCAAATACTTATTTCATTCATTGACATGCAAATCAGTTTATAATGTTTTTGAAAGTTTTTTTGGATTTTTTTTTCTTATTCTGTCTCTCACTGTTAAAATACACCTACCATTAAAATTATAGACTGATCATTTCTCTGTCAGTGGGCAAACATTCAAAATCAGCAGGGGATCAAATACTTTTTTCCCTCACTGTATCTACTAAACTGTTTTTTGTGGGAATGTGAAGGACATTTCTTCTAAGAAGCAGCATCAAGATTTGAGGCTTCCTTTTTTATTCCAGGGCATAATAGCATTATTGACTCTGCATTTGGTGTATTTTGTACATATATCAAGTTTTAGCATTGTTCAGGCATTTTATCTATTTTAGTATAAGATAAGAATTTTCTTTTAAAACCTAAATAGGTTACAATATTTTCACCAAAAAAATAAAACAAAACATAAACAAACTATAGATCCCTATAAATCCTTTTAAATTTAAAATACACATGCTTAAAATATTGTAATAAATTCAATTTTACAGTTAAGATTGTATCATATAATAATTGTCATGAAAACAGCTCCAATGTATTTAATTTGTATTTTATCTTAGTAGATTTTTTCCATTTGGATTTTAACCGTATTAAGTACCCAGTTGCATTAAGCGTCTTAAGTTAATTAGTTTTTGCAATGACTTTCTGGTAACATGTCCTTGTGCATGTTTAAAATTCTAACATATTGGGTAATTTTCTAGAAATACTACTGTGTAAGACATCACCTTTCTTGTTTAAACTCTTTGGCAAATATATGTTGCATATTAAACAATAGCCTGCAGCTTTAGAGTTTTGTCCTTTATCTCCTATACTGACGATTTATGCATTTGCTTGATCTACTTTTCTTAAAGAAAGACACTATCTATTTGAACTATTATAATAAAGAACAATATGGACAAAAGATAAATATGTTAATGATTCTCTTTGCATATTTTACTATAATTTCACAATAGATAAAAAAATAATACAAATCCATGTAGAAAAACTATAAAAAGGAAAAACCTATGATAGATGATTAGACACAGGCCAATCAAGTATTGAATGTATTGTCTGCATGCTTATTTGACTAATTTACCTATCTTAAAGAACTAGGTGTATAATTATCTGCTGATTTAAATCCACTATACTGAGTGTATAGTAATATTTGCTGGGATATCTCAAGAAAGTTGTTTTCAAACTATTTATTTCTGCGGCCACCTCCAGTACACTTTTAATTTATGGAATATTCAGCATTAAAAAGGTTACTAAGCCTCTGAAAGTTGAACGTAAACAAAGATATTAAAAGTCTTGTTAAGAAACTATTGGTTCCTGCTTAAATTATGAACTCAAATAAATTATCCAAAAATGTATATTTTGAAATTATGACTATATGAAATCCTTCAGTCACCTTCCAAATAAACTAATGAGTATTCTACCAGAGGGGTGTATCATTCTTTGGCACTAACAGTGCCATAGCCAAATCCCTTTAACCCCTTCAATATTTAAATCAAGTATAAACCTTTTTATTTTCTTGTATTTTGATAAATGAAATCTAGTACATCAAGTTTTACCCACCCTCATTAATACATTTATACTCTAGTTATGATTACCAGTCTGTAGAGGAACACATTTCTCTGCTATTACATTAGGATTCAAGAAATTGATAAAGACTGCAATAGCCATTTTAAATACCTTTATTTTAGTAATGCATGATATAACTGTATTTACTGTATATAGGCATTATCCTCAAA
The DNA here is from genome assembly GCF_036172605.1 of Pelobates fuscus. NCBI lineage: Eukaryota > Metazoa > Chordata > Amphibia > Anura > Pelobatidae > Pelobates > Pelobates fuscus. The sequence goes on along the minus strand of NC_086320.1, from coordinate 197,430,682 downwards.
TTCAGTTTAGTTTTTTTACATTATATTTCCATTTTAGTGACTTCAGCATCCTTACAAATACTAGTTTTTATGCTAGCATTCCAGACAATAATTTGTGGACACTGAAGCTTTTTTTTTTATTATAAAGGCTAATTGAGTAAGTGAAAAATAAGAATTGTGTGAATATACATAACGTTAATATTTACACTTGTCTGCAAACCAATATATGTACAAAATAGCAATGTTATAATTTGTGTATATACTAGATATTCGTCCCTTGATTTAAATACATGTAATACTGATATCAAAAAGTGCTTGGTAGTGAAGGGGTTAATAGATTGATCAGACTCTTTTATTACATAACAAAAACACAATTTCATAAATATGCAATCCTTTACTTTCATCAGTAAAAAAACAAAACAAAAAAAAACACACAATAATAAGATGGATGTTAGACTTAAGATTGAAGCATTTCCTATTTTGGAAAAAAATTTGGAAAAAAATTCCATCTTGACCCCAGCATCTCTCCTTTGATCAAAAAGCTATTACCAAAAATTATATCCCTAAACATTATGTCTTTGCCCATAATTAATCAAGTTGCTGTTTAAACATTTGTTTACAATTACACATCCTTATTGTTCTTACTGTAAAAAAAAAAACCTTTCCTTTGCTTTAAACTAAATCTGTTTTCTTCCTGTCTAAATGCAAATATATTTGCATACTGCTATCAAATCCCCTCTGAGGGCCAATTTTTCTAAACTAAACAGATTTAAATGTGTTACTCTTTTTTCATAAAAAAAATGCCCCATTCCTTTTATTAATTATTTCTAGTGCCATAATATCCTTCATTAGAATAGATACCCAAAACTGTACATACTAGGTGTGGTCTTACCAATGATTTATAAAGAGCCATTTATACATGAGAGTACCTTACTGGCCTTGGCAACTGCTGATTCACATTGCACATAGTCAACTAGTTTGCTGTCTCCAATTACCAAATCCTGCTTGTGTGTTGTTATCTCTAATTCACTACGTTTTAGGGTGTTAGTTTAGTATTCTTAACCCTGAAGTGCATAACTTTACATTTATCTACATTCGATTAATCTGCCATTTTAGCTCCTAGTCCATCAATCTGTTTAAATCCCGCTGCAGTGAGGGATATTCTCTGGTTTGCTCAATAAAATATATATAGAACATGAAGATCGGTCACGCCAGAATAATATAAGAATAGGGGGATATCTGAAAGCATTCCCCAGTCAGATTTGGAGAAGTATATGGAAGAATTTATACAGGCTCTTGGACTCCAGTGGGACAATACAGTCAACTTTTTTGAAAGAATTCACAGAATATTTAAACCGAAACATCTGCCGATACAATCTCCAAGAGATGTTATTGCATGCTTTCACTCCTTTAAATTCAAGATGGCAATTATAACGGCTATGAGAAATAGTTCCATGGATGGTTCAAAATTTGAGACACTGAAGATATTAAATGGCTTATCACTTGGCACAAGAAATCAAAGGAGGTCTTTCCTGACACAAACAACAGCATCAGATATGCCTGGAATCAGATATGCCTGGAATCAGTTATGCCTGGATTTTCCCTGTGCCCCCCAGCTTCTGAGACCTCTTTAGAGGTGGCCACAGGTGTGTATAAATAGGAGGAGTTTTATAGTCATGTCACTTTTATTATTTTCTTCATGCAGCACAGATATTATCTGCAAATGTGAGTATACTCATTCAAGCACCAACACTTTAATTGTTTAGTTGTTACACTGTTTTTAATTGCTTTTATCACTCTTTATTGTATACTCACTTTGCTCTTACAAAGAAATTAATTTAATACACTGTTGCTTATGTTTAGCACTAGTACTATTTAATTTATCTCCCACATTTTTGTTATTAGCGTAGGACCCACTGATATTGGGGTACTTTGAAGCAGTAGTGGGCTTAACATCATATGGCCATATGGTGGAACTAAATCCCCATATTTATTCTCTTAGATAGGCGTTTTAGAGTAGCCTTCTTAGTTGTGAATTTTTACATGTCTGAGTGCGCCGTAACTAGTTTTTCTGTATGGATTTTCCCTGTAGGCATAAAAGTTATATATAATGAAAGAGTGGAGTCCTTTAACCCCTTAAGGCGGGCGTGCTATGTCATCCTTGGGGACCCGACTAATTGCCAGGGATCGTGGTGCGGGGACTCACATGGCAGCCCCCCTCTGTCCGTTCCGCCCCCCTGGGCCATGTGATCGCGAGGTCCTTGCGGCATGAATGGTACTCCCCCTGCTGTCTGAAAAAAATAAATTAAAACAGTTTTAAAACAGTGTAAAATCAAATTATATATACTTAGATTATATATATATATATATTTACTATATATGATCTAAGTATATATATCCCTGTAACTTCCCAAAACACCATAAAACCTGAACATGGGGGGTACTGTTTCAGACATGGCTGAATACAAATATGTGTATTTTATTGCAGTAAAAGCAAACAGTATTATGACATTCACAGTTAAAATGTCACGTAAAACTAAAACATTTTTAGTTTCTTAAATTCTTATTTTCTCCCATTTTTTTATATTTTATTCATATTAAATTATGTCTCATACCTAAATATTTGATGTTAAATGAAAGCCCTGTTTCCCCTGAATAAAATGATAAATAATAAGTGTGGGTGCACATAAAATGAAAGAGGCAGTTTTTGTTTACGTTTTGTTTTGATCACAACGTGTACATTTGGCTCAGTCTTTAAGGGGTTAAGGGGTTAAAGATCTCCAAACAAACTCTTCAACAGTGGCTGCACAAAAACAATATAGGTTGAAGAGAAAATGAAGAAAAATGAAGAAAAAAAGAGAGAGAAAAAAATGAAAAAAAAAAATAGAGAAAAAGGAATCTATGTACTGTAGTTGTTATTTTGTCTTTTTTTTCTTCTCATTTTCTCTGTTATTGCAGTGATATGTTGGAAGCAACGCATTATACAGGTTAAAAAAGGCATGTGTATGGAAAAATGTAATTATGGCTGGCTTTATAGCAAAGCTTGCCGTTTTTAAGTACAAATATACATTTCAAAACAAAAGATATTATATCACAACAACCACCAGATCACCAGATCTAAACAATTAGTTGTAATAATGAAGGGTTAATAGGTGGTTAATAATTATAGCATTGTCACTACTATTTAAATTAAGGATAGATAGTATTCATTTTATACACTTATTTTTTATTAAGTTTTCCTCCGTGTCTAATTGAGTCACTTAAGTTTTGATATACAGGTCTTAAAGGGACACTATAGTCGCCTTATTGAATTTGTTCTGGAGAGTGGAATCATAAAATGCAGTGTTTACATTACAGCCTAGTGATAACTTCACTGGCCACTCCTTAGATGGCTGTTAGAGATCCTTCCTGGGTCATGGCTGCCTAAAATGCATCCAAACATTCAGTATCTCCTCCCTCTGCATGAAGACACTGAACTTTCCTCATAGAGATTCATTGATTTAATTCATCTCTATGAGGAGATGCTGATTAGCCAGGGCTGTGTTAGAATTCTGCTGGCTCTGCCCCTGATCTGCCTCCTTGTCAGTCTCAGCCAATCTTATGGGGAAGCATTGTGATTGGATCAGGCCACCAAATCTGATGTCATAGGTCAGAGGAAGTTCACAGGCAGAGTCAGCAGCTTCAGACTTGAATACAAGTAAGATTGTACTATCTTTAGGGAGGCAAAGGGGGCCAAAGGGGCTAGAGAGTGGTTTTAACCCTATAGGGTCAGGAATATATGTTTGTGTTCCTGACCATATAGTGCTCCTTTAAGATGATTTGGTTAAGTAATAATTTGGAGAATTTCTTTCTTTTTTTACACTGTTGTTTTTTTATATTACTACTGAGATTCATGTTGGATGTTCTGCACTATATAGGTTGAAAAGAGCATGTAGATGGGAAATTTAATTTTGGTTGGCCCCATAATAAAGCACAATTATGTTTTGTCTAGGTACAAATATACATTTAAAAATAAAAAAATATATATAATTGCCCTTTAATCACTAGAATGGAACAAATAGCTTTAATAATGAAAGGTAAATGTAAAGATAATAATTATAATATTGTCACTACTGTCAAAATTAATGATAGACAGTATCTATTTGATACACTCATTCTTTATTAAGTTTTTGTGTGTAATTGAGTTACTTAAGTTTTTATTTATAGGGTTTAAGACGATCTATGTAATATATAAGATAGATAAACTGGGCCATGCACGTAACTGTTTTTGCTAGTTCCATTTGTTTTGGTTTGTTCTGTAGTAACCTTAATTTGGCCTGGGATTCTGGCAAGGGGTCATATTTGTTTTTGTGTGTCAGGTCAGAAAGTTCTTCGATTGTCTCTGTAAATAGTTTAGTTATCTGTTTTTTTGCAAAGCTGGCCTCTTTTATGGAACTACCTCTAAGTACAACCTTCTGAGTATTTTCTATGCTTCTGTCAGAAGCATTGTTGAGTGTGAAGTAATCAAGTAATCAAGAAGATCTTTTCTCGTTTCTACTATGGAGGTATCGTGTAAGAGAGTGTCATTAAGTCTCCAAGACCCTAAACCTAGAGTAGAAAATTTCTCTTTCAGAGATAGGGTAATCGGGGCATGATCCGACCACGTTATCATACCAATTGTAGTATGATTGTGGTTATCATACCATATACGGTGAAACACGGTATATGAAATTTAAGAAAGAGCTGCCCTCAATATCAAATGCTGCAGGGAGATTTCAAATTTTAATAAGGAGAAACAACATATAATCATTGAGTTATAGTTTGGTCTTAATAATAAATGTTGTTGCCATAATCAACCTTTAAGAATATTTTTATTTATCAATGTATTTATTTAGGTTAAGCCTTCTATGACATCCAGGTTCACTCTTGATACCTTTTTTACACTGTTTGGGTAGGTTTCTACAAACTGATGCAGAGCTTGCTACTTGCCACTAGCATTCAGAGGTTTTGGACCAGTGTCAGAATAAATGTACAGAGGGCCTTAATGGGCCCCCTGTGTGTGCAGGCAACGGTGCAGCTGGTGCAGTCTTACACTATTCTAAGCAAAAGTGAGGTGCTTTGGAATGTCTGTTGGAGCAGCAGTGGAGGAGTGTAGTAACAGGCAAGAATTGTGCAGGGCTTTTGCTAGCACAACACTGAATGGGTTTCTGGGTTTGTGCATGTACTGGTGATACTCTATATCATATGTTCTCCCAGTCTGAACTGGGCCACTAGAATGTATCCGACAGAGGGAATCTCTGTAACAGAAATATACAACTACTTTTGTTTCACTTTGATACTTTGGTTTATGCGAACCCATTCTGCAAGTCATTCATATATACGAATGACCTGCCACCCGGCCCTTGGCGTGTGCCACTAGTTAACCCCATTGACCTCGAAACCACCGAAAGAACCGATGAACAGCAGACCACCCTACCCCAGGAGTGTGCCAACAATTAACCTCCCAGGAGCTGTGGTTTGTGCTTAACCGCAGCCTAATTGGCTGTCATCAGGGTGGTCACCATTCGTATACAATTAACTGAACAGAGTACTGAACCACCTCACGAAAGAACTGTCGAACGACGACCACCTAGATACTGGCGTGTGTCGCCAATTAAGCTGTGGTTTCTGCGGTTAACCGCACTCTAAATACTTATCCCAGGGTGGTCGCTGTTCGTCTGCTGAACACGAGTCGGCGGCCATCTTTGTATCGTCGAATGCTCAGCGGGACCTAGGTATAAAACTCCTGGAACTATAATCGGCTACTGATTTATACGAATCCCGCTGAGGTGCCGGTTATCCTATCCATTCGTACAAAAACCATACGAACCAGACTTTAGTTTCACGACTCTTACACACCATTCGTGAGATCTGAGCCACATTCGTATATATTGTGCGCTCAGATGTGAGCTATCCAGAGAATGGCCGAATGGGATGGTTTATTATTGAAATATAAAAGTTATGTATTTTTATGTTATTTTTGTGGGGGGAACAAAACTTGGTATTTTCATGTATTTGGAGATATTTAGGTTAGTGTAACCGTTTGGACCAATTATCTCCAGGGAAGGGGGGAGTGTTTTCAAAAGATACACTTTATCCTTATTGGTTGGGACATTGCATTGTCCAGTGTACCATCAGGTCCAGAGAGGTTGTGCTCTGGCCTGATAACTTGTATAAATTGCCATGCATGAGTGCCATTAAAAAAGTTTGTTTTACCCTCAACTCGCAGCCTCGACTCGTGTTGTAGGGAATGGTGCATCTTAGCTTTGCCAGGATACTTAGTGGGATGTTCTACACTTACAGGAATACCTTTGTATGCTGGTCGGAGCCTCTTTCTCTCTCCACGTTCGGGTACCAGGATATCCAAGCGGTCCAACTTCCAGCTAGCCTGGAGGCAACTGTAACAATTTCCCAGTGGACTATAGTATCTAGGTTGACCGGACTATAATGAGTATATACAGTGAGGGAAAAAAATATTTGATCCCCTGCTAATTTTGAACATTTGCCCACTGATAAAGAAATGATAAGTCTACAAATTAAATGGTAGGTGTATTTTAACAGTGAGAGACAGAATAATACAAAATAATCCAGAAAAACACATGTCAAAACGTTATAAACTGATTTGCATGTCAATGAATGAAATAAGTATTTGACCCCTTCGATTTAGTACTTTGTGACAAAACCCTTGTTGGCAATCACAGAGGTCAGATATTTCTTGTAGTTGGCCTCCAGGTTTGCCCATATCTCGGGAGGGATTTTGTACCACTCCTCTTTGCAGATCCTCTCCAAGTTATTAAGGTTTCGTAGCTGACATTTTGCAACTCGAAACTTCAGCTCCCTCCTCAGATTTTCCCAGATATGGGATTAAGGTCTGGAGACTGGCTAGACCACTCCAGGACCTTAATGTGCTTCTTCTTGAACCACTCCTTTGTTGCCTTGACTGTGTGTTTTGGGTCATTGTCCTGCTGGGTCATTGTCATGACCCATTTTCAATGCCCTGGCTGAGGGAAGGAGGTTCTCACCCAAGATTTGATGGTACATGGCCCCGTCCATTTGAAGCGGTGCAGGTGTCCTGTCCCATTAGCAGAAAAACACCCCTTAAGCATAATGTTTCCACCTCCATGTTTAAATGGTGTTCTTGGGGTCATAGGCAGCATTCCTCCTCCAAACAAAGCGAGTTGAGTTCATGCCAAAGAGCTCGATTTTGGTCTCATTTGACCACAACACTTTCACCCAGTTCTCCTCTGAATCATTCAAATGTTCATTGGCAAACTTCAGACGGGCCTCTACATGTGCTTTCTTGAGCAGGTGGGACTTGCGGGTGCTGCTAAACTTCAGTCCTTCACGGCGAAGTGTGTTACCAATTTTTTTCTTGGTGACTATGGTCTCATATGCCTTGAGATCATTAACAAGATCCTCCCTGGTTGTTCTGGGCTGATTCCTCAACATTCTCATGATCTTTCAAACTCCACAAGGTGAGATCTTGCATGGAGTACCAGACAGAGGGAGACTGACAGTTATTTTGTGTTTCTACCATTTGCGAATAATCACACCAACTGTTGTCACATTCCAGTCGTGTGTAGGTCTACAATCTTGTCCCTGACATCCTTGGACAGCTCTTTGGTCTTGGCCATGGTGGAGAGTTTGGAATCTGATTGATTGCTTCTGTGGACAGATGTCTTTTATAAAGGTAACGAGCTGAGATTAGGAGAACTCTCATTAAGAGAGTTCTCCTAATCTCTGCTCGTTGACTGTATAAAAAACATCTCGGAGCCAGAAATCTTGATGATTGATAGGGGAACAAATGCCTATTTCACTCTAGATGCAAATCAGTTTATAACTTTTTTGACGTGCTTTTTTCTCTTTTGTTATTCTGTTATTCTGTCCCTCACTGTTATAATACACCTACCATTAAAATTATAGACTGATCATTTTTTTGTCAGTGGACAAACGTTCAAAATCAGCAGGGGATCAAATACTTTTTCGATCACTGTATGACGCCCTTGGACATTTTTACACGTGACCATATGGTAAGTTGAGACATGACTCCATTCATGACAAACAATAATTATCATTGGTCTTAATTTAATCAGAAACAGTGTCTATCTACTAAATTGAAAATTCTAAAATAATTTTAAATTTAAGTCCAGAGTCGCCAGCTAAAAGCATAGCTGAATTAAAAATTCAGTTTGAAAATTTTGACTTCAATGCCTTGATTTAATGTTTTTTTAAATTGTGTTATATTTTTGTTTTGCATTTCAAAATGATTTACTATTTTTACACATACTTTAATATTTAGATTTGTTTATATATTGATATTTTTCTATGATATTTATTTTGATATTCCAATATTTTGAAAAACTATTTTTTAAAGTTTACACAAAAATATAAAATTTGAAATATTATCCAAAACAATTTCATTGAGACCTAAATTTGCTATCAAATAGGGTTTGAGGATATACCTATGATATCACAACTTGTGACTTCAACACTAATTTGTCTAACATGCTCGGTGCAAGTAGTATCTTTAATTTTTGTGTGCAAAAATGATAATTTGTTTGTACTTTTCTTTCACACCAAAAGTTGCCATCCCTCTCTATCTCTCTCTGTCAACTAGTTTAATAGATAACAAGATTGAATAAATATATAACATTATGACTGCTGTGATAAAGTGAATGGTGTGGTCTGTGAGGGAGTCTATATCTCGACAGAATTGTTCAGAGAGGCATATGATTTTTAACCCCAGGGGGAGAGTATGATTCTGTGTATATAACTAGAATGATTGTTTAGTTATGGGCCCCTGGGGTGGAGCATTTGGAGAGAAGGGTGGGCCAATGCTCCACTCCGCAGTTTAGCGGTTTTCTTGAAAGACATAGATCTAGGCCAGGGTTTTTGGACTGTCTCCAACCTACTGCTTAGCTGGTGGTAATCAGCTGCAGCAGTGGGAATAGGCTGCTGCAGCTGGGCAGCTAGGCAGGTAAGGGGAGAATGTTTTATTTCTCTCTGAAAGGCTGGGAGCAGCAGGCTGGCTAAATACTGGAGTGCTGAGAGTGGACAAAGACTCTAGGTTGGTGAAACCCATATTGTTTTGTTTAGTTTAACCCCTGAGAGATAGGGAACCTAATGTTAGTTAGTGCTCAGACGAGCTAGGTTTTTGTTTATAGGGATTTGTGTTATATTTATGTTTTCATTTACTGCTGTCTCCTGTGTGGATTTGCAAATAAAGTGCCTGGAGTATATGCAATTACAAGGACTGTGCCTGTTGTTTACCCTAGAGGACCGTGCTATCTACAAACAAGGATCACAATATGGTGGAGGATGCAGGCACTGTAGCACATTGAGGGTCTGTGGGTGTGCCAGTCATTCGGTAGTCTGCTTGAGGACTTTTATTTTAGCAGACCTGCTAATCAAATAAGTAGCACCGTACCTTTAAGACTGTTAACTGCTTGGTGCTATAATGGAGGAACTGGTGAAAGCTCTGGTACAGGCAACTGCTGTACAACAAGAGACAACCACTGTACAACAGGAAACAAATCGTCTACTGGTTGCACAGGTTGAGAACCTGAAGGAAGCCCAGCAGATGGATAGAGCTACCCTTACTGAGGTGTTGCAGAGAGTGATATTGCCATCTGCAGGGAGCCCCCCAGTTGAAAGGGGATCCCGTATCCGTGCCACTGACCTCCTGCATAAGATGACAGAGATAGATGATGTGGAGGCTTATCTCACCACTTTCGAGAGGGTTGCTGCCCGGGAAAGATGGCCACTGGGTCAGTGGGCAGGGCTTCTAGCTCCATGCCTGAGTGGGGAGTGCCAAAAAGCCTATGAAGACCTACCTTCTGACCAGACCCAGGATTACAAGCAACTTAAAGCTGAAATTCTAAAGCGCATTGGCGTAACACCAGCCATTAGAGCCCAAAGGTTTCATAATTGGGCATACAATGTGAGTAAACCTACCAGAGCCCAGATGTATGGATTGCTCACGCTCGCTTAGAAGTGGCTGGAGCCAGAGCACAACCCTACTACCAAGATAGTGGAAATGGTTGTGATGGACCGTTTTCTCAGACACTTGCCAACAGGACTGCGACAATGGGTCTGCCAAGGGGACCCTCAGGATCCAGAAGCAATGATGTGCCTGATTGAGAGGTATTTGGTTGCCAAGGAGCCATACAGTATTGATCCCCATCAGAAGTCCCGACCGGCTAACAACCGGATAAGCGGGAAAGTGGGAAACAAAAGACAAAACTTTGTACCGAACCTTGAACCATATGACCGGGGTGGCAGAAGGTCCCCACCAGCTACAGTACGGCTACAAGACCAAGCTGAGGGACAACTCCGGTGCTTTAAATGCCATGAGCCTGGACATTTTGCACGGAACTGTCCAGAGAATGAAGAGCCCATGCAGTGTGATGTAGGGACAAGGGCTCTGCATAGGACTGTATTGACTTGCTCAAAGATGTGTGTGGTGACTAGTGCTATTAATGCAATGCATTTAATAATGGTGAGGGTGGAAGGAAAGAATGTACAAGCTCTAATTGATTCAGGGAGTGAGGTTACCTTGATAAAAAGTGTTCTGCTCCAGCCAGGGAAAATAGATACCAGACAAGTGATTGACATTGTGTGTATACATGGTGACACCCACACATACCCCGCGGCAGAGGTTGAGTTTGGCACCGAGGTAGGGGAGGTTAAATGCTCCGTAGGGGTAGTGCCCCTATTACCGTATGATGTGGTATTAGGGAGGGACTTTCCCCATTTCTGCCACCTATGGGAAAAGTGCTCTGCTCATCCAAAAATGCGCTCTGAGGAGCTACCCGGGGTAGAGTGTATAGAGAATATTTTTCCTTTCTTCGATTTAGAATGTAAATTGGGTAACGAGCAAGAGACACCCTTGGTGTGCCTGGGTAATGAGGTAGAACCTCCCCATACTGAAGACCCTATAGAGGAAGTGGAGTTTCAGGATCTCAGAATCCCCCCTGGTAACTTCCGGGCAGCCCAATGGGGAGATATGTCCTTGACAGCTGCAAGAGAGAATGTGCAAATGGTGGAGGGTACAAGGGTGGACCCTGACAAGCCCTTAAGCTTTCCTTATTTCATCGTGAAAAATAATCTGCTGTATCGAGTATTGAAGAAGGGGGAAGAGGAGGCAGAACAGTTGTTAGTTCCCCAATCTCACCGAAACACTGTTTTAAAACTAGCCCATAGCCATGTGTTAGGTGGGCACCTTGGTTTTGAAAAAACGAGGGAACGAATTCTGTCCCGATTCTATTGGCCAGGGGTATTTTCGACAATACAGAGGTTTTGTAAATCCTGCCCAGAATGCCAACTGAAAGCTCCGCATAAGGGCTTTCGTAGTCCGTTGGTACCCCTTCCCATCATAGAGGTTCCATTTGAAAGAATAGCAATGGACCTGATAGGGCCGTTGCCTAGGTCCGCTAGAGGACATCAGTACATTTTAGTTGTTGTTGATTATGCAACACGGTATCCAGAGGCAGTACCTGTCAGGGTACCTGTGGTCTCTACCTCCGAAAGAGGTAGAGACTTAGCTGTTCCTCCATCCAGACGGTCTGATGGCTCCCTTCCCCGCGGTCTATCCGGTCATGCTAGGCCGGCCGCGAGGGAGTGACTGCCTTTTACAGCATCTAGGCAGGAAGTAGTCATCAGGACACTCCCCCGGAACAACCTGTCAGTCAATGGCTGCAGGACCAATCAGGACGCCTTGGAGGCGTGGTTACTGCTCTGAACAGGGTATTTAACAGAGCTTCTTTCATTAGCTCATTGCCCTGTCTGGGTTCTAGCTTGTTCTAGTCACTCAGTGCTTGTGTATTCTGTTATCCCTTTTGGTTTTGACCCGGCTTGTTTACCTTACTCTGCTTATCTCTGTTACCCTTGATTCGGCTTGTCTCTCGCTTACCTGTCTTCTGTTACCCTCGACCTCGGCTTGTCTTTGACCATTCTATACTGTACTACTTACGTTAGTCCGGCCATTCTAAGGTCCGGTATACGTATCTGGCTTCTGTTTGTACTCTGCGTGTTGGATCCCTGTCCCGATCCTGACATTACGACAGGGCCAATGGATCCTGCAAGTACAAACAGTCAGCTGGCTGCTCCTGATCCTAGGTTTGAAGCCATGGATCACAGAATGGATCAGATGGCGCTTGCGCTACAGGCTCTATTAGCTTGTGCCAATAACCCACCAGAGGAGATACGTAATACCCCTGTTTCTCCTGTCGGTTCAGGTCTAGAGGTAGCCACAGTGGGTGCTTCTTCTCACATTACCCCCCCAGTACGCTATGGTGGGGCTCCTGAGAAGTGTCGTGGTTTTTTAAACCAAATTAGTATCCACTTTGAATTGCAACCTCGCTCTTATCCTACAGATAGGGCAAAAGTAGGATTTATTATCACCCTACTCATTGAGAAAGCTCTGAGATGGGCCAACCCACTATGGGAGAACGATAATCCATTAGTTTATAACTATAACGCATTTGTAGCTGCTTTTAGAAGAACATTTGACCCTCCAGGTAGAAGGGTTAATGCAGCCAGATTACTGTTGCGCCTGAGACAGGAGAACCAAACACTGGTGGATTATGCACTAGAGTTCAGGTCTCTGGCGGCAGAAATCAAGTGGAATGAGCAGGCGTATATGGATGTATTTTTGAATGGCCTATCTGATGTAATCCTTGATGAGGTTGCTACCAGAGAACTCCCTGAGAATTTAGAGGATTTAATTTTGTTCATCTCTCGTATAGATGAACGTCTAAGAGAGAGACAGAACACTCGAGAGAGGAACCAGAGACCTTCTTTTAGGTTAGCTCCCGCTGTTCCAAGTCCTGACTCCACGATATCTTTGCTTACTGAACCTATGCAGATAGGGTATACCCGCCTCTCTGAGGAGGAAAGACAGCACAGGAGAAGAGAGGGTTTGTGTATGTATTGTGGAGCCAAGGGTCATTTACTCTCGAACTGTTCTAACCGCCCGGGAAACGCTCGCACCTAAGTCTCTCTAGAGGACAGGCCTTGGGTGTTTCTATTTTGTCCTCTACTCCTGATTATAAAGATCACAGGCTTCTGCTACCAGTTTCCTTAACTTGGGGGAAGGAAGTAGTAAGGGCTATGGCATTGATAGATTCCGGTGCTGCTGAGAATTTTATCGACCAAGCCTTTGCTAGTAAGAACAATTTCCCATCCCAGCTAAGGGAGACACCTTTGGCCGTTGAGGCCATAGATGGTAGACCACTACTAGACCCTGTTATCTTTCGTGAGACCATACCCATTAATTTAAATGTGGGTATCCTACACGTGGAGAATTTATCTCTTCTGCTCATTTCGTCTCCTTCCGTTCCCATAGTTCTGGGGTACCCATGGTTGAAAAAACATAACCCTATTATCGATTGGGAGTTAGGAGAGATACTCTCGTGGGGCCAGGGCTGCCAGGATCGGTGTTTGTGCAAGGTTTCTCCATTAGCTAATATTAACATACCGGAGAATCCTACTCAGTCCACAGAAAGACAAATACCAGACCTTTACCTAGACTTAAGGGCAGTGTTTGACAAGAAGAATGCCGATTCTTTGCCTCCACACAGGTCATTTGACTGTAAGATTAAGCTTCTACCCGGCACTATGCCTCCGAGGGGCCATGTATATCCTTTGTCTGTTCAGGAAAACTCGGTTCTAGAGGAGTATATTCGGGAGAATTTAGAAAAGGGATTCATCAGGAGGTCTTTTTCTCCGGCCGGGGCTGGGTTCTTTTTCATTAAGAAGAAGGATGGCACGCTGAGACCTTGTATCGATTACCGAGGCTTGAATAAAATAACTGTCAGAAATGCCTATCCTATCCCACTGATTACCGAGTTATTTGATCGTCTTAAGGGCTCCAAAATCTTCACCAAGTTAGATCTCAGAGGGGCTTACAATTTGGTGAGAATCCAGCAAGGTCACGAGTGGATGACGGCATTCAATACCCGGTATGGCCATTACGAATACACTGTTATGCCATTTGGACTATGCAATGCTCCTGCAGTATTTCAAGATTTGATTAATGAGGTACTTAGGGAGTTTCAGCATGATTGTGTTATTGTTTACCTGGACGACATACTAATACACTCTAAGGAGATTGAGACTCACCATAGACAGGTCAGAAAGGTATTACACAAGCTGCTGCAACATGGTCTATATTGCAAATTGGAGAAGTGCAGTTTTGATCAGTCTCAGGTAGACTTTCTTGGATACGTGATTTCTGGGGAGGGTTTTAAAATGGATCCTGTAAAACTTCAATCTATTTTAGACTGGCCCTTGCCCAAAGGACTCAAGGCTATCCAAAGGTTTATTGGTTTTTCCAACTACTATAGGCGCTTCATTAAAGGATACTCCTCTATCATTGCGCCTATTACCAATATGACCAAACAAGGGGCTGATACTAAGTTCTGGTCTAAGGAAGCTCTGGGTGCTTTCAAGACTCTCAAGGAACTTTTTGCCTCGGCTCCCATTCTAGTCCATCTGATACGACTCTGCCTTTCTTGCTCGAGGTCGATGCCTCTGAGACAGCAGTTGGGGCTGTTCTGTCTCAAAGGTTAGGGGTGGATAAACCGTTACACCCTTGTGGTTTCTTCTCTAAGAAATTTTCTGGGCCTGAGAGCAGATATGACATCGGGGAAAGGGAACTGTTAGCAGTCATTAAAGCCTTAAAGGAGTGGAGACATTTGTTGGAGGGGACCCTACACCCTATTACGATTTTGACGGACCACAAAAACTTGTCCTATATTGGGGAGGCTAAGCGCTTATCCTCTAGACAAGCTCGTTGGTCCTTATTCCTGACTCACTTCAATTATGTACTGACTTACAGACCTGGTTCTAAAAACTCTAAAGCCGATGCATTATCTCGCCAATATGAACCTTCTACTGTACCTGAACCAGTTCTTTCTTCTATAGTTCCGAAATGCAATATCATTGCTAATACGAATCTCAGGATTCATTCTCCATTACTGGCCGAGATCATTAAGTTGCAACATCTAGCACCTAAACAGACTCCTGCGGGCCGTCATTTCGTTCCTCCTGCTCTTCAACTGGAACTTTTACAGTGTTTACATAATAGCAAGATGGCGGGACATCCTGGTATTCGCAAAACTTACGCGTTGATCTCTAAGGACTTCTGGTGGCCTGCTTTACGGAGGGATATTGAGGAGTTCATCGCTGCATGTGAAGTTTGTACTAAAACCAAACAACCCCATACGCTTCCATGTGGATTCCTGCAACCCTTGGAGGTTCCAGAAAAACCATGGTCCTGTTTGGCCATGGACTTTATTGTCGATCTACCCATCTCTAAAAGACAGACTGTTATCCTCACCGTGGTTGACAGGTTTACTAAGATGGCACACTTCATTCCCCTGCCTAAACTCCCGTCTTCTCCTGAATTGGCAGAGATATTCGCTAAGGAGATTTTTCGCCTACATGGGATACCCTCTCAAATTGTATCGGACAGAGGCTCCCAATTTGTTTCCCGCTTTTGGAGGTCCTTCTGCTCTCAACTCGGTATTAAATTAAACTTTTCTTCTGCCTATCATCCTCAGTCTAACGGAGCTGCTGAACGTACCAACCAGAAAATTGAACAATATTTACGATGCTTTGTTTCTGAACACCAGGATGATTGGGTCGGTTTGATCCCTTGGGCGGAGTTTGCACACAACAATCTCGTTTGCGATTCTACTCATTCAAGCCCCTTCTTCATGAATTATGGTTTTCATCCGTCTATTCTTCCTTCGGATTCCCCTTCCCAGGGGGTGCCGTCGGTTGATGTTCATGTTGCCAATTTGAGGAAGTTGTGGGATCAAACTCGACAAATCCTTGTGCACAACTCTATGTTGGTCAAGAAACACGCTGATAAACGTAGAAGGGCGGCTCCGGTCTTTGTTCCAGGTGATAGGGTATGGCTGAGCACGAGGAACATCCGTTTAAAAGTGCCCTCCATGAAGTTCGCTCCTCGTTATATTGGACCCTACAGGGTGCTGACCCGTATCAATCCAGTTGCGTATCGTTTAGCTCTTCCTAATACCTTACGCATCCCGAACTCGTTTCACGTTTCATTGCTGAAACCACTCATATGTAACAGATTTTCCTCCACAATAGCCCCTCCTCGCCCCGTTCAGGTGGAGGGTCAGGAGGAGTATGAGGTTAACTCTATTATTGATTCTCGAATCTCCCGGGGGAGAGTACAATATCTGGTTGATTGGAAGGGATATGGTCCTGAGGAGAGGAGTTGGGTACCTCAGGAGGATGTTCATGCTCCCCGTCTCCGCAGGGCGTATCACTCTCGCTTCCCATCTCGTCCCGGTTCATTCCGCCCGGTGGGCGTATCTGAGAGGGGGGGTACTGTCAGGGTACCTGTGGTCTCTACCTCCGAAAGAGGTAGAGACTTAGCTGTTCCTCCATCCAGACGGTCTGATGGCTCCCTTCCCCGCGGTCTATCCGGTCATGCTAGGCCGGCCGCGAGGGAGTGACTGCCTTTTACAGCATCTAGGCAGGAAGTAGTCATCAGGACACTCCCCCGGAACAACCTGTCAGTCAATGGCTGCAGGACCAATCAGGACGCCTTGGAGGCGTGGTTACTGCTCTGAACAGGGTATTTAACAGAGCTTCTTTCATTAGCTCATTGCCCTGTCTGGGTTCTAGCTTGTTCTAGTCACTCAGTGCTTGTGTATTCTGTTATCCCTTTTGGTTTTGACCCGGCTTGTTTACCTTACTCTGCTTATCTCTGTTACCCTTGATTCGGCTTGTCTCTCGCTTACCTGTCTTCTGTTACCCTCGACCTCGGCTTGTCTTTGACCATTCTATACTGTACTACTTACGTTAGTCCGGCCATTCTAAGGTCCGGTATACGTATCTGGCTTCTGTTTGTACTCTGCGTGTTGGATCCCTGTCCCGATCCTGACAGTACCTCTACGGAATGCCACCTCTAAAAATATTGCAAGGGAGTTACTGATGATGTTTAGCAGGATGGGTATACCAAAGGAAATTCTCACAGATCAGGGAACCCCTTTTATATCAAAAATCATGCGTGATTTGTGCAAATTGCTCAGAATCAGACAGCTGAAAACCTCAGTATACCATCCGCAAACTGATGGATTAGTGGAGAGGTTTAATAAAACTCTAAAGGCTATGCTGCGGAAGGTGATAGACAAGGATGGAAAAAACTGGGATTATCTCATACCCTACCTGATGTTTTCTATTAGAGAAGCCCCGCAAGCTTCCACAGGGTTTTCACCTTCCGAGTTAGTGTATGGTAGGCATCCAAGAGGCATACTGGATGTTGCCAAGGAAACATGGGAACAAGAGCATAGCCCCCATCACAGTCTTATAGAGCATGTAGCGCAAATGCAAGAGCGAATCGAAGCAGTAATTCCCATAGTTAGGGAAAACATGGAAAAGGCCCAGAGAGCCCAACAAGCAAGCTATAACCGGAACGCAAGGCTACGGGTATTCAAACCAGGTGATAGGGTTCTAGTTCTCGTTCCCACGGTAGAAAGCAAATTCTTAGCCAGCTGGCAAGGGCCATATGAAATCACTGAGCGGATCAGTGACGTGAACTATAAAGTAAGACAGCCAGGCAGACGGAAGCCAGAACAGACATATCATATACATTTATTGAAGCCATGGGTAGAACGTTCTCATCATGAGCAGAGATAAACCTACTCAAGCCACTAGTGTGCAGGGTCCGGAGGTGCATGTCACTGATACTCTTGCCCCCCATCAGAAACAGGAAGTCAGGGAGTTTGTGCCTAAAAATAGGGATGCGTTTTCCCCAATACCAGGAAAAACACATATAATCAAACATGATATCCTAACTGAATCTGGGAAGAAGATCAATCTGAAGCCCTACAGGATACCTGAGGCTAGACGTGAAGCGGTTAGTGCAGAGGTTAAAAAGATGCTTGAGTTGGGGGTGATTGAAGTATCACAAAGTGAGTGGAACAACCCAATTGTGTTAGTGCCCAAAACAAATGGGGAAATCCGTTTCTGTAATGATTTCCGTAAGCTAAATGATATCTCTAAGTTTGATGCCTACCCGATGCCTCGTGTGGATGAGCTAATAGAGCGATTAGGTAAGGCTAGATATCTGAGCACCTTGGACCTCACCAAGGGATACTGGCAGGTACCCCTGACAGAGAAAGCAAAAGAGAAAACCGCGTTTTCTACCCTTGATGGGTTGTTCCAATATAACGTACTGCCATTTGGGTTGCATGGTGCCCCCGCAACATTTCAGCGTATGATGGATAAGATACTTCACCCCCACAGACAGTATGCAGCCGCCTACCTGGATGATGTGGTGATTCACAGTGTGGACTGGGAAACCCACTTGATGAAGGTTCAGGCAGTTGTGGATAGTATTAGGGCTGCCGGTTTGACAGCTAACCCTGCTAAGTGTTCTTTAGGGCTAGAAGAAGCAAAATATCTGGGGTACACTATCGGGCGGGGGCTCCTTAAACCACAAGAGAGCAAAGTAGCAGCCATCACCAGTTGGCCACGTCCCGTAACTAAAAAGAAAGTCAGGGATTTTTTAGGCTTAACCGGCTACTATCGCAGTTTCATCCCTGGGTACGCTACCATTGCCAACCCATTGACTGAACTTACTAAGGCAAAAGGCCCGATTATGGTTAAGTGGACCCCGGAAGCGGAGCATGCCTTTCAAGTCTTGAAGGTAGCCTTGTGTGCTGACCCTGTTTTGGTGGCTCCGGATTTCACTAAACCTTTTGTGGTACAGACCGATGCGTCTGATGTGGGCCTTGGCGCAGTTCTGTCCCAGGTGCATGAAGGAGAGGAACATCCTGTCATGTATCTGAGCCGGAAAATGAATCCCCATGAACAGAGGTACTCCGTAGTGGAAAAGGAATGCCTGGCGATAAAATGGGCTTTAGAATCCCTGAGATATTACTTACTGGGGAGATGTTTTACACTGATCACGGACCATGCTCCTTTAACATGGATGAGGCAAAACAAAGAAAAGAATGCCAGGGTGACTAGATGGTTCCTAAGCCTTCAGCCTTACCAGTTTACTATTACTCACAGGGCCGGAACTGCCCAAGGTAATGCAGATGGCCTCTCCTGTGTTCACTTTATGGTCCCAGGCCGCTCGCCCCGATGGGTCTGAGCTGGGGAGGGGGATATGTGATAACGTGAATGGGGTGGTCTGTGAGGGAGTCTATATCTCGACAGAATTGTTCAGAGAGGCATATGATTTTTAACCCCAGGGGGAGAGTATGATTCTGTGTATATAACCAGAATGATTGTTTAGTTATGGGCCCCTGGGGTGGAGCATTTGGAGAGAAGGGTGGTCCAATGCTCCACTCCGCAGTTTAGCGGTTTTCTTGAAAGACATAGATCCAGGCCAGGGTTTTTGGACTGTCTCCAACCTACTGCTCAGCTGCAGGTAATCGGCTGCAGCAGTGGGAATAAACCCCTCCCTGCTAGGCAGGTAAGGGGAGAATGTTTTATTTCTCTCTGGGAGCAGCAGGCTGGCTAAATACTGGAGTGCTGAGAGTGGACAAAGACTCTAGGTTGGTGAAACCCATATTGTTTTGTTTAGTTTAACCCCTGAGAGATAGGAAACCTAATGTTAGTTAGTGCTCAGACGAGCTAGGTTTTTGTTTATAGGGATTTGTGTTATATTTATGTTTTCATTTACTGCTGTCTCCTGTGTGGATTTGCAAATAAAGTGCCTGGAGTATATGCAATTACAAGGACTGTGCCTGTTGTTTACCCTAGAGGACCGTGCTATCTACAAACAAGGATCACACTGCCCACCTTCAATTTTCAAGTTGTTGTTTTTTTCATCAAAGTGAGCTTGCCTAAAGTAATTCATTAATGATGAACTGCCCATTCTTTATTTGCTTATTGCTCATTTTTTTAGTATTTATCATATTATGTATTGTGTATGGTTTGGTCCATATAACATTATTATTATTATTATTTATTTGCTTTATTCTTTTTATATTTCACGTCAAGGAAACTTTGGTTCAGTAAACCTTACATAAGTTTTCACTGTAAGAATATGTATATGTTCATATTTCATTATAACTTAAAATATATTTTTTATGCTTATGTAAGTGTAATATTTGACAGGGGTCTCCTTTGCTATTTCATATTAGTATAGAACTGTTGTATACAATTTAATTTAAAATATTCAATGTACCTTTTTAGTGCAGAGATATATGTAGGTCAAAAATGCATTTCAAATTGAAAACAGATTAATGTCTACGTCAGTCTGTCAAAGTGATTAATGGAAGATGTTTATTAGGTACAGATTACAGTTAAAATAGTTAAAGGTCCTTATGGATGAGCCCTGTGGTTTACAAGTGTCACATCCATTAACTGTGAAATAAATTATAGCACATCTACTGAGACTCAGGATTTTCATGCATCTCTCTATACATATATAACTCTAGAGACTTAATACCCAGTCAGAATGTAACATTTGCTGTCTCAACCTCTATTTCAGCACTTTTTTTTCTTTAAATTGTTATTTTTTTAAATATATTTTTATATATTATAGTGATACGTCTGGAATGCTGTTAAACTTGTTTACAAGAATACTATTATGATGTAGAAAAAATACAACTAGACTTAAATTGAATTAAACTTCAATACTAAAAATTTAAAATTTTTATGAAATGAATACTTGGTTGTCTAGCTAAATTACAAACAATTGCATTATTCATTCTTTGTGTTGTGCATTTCTGCACCTTTTACTTTCACTTATAAAAAGAGATGTCGCGAACATAAAATTTTCCGCTCGCGAATGGCGAACGCGAATTTCCGCAAATGTTCGCAAATGGGCAAACTGGGCGAACCGCCATAGACTTCAATAGGCAGGCGAATTTTAAAACCCACAGGGACTCTTTCTGGGCAACACTTGGACTGTGGGGATCCATGGCAAAACTCCCATGGAAAATTACATAGTTGATGCAGAGTTTGGTTTTAATCCATAAAGGGCATAAATCACCTAGCATTCCTAAATTGTTTGGTATAACGTGCTTTAAAACATCAGGTATGATGTTGTATCGATCAGGTAGTGTAAGGGTTACGCCCGCTTCACAGTGACAGACCAAACTCCCAGTTTAACGCACCGCAAACAACTGCAAACAGTCCATTTGCACAACCTCAAACTCCCCATTTGCACAAGGTTGGATACCAAGCTAGCCATGTCCCGTTCCTTGTCCTCACTGATGTCAGTGAAGGTCTCTTCCTCCACCCAGCCACGTACAACACCAAGGGTCCCCGAAAGGTGAAAACATGCCCCCTGGGACGTCTGCTGTGTTTGGTCTTCCACCTACTCAAAGCCACCTTCCTCCTCTGACTCCTCTTCTTCAGACTCCTCTCTCTGCGTTGCCTCTCTCTGCGTTATTATAAGGTGTGTTAAGTAGTACTATTAATATCAGTTTAATTCCTGGTACGTCCCCTATCAGGGGACGTGTATATGGCATTGATTTTAGGAACCGGGAGATAGAAAAAGATGCTTGGTCGGTCCTCCTACTTAAAATTTGGGGCACTGCGTGTGTTATCTAATGTGCCACCAGATAGGAGTGGTGTGTTAAGTAGTCCCCCTCATCAGGCATTTTTTAGTCGAATGTATCGCCCACTGTCAGTCCCTTCGGGATCCATCCCTCATTCATCTTGATAAAGGTGAGGTAATCTAGACTTTTTTGACCTAGGCGACTTCTCTTCTCAGTGACAATACCTCCTGCTGCACTGAAGGTCCTTTCTGACAGGACACTTGAAGCGGGGCAGGCCAGAAGTTCTATCGCAAATTGGGATAGCTCAGGCCACAGGTCAAGCCTGCACACCCAGTAGTCAAGGGGTTCATCGCTCCTCAGAGTGTCGATATCTGCAGTTAAGGCGAGGTAGTCTGCTACCTGACAGTCGAGTCGTTCTCTGAGGGTGAACCCCGCATGGCTGTGGTGATACGTAGGACTTAAAAAGCTCTGCATGTCCTCCATCAACAACACGTCTGTAAAGCGTCCTGTCCTTGCCGTCGTGGTCGTGGGAGGAGGAGGATTACTTTCACCTCTTCCCCTGTTAGATTCCCGTTGTGCTGTGACATCACCCTTTTACGCTGTGTAAAACATACTTTTTAATTTATTTTGGAACTGCTGCATGCTTTCCGACTTGCGATAATTCGGTAACAGTTCAGGCACTTTCTGCTTATACCGGGGGTCTAGTTGCGTGGACACCCAATACAGGTCGTTCTCCTTCAGCCTTTTTATACGAGGGTCCGTCAACAGGCACGACAGCATGAAAGGCCCCATTTGCACAAGGTTGGATGCCGAGCTACTCATGTCCCGTTCCTCGTCCTCAGTGATCTCACTGAAGGTATGTTATTCCCCCCAGCCACGTACAACACCACGGGTACCAGATAGGTGACAACGAGCACCCTGGGATGCCTGTTGTGTTTGGTCTTGCTCCTCCTCCTCAAAGCCACATTCCTCCTCTGACTCCTCTTCCTCACAATCCTCTTCCAGCGTTGCCGCAGGTCCAGCAAGCGATGCTGATAAGGCTGTTTCTGGTGGTGATGGTGACCACAACTCTTCCTTTTCACGCTCATCTACGGCCTGATACAGCACTCTTCGCAGGGCATGCTCCAGGAAGAAAACAAATGGTATGATGTCGCTGATGGTGCCTTCGGTGCGACTAGGTTTGTCACCTCCTCAAAAGGACGCATGAGCGTCCAGTAACGTGGCAAAAAAAATTCCCAGCTCCACAGAGGCTGTCCTAGCACCCCGGTCATACAAATAGTCGTTAACGGCTTTTTCTTGTTGGAGCAGGCGGTCGAACATTAGGAGTGTTGAATTCCAACGTGTCGGGCTGTCGCAAATCAAGCGCCTCACTGGGATGTTGTTTCGCCGCTGGATATCTGAAAAGTGCGCCATGGCCGTGTAGGAACGCCTGAAATGGCCACACACCTTCCTGGCCTGCTTCAGGACGTCCTGTAAGCCTGGGTACTTATGCACAAAGCGTTGTACGATCAGATTACACACATGTGCCATGCACGGCACATGTGTCAACTTGCCCAAATTCAATGCCGCCAACAAATTTCTTCCGTTGTTACAAACCACTTTGCCAATCTCCAGTTGGTGCGGAGTCAGCCACTGATCCACCTGTGCGTTCAGGGCGGACAGGAGTGCTGGTCCGGTGTGACTCTCTGCTTTCAGGCAAGTCAACCCCAAGATGGCATGACACTGCCGTATCCGGGATGTGGAATAGTACCTGTGGAGCTGGGGGGGTGCCGTTGATGTGGAGCAAGACGCAGCAGCAGAAGAGGACTCAGCCGAGGAGGTTATGGAAGAGGATGGAGTAGGAGGAGTAGAGGAGGTGGCAGCAGGCCTGCCTGCAAGTCGTGGCAGTGTCACCAACTCCTCTGCAGAGCCACGCATTCCATGCTTGGCAGCCGTCAGCAGGTTTACCCAATGCACAGTGTAGGTGATATACCTGCCCTGACCATGCTTTGCAGACCAGGTATCAGTGGCCAGATGGTCCCTTGCCCCAACACTGTGTGCCAGACATGCCATGACTTCCTTTTGCACAATCGAGTACAGGTTGGGGATTGCCTTTTGTGAAAAGAAATTTCGTCCGGGTACCTTCCACTGCGGTGTCCCAATAGCCACAAATTTTTTGAACGCCTCAGACTCCACCTGCTTGTATGGTAAAAGCTGGCGGGCTAATAGTTCAGACAAGCCAGATGTCAGACGCTGGGCAAGGGGGTGACTTTCTGACATTGGCTTCTTACGCTCAAACATGTCCTTGACAGACACCTGACTGTGGGCAGATGAGCGGGAACTGGGCAGATGAGCGGGGGAAGGAGGACAGCAGTGGTTGACGTGGCTGAAGATGCTGGACCAGGAGGAGGATGGCGGCTTTGAGTTTGTGTGCTGCGTGTACTCATGTGTTGATCCCATAGGTGCTTGTGATGTGCGATCATGTGCCTTCGCAAAGCAGTTGTACCTAGGTGGGTGTTGGACATCCCACGACTCTGTTTCTTTTGGCACAGGTTGCAAATGGCATCACTGTTGTCAGAGGCAAACACACCAAAAAAATGCCACACTGCTGAGTTCTGCAATGATGGCATTCTGGTGGTGGCAACAGCATGCGTTGATTGGCGTGCTGTCTGGCTGACCCCGGGTGCCAATGCATGCTGTCTAACTGTGCCACTAGCTCCTTGCGAAGACCTCCCCCTGCTTCCAACTCGTCTCCTCCTCCTCTCTGTTTCCCCATCTGAACTTTCCCCCTGTTCTTCTTCTCTTCTAGTGGGCACCCACGTGACATCCATGGATGCATCGTCATCATCAACCGCTTCACTTGTATCTGACAACTCAGCAAAGGAAGCAGCAGCGTGTACAACATCATCATCATCACACCGTACGTCCATGTGTGTAATGCTGCCTGACTGAGACATATCCCTGTTATCTACATCCTCTGGCAATAATGGTTGCGCATCACTCATTTCTTCCAACTGATGTGTAAATAACTCCTCTGACAGATCAAGTGAAGCGGCTAGTGTTGGTGGTGGCAGCAGGCGGGCGAGTGGTAACTTGAGAGGTGCCCGAAGCTAAGCTGGAGGAGGATGGTGCATCAAGGTTCCGAGCGGAAGTTGTAGAAGATTGGGTGTCCTGTGTTAGCCAGTCAACTATGTCCTCAGAACTTTTCGAGTTCAGGGTATGTGGCCTCTGAACACTGGGCATTATTCTAGGGCCAAAGGGAATCACAGCACCACGACCACGATGGCCCCTGCGGGGTGGCCTGCCTCTGCCTGTCATTTTTTTTTTCGATTAGTGGTACTATGCGTGCAAGCTACTGTGACAACAGATATGAGTGGCACTGTGCACTGGCAGAAGTTGGCAGAGTAGACGCTGTAGGACTGACACACACGCTTGCAGACAACTAACTGCTATTCAATCTATTACAAAATTTTATTTTTTTTAAAAAAAATTTTTTTTAAATGTACACTACTGTTACACCAGATATGAGTGGTGGCACTGGGCAAGTGGGCACAGTATACGCTGTGAGCCTGACACACATGCTGGCAGGCAGGCAACTGCAATTAGATTACACAGGAAAAAAAAAAAGCAGCCTGATGTTCTAGCCCTAAAAAGGGCTTTTTGGGGTGCTGTCCTTACAGCAGAGATCAGATGAGTCCTTCAGGACTGTAGTGGACACTGAATACACTAGCCTAGCTATCGATTTCCCTATTAAATCAGCAGCAGCTACACTGTCCCTCCTCTCACTAAGAATGCAGCTTCCGGGGGGGCGGGGCCTGGCCAGCATGGCGGACGGACGTGCATGAAGTGAGCTCCTTGCATACAGCCTGCAAAGTGAGACCCACAGAGGGAATAATACTTTTGGGGGTTGCTCACTGAACCCTTACCTGTTCCTGAACACCAGGGAGCTTACCCGAACAAGTTTGTAGCAGCCTTTGACTACGCACTGTCCTGCAGCCTATCTGCTCTGGGGGTTCTGTGGCAGGGAGAAGCGGCCGATCTCCCGGCCTGGAGCTCTCATCGTGTTTGCACCTCATATCTACAGCCCCGTCCCCCCCCCCCCTCTGGACCGGTAGGGGTTATACCGGTCCCCACCAGGGAAAGGCTAAAGTAACCCACAAGGCTAAATGGCCACTACTCACCCTGACAAAACGATCCATCATGTCACAGCTAAGATGGCCGCCACTCCGCCAGAGCAATCAAGCCCACACTGGGAAGCTAAGTTCCATGCAGCCTTTGATGCTCCCTGTGCAGCCTTCTGGAATCGGATTGAATCACGGCAGAGGGCTTTGCTACTCACCTCACCTAGGATGGAAGAGATCTCCAGAGGTGCCCCAGCATTGTGCTATCCTTCAAAACATAGAGCCAGGGGGGATGGCATGCCAACCAGCTGCCAACGACTGAACAGGACTGATCCCAGAACCTCACAGGTTACTTATACTGAAGCTGGGGGGTGACCAGATATCTTCTTCCACAGTGGACTGGGCTCGGGGAGCAAGGGTGCTGATGCGCCGACCTGCTGACCCTCGTGGTCTGAGCGATCCTCTGGTGCACCCGGCAGGCGGTGGAAGCACTACTAAGCGGCACATGGATGCGAGTAGAGACGACCACTCTCTGAAGCATGTCAGAGGAATTGGCTAAAACATCTCTGCTGCTGAGAATCTAAAATGCCCCTGTTATGAGGTGTAGTCAGTTGTCTAGCATTTAACATCACTCACTAAGAGGTTACTTAGTCTACTTATTTCTAGTTTTGATATTCTGATTAACACATGTTGATCTATAACTGGTGGTGTTAATCCCCTTACCCCTCTTCAGTTCAAGCATGTGTATTCAAACTTACGAACACTCTCAACATGTCTGACGATTTCCCTATGCCATGCTTTCCTCTTATATCAAGACAAGTTTACCTAGCATAATTGTTTTATATTTTAAAAATGTGCAGTTCCTCTTGACATTTTGTTTCATAACTCTAAGTCTGTATTCCAACGTTTTGCATTGCACCACATGTCATTGTCACTATGTGTATGTTCACTGCACTTCAAAAATAAAGAATAAAAAAAAAAAAGAATACAGCTTCTAATGAATCTAAAATGGATGCTGTCCAGGAGGTGGGAGGGTCTGGGAGGGAGGGTCTACTGCTGATTGGCTGGAATGTGTCTGCTGACTGTGAGGTACAGGGTCAAAGTTTACTCAATGATGACGAATAGGGGCGGACCGACCATCGAATATGTTTGCCCGCTGTGGCGAACGCGAACAAGTTATGTTCGCCAGGATCTATTCGCCAGCGAACTATTCGGGACATCTCTACTTATAAACAATATCAGCTTGAAAACTAACTTCTATTCTTTGCTCATATGTGCATGAGCTACAAAAAACAAACACATGCATAAACGATGCTTATTAAAAAATAATATTAAATGTATGTCAGATAAAATATATATATAAATTTAAAGGTAGAAAAAAATGATTTGTAGTTAGATATTTTTTATAAAATGTAGATTTGAGTAGGTTTATTTTTTAAACCACTTTGTAAAAAATGATTTAACATATTTTTGAAGAAAAAAATCATAAGTATGTAGCTTAAAAAGCAACTGATAGTATTATATTTTCTTTGTTTTGTGTGTTTTGTTACTATTTCTTTTTATTCTCTAGGAATAGTACAGCTGCTCTTTTGTTTAGAATTAATTGTGTTTCTAACACTCAGATTGTATAGAATTACCAGGTTTCATACACAATAGGATAAGAGCAGGCTTTAGAAAATCACAATTACTCTTTATTCTGCAAATAAAACATATTTAAATAAATTACACTTATTTAATGAGAACTCCATATAAATTTGCTGAAATAAAAACTGTGAGTGGTTTTAAATTGCTACCCATTTTGCACATGCCAATCATTTCACAAACATATTTTAAAGAGAAATTAAGGGAGATAAAGAAAATAGGCATGCTATGTATTTAAAAAAAGCATTCCAAATTTACAAATCTCTTAAGATCCTGAGTAGAGATGCATGTTCCTGGATAGCTATTATCTATCTATTGATCTATAATTGTAATCAAACATATTCAACTTCAACATTTTCTGTTATGACCTGTTGCAAACAAGATGCATAGCCAGACACCAGAATTTGGCATCGTTCCTGAGGAATCTTAGCTAATTGCTCATGAGCAATGGCCTCCAGTTTAGTAATATTCTTCATCCCTTCTTCTTCAAATCCCACCAGAGATTTTCTACATGGTTCAAGTCAGGTGACAAAGGGCCACTGTAGAATTTTTTTAGGACTTCTTCTGCAACCATGCCTTGGTGGAATTTGAAGTATGTTTGGGGTAATTATCTTGTTGGAGAGTTCAATAATGCCCAAGCTTAAGTTTCCTCACATACAGCATACCGCTTTCTCCTAGAATGTCCTGATACTTTAATAAATCCATCTTGCCCTCCACTTACGGCAGGTTTCCAGTGCCAGAGGATGCAAAGCAGCCCCACAGCACCACTGAGCCACCACAATGTTTAACTGTAGGCAGAGTGTTCTTTTCAGCGTATACTTCATTGTTCTTCCTCCAGACATACAGCCAGGGCTAGATTAAGAGCACAGTGGGCCTGGTGCTGACAATTATGATGGGCTTAATTACAGAATCTTATCGACAAAAAAAACACTAAAACAGTCATACCTACCAATCGTCATGTATCTGGCGGAAGTGTTGCTGAAGGGAAACTCATAGGATGGAGCTATGAGAAAACAAACACTCTATACTAATCTCTCTCTAATTTATGCTTTCATCTTTCAAGTAAATCCATAACCCTAACAGTAGTCAAGCAGAAAGTCAATGGGCGGGGTAAAAGGGTGGGCCACTGACGCAAATCATGTAATCAGAAATGCTGGATGAGGCGTACATGCCCAAAAAGGGGGCGTGTCTGCCTAAAGAATTGGAAGGCCAGCCTGGCATGATTGCATGTCATGCTGCCTGCCAATCACGCAAGCTGGACAACTAAGGGCATACTATACAGGCAACACCCTGAGCTTGGCATAAATGCGTCTTATGAGGAGTTTGCTCCACGCTTTCTAAGGACTGTCCCCTTGCACTTGCTGGTCCATTCCTCTCCTAACCTTCTTACTAGCAGGCAGAAGCTCCTGGTATAGAGTCTGTGACAGAGAAAAGCTGTATGTAGTGAGTGTGGAAGAACGGGAACATGCCACAGTGTTAGAGAGACTGAAGCAGCAAGATCATTTGTATTGTGCACAAAGTCAGCTTTACCTTAACTAATTTCATTGTCAGCCAGTCCACACAAGTTGTGTTCCCATACATCCCTCTATAGTTTCCATACTTAAGCAAGAGTATGTGAAGGATAGTTAGGGTTGCCACCTTTCTTGGAAAAAACTACCGGCCTTACTAATTTGCATAATTATTTATGTATGCCTGTAATTCACAAGGAGTGACCTGAGAGATAATTCTGTAAAATCACCAAAAAACTACTTACATTTATTCTGCTGAATAAAATATGGATTGTTCCCAGTGTCTCACGGTCTTCCAGTGTCTTAGTGTCCCCTAGTCTCCTCGTCTTCCGGTGTCCTCATGTCTCCCAGTATCCTCAAGTGTCTGTGTCTCCTATGTATCACAATGTCTCAGTGCCCCATTTCTCCCAGTGTCCCCTCATGTCCCTATGTTGCCCAGTGTCACTTGGACACTAGGGGACTCTTAAGATACACGGGAACACTGTGAGACACTGGGACACTAGGGCACACTGGGAGATACTGAGACATATGGACACTGGTAGACATGCGGACACTGAGACACTAGGGACACTAACTGGGAGATATGGAGACACAGAGGCGTGGGGACACAGACGCTAGGGACACAGTGTCTCAGTGTCCCCATGTCTCCCAGTGTCCCTTAGTGCCTAGGGTCTCACAGCGTCCCCTAGTGTCTCATTGTCCCCTGATCTTCCAGTGTTCCCAAGTGTCTGTGTTCCCAGGTCACTCAGTGTCCCCTAGTGTCCCGATGTCTCCCTGCAGCTTTCCCCCCATGCTTCACATACCTGAGCTCTAGCCTGTCTCTGCAGGCTGGGAGCTGCAGTCTGGACTCTCTGTGCTGTATAGCTGCTCCCCTGCGGATCAGTGAGTAGAGAGAGGCAGGGAGGGATATGCTGTAACTTCCTATCCATGCCTCTCTCCACACACAGTGACCCCTACTGGCTGGTGCTGGTATTGCAGAGTAATATTAGTTTATACTGAGAAAAATATCTGCATTTGTGTTGTCGGTATTACTGCAATACTGGCACGGCCAGGCAGCCTCAAATACTGGCTGTGCTGGTAAAATACCAGTCAGGTGGCAAACCCAAGAGTAGTGTGTGCCCCTATGTTAATCTGACACTGCATACAGCTGATCGATTGGGCTGCAAAGTTTCAGTTTTGTTTAATTGCTCTAAAGAACGCAATCCTAAAACTTCTGTGGCTTCTTTATATGATTTTGAGCACATTGGAGACTATTTTTTGTGCTTTTGGGTATGTCTTGTAGTTCTGTCATGGAAATATTCTGTGTTTAGTATGCGCCTAACTGTGTTCACTGAAACCTCAGTGCCTGTTGCCACCAAATCTTTCTGCAGGTCTTTTGCAGTCACTCAAGGGTTTTTTACAACCTGCTTAATCAGAAATCTGGTTGCAGCAATTGATACCTTCCTTTATTTGCCCCATCCAAGTAGTGTATGTGGCAGAAATGCCTCTGCCATGTGTTCCTGGAGGGGCCTCCTGCCCAAAGACTATGGGCCCTGCAAAAACCCTGTTAAAGAACTTTGTTTGTGCCATTTCCTTATATTGTTCAGGAACCGAACAGACACATAAACCATCGACCAACCGTGTGCTTGTTAAGCCCTATTAACACCTTTTTAACGAATATAACTGCAGTGTTCTAATGGGTCATCTACGTGGCGTATCGAATTCTGTCAGAGGATTCCACAGGAGATAAATCCCAAGAAAACCCTTTACCTTTCCCTTCATCCTCCGCTCCTTTTTTAGGGTCACACCCCCCCAAAGAACCGAACGATTAATGAGAAAGAGAAATTGGATTCAAGAAGAAGGGGAATTAGAAGTGGAAGACCCCTTAAAGGAGAGGAAGAGAGGAAAGACCAATACTTAGGTGTAGTTAACTTGTCTAACAAAACCTTCACTGAAGACCAACTTAGAGTACTAAGTAAGGGATTGAAATTTGCCCCTACATGTTCTAATGATACTTTTAACTCATTTATAGATTTACAGAAATTTAATCCTAAGCTGTGTTTAAAAAAAAAAATTCAAAACATCCTCAAAAAGATTTTAAAGATAACCAAGATGTGAATGATGATATGGTACACACTAAACTAAAGAATAAATCCAATTTTTTTACTCAATACCATTCCAGTGGTGCTATGCAGGTTTTTGAGAGATTAGTTATAGATGATATTAAGAAAATCCCTCAAAATAAAAACAAAAGATGTGAGAACAATCTTAAGCCAACAGAAAAAAGCGCCCTTAGGGAACTAAGTAAAGATGAGCAAATCATTATAAAACCTGCGGACAAGGGGGGGGGGGGGGGGGGGCTGTGGTTGTTCAAAATAGGGACGACTACGTTAAAGAGATCTATAGGCAACTGGGAGACTCGAACACTTATTCAAAGTTGCCGGGTAATCCTATGGAGTCTATTAAGAACAAATACTTAAAATTAATAGAGAAAGGACGTACACTTAAGATTTTAAACAAGGATGAATATGACTACTTAAATGTTAAAACTTCTAAAATCCCTGTGTTTTACACCCTCCCTAAAATTCACAAAAATAACACCAATCCACCAGGTAGACCAATAGTGGCTGGAGTGAATTCCCTATTGAGTCGACTGTCTGAATACATAGACAGATTGTTACAACCTATAGTCACTTCACGACCTACTTACCTTAAGGATTCCTCCCATCTTATCAGAGAACTACAAAATATAACATGGGAGGAGGGTTACATATTGGTAACCTGCGACGTCAATAGTTTGTACACTATTATCAAACACGATCTAGGATGTGACTCGGTTAGACATTTTTTTATCAGACAGTTCAGTTCCAGAAACCCAAAGAGATTTTATTATAGAGGGCATTTTACTCATTTTACAAAATAATTTTTTTTGGTTCGAGGGTTCTTACTTTTTACAATTGATCGGGAATGCGATGGGGACCAAGTTCGCACCGGGCTACGCCAATCTGTTTGTCCTTCTGGGAGGAATCGTTCCTTTCAGGGGATGTACCTTGGAGTGCGAACTTGGTCCTCTATCGCAGGTATATAGATGATATTTTTTTATCTGGAAGGGGGGTGAACAGCACCTTACTTCATTCTTTCAATTTTTAAATAACAATTCCAGAAATATTACTCTTACCAGCGAACAGAGTACCTCCCATGTGAATTTTTTAGACCTGGTTATCTATATAGAGGATTCTTGCATTAAAACAAAAAAGTTTTTTAAACTGGTTGATGTCAACAGCTACATTGACACAACCAGTTGCCATTATGCCCCTTGGATCAACAATATGCCAAAAGGACAATACATAAGAATGCTGAGGAACTGTACAGATCCTCATCAATTTGATATCCAAGCTAACACGTTAATGTCATTTTTTAAAGAGAAGCATTAGGATCCCACCGTCCTGAAAGAACAGGTCCATCAGGTGAAAAGTATGGACAGGGTCGAGGCTCTAAAATACAAACCAAAGAGAGATACAGTAATTAGAGAGAAAGAGTATGTACCTTTGATTTTAGACTATAATGCTAACTCCAAACAAATTAAACACATAGTCAACAGACATTGGCATATTCTGAAAACAGATGAAGATCTTAAAGACATCATAGGCGAGAAACCAAAGGTTATTTTTAAAGGTGCTAAGAACATTAAAGATCATTTGGTTAAAAGTTTTATTAATTGTAAACAAGGAGACAAGAATGTTTTTAACCAAAGACCAGGTTTTTACCCATGTAAAATGTGCCTACCATGTAAGAACACTATTTTTAAGAAAGACACACAGAGTACGTTTAAATCTAAGGTCACAGGAACGAGTTTCAAGATACATGATGTTGTCACATGTCACTCTACTAATGTGGTGTATCTCATCTGGTGTCCCTGTGGGCTCCAGTATGTTGGCATGACTACTAGAAGCCTGAAAACCCGCATCATGGAGCACATGGGGAACATACGGAGGGGATACACCAAACATAGTGTGTCAGCACATTTTATTGAATACCATAATGGTGACACTTCTCTTTTAAGTTTTATGGTTATTGGGAAAAAGCGGATGAATTGGAGAGGAGAGGATAATGTCCGAGAACTTAGTAAATTAGAGGGCAAATGGATTTTTACTTTGGACACTATGTGCCCAAAAGGTCTTAATATTGATTTAGAATAAGTCCATTTTTTATAATCTTACATATATATTTATTATAGTATATTTTTTATTCTTGGACATTTCCTCTCCCTTCCACATCCCCCCTTGGTTATACTTCTTTTTCCTGTTAATTTTCCTCTTGATTTTGTATTTTTAAATATTATGCTCTGTGTTTTGTGTGTACCTATACTAACAAACATTTTCTATTGATCTATTAATTCACAGCTTACTATTTATTCATTTATTTTATTATGTTACTGTATTACTTGTTTGGGCAAATGCCCTCTTTCAATATGAACATTTCCTGTAACTAATTCCACCATGCACGAGTATGGAACGCATGTTGGAATGCAAAAACATCACGTGACCGCATCCAACCGGAAGTCACATGCGTCTTGCCGAAACCGGAAGTGAGATGGTCGGCGGCAATTCTGAAGTACAGCTGAATGCAGTTGGACTTATCAAGGGGGCTATTTAAGCCCTGAAGGCTCTCCAGGAATTTAGCACTGAGGAAGGCCCTATCAAGGGCTGAAATGCGTTTGCACTTTACTGGACTTTTTATTGGGACTCTTATCTGGCGGTATAGTAATACAATACAATTGCGATTGCGGTACCATACTATGCTATATTCTGTACATATATCTTCCTATTTCTGTCCCGTAATATTAATATTTTATTATTTAATAAATCCTTATTTACTCCTGAATCCATGGAGTCTGGGTTCTTTGACTGGAATTTACCGAAAGCCTGAATAGGCTCCCAAGAGCGCAGTACACAGAGCCTATGAGGCTCCACCTTTGTGAGTTCAACCCTCATACATTACAATTGCCTGTTTTTACCCATATGGAAAGCACTATGTATGTCCTATTTGTTTTACAGATGTAACCACCATACCTGTATCTGCAATAGGTGGTATACTCATTTTTTACTTTGTATATCTCTTTAAGTGGGTGTGAATTATCCTTATTGTTTCACTTTATCTGTAGGTGTTAAGGGATTACACCTTTCTTTCACACTTGCTTTTATTGTCTATTTAAAGTTTGAAGCGCCTACACAACTGCATACCTAGTGTATATTTTGCTTGACAGGGAAGGGATTACCCAGTGATTTTGTGTGAGAAACCCCTTGCATAGACTTGTGCATAAAAGACCCTAAATAAAACAGATCACTTGCCAGCATTAAACCTCGGCTCACGTGTGGCAGGAACACCTATACTGCTATAATTACTGGATCCAGGTGTTGGTCCAGGGTGGGAAAGGACAGCAAGACCCCAGCCAAGCTTATGGTGTCTGGTGCAGTGCTTATGGTCCTCAGCAACTACTAGGAAGCGCGATTGGTGGAGGTACCCAGTCGGGGTGCCAGGCAGTGTAATTACAGGCAGTGTAATCACTGTTTCTTCATCTTTGAACTTGCAAACTATGCTTACAATGATGTCTCTAGGAACATTGAGTGCCTTTGCTATCTTTTTGTATCCTGTTCCTTGTTTGTGAAGGGCGATAATATCTTCTCTTAACTTTGTGGAACATTATTTTGACTTTGATTAGTTGCATCAGATGTGCTTGAGACAACATTTGTTTTGCATATTTGTGTTGCTGTGAGGGATATTATTCAACCAATTCTTCCATCTTTCTAATCTCGTTAACGTTACCCATTGTTCTATTATGGAGGGCACATGGGATGATCTCCATTGTAATGGGATGAGTGACTTAGCCGCTAGCATTGGTAAGCAAGTTTTCCTCAGTTGTGCTAGAGGGTTATTCGTGTGTAGGAGGATGATCTATGCTGGCTCTGAGGATATCTGGCAACCACTAATAGTGCGAATGAGGGGAAGTACATCCTTCCAGAACCGTTTGATGGGGGGCAATGCCAACAAATATGTATGAGTGTGCCTCTGTCCGCTCCACATCTCCAACAAGTATCCGAGATGGTGGCTATCCAACTGTGTAATCTATCTGGGGTACAATGCCATCTCATAAGCAGTTTCAAGCCTACCTCTATGTATACCTCTAGGTATCTGGAGCTAGTGGCTAATGAGTATGCAATCTGACTTTTTTCTTTGCCACTGATGTATAGTGTCCGTGATCCCTATGTCTTGCTCCCAGGATTTAGTGTAAGATGGGAGTGTTGCCAATGTGGGAGAGTTAATCAGTTTTTATGTTTGGAGAGCAATCTTTTAGGACATGTGGGGGAGGGGCAAATTTGTTCCAGAATGGTGAGGGGTTTAAGCCTACTCCCTAGTCATGAGATTGCAAAAAATGCCTCAGATGGTGAGAATTGAATTTGTCTGCAAAAGTATGGGATTTGTTAGGTATAATGGTGTCCAATGATGGGAGTGAGCCAGAGGTGTGAATGTCTAGAATGCATATGTTATTGTTGTCAGGAAAGCTAGTCTTAAGCCACCTAGCTTAGTCTGATGAGATCGCTGGGTTGTGGGTCAGTGTTAAGAGGGGGGAAGAGGATGGGAAAAGTTCTGTCTTTGTTCTGTGTTTATGCCATAAGGATATGGTTGGCTGAATGGTTGGATGACAAGACGGATATAGGTTATGTTTGTCTGTAAGCCAAGGGAGTGCTTTTCATGGCTTCATCGTGGTGGGGATTGTCTATTCTTGTACTCTTACGAGAGCATTGGCTATATAGTAGTTTTGGGCACTCAGGTAACCCAGACCCCCTGTATTTTGATTGCATTAAATGTCAGCCCGATTAACTCTGGGTCTCCCACTCATCCATACAAACTTTGAGCAAGCCGCTTCTAAGGTACAGAAAAATTAGCTTTTTACATGAATCGGGATTGGCGATAATAAATATAGGATCCTTGGGAGGACATTCATTTTAAGGACGTTTAGTCATCCTGTCCATGAAATGGTTGGTTTGTCCCAATGTGCCAGGTCTGCTTTAACTTCGCGGAGCAGGGATGGGAAATTTGTAGAAAATAAATTGGAATTCAATGGGGTCATTTATATGCTCAGGTATGTCAATGCCGTTATGGTTTCTCTAAAGGGAAACGTGTGTTTGAGTTTGTCCCTGTCAAGGTCAGTGAAGCCCAGCACCATATACTCAGATTTGTCCTGATTTATGGAAAATATTGAATGAGCACTGTATTGCTGCATATCTTTGATGAGGGCTGGTAAAGATTGAAAGTTCTTGGTGAGCGTGAACAGTAGATCATTAGCATAGGCTGTAATCTTATAGTCCGTTTGGGTAATACAAAATCCACTAATCTCTGTATTGTTTCTAATTGTGTTCAGAAAGGGTTCCAGCGTGAGCGCAAATAGTAGAGGGGAGAGGGGGCATCCCTGTCTCGTGCTATTGTGTATATGAACAGGTTCCAAAAGCAGTGCGTTCACTCTAATGCATGCCGTGGGGCACGAGTACAGTGCTCCAACCCATCCCCTCCATCCCGGGCCAAATCCCAATCCCCTCAGGACTCCCGGGCCAAATCCCAATACCCTCAAATCACAATCCCAGTGCGTTCACTCTAATGCATGCCGTGGGGCACGAGTACAGTGCTCCAACCCATCCCCTCCATCCCGGGCCAAATCCCAATCCCCTCAGGAAGGACCAGTCCACCCGATCAAAAGCCTTTTTGGCATCAGTTGACATGAAGACTTTTTTTTAGTAATTTGCTTTAAAGAGGAGGTTAAAGGACCACTATAGTCACCCAGATGACTTCAGCTCAATGAAGTGGTCTGGGTGCCAGGTCCCCCAGGTTTTAACCCTTCAGATGTAAACATATCAGTTTCAGAGAAACTGCTACATTTACATTGCAGGATTAATCACATCCACGTACGTATGTCTTGGTATGGAAATTCCTGGAAGTCATAGTTTTGACCGACCGTGCACATGGTCCTATGCCCAAAACAGTTCCAGGGAAATCAGTGCTAACAGTCGGTCAAGTTTGGTAGTCTTTTACAGGTTTCCCTGCAGGGCCCATAGTCTGTGGGCAGCATGCTGGCAAGCAGGCTCCTCCAGGAGCTCGTGGCAAACTCACTTGGTGAGGGGAGTTTGTTACACAATGTATACAGGCAAAGAATTTATTTAGATTTGCTTCTTAATATTTGAATTTCGTTTCATCCAAATTTCAAAAGATACCAATTGCCTAATAAGGGAGCTACACGCTAAAGAGCATCTTAATTTGCTATCCCACATAATGGTACCATTTTAGGGAGTTATCTGCAAAACAACCTAAAAAGCAAGAGTAAGAAAAGCCTGTTTCTTAATTTAGCTCTTTCTGTTTTTTAGTATGAAGCTCCCTAATCTGGTACCATTAATTACGGCAATCCAATGTAAAGATTGCAAATTAGCTATCCACTAAACAGCTTGAAAAAAATAAAAAATTCCATGTATAATTTTTCAAACCACGAAAAAGGAACACTATGTTGTGACTGCACAAAATACCTAGCTCAAGTAGGTAACTTAAAAAGAGGAAAATCCGGCACTTCATACAGTAATGATATAACTCTCCAAGTGGTATAAGGAGAACATCTGTGTCAGTCATAAAACCTTCAATTTTAACCCATTGGAAAACTTAAGGATAGCCACTGTAAATACATTGTATATCAATAATAATCTGACAAGGGCTATTCTTCAACAAGGCAATCTCTTGATGCACCATCATCCTATTGTCCCCAAATATTCATAAGTTTGTACATATCACCCACCATCCTACTAGACATTTCTTCATATATTTTAGTGGTATTTAACTAGGAATTCACTTCTGAAATAGTAGGTGGTTACGTAGATTTCCAAGCATCTGCAATCCCATGTAACACTTTTGTTAATACTGCATTTTCAGTTGTGT
Organism: Pelobates fuscus; assembly: GCF_036172605.1. Lineage (NCBI taxonomy): Eukaryota > Metazoa > Chordata > Amphibia > Anura > Pelobatidae > Pelobates > Pelobates fuscus. The sequence continues at coordinate 197,392,981 of NC_086320.1, read as the reverse complement.
ATATAGCTCCCTAATTTGCTATTATTATGAAAACAAATGGATCCAAAAATACATTGATTCAATTAATTTCAAATTTATTCAGATTTGTTTCATTTTGTTTTCAATCTAATCTAAAATTGTCATGCTTCCGAATTGCTGAAATTAGATAAATTTAGATTTGGAAATGTATGCGTTGAACATCTAATTGCAATGTCATTCTCAGTTGCCAAAATGAGACTATTATTATATATCTGGATAAAAAAAAAGGAAATGAGAGAGATATAAAATTATTAATTGTAACCTTTTGCGATCATGTATTAATAAAAAAAATGGGAAAAACTAATTATTTCAAAATGAAAAATATGAATTTACCCAAACGTGAAGGGAAAAAGTCAGTGGTCACTTGACCACCAACTCACGCCTTACACCCCGACATCCAAAACAAACTTTGCCACACATCCACTATGAAGAGTCAGTAACCATCCATCAGTGCAGAAAAAAAACACAGTGCTCTAGCAGTATCTGTGGAGGGTTAAACCTAGATGGACCTGGCACCCAGACCACTTCATTCATCTCTGCATTAAATACAGGGAGTTATAAAAGGGATTCAGACTCCCATCAACTGGGCATTTTTATTATTATTTTTTTTAAAAATATTTTATTATTTTTTTTAAACAGTTTTTTTTTTTTTCGTCCCCCCCTCCCTACTTCATACTTGGCCAGGGAGGGGGGGCTGTGCAAGGGGGAGGGCCGAAAACAATTACAGGTACCGTCATAGAATAGCTATGGGTACCGTACTTACTCTCGCGGTCTGCTCCCAGTGTAAATCTCGCGGCCTGCGTGTCTCGCGAGATTTACACTGGGAGCTGAACAAAGGAGCCGCGCGGAGGTGCTGGGAGCTGACCGGAGCTGCTTTAAAGGTAAGTAACAGCTTGCTCCGGCCCCCAACATGTCATGATCTGTATTATGGCAATGTATGTTACCATAATACAGACCTAGACTCGAGTATAAGACAAGGGGGCTTTTTGAGCACAAAAAATTTGCCCAAAAACTCGTCTTATACTCAAGTATATACGGTAAGTTGAATGTATTTTTTAAGTACTGTAAGATTTTAAAATACTTACAAATTTAACAACAACTTTGAAGGAAGAATTGAGTGGACAACTGTATCTCAACTAGCAGATGAATACTAGTCAAATTTTAAAATGAAGAGCAGGGTAATCCAACTTGGGGAGATTGGGCTTGAGGAGGCTATTTTTTCTATTAGCTGCAGGGACATTTGTGAATGTTGGGGATTCAGAATGTTCCCTGGAACAGAAAACACTTGCTCACTTTGTGAAGTGATCAGTGGACATGACAATAGCTGCTAAGCAACCAGACACAGAGCAGGCCACACACTCTTCTTTTTATAAGTGGTTCCTTACTAGGAGGTAAAAGAAGTTCAAATATGTAAGCTTTGACCATTTCAGGGGCATTAATAGTCTCTTTTTGGCTACTTGCTCGCACCAAACTGCATACATGATTAAACAAAAATTTAACAGTCTAGGCATTAAGCTGTCAGGACTGTTGTTGGAAAGAGTAGACCATGGCAACATAGTAATCAATATTTAATCATCCTCAACCAGCATGACTAACTTTCAATGCAAATCATAGACCATGTTAATAAATCCGTCCCTCCAGTATGTCAGGTTATTGTATTGGAGTGTTTTTTCCCCTTAATGCAACGATCACACAGGGAATTTAACATCAGTTCAGGGCAGTTAGCAGATTGTTCACTTAGACCTTTCAGCTTCCTAAACACTGCTGCTTCATCAGTCTTGAGTGTGCTGCCATGAACTAATTCCTTATTTTCCAGAAAGTCCTCCGCCATGCTCAAGAGGTGGGTGAACTAAGGAATGACCTGTTCAAAATTGGCATTACTGTGTCTTAAATGGTCTGCCATGCCCTTAAGTAAAGTAAGAATTAGCTACCCTATTATTGTTTAACCCCTTAAGGACCAAACTTCTGGAATAAAAGGGAATCATGACATGGCACACATGTCATGTGTCCTTAAGGGGTTAAAGGATCCCTACAGTGCCAGGAAAACAAACTTGTTTTCCTGGCGCTATAGTGCCCTGAGGGTGCCCCCACCCTCAGGGTCCCACTCCCGTCGTGCTGAAGGGGGAGGAAGGGGTTAATCCCTTACCTTTTTCCAGCATCAGGCTCCCTCGGTGCTGGGACTCCCCTCCCTCTTCTGATGTCATCGGCTGAATGCGCATGCGCGGCAAGAGCCGAGCCGCGTATTCAGCCAGTCTCATAGGAAAGCATTCTCAATGCTTTCCTATGGATGCTGGCATCTTCTCACTGTGAAACTCACAGTGAGAAGCGCACAAGCGCCTTTAGCGGCTATCAATGAGACAGCCATTAATGGCTGGAATAACCCATAGCTAAACATAGCAGTTTCTCTGAAACTGCGATGTTTACAGCAAAAAGGGTTAAACCTAGATGGACCTGGCACCCAGACCACTTCATTAAGCTGAAGAGGTCTGGGTGCCTATAGAGGTCCTTTAATCCTCACACTACAAAAGGGTGTCAATGCCAATAGAGTGATGGGGAGCTAGACCATGGTTACTATATGCTCTTCAAAAATGTATTCCAGCAGGTCTAAACTTAAACTCCATTGTATGCTGACTTCCTGTCATAGACAGTGTGTTGGAAGCCCTCTTTTTTCTTGTTGATGCCACAAGAGTTAGCTAGACCGACAATGGTAGAAATATCTGATAATTTTCCTGCAATGCTCAAGTATGATTTGCACCTTTGTGTTGGCTACCTGAATTGCATCATTTAGTACAAGTTTTAGGATATGTGTAGAACAGAACATGTCTACAAAAAGAACATCTCTAATAACGTTGACCATGCTAGTATCTTTGTCAATGACACTTCACACTCACCTTACTCACTTCCAATGCTGCACAATTTGCACATTGCAAGTTGCTCTTCTGGGAAGTTGTCAAATTAATAACAAACTATTAAACTCAATCTTTGTGAATGATGAGGATGCCAGTGGATTCTCATCTTTATAAGCTGTCACAACACTGGCTTCTACACTAGCACTTGGTTGACTAATGATATTAGGAAGGGATATAGGAGGTGGGGTATAAAACACATTAGGACAGGAAATAGCAATCAAATAAGGTGGAAGTGAAGCAGAGATGGAGGAGAGAGTAAAGGGCTGCCCTTTAGGAGAGAGCAAGAGACAGGTATGTGAGGTAGAGGTTAGTCTGGAAAGCCATAAGCTTGCCTAAATAAATGGGTTTTAAGGCACTTCTTAAATGATTGAAGACTAGGGGAGAGTCTGATGGCGGTAGGCAGGCTATTCCATAGGAAGGGAGCCGCCTGTGAGAAGTCCTGCAAGCGTGAGTTGGCCGCACGTGTGCGAGCAGCGGACAGGAGAAGGTCACGGGCAAAGCGGAGAGACCGAGAAGGGGCATACCTATGGATCAGTGAGGAGATATAAGAGGGGCTAGAATTGTTTAGTGCTTTATAGGTATGGGTTAGCACTTTGAATTGACTAACTTAGGATACATGAAGCCAATGTAAGGACTGACAGAGGGGTGAGGTGTGAGAGGAACGACTAGAGAGGAAAATCAGTCTGGTAGTAGCATTCATTACAGACTGTAGCAGGGCTGTATAGCTATTGGGAAGACTAATTAGGCGAGAGTTACAATGGTCCATGCAAGAGATTACTAGAACATGGACAAGCTCTTTAGTAGCATCTTGTGTAAGAAAGGGTCGGATGTGGGCAATGTTTTTAAGGTGGAATTGGCATGATTTGACAACAGACCGGATGTGAGGCTCAAAGGTGAGGCCAGAATCAAAAGTAACACCAATACAATGTGCTTGTAAAGATGGGCTGATATGGGTACCACCAATCTGAAGGGAGAGCGAGAGAGGAGGATTAATATTAGGAGGAGGAAAGACAAGAAGTTTTGTTTTGGAAAGATTGAGTTTCAGAAAGCTGGAGGACATCCAATCAGAGATAGAAGAAAGGCAAGAGGTGACATGTTTAAGGACAGCAGGGACCGTGCCAGAAGAAAGAGAGCAGTTAAAGATGTGTGTTAAGGAGGGCACAAGATAAGAGGAGAGAGATCTGATAAAGTGAGACGGGACAGGATCAAGCGGGCAAGTTGTGGGGTGAGAGGAAAGGATAAGCGTTGCCACCTATTGTTCAATAGCCTGGAAGAAGGTTGGAAGGGTTGGAGAGGCATGAGCCAGGTGTGGTTGAGAAATTGAGGGTCAAGGTGGTGAGAATTCTTTCCTTAGCTGTTCAATCTTGTCAGTAAAGTATCATGCAAAACTATAAGTTGTAAGGTTAGTTCGGGGGTGGCCACAGCAGGGCAAACTAGAGAGTTAAAGGTATCAAAGAGACGCCTGGGAATGCAAGAGCATGTGCTAATCAGAGAAGAAAAGTATGACTGTTTGGCAAGGGCAAGGCTGCACTGTATGAATGCAAGATTAATTTGTAGTGTAGAATGTCTGACTCGGTGTGAGACTTCCTCCAGCAGCATTCAGCAGAACGGGAACATCTCTGCAGGTAGCGTGTTGATTTAGTGTGCCATGGTTGGTGGCGTATCCTTCTCGAGGTGCGTATTGGGAGAGGGGCTGCAGCATCCAGGGCTGAGGTGATAGCCAGTGAGGGACATGAGTAAGCAGGAATGGACAATAGTTAGGAATCAATATCAGCTGACAGCTGCGGGAGGTTTACAGAACTCAGATTCCTTCTGAGTTTAGGGGGTTTAGGCTGAGGTTGTTGGGGGAGGGGACTATTGAGAGAAAATGATAGAAGATCTGAGAGAGGAAATGGAGTGTTGCAGATGTTAGAGACTGTACATTCATGAGTGAATAAGGTCTAGAGTATTGCCCGCTACATGGGTGGGGGAATTAGCCCACTGTGATAGCCCAAGGGAGAAGGTAATAGAAAGTAGTTTTGAAGCTGCTGGGGTCACAAGTGGGTTAATGGGAATGTTGAAATCTCAGAGAATTACAGATGGAATGTTAGAGGAGAGGAAGTAAGGAAGCCAGGCAGCAAAGTGGTCAAGGAAGGGAATTGGGACGATAGATAACAGCAATGTTAGCAGAGACCGGTTTGAAAAGGCGTATTGAATGAATCTCAAATTATGAGAAAAAGAGGGAAGGGGGCGTTGGTAGAGGTTTGAAGGATGAAGGAGGTGAGCGCAGAAACCCTACACCACCACCTTTATTTTCAGAGTTTCTTGGGTTGTGGGAAAATTGAAGACCACCAAAGGATAAAGAGGCATGGTTGACTTTTGCCTGTGCTCTCTGTAACCTCCTCTTCTAATTCCTGTGTATCATAGTAAATTTTCTCCAGGGAAAAATGTAAACAAATGCATGAAGTGGTGGGTGAAAGGATGATATCATCATCACTAGATTCCTCACCACCACCACCACCAAGACCAGACTTTTAGGGCACTAAGTAGCACTGATGGCTATGGCAAAGTCTCTGATGTGCTCTCCCTTTGTTGCTTCTTGCGGAAGGCTACAAAAAATGGAGATAACACAGGCAAAGACAACAAATCCACTGATCTGTTGCTCAGAGTGCTATAAAACACAGAAACTAATGCTGGAACTAGCTGTGGTAGAAAGAGCTGCAGTGCCAGTGGAAGAGACAGCACACGTTATTGCAGCATGAAAAGGTTGAAATATATTAAATTGCTTTCTTGGTATTCAAACAACTTTAACGGACATGCTCATAATCCCACTATCCTGAGGCTAAATACTGCTAATAGTTGTGGTGGCGGGAGTGGTGGTGGTAGTATCCGAAATCCTCATGGCCAAAGAAGAGTTGTTCAAACTCTCCAAGGCCATGTCACAACTCTGATGGGTTGTTTGGAATATATGAACGTTTCTCATACCATTCCTCAATTTCTTCTTGGGATTAACACAGAAGATTGATCATGGTGGTTTTCTTTAGCTTATTACAGCAAATTAGGTATACACATTATTGTTTAAAGCAACACAGGTTTACCTTTTGTGTCACTTTACCCCACTCCCTCTAGCATGTAAGCTCATTGAGCAGGGCCCTCAACTCCTCTGTTCCTGTGTGTCCAACTTGCCTGGTTACAACTACATGTCTGTTCGTTCACCCACTGTAAAGCGCTGCAGAATTTGTTGGCGCTATATAAATAATAACATAATAATAATTCAGCAAAAATAAGTGTCTTTGTTGCAAAATAAGGGGGTGCCTGGTGGATTCCCTACTGTAGTGTTGTGCTTTACATTTAGAAACACTGGACAGTGATGCTCGCACACACACAATGAAATTAACAGACTCAGAAAAAAAATAGGATTTAATTTTCTCCCAAAAAAAAAAACACCTGCATTTAATATCTAAATTAGTAAAATAGTCTTACAAAAGGATTGAGAATAAAATACCTGTCAATCTTTCTCTAGTGTTATCTAGCAGTACTAACTGCTAACTACAGCATGAAACTAAAGCAAGTCTCACACTAGTATCAATGACGCAAATTATCTCCTACTAAACAATGGTGCAGCAAGGATAAAAACACATTATTGATGTTGGTCTGTTCCACTCAGTTAGCTGAAGTCAAAGTGTCTACAATAATCCTGCTTAAAAATAGTTTTATTTTTCCTCCTTACTTTGTCCATATGTTGGTCACTTTACTTGATTTGTGAATAAAGTCAGCATTTATTGGCTATCCCCTAACCATTAGAGACACCTGTATGTTCGAGTCCGGTGGGTTCGGCCGAACTTTGAAAAAAAGTCCGGGTTTGGGCTGGAACTTGACCCCGAACTTGACCAGAACCACATTGAAGTAAATTGGGACCCGAACTTTTGGGCACAAAAATGCCTCTAAAAAACTCCTGAAAAGGGATAGAGAGCTTCAAATGGAAGTAAAATGGGGGTAAGAGTAGGACAAGTGCCCTGCAAACAAATGTGGATAGGGAATTCATTTAAAATAACATAAAAATTAAAAATACAGCTGAGCCATAAAATACCACTAGATGGAATCTTTGATTTTAGCTTTGGAAGAACATAAATCAAAATCTAAAGCATGGCTGTCAGGAGGATCAACAGAATTATCCATTTGAGAGAGGGTTGGAGTACAGGGTATTCTCTTTCATTGTTCAAACTGAGCTCAACTCCTGATGCATGGAGAAACGGCCTTCACAAGCCTCTGCTATTGTGTACATAGTTTATACTAAGTGACCCATAGGTTGAGGAGGCGGTGACCTGGCGGTGTAGGTGGAAGCCGCGGTGGAGGAGAAGGATGAGGTAGCCAACACTGTTTTTTATATATATTGTAGCGGATTGGTACCGGGCTGTCCCACGACATGTATGAGAATAAGTGTATTTGGTCATATGGCTGGTTTAATGTGTATGTACATGTATAGAAAGCATGGTATCCGGGTATAATGACAGTTAAATGTATGTAAAGAATTGTATTCCTCTAGTTGTTCGGTAGAATCATTCAAATAAAACAAGGGAATGAAACTACCGAACAACCAGACCACCCAGGAATGAGTGTGCCTCCAATCACCGTTTGCAACAATGTTGCAAACAGGTAATTGGCAATCAGTGCAGTGTGGTCTTTGTCCTCTGGGTGGCCGCCATTCGGGAAACAAACACGTGGCGGCGGCCATCTTAAACTACCGAACAGCGGTGTTTTGCCGTCGAGTGTCTGGAACTAAAATCGGACACTTGACTAGGCAAACACCGCTGAGACCTCCATACTTCCAGAAATTCGTATGGAAACTACCGAATGACCCGCCGTTCGGTAGAAAGAGCCCCATAAACAAGGGAATTCATTCAAACCCTCTCCAGGCTCTATAACACAGGCAATTCGCCTGTTTTCATTCCCTTGTTTGTGACCGACCGCAGGGCCAAAATGCATGGAACTGTTTTCGGATACTTTACCCATGCGGTCGGTCAAATCTTTGAAACCCCATATCTCACGAACCATTCATCCGAATGGGCTAATTTTTAAGTATGTTGGTCCCCCAGAATAGAGCTATCTGGGGATGTTGGATTTGTGGATGTACCCCAAGTATTTAGGGTACATCCAAAACTCGGGGAAAACTGTGTACACAATAAGGGGATTATGATGCTAGAGGAGGGGAGGAGATCTGTGGGAGGTTACTACTTAGAGATTGGATAATGTCTTAAGTGATAGAACCTCCTCCCTTGCATGGGAGAGGGCTTTATAAGGAACTGTGGAATAAAGCTTGTCAGACTACTCCTGAAACTGTGTGTCGTCCAGTTATTGGGATTGCGATGGGGATACTGCTGTATTACTTTACCTGCTGGAAACCTTGCCTGTGGACTTAACATCACCTTGTTCCTGAGCCTCACTGGAATCTCTAGTGGAGAATAGCTGTGCAAGATCGGCTCTCCGCTACATATACATACATATATATATATATATATATATATATATATATATATATTTTAATTGGGGTAGCCCCCCAAATATTGGGACATATAAAAAAGACAACTCTGTTCCGCAGAGTAGCTGTTGACATTATTGTTGTGCAGTCACTTTGTTGACTCTAGAGAACCTCGGGCCAATCGCACATCCCCGTGACGACGACTTTGCATTTGGATGTCATCCATATCAACTTTTGATGCCAGTTTCTGTGCCTACCATGGTGGCCATGGGTAACAGGGAATCAGGGTTCCATTCCATACAGGGACCCTGAGAAACGGCTACCACATGCAAGGAAGGCAGCAGGCGCGCAAATGACCCACTCCTGACGTGGGAAGGTAGTGACGACAAATAACAATATAGGACTCTTTAGAGGCCCTGTAATTGTAATGAGTTCACTTGAAATCCTTTAACTATGATCAATTGGAGGGAAGTCTGGTGCAGAGCCACTGACCCATGCGTGCTGCAGCTGAAACTCCACTATCGCCTGCTGCTGCTCGCACAGTCTCATGAGGCGATGAGCGGGAAGGCCGAAGTTACGCTGCAGCACAGACAGGTGAGCAGCAGCAGGGTGAGAACACCAAAAGCGCGCACAGCCGCTACAGTGAATGTCACATCCTGTTCCAAGTTGCGGATCAGTCTGGTGATGGCTTCTGGTATACAGTACTCTTTTTACTGAAACTGCATCAGGGTCCCGGTATGTGGCCTCACAAACGCTGGTGCTCAACACCAGGGGGCGTGCGGTTATCCTGCACCAGACCCTGCTAATCCATTCCACACTGTGACTCCTAACTTTAACATCAGGCATACTGGGTCCCGGTCGTCCGACCGCCGCCCACACAGTGTCTGGGTCCTGGTCACCGGGCTGCCCACCTGACTGTGAAACTACGAATGGATGGTTAAATCTGGTACTGCAAAGTTTGGGTTCGCTCAACTCTATTATGGATCCTTTGATCGCTACATGTATTACTTGGTAATTCTCAAGCTAATACATGCCGATGAGTGCTAGCGATTGGCCGCTCAGCTTTTGCACCCTGCTCCCTCTTATGCTGTGCTGGTGCCTCTGTACGACCAGCACCTCTTCCTCCAAACTGCACACGTCACTCGCATGACCTTGATTCCATGTGGAGTCTAGGACCTCATCATCCTCCACATCATCTTCCACCCACTCCTCAACCCTGCCCTCCTTGCCTGTATGCACACTGCAGAAAGCCACAGTAGTTGGCACCTGTGTTTTTCCAGCATGTAAAGTCTGCAAAGGACATATGGAAATTGTTTTAGAATTGTATCCTGGCAACAGTTTTCCCTATAAACTGACCTCTCAGTTTGACTTGTGAGGGTATTGCCCCAGAATTACAATATTGTTTAAGTACCTTTTAGCTATTGATAACTGGTTTAAATATAGTAGCTTGTTATCTGGTAGTTTCTAGTGTAGAAATATCAATCTGTTTTCTATCACTTAGATCTGTGTTACAAGTGTTGTAGGTGTGAAACAATATTACAAGTGACCGATGTAGTAAATTCGAATCAAAGTTCACACTAGCCATGCACAGGTAGATTGTCTGGCACGTTGTTTTGGTGTTTGGTTTTTAACTTTGTTGTTGTGTCTTTACACAATATAGAAATGTATATTAATGCTTCTGTATATGAAGCGATCACAATAACACTTATTTTTCACTTAAAAAAAAAAAAAAAAATCAGGCTACACAAAAATTGGTAATATACAATAGGACATCTGAAAAGCACATGAAAGGATGCTGTATGATTTAAAAAAAAAAAACACACACTACATGAAGGTCCTGTTCACAAGAGTGTGTAGTCATTAATGTAACCAGTAAAACTTTGTTTTTACAGCCACTGGTTGGCCCATACATATTTTAAAACCAGGGCCGGCGCTACCATAAGGCGGCACAAGCGTCCGCCTTAGGGCGCACCGGCCCGGGGGGCGCAATCCTGGGGTGACCGGCAGGAGGAGAGCACCCTGCATAGTGCTCCTCTCCTGCCGGTCATTGCGTGTAGAGTGACCGAGCGGGCGGGCCGGCGGCGGTTTACCCGGTCTGACAGGAGATGCAACAAACTGCTTCCTGTCAGACCGGGACAGGAAATGGGATCCTCTACCACATACCGCCCGCTCAACCACGCTACATGGAGAGAGAAGGGGGCCCAATGAAAGGTAGGAGGGGAGTGGAGGACAATACAAGTTACAGGGTGGGGAGAAAAGTTTAAGGAGGGGGGGCACAATAAAAGTAACAGGGGTGGGGAGAAAAGTTACAGGGGTGGGGAGAAAAGTTACAGGGGGGACACAATAAAAGTAACAGGGGTGGGGAGAAAAGTTACAGGAGGGGTACACAATAAAAGTTACAGGGGGAGAGAGAAGAGTTACAGGAGGGGGGACACAATAAAAGTTACAGGGGGGGAGAGAAGAGTTACAGTAGGGGGGGGCAAAATAAAAGTTACAGGGGGGGAGAGAAGAGTTACAGGAGGGGGGACACAATAAAAGTTACAGGGGGGTGAGAGAAGAGTTACAGGAGGGGTACACAATAAAAGTTACAGGGGGGAGAGAAGAGTTACAGGGGGGGGACACAATACAAGTTACAGGGGGAGAGAAGAGTTACAGGAGGGGGGGACAAGAAGAGTTACAGGTGGGGGGGACAAGAAGAGTTACAGTAGGGGAGGGGCAAGAAGAGTTACAGTAGGGGAGGGGGACAAGAAGAGTTACAGGAGGGTAGGTGGGCAATAAGAATTACAGGAGGAAATGGAGGGGAAATAAAAGGTACAGGAGGGTATGGGGATAATAAAAGGTTCAGGGGAGGCAATAAAAGGTGGGGGACATTTAAAGGCACAGGAGGGGAGGTGGGACAATGAAAGGTATAGGGGAGGGGGACATTGAAAGACACAGGAATGCTGGGGGGGCACAAAGAAAGTCACAGAGGCTGAATGCACACAGGGGGCAAAGAGACACACAGAGGGGCTGAGGGAGGACACATAGACAGACAGAAGGGTTGTGGGGAGAAAGAGACGTACAAAGGGACTCTGGGGGAGAAAGAGACACACAAAGGAGCTGGGGAGAAGAAAGAGACAGACAAAGAGGCTGGAGTAAGTAAAAAATACACAAATGGGTTGTAAGAGAAACACGAGGAGATAAAACACAACAAAGTGGGTGTAAGACACATAAAGGAGAAAAAGGGAGTAAGATATTCGAATGATAGGATATAAAACTCTGAAGGGGGTTAGAAATTCAAAAGGGGGGGGTTTACTTGACACACAGGTGAAGACGCATTTTTGGGGGGGGAGGAGGGGCGGCAAAACGCATCTTCGCCTGTGTAGTCAAAAAATCCTTGCACCGGCCCTGTTTAAAACGTGTTTAATTTTGTTGTGGTATGACTTGTAGATATGAAGAGCAGGCCCCAAAATGTACTATTTAGCAGATTAGCAACCACTGCGCTGTAAGCACACTATTAGACGCTTCTATTTGACTCTCAGATATTAAGTGCACACCCCAAATATACTATTTAGCACCAAAAGAAATTGACTTTTTAAAACTCCAGTGTAAGCAGCAGATTAGCAGCAAAACAATTAGAATGTTTACAACTGCGCAGTAAGCGCACTATTTGACGCTTCTATTTGACTCTCACATATGAGGTGCACCGCAGGCTGCAAATGTACTATTTAGCAGATTAGCAGCAAAACAATTAGAATTTTTACAACTGCACTGTAAGCACACTATTCGACGCTTCGATTTGACTATCAGATAGGAAGTGCATGCCCCAAAATGTACTATTTAACAGATTAGCACCCAGAAAATAAGAATGTTTACCACTGCGCTGTAAGCACACTATTAGACGCTTCTATTTGATTCTCAAATATGAAGTGCACGCCACTAAAATACTATTTAGCAGTTTAGTACCCAAAACATTTTACGTTTTAAAACTGCAATGTGACAGCAGTATTTGACGATTCTATTTGACTCTCAGATATGAAGTGCACCCCACTAATGTACTATCCCACTAATGTACTATTTAGCACCAAAAAATTTTTACTTTTTAAACTCCAATGTAACCGCGGTATTTGAAGCTTCTATTTGACTCTCAGATATGAAGTGCACCTCACTAATGTACTAGTTTTCAGAATTATTTCCTAAGCTGTCCCTCACAGCGGCAGCATCCTCTCCCTACACTAATAAGACTTTACAGTTCAGGTTCGCTCAACTCTACTAACCATCAATCATCCTTGTTTTGCTACCTCTTGATTGGACAAGAGAACCAGCCCACATGATTGGGCAGACCTCTTGTCCATCTCGGCAAACTAAGCTGTGTATATAAAACAACAAACAAACAAACAAACATTTTTTCCATTCCATTCTCCTTTTATCTGGTGCCAAGAATGGCACTCAGAATCAAAAAGCGAACTGAACGTTTCTGTGTTTACACGAGTCAGTTCACCTGACATTTTGCCACATGGTGATTAAAATAATTGAAATGCTGCCTATAACCCAATCAGCCTGAAATAAACCTCCAAGTCATATAATTTCCTGACATTCTTCTGTATGCGTTATCTAGAGCTAATTGATAGCAAGTAACAGGTGTGTTCAATAACATGTTTTGTCTCAGTGACTGTGAAATGTGTTATCTATATCCATAATCAAATGCTCATGATATGCTCAACTACACATAGAATTTAGTTTTATACACATATATTTTTTTTTAGAATGGCATGTCTCGTCTTTTCGTTAACATATCCAGATTTCCTGATGGATCTGCTTACAATTGTAATCAGTGGGGTCTCTAGGATTCAATTTTAGGGGGGGGCACACGGTGGGCCAGGGACAAAAGTAGGGGGCACAATTAACCCCGCCCTCGCCACAGTTTGACACCGCCCCTGCCGCATGTTAAGCCCCACCTCTGACACAACGTGTTTGTTTTTTTTATAATCCCCGGTGGAGAATTCATTAGTATTACAGTCCATACACACACACAGAGACTGCTGAGTCCTTACACACACAGAGACTGCTGAGTCCAGACACACACACACACAGACTGTTGAGTCCTTACACACACACAGACTGCTGAGTCCATACACACATACAGAATGCTGAGTCCATACACACAGACTGCAGAGTCCATACACACATACAGACTGCTGAGTCCATCCACACACACACACACACACAAACACACAGACTGCTGAGTCCATACACACATACATACTGCCGAGTCCATACACACATACAGACTGCTGAGTCCATACACACATACAGACTGCTGAGTCCATACACACATACAGACTGCTGAGTCCATACACACATACAGACTGCTGAGTCCATACACACATACAGACTGCTGAGTCCATACACACATACAGACTGCTGAGTCCATATACAGACTGTTGAGTCCATACACAGACTGCTGAGTCCATACACAGACTGCTGAGTCCATACACACACTGATGAGTCCATACACACACACGAACTGCTGAGTCCTTACACACACACAGACTGCTGAGTCCTTAAACACACACAGACTGCTGAGTCCATACACACACAGACTGCTGAGTCCATACACACACAGACTGCTGAGTCCACACACATACACACACAGACTGCTGAGTCCATACACACACACACACACACACACACACAGACTGCTGAGTCCATACACACACACAGATACTGCTGAGTCCATTCCAACACACACATGGATTGCTGAGTCCATACACACACACACACACAGACACACACACACACAGACACACACACACACACACACACAGACTGCTGAGTCCATACACCCACGCACACACACACAGACACACACACACACACACATACTGCTGAGTACATACACACACACACAGACTGCTGAGTCCATACACACATACAGACTGCTGAGTCCATACACACATACAGACTGCTGAGTCCATACACACACACTGCTGAGTCCATACACACACAAACTGCTGAGTATATACAAACACACATACTGCTGAGTCCATACACACACACACAGACTGCTGAGTCCATACACACACACACAGACTGCTGAGTCCATACACACATACATACTGCTGAGTCCATCCACACAGACTGCAGAGTCCATACACACATACAGACTGCTGAGTCCATCCACACACACACACACACACACACAAAAGCACAGACTGCTGAGTCCATACACACATACATACTGCCGAGTCTATACACACATACATACTGCTGAGTCCATATACACATACAGATTGCTGAGTCCATACACACATACAGACTGCTGAGTCCATACACACATACAGACTGCTGAGTCCATACACACATACAGACTGCTGAGTCCATACACAGACTGCTGAGTCCATACATACACTGCTGAGTCCATACACACACACACAGACTGCTGAGTCCATACACACACAGACAGACTGCTGAGTCCATACACACACAGACAGACTGCTGAGTCCATACACACACAGACAGACTGCTGAGTCCATACACACAGACTGCTGAGTCCATACACACACAGACGGACTGCTGAGTCCATACAGATATACAGACTGCTGAGTCCATACACACATACAGACTGCTGAGTCCATACACACATACAGACTGCTGAGTCCATACACAGACTGCTGAGTCCATACATACACTGCTGAGTCCATACACACACACACAGACTGCTGAGTCCATACACACACAGACAGACTGCTGAGTCCATACACACACAGACAGACTGCTGAGTCCATACACACACAGACAGACTGCTGAGTCCATACACACACAGACAGACTGCTGAGTCCATACACACAGACTGCTGAGTCCATACACACACAGACGGACTGCTGAGTCCATACAGATATACAGACTGCTGAGTCCATACACACATACAGACTGCTGAGTCCACACACACACACACACACACAGACTGCTGAGTCCATACACATACACACACAGACTGCTGAGTCCATACACACACACAGACACACAGACAGACTGCTGAGTCCATACACACACACACATACTCTGCTGAGTCCATACATACACACACACACACACACAGACTGCTGAGTCCATAAACACACACAGACACACAGACAGACTGCTGAGTCCATACACACACACACACAGACTCTGCTGAGTCCATACACACACACACACACACACACACACACACAGACTGCTGAGTCCATTCACACACAGACACACAGACAGAATGCTGAGTCCATACACACACAAACACACACACAGACTCTGCTGAATCCATACACACACAGACACACAGACTGCTGAGTCCATACACACACAGACACACACAAGCTTCCTCACTAGCAGACAGACAGACACAGACACAGACACACCCGAGGATATCAAGCCTACCTGTTGCTAGGGGTCAGATATCCATATTCCATCCTTTCCAGCAGCAGCATGGTCTGCTGCTTAACGATGGGGCTTATGTGCGGTAGGCGGGGCTTAATTTGGGGGCGAGCCTGTGCCGGGGAAGCTGGTGAAAACACCCAGCACCTTCCAGCTGCTCTGCTCTGCATTCCCTCGGGCTGGAACACACTGTTACAGTCTGAGGGAATAGAATGTAACTAAGCCCAAGTTGCTGGCATTTGGGGGGGGGGCAACGGGGAGCACAGCATGATGTAGGGGGGGCCATGGCCCCCTATCCCCCCCCCCAGCGACGCCACTGATTGTAATTAATTTTAAAACGAATACACTGGTTTTATTAAGATCTGATAAATCAACACATTTAAAAGTAAAATTGTCTATGTACTATTTTTAATTATCCATGAACTGTTATCAATACACAAAATTAACATGTGTATAACAGTTTATGTGCATGCTATTGATTTCTTGTTTCAAATAAATCTGATACTTTTTCTTGAACAAAAACAACTCAGTAATGAATGAGTTAGTCATGTACTCAAACCACCTTAATAATCCACCTGTTACTTTACACTGTTTTATATTCTACAGCATATTATAACAATCAAAAATAATTGGAAACAAAATCAATATTACAAAATGTTATTTGTCTCATTGTGCTAAGTTGTCAATAGTAACCACATAATTATTGAATGAGCAAGGCAATCAAAATATTTTCCAGTCTAATCTTTTTATTATCAAGTGAAATGTCTAACTCTTTTGTTTGAAAATTAATATGCTAGTTTTGTTTGGAATTATACATTAATGGTATATTATTGTATTACTTTTGTATTTGACCAATGAAATACCTAGTACTGTTATCCTACTTTCAAAGAAAATTGATTAATAAATGATTATATAAAGTTGCTGAAATGTAGTAGAAACCATGGTAAAATGTTTAACCCATGGTAATAATTTCAAAAGGCACTGGTAGATTATTTGACGCACTCCAGACACTATAACCACTACAGGCTGCTGCATGGTTTTGGTACCAGGAACATCCACATACCAACCCAGAGTAAGTAGACAAACTGATTTGACAACTTATCTGGGGCTGCTGGGCACTCACTGCTGACACTGTTAGCTTCACTGAGCTAATGCCTAATTGGCTGAGAGCCTCAGCTAAGTGCTCTTTGCCAATGCGAGTGGCTCTGCACGGCTGAGCTTAGCTATGTGTCAGAGTTTTTGACTGCAGAGGATGTAGTGGTGATTGCCCTGAAATACTTTAGGTAAGTTGTTATGTGGATACTTAAACATGACACACAGTGTCAAGCTTAGTCCAAGCCAACACACAAGCTCACTGATATACACAGTAAACAGCTTACTACACAGCTTACTTACACAGAAAAAAAGCTCACTTCAGACAAGGTCACTGATACAAAAGACTAATTAATAAGATTAATTAACAGCACACACACAATAATACAGTTTTAGATTTTACGACTTCCCTTTAAAATCCCATATCTCAGCAAACAAATATGGGAATTCACTTTAATTAGCTGTTGTGCCAGGAAAACAACTTATTCATTTAACCCCTTGAGGACCAAACCTCTGGAATAAAAGGAAATCATGACATGTCACACATGTCATGTGTCCTTAAGGGGTTAAGTAGATCAATGTATCCATACAGCACTGTATTTAGTACGAGACTGACAAGACAATTGCCTTGGCCAGCACTTTCAGGGAGGGCTGCAAAAAAAGCCAACCCCAATTGCCCTGGCAGATGCCTTGACAGCCTATTTTCCTGGGGGGCCCAGGAGTTGGCCAGCTGGCCACCTTAGGGCCCCCTCGAGACTGACATCTGAACAAAATGGAGGTGGGCAGCGACAGTATGACATCCCTCCGGCCCTGGCATCACTAAGAGGTGCACGAGGGAGCTGAGCAGGAGGATCAGAGCTCCTCACCACCCGCCTCCACCGTTCGCCTGTCTGCCTGACTGCCCGCCTGCCTGTGCCTGCTGAGCTGCAGCTAGCTCCACTGGACCCCAGGGAAGAATCCACTCCAGCACTACCAAAGGTAGGGAGCCTGGGTGGATTGAATACAATAAAAAAAAAATTGTGAGTGTGTGTGTGTGTTTGTGTTAGTGTGTGTGTGTGTGTATGTCAAAGAGTGTGTGTGTCTGTCACTGAGAGTATATGTTTTTGTCAGTGAGTGTGTATGTGTGTTTGTCAGTGGGAGTGTATGTATTTGTCAGTGAGTGTGTCTGTCAGTGTGTATAACTGTCACTGAGAGTGTGTGTCTGTCAGTGTGCACATAGCAATGAAAAAAAATGATATTTGCCTGCAACAAATCCTTGGCTGGTTATCTTAAAGTGACATTGCCTACTTTGAATTGCTGCAAAGTGGTAGTTGAGAAATACTAATAAATAATATATTAATACTTTTAATATTAAGACCCTAATAAAGTGCCGAGTGCTGCAATTGTGAGTTGGTCAAATGATCCCTAAACTTTAAATAACCTTAAAGATTGTTATGGTGCTTGAAGTCCCTAGCATTCACTTGCTTTTCAATGTTAAACCATTTAAAATAATTATTTCAGAGCTTAGTTCATCTCTTTGCTAATGTCCAATGTTAGCCTGAGCGCTATTAGGCAACAGTGATAGACTGAGAGTGTCAAATGAGCACTCTTAGCCTATGACTGCACCTCAATGCCAGCATGGATAGTTATGGCTAAAGCAGTGACACACTCCAGTGGTGTAGGGATCAGAGCAATAGGCACCCAGTACACTCGAAACATATCCATTCCATGACACTCTACCTTAACCATACTTCCAGTGGTGGAAGGGCAACATTCCATGGGCACCCAATAACGAGAAGGAGAATAGTCACATGACTGCTACTCTGATAGTCCTGAGCAGGAGATGCAAACAGACCATGTGGTATCTCTAAACATGAATAGAACATCCAGCAGCCAAGGCAGTTGCCATAGAAATAAGCCATGGTCATGTGACCAATCTCTCACGCATTATAGCATTCTATGGATAATCTTTAGTTTTCACAAGTATCTGTGTTTAAGTTTCAGACCATTATGTCCTTTTGACTACATTTTGTTGTTGCCTAATCTTGGATATTTTTTGCCTCTGCCTCAATGAAATGTTATCTCAGGCTTTGAGCAATCACATGACATAATAGCGCCCTGGATGGTATTTTTTTTCCCAGACATACATGCTGTAGCAATGGGTTCAGCTAAATTAACCCCTTAAGGACCAAACTTCTAGAATAAAAGGGAATCATGACATGTCACACATGTCATGTGTCCTTAAGGGGTTAATATATGCATATGCGATTGTGGAATACTGTTGGAATGCAATTATATAATAGATGGAATTGTTTAGGTAATATAAAGTCTGCACATAAGATATTTTGAGTGCCTTAACCTCTCTATTTTTGAAATACTGTCACTAAATAATAGAGTTGCCTGGTGGAAATCAGGAACATATCACTTGTAAACACTGCCATGTATACCCCACAATGTTGCTTGACATCAATGCTCTCAATACAATAGCTCCTCTACTGAGAATATTGATACTATAGATAAATTAATGGGAAACGCGCATCACTGCATGGAACTCTTTTTTTAAGAAACAAGAAGAGAATGTTCGCAAATGTTCGCGAACCGGCGAACCGCACGAACCGCCATTGACTTCAATGGGCAGGCGAATTTTAAAACCAACAGGGACTCTTTCTGGCCACAAAAGTGATGGAAAAGTTGTTTCAAGGGGACTAACACCTGGACTGTGGCATGCCGGAGGGGGATCCATGGCAAAACTCCCATGGAAAATTGCACAGTTGATGTAGAGTCTGCTTTTAATCCATAAAGGGCAGAAATCACCTAACATTGACACCTGTCCTCAAAGCCCAGCCCTGATACACACTGACACAGAGCAGAATAGAGACTGTTCCCCGTCCTCAGAGACCATGATACACACTGACACAGAGCAGAATAGAGACTGTTACCCCTACATAGGGTCACTTGGCAGATATGGCGGGGTCGTGGGAGGGGGAGGATGACTTTCACCTCTTCCCCTGTTACATTCCCGTTGTGCTGTGACATCACCCTTATACGCTGTGTAAAGCATACTATTTAATTTGATCAGCATGGCCACTTGAGTTTTTATAGTTTTCACGCTGCTTGTAGTTTATATATGGTTCACAAAAATCAAACAAACGATAAAGTAAACATGTAAGGATTCAGAATATTCTTTCAAACCCTTACACATTGTGTGTACGTATTTTTTGTCTTAAGTTTCTGGCTTTAAAGAGGTTTACGTTGTTTCTATGATGTGCATAACATGTTCTTGTAAATGTTTGTTAAATTTTTCCTGGAATTGTAATTTTTGAATCTGAATAAAGATAGTCAAATCCCTGATACACACTGACACAGAGCAGAATAGGGACTGTTCCCCCTACATAGGGTCACTTGGCAGATATGGATTGACACCTATCCTAATGATCCCTGATACACACTGACACAGAGCAGAATAGAGACTGTTCCCCTACATAGGGTCACTTGGCAGATATGGATTGACACCTGTCCTCAAAACCCCTGATACACACTGACAAGAGCAGAATAGAGACTGTCCCCCCTACATAGGGTCACTTGGCAGGTATGGATTGACACCTGTCCTCAAAGCCCCTGATACACACTGACACAGAGCAGAATAGAGACTGTTCCCTGTCCACAGAGACCATGATACACACTGACACAGAGCAGAATAGAGACTGTTCACCATCCACAGAGACCATGATACACACTGACACAGAGCAGAATAGAGACTGTCCCCCCTACATAGGGTCACTTGGCAGGTATGGATTGACACCTGTCCTCAAAGCCCCTGATACACACTGACACAGAGCAGAATAGAGACTGTTCCCTGTCCACAGAGACCATGATACACACTGACACAGAGCAGAATAGAGACTGTTCACCATCCACAGAGACCATGATACACACTGACACAGAGCAGAATAGAGACTGTCCCCCCTACATAGGGTCACTTGGCAGGTATGGATTGACACCTGTCCTCAAAGCCCCTGATACACACTGACACAGAGCAGAATAGAGACTGTTCCCTGTCCACAGAGACCATGATACACACTGACACAGAGCAGAATAGAGACTGTTCCCTGTCCACAGAGACCATGATACACACTGACACAGAGCAGAATAGAGACTGTTCCCCGTCCACAGAGACCATGATACACACTGACACAGAGCAGAATAGGGACTGTTACCCCTACATAGGGTCACTTGGCAGGTATGGATTGACACCTGTCCTCAAAGCCCATGATACACACTGGGGGGAGCTACTGTCCTCCCCAACCCCTGCGCGGTGGGTGGGGGCCATAAATCACAATGGGGGGACCTCCCCCCTCGGCCCCCACCCCTGCGTGGTGGGTGGGGGCCATAAATCACAATGGGGGGGCCTACTTTCCTCCCCCCCGGCCCCCATCCCTGCGCGGTGGGTGGGGGGCATAAATCACAATGGGACGGACCTACTGATAGGAGTGGAGTATTGTTCATATCAGTTTAATACCTTCCGCGTCTATGTGGACGTGTATATGGCAGCCATTTTAGGAACCGCACACCTGGGACCCGAGCAAGGTCACCTCGTTCAAGCTGCTCTGGTTCCTTGATGAGCCAGCTGCCCGTGAGTTAACATGTCCCGTGGAGAAGCACTCTGTCCTGTAAAGCCTCACCACAAAAAAATTAAATAAATAACAGCACTCGGAGTGGTGAGTTTAGTAAATGTTCATATCAGTTTAATACCTTCCGCGTCTCCTATCAGTGGACGTGTATATGGCAGCCATTTTAGGAACCGCACACCTGGGACCCGAGCAAGGTCACCTCTTTCAACAGGCGACATGATTTGGCCCTGTAAAACTATCCTGGATATTCTCTACAATTTCTATGGATATGGCATTGATTTATGTAACAGGGAGATGGAAGAAGATGCTTGGTCGGTCCTCTTACTTGAAATTTGGGGCACTGCGCGGGCAAGCTAATGTGCCACCAGATAGGAGTGGTGAGTTTAGTATTGTTCATATCAGTTTAATACCTTCCGCGTCTCCTATCAGTGGACATGTAAATGGCAGAGATTTTTAATTGTTGAATCACCTCCCCTTTTTAGGCCAAGGTGGGAAGATGCTTAGACCACTGGTATATTGGTGCCATCTTGGAGGATTTTTTTTTGGTTTGGTTTTTGAAGCCACAGTGCTGCACCAGTGGGCCTAAAAATTAGGCATGTACACATGCCTGAAAAATTTGGTATTGTTGCAGCCGCTGCTGTAGCAGCGGCCAGAAAAATTGATGTTTGTTTCACAGGCAGAAAGTGCCCTAAAACATGGCGGCTTGAAGCCTAGTTGGTGGCGGATAAGTCACGCAAGTCAAACGTCATTCAGAGCTAAAATACAGCAGCATGTGGACCATTTTTAGCCCAAGGCAGCTCATCTCATCAGGCCTTTTTTAATCGAATGTATCGCCCAGTGTCAGTCCCTTCGGGATCCATCCCTCATTCATCTTAATAAAGGTGAGGTAATCTAGACTTTTTTGACCTAGGCGACTTCTCTTCTCAGTGACAATACCTCCTGCTGCACTGAAGGTCCTTTCTGACAGGACACTTGAAGCGGGGCAGGCCAGAAGTTCTATCGCAAATTGGGATAGCTCAGGCCACAGGTCAAGCCTGCACACCCAGTAGTCAAGGGGTTCATCGCTCCTCAGAGTGTCGATATCTGCAGTTAAGGCGAGGTAGTCTGCTACCTGTCGGTCGAGTCGCCCTCTGAGGGTGGATCCCGAAGGGCTGTGGCGATGCATAGGACTTAAAAAGGTCCGCATGTCCTCCATCAACAACACGTCTTTAAAGCGTCCTGTCCTTGCCGGCGTGGTCGTGGGAGGAGGAGGAGGAGGATGACTTCCACCTCTCCCCCTGTTAGATTCCCGTTGTGCTGTGACATCACCCTTATACGTTGTGTAAAGCATACTTTTTAATTTATTTTGCAAATGCTGCATCCTTTCCGACTTGTTGTAATTCGGTAACATTTCCACCACTTTCTGCTTATACCGGGGGTCTAGTAGCGTGGACACCCAGTACAGGTCGTTCTCCTTCTGCCTTTTTATACGAGGGTCCCTCAACAGGCAGGACAGCATGAAAGACCCCATTTGCACAAGGTTGGATGCCGAGCTACTCATTTCCCGTTCCTCCTCCTCACTGATGTCATTGAAGGTATGTTCTTCCCCCCAGCCACGTACAACACCACGGGTACCAGATAGGTGACAACGAGCACCCTGGGATGCCTGTTGTGTTTGGTCTTGCTCCTCCTCCTCCTCCTCAAAGCTACAATCCTCCTCTGACTCCTCTTCCTCACAATCCTCTTCCAGCGTTGCCGCAGGTCCAGCAAGCGATGCTGATAAGGCTGTTTCTGGTGGTGATGGTGACCACAACTCTTCCTCTTCCTCTTCACGCTCATCTATGGCCTGATCCAGCACTCTTCGCAGGGCACGCTCCAGGAAGAAAACAAATGGTATGATGTCGCTGATGGTGCCTTCGGTGCAACTGTCTAGGTTTGTCACCTCCTTAAAAGGACGCATGAACCTACAGGCATTGCGCATGAGCATCCAGTAATGTGGCAAAAAAATTCCCAGCTCCCCAGAGGCTGTCCTAGCACCCCGGTCATACAAATATTCATTAACAGCTTTTTCTTGTTGGAGCAGGCGGTCGAACATTGGGAGTGTGGAATTCCAACGTGTAGGGCTGTCGCAAATCAAGCGCCTCACTGGCATATTGTTTCGCCGCTGGATATCGGCAAAGTGAGCCATGGCCGTGTAGGAATGCCTGAAATGGCCACACACCTTCCTGGCCTGCTTCAGGACGTCCTGTAAGCCTGTGTACTTATGCACAAAGCGTTGTACGATCAGATTACACACATGTGCCATGCACGGCACATGTGTCAACTTGCCCAACTTCAATGCCGCTATCAAATTCTTTCCGTTGTCACACACAACTTTGCCGATATCCAGTTGCTGCGGAGTCAGCCACTTTTCCACCTGTGCGTTCAGGGCGGACAGGAGTGCTTGTCCGGTGTGACTCTCTGCTTTCAAGCAAGTCAAACCCAAGACGGGGTGACACTGCCGTATCCGGGATGTGGAATAGTACCTGGGCAGCTGGGAGGGTGCCGTTGATGTGGAGCAAGACGCAGCAGCACAAGAGGACTCAGCCGAGGAGGTTATGGAAGAGGATGGAGTAGGAGGAGTAGAGGAGGTGGCAGCAGGACTGCCTGCAATTCGTGGCGGTGTCACCAACTCCTCTGCAATGCCACGCATTCCTTGCTTGTCAGCCGTCAGCAGGTTTACCCAATGCACAGTGTAGGTGATATACCTGCCCTGACCATGCTTTGCAGACCAGGTATCAGTGGTCAGATGGACCCTTGCCCCAACACTGTGTGCCAGACATGCCATGACTTCCTTTTGCACAATCGAGTACAAGTTGGGGATTGCCTTTTGTGAAAAGAAATTCCGGCCGGGTACCTTCCACTGCGGTGTCCCAATAGCTACAAATTTTTTGAACGCCTCAGACTCAACCAGATTGTATAGCAAAAGCTGGCGGGCTAATAGTTCGGACAAGCCAGCTGTCAGACGCTGGGCAAGGGGGTGACTTGGTGACATTGGCTTCTTACGCTCAAACATGTCCTTGACAGACACATGACTGTGAGCAGATGAGCGGGAACTGCTCAAGGTGGGAGACGGAGTGGCGGATGGTTGAGAGGGGGCAAGAAGGACAGCAGTGGTTGACGTGGCTGAAGATGCTAGACCAGGAGGAGGATGGCGGCTTAGAGTAGGCGTGCTGCTCGTACTCATGTGTTGATCCCATAGGCGTTTGTGATGTGAGATCATGTGCCTACGCAAAGCAGTTGTACCTAGGTGGGTGTTGGACCTCCCACGACTCAGTTTCCTTTGGCACAGGTTGCAAATGGCATCGCTGTTGTCCGAGGCAGACACACAAAAAAAATGCCACACTGCTGAGCTCTGCAATGACGGCATTCTGGTGGTGGACACAGCATGCGTTGATTGGCGTGCTGTCGGGCTGACCCCGGGTGCCAATGCATGCTGTCTGACTGTGCCACTAGCTCCTTGCGACGACCCCCCCCCTGCTTCCAACTCGTCTCCTCCTCCTCTCTGTCTCCCCATCTGAACTTTCGCCCTGTTCTTCTTCTTGCCGAGCGGGCACCCACGTGACATCCATGGACGCATCGTCATCATCAACCGCTTCGCTTGTATCTGACAACTCAGAAAAGGAAGCAGCAGCGGGTACAACATCATCATCATCACACCGTACCTCCATGTGTTTAATGCTGCCTGCCTGATACATATCCCTGTTATCTACATCCTCTAGCAATAATGGTTGCGCATCACTCATTTCTTCAAACGGGTGTGTGAATAACTCCTCTGACATACCAAGTAAAGCGGCTGTGGTGCTAGTTTTGGTGGTGGCGGCAGGCGGGTGAGTGGTATCTTGAGAGGTGCCTGAAGCTAAGCTGGAGGAGGATGGTGCGTCAAGGTTCCGAGCGGAGGCTGTACAAGATTGGGTGTCCTGTGTTAGCCAGTCAACTATGTCCTCAGAACTTTTCAAGTTCAGGGTACGTGGCTTCTGAAAACTGGGCATTATTCTAGGGCAAAAGGGAATCACAGCACCACGACCACGACGGCCCCTGCGGGGTGGCCTGCCTCTGCATGTCATTTTTTTTGGGATTAGTGGTACTATAAGTGCAAGCTACTGTGAGACCAGATATGATTGGCAATGTGAACTGTAAGAGTTCTGCAGAGCACACACTGTAGGCCTGAGACACCCGCTTAAAGACAAGTAACTGCTATTCAATCTATAACAGTGAAAAACAAATTTTGGTTTTAAAAGCACGCTATAGAGACACCAGATATGATTGGCAATGTGCACTGGAACAGTTCTGCAGAGCACACACTGTAGGCCTGACACACCCGCTTGAAGACAAGTAACTGCTATTCAATCTATAACAGTGAAAAAAAAATTTGGTTTTAAAAGCACGCTATAGAGACACCAGATATGATTGGCAATGTGCACTGGAACAGTTCTGGAGAGCACACGCTGAAGGAAGGACTGACAGAGCCGCTTGAAGGACACTGACTGGCTGCTATTAGCTTACACTAGAAACCTTTTTTCTTTGTAAAAGCACGCTAAAGAGACACCAAATATGATTGGCAACTGTCAAACCACGATGGAACAGGTCTACAGAGCACACGCTGAAGTAGGCCTGACACCCAGACGCTTGCAGACAACTAACTGCTCTTCTATTACAGTGAAAAAAAATTATTTCTTTTAAATCTAAAGCTTAAGCTATTGTAAAAACAGATATGAGTGGTGGCACTGGGCAAGAGGGCACAGTATCCACTGTGAACCTCACACAGAAGCTGTCAGGCAGGCAACTGCTCTTCTATTACAGTGGAAACTAAATTTTGGTTGTAAAAGCACGCTATAGAGACACCAGATATGAGTGGCAACTGTCAAAGTACGCTGGCAGGGTTGTGCAGGGCACACGCTGAAGGAAGGCCTGACAGAGCCGCTTGAAGGACACTGACTGGCTGCTATTAGCTTACACTGGAAACTTTTTTCTTTGAAAAAGCACGCTATAGAGACACCAGATATGAGTGTCAATTGTCAAAGTACGCTGGCAGGGTTGTGCAGGGCACACGCTGAAGGAAGGCCTGACAGAGCCGCTTGAAGGACACTGACTGGCTGCTATTAGCTTACACTGGAAACCTTTTTTCTTTGTAAAAGCACGCTATAGAGACACCAGATATGAGTGGCAATTGTCAAAGTACGCTGGCAGGGTTGTGCAGGGCACACGCTGAAGGAAGGCCTGACAGAGCCGCTTGAAGGACACTGACTGGCTGCTATTAGCTTACACTGGAAACCTTTTTTCTTTGTAAATGCACGCTAAAGAGACACCAGATATGATTGGCAACTGTCAAAGCACGCTGGCACAGGTCTGCAGAGCACACGCTGAAGTAGGCCTGACACCCAGACGTTTGCAGACTACTAACTGATCTTCTATTACAGTGAAAAAAAATGATTTCTTTAAAATCTAAAGCTTAAGCTCTTGTTAAAACAGATATGAGTGGTGGCACTGACTGTGCAAATGGGCAAGGCATCCAACCTGACACAGAAGCTGGCAGGCAGGCAACTGCTCTTCTATTACAGTGAAAAAAAATGATTTCTTTAAAATCTAAAGCTTAAGCTATTGTTAAAACAGATATGAGTGGTGGTGTTATGGTACTTTTTCAGTAAACCAAAATGTTTAAGTGTCTATCTGTTCCTGTCCAAATTAAAGAGAATTGAATTGCGTATATACGCTGAAGTAATTCAGTCTGACACACGGAGTTCAGGTTAAAATAACTTCGAGGAAATTTATTGGCAAGTGCAGAATCAGCGGGCGCGCAGGCCCTTTTAAGAGACATTTTCGTCATCATTGATTATCAAGATATCAGTGAATAAACATCATTAATTGGATTAATTGTTAAGTGTCTGGGTTAGTGTCCACCTATCAATATAATTAATTGGATCAAAAGCTAAGTGGTTAGTTCCGTGTCCACCCACCAAGAGGTGGTACTTTTTCGGACACGGGTGGGGGACAAGGGGTCTTAAGCGTCATTTTACTCGGTCGGTGATGTCAAATCTCGTGGTTAGGTGCAAGGTCTCTTATGAATAGAACATTTCATTACTACTGTGTTCTCGTGGCCTTTAAATTATACTTTGTTGCGAGTTAGGGGAAATTCAACAGTTCCTGGGTTAGTCATATCCTTATGGAGAATACTGTCCTTGTCTATTGTATTAGATGTGCTGAGAAATACTGTCATGTAATGTAGTTTTCATATGAAGAAGTCAGGTTATGAGGACAAAATGGAGGATTTGTCACAGTATCAGGTTAATACAGAGTTAGAGCAGCAATTCAATGTAAATACAATAAGATTTTTTAATAATTCTACATCAGTCCCCCCTATGAAATGTTAGATTCTAAGAGATAAAAACTTTATTTGTTAATACCAGAAGACGTGTTAGCCCAAAGGCACAGAAACCCCGTGGCCGCTAGCTAGGTGTTAATGCAAAGTGCAAGTCTGTCCCTAGATCTGACCCTATTAGGCTAGCTCATCTGTCAGTATGGCTCTCGAACACTTCACACCCAAGGGTATCCCATGGCAGCTAACCCACCACTTCTCCACATGGGGCCTTTACCATTCACCGACAGATGCTGTCCCTAAGGTGGTCCCTTCCTAGAACTCTCGCACTTTATCATCAAAAGGGATGGATTGCAGCGGCAAACAGGGTGAGTTGAGATCCTGGAAATCTTGGTCATCAACATCAAGTAGTGTGAAAGTGGGTGCCGCTTGGTCAATAGTCTTCGTGAGAGCTTTCCTTAGGCAGGGGAAGACACAACAAAAGAGAAGAGCAAAGATAAAAAGAGAAATTAGTATTGCCATACCAATATGCATTAAAGCCTTTTTCCAACCTGTCATCCAACCAAACCATCTGTCCCAGGGATCTTTTATCCCAGAATTCCTTTTTAATTCTTCTGAGAGGTCATTTAATTTTGCTATGGCTAATGTAACTTTACCATTAGGACCTGTGTTTTCTGGGATGTAGGTACAACATGTCATGGTGTCGGGCAAAATTTTACATACCCCTCCTTTTTCGGCTAGGATCATATCCAGGGCTATTCTATTTTGGAAGGCCATTTGGGATGTTGCCTGCAACTGTTCGGCTAATCCCTGGAGGGCATCTCTAGTGTAATTAACGAAACGCTGTTGATTGTAATAAATGTAGTTTATCCAATTTAAGTTCTTGTTTGCAGTAACTATGGTAAAAATTGATTCAAATCCTGCAGCAACTTCATCTCTTGCTTTAAATTCATTGGGTACCCCCCTAGGCACCCCAATGGCATCAATGTAAATGTGAGGGTCAAAACTTCCTTTTACTGGGGCTTCACGCTTAGCCTTAGTGTGGCTGGACTCATGGGTGTTGGTGTGTGTGTCAGAAATAATGTGTATAGGCATAATGGCCTTGGCCAATGTACACTCCCCCCACCACTCTGTGTCCATTCTGGATCTTAACTGTAAATCCCCACACAACCAGTAAATATCTCCCAGTGACCTAGTGTGTTGCTGCAGCAAACGTACAGGAACAGTTCTATACGTAGTACAATAACCTGCGGGAAAGTTACCCACAAATTTACCAATCCCATCATGTTTGACATAGCAAGTGTAATTACCTTTATATACGGTAACACCATGAGGAGGTCTTACATTTTTGGCTATAAGAGGATACTCCGATGTCCATGCTTGACATTGAGACCTGTTGAAATTATATTGGTAGGCAAAAAGACTTAAAATGCATTTTTCATCATCTACTGGCAGGGTTAAAGGTACAGTGCCCAGATGAGGCCGGGCACCACCACACACATAGCATGCGGTTCGGTTATGTTTGTTGGCATTATATTTCATCCATTCTAACCATAGGTTAACATCATTAAAACCTGTTTCAGCGGCCATAGTATCTTCAAAGGTGGGGTTCGCAATGGCCATCATGTCCTTAAAGGACTGGATGTGTGGTTTTAATGGGTTTGTGACCATATGAGTAGCTCCTCGCCACTCAGGGGAATTACACATATCTTTAAGGTAGAAATGCCCTAATTTAGTATAGGAACCCTTTTTCCAGTACATTCCCAATACATACTGGTCTGCATCTGTTGGGCTTGGATGCTCAACGTTAAGAATTAACTTCATTGGTGTGCCTCCTCCAGGCTTTCTCAGAGTCATTCTTTGAAGGAGGGACCTACCATGATCATCTACTTTAGATAAGGCACTTTTTGGCTTGTAGCCCCAGGAAGGCCCGGCATTCCATCCCGCCGCCCCCCAATGGCCACAATCATGCCCCCATTGTTTGTCAACTACACAAACATATGGATCTTTTACATGAGGGATATCTCTATAGATATTCTGGATTTGTGTTGTAGTGAATGGGCATTCTACGATGTCACAATAATCAAAGGTATAGGTAGCCACACGGGTACATGATGAATTATACCAGAAGGTGTACCCACTAGCATCTTTAGTGATGGCTACTTGCTGGGCCTTAATTAAACTAATTAAGGAGACAATGTACCAGAGGTACATGGTTGTGCGGTATCTGCTTCCTCTGGGGCAGGAGACTTCTTGCAGTGGGAAGCGTGGATCCAATGTGGCCTGCCGGCCAATTTGACAGAAGTTGCGGTGATCAGGAGAACTTGGAATGGCCCGTCAAATCTTGGTTCCAGGGAGCTTTTCCGCACGAACTTCTTAACCAGAACCCAATCTCCGGGAAGCAGGTTATGGGTACCTGTGTTCAGATCAGGATCTGGAATTGAAGAGAAAACTTGGGCATGTATTTTGTTCAAGGCACTTGCAAGTTCAGTTACATAGTCTATTAAAACATCTGATTGAAGCTGTAACTGCTGTGGATAATAACAACCTAGCCTGGGTGCTGTCCCAAATAGAATTTCATATGGGGATAACGAGTATTTCCCTCTAGGTGTGTGCCTAACGCTGAACAAAGCTATTGACAGACTTTCTGGCCAGGGCATTTTTGTTTCTTGTGACATTTTTAACATTCTGGCTTTTAGAGTGCCATTCATGCGCTCTACTTTACCACTACTTTGTGGGTGGTAAGGGGTGTGGAAGGCTAGGGTCACTCCCAGAGCAGTCCAAATTTCTTTAGTCACTGTTGCTGTAAAGGCTGGGCCTTGATCACTTTCAATGACTTCTGGAAGTCCAAATCTACATACAATGTCTGTAAGTAGGCGTCTTGCGGTTGTTTTTGCAGTGATATTGGCTACAGGGTAGGCTTCTGGCCAGCCTGAGAACATGTCCACTATGACTAGTGCATATTCATGGGGCCCACTCTTGGGCATTTGGATGTGGTCAATTTGGATTCGCTGGAAGGGGTACATGGGCTTTGCCAGGTGTTTTGCAGGCACCTTGATCGGTCTTCCTGGATTACATTTTGCACAAATGACACAGGCCCTGCAGAAGCTGTTGATCAGGGTTGTGATTCCAGGTGCTTCATAATATTTTTGAATGAGGGCGGCCATTAGGTCTTTTGACAGATGTGCAGGCCCATGGGCCCATTGGACAACTGCTGGGTATAAGCTTCTTGGAAGGCAAAATTTAGAATTGTTGTAGTAAATTCCGTCCTTTAGGACAGCTCCTTTCTTCTTCCATTTCTGGATTTCTTCAGGGGTAATTTTAGCTTGTTGTTCTCGTAGAATTCTTAGGTCAGTAGGAAGAGTTTGTAAGGTAAAGATAGGAACTTCTTCTTCTTGACCGGACACTTCTTCATCCACTTCCTGCAAATCTCTGGCTGCTTGCTTAGCAGCCTGATCAGCCAAATGGTTGCCCTTTGCTTCATCTGAATCCAATTTCCCATGTGCCTTTACTTTCAAAACGGCCACTTCTTCAGGGAGTAGGAGGGCATCCATTAGTTCCTTGATTGCAGAGCTGTGTTTGACTGGTGTACCGGCAGTGGTAAGAAATCCTCTTGTCTTCCAAATGAGGCCGAAGTCATGTGCCACACCCAGGGCATATCTTGAATCTGTATAGATGTTGGCACGCTTTCCCTTGGAAATCTTGCATGCTGAAGTCAGGGCTTGCAATTCAGCTTCTTGCGCAGACATTGCTGGCGGTAAAGGTGATGACTTGAGAACTTCCCCTGTTGTGGTTACGGCATATCCTGTATGGTATTTTCCTTCTTCATCAGCATACCTTGAACCGTCCACAAACAGAGTAAAATCCGGATCCGGTAATGGATTCTCATGCACAGTTGGTAAGTGTACTGTTTCCATTTTCATCTGTTCGAAACAGTCATGAGGAGTTTCTGGGTCATAGTCATTTGTTATAACTAGGTCTTTAAATTCTTTTTCTAGGAAGTGGCGTGGCCATGCTTCCAGAAGGTCAGTTGTTGGGTATTTAACAATACCATTTTCCTGTAGCTGTTCTTCATCCATGGTGGCCCATAACTTTGCCATGGGCCCAAGATCATTCCATGACTTTGTCTTCAATTTGGTAACAGGAATATGTGGGATAGCAGTATCCCAATGGCGGTATAGGTAATTAAGTTGTTGAGGTAGTTGGACCAAGACCATGCTATTGCCTTCAGAGTCACAATAGAAATCTTGAGCAGTGAGCTTAACATCAGTCCAATGGTAGAGCTCATCTTCATAGCAAGGCTCGGGAGTAATGTCTGGTTTGTACCACATGGTACAGAAGGCGTAATCTGGGCCTTCACAGAGAGGCTTTTCATCTTCATAAAATGTCAAATGTGGATGCATGACTTTCTTGATACATCCACAAAGCAGGTAAATGTAGGTTTCATCTGTGATAAATCCATAATAGATACCCCCCTCAGGGAGTGGAAGAAGAGTGGACGGGTTAAGAACTTGACATCTTTGGATGGAAATGTTGTCTGGCAGAAGAAGATGGCACTGGAGGCGTAGGTGTCTGGCTGGAGACACGTGCTTGAGCTGGACTTGGTTGATGATGGCAGAAATGTCATGAGGGGCCAAAACAACCAGGGGGTGGCCAAGGACCAGGTCTGAGGTTCTTTCTATGAGCTCTCTTGCAGCAAAAACAGCCCTGAGACAGGAAGGGGTCCCTCTGGCCACAATGTCCAGTTGACATGAGAAATATCCAATAGGCCTCTGGCGGCCTCTTAAGTCATTAGTTTGGGTGAGAACTCCTGTTGCGTGGCCTTGTCTTTCAGAGACAAATAATTTGAAAGGTTTGGAGTAATCAGGTAGGCCCAAGGCAGGAGCAGAAGCAATGGCACGCTTAAGAGATTTGAAATTGTCCAGAGCTTCGTTGGTCAGGCC
Source organism: Pelobates fuscus (assembly GCF_036172605.1). Lineage (NCBI taxonomy): Eukaryota > Metazoa > Chordata > Amphibia > Anura > Pelobatidae > Pelobates > Pelobates fuscus. The sequence goes on along the minus strand of NC_086320.1, from coordinate 197,360,222 downwards.
GAATGGATCTGACTTGAGTGCATCGTAGAGAGGTTGCATAAGCAGAGAGGCCTCTGGGATCCATGCTCTGCAGTAGGAAATGAGGCCTAAGAAGGCATGAAGAGATTTTGAAGTCCTTGGGGGTTGAATGTCCAGAATTGTTCTGACTCGGTCCCGAGTGAGATGTCTGGTACCTTGAGATAGGCAATGTCCAAGGAAAATCACAGAAGGTTGACAGAATTGCAGCTTGAGAAGCGAAGCTTTACATCCTTGTTCTGCCAAATAGCAAAGCAGACTAATTGAACATTCTTCAGTAGTGGGTATATCATCTCCACAGAGCAACAAATCATCCACATACTGGAGTAAAACAACTTCTGGGTGTTCAGCTTGCCATGGGTCAAGAATAGTACACATGGCTTTGGCAAATTGACTTGGAGAATTTTGTGCCCCTTGGGGCATGACAGTCCATGTATATTGTTGCATTTCATGGGTGAAAGCGAACAGGTATTGACAGGATGGATCCAGTGGAACACTGAAAAAGGCATTAGCTAGATCAATGACTGTGAAATACTTTGCAGAAGGTGGGACGCCAGAGAGCAGGGTATGGGGGTTTGGTACAAGAGGGGTGTCCAGGACAGTGGCTTCATTGACTGCACGGAGATCCTGAACCATCCTGTACTTTACTGGCTCACCTTTTAGAGTCTTTTTCTTCACAGGAAATAATGGAGTATTACATTCTGATTTACACTCCACTAAAGCACCCTTTTCCAGGAGCGCTTTGATGTGAATAGAAATGGCTGCAGCCTGTGCTGGTTTTAGAGGATATTGTGGTTTTCTTGGTAACTTAGCTCCTGGGATAAGCTTAACCACCACAGGTGGGACATTTAGATGACCTATATCCTCTGGGCCTGAGGACCATAACTTAGCAGGTACCTGAGTTTTTAACTCATCTGGGAAATTGGACCTAGGTTCTGCTGCTTGCTCATTGGATATATCTAATTGCAGCATCAAAGGTATGGAGCACAGGGCTGAAGTGTCAGAAACAGATAGAGGTGTAGACATTTCTACCTGTCCATCTGGAGTGAAGGTTATAGACGCCTGCAGGCGTGAAAGGACATCAGCGCCTAACAGGTTAATTGGGCATGTGGAGGAAACTACAAAACGAGCAAGTAAGCTTGTGCCAACCCGCAGAGGGGTTGTTAGAGGACTGTGTCTCGGTTGGCCATCCACTCCAACACAGGAGACATCAATACTTGACAAGAAAGATGGGTCTGGCAGGTCTTGTTCTCTGAGAACACTTCGGGCTGCGCCTGTGTCAATAAGAAATGTGGTAGGTTGGCCCTCAATGGGTAAAGTTACTGTGGCAAGTGCCCCCCCCCCCTTATCCCCTGTAAACACTGCCATGACAGGGGTTAATGACACAGGTTTGCCAATTTCCTAATCATCATCTGGTTCCTCAACAATTGGAACCGTTTTCATGGTCTTAGGGGCCGGGGCAGGCTTGGGAAACTTTTTGGGCTCCCCTGTAGGAAACTTTTTGGGCTCCCCCGGTTCCCTTTTGGGTTCTGGACAGTCACTTCTGTAGTGTCCCTTAGCCCCACAATTAAAACATGACACGTCCTCTAACTTGACACCCTTGGTGCCAGGGGTGATGGGGGTGGCACGGGCCACCATGAGAGGAGCTGAATTGGGTCTTCTGGGGGTTTGGGCAGATTCCAAACCTCTAGCAACTAGGAGTAACGTATCTAGGGGAACAACCTTGTATTCAGGGCGTGCAGCAATGATTCCCTTGCGTATGGAATCTTTAACACCTTGGACAAACGCACCTGATAGCATTTGTGAATGAATTTTGTCAGTGAGATCAAATCCCAAATCTGTAAACATTTGATATAATCTTGCATGAAACCTTTCCACTGATTCTCCTTTGTCTTGCACAACATCAGTAAGGCCAGCAGCTTGATCTGCAAGTTTATCCTTAGCCCAATCTCTCAATTGATTGCAAAAGGTTACTCCGGAGGGATAATCAACATCACTTGTAAGCAGGTCTGTACTGAGGTGGCGGGCCATGCTGGGCCAATATGCATCCCCTGCTTTAATAGCACAAATGCTCAGTAGGTCACGCCAGGCGGCGGAATAAGTCTTTTGTATCTGAACTATCCCTCGGTAAAAAGGCATAGGCTGTTTCTCTGGGTCAGGGAGAGATTTCATTAAAGCACTAGCTTGTGTGGGGTTAAAAGCGACATATTTAGGAGGGGCCTGTTCTCCCCGACCCTGATGGCCGAAGGGATCTTCAATAGAACGGTGAGCTCTCGCAGCCTCCATTGAAACCTGGGACAGCCTGTCATCCTCTCCCTCATCTAGCTCTATTATCTGGGACCTTCTGCGTGAGGGGATCACCTGAGGAGACAGGGCCGGGGGATAGGAGGGAGCTCCGGAGGCGGGAGTTGCCATTGGGTCATAATCTTGGGACCGGTAATCACCGGGAAGCACCGGCATCAGGGGTGCTGAATGGCTGGGGGCCGCCATATTGGAGGCGGGGAAGGAAGTTGCATTGGGGTTAAGGGAAGATGTGGCGGCCATGTTGGATGTGGGCACATCCGGGGCAGACTGAACCGGACTGGGCATGACCGGAACCTGGGGAGTGGCTTGGGGAAAGGGGTATGGCCAGTGAGGATAGGGGTATGGGAAGGGGTATGGCCAGGTCATTTGGGTGGGAGTTGGGGCGGAACCTGGAGTGGGCAGTGAGGTTGGGGGGGGATTAGCAGAGGGGGTGGGAAACTGGGCTGTGGTCGGGGCGGGCGAGGGAGAGGATGGGGAAGAGTCAGTAAAGGTGCCTGAGGGAGGAGGAGCCGGAGTGGGATCAGCAAGATTGACAGTGGCAGGAGAGGAGGGGTTAGTGAACTGGGCAGATGCAGATGGGAGGGTAGGATTATCTCCGGAGACAAAGTGTGAGGAAGGAATGGCAGATGAGATGTTAGCATTAGACACAGAAGGTGGCTTGGGGATGGATGAGGATGATGGGAATGTTAGGGAAGGAGAAGGGGAAAAGTAGGATCCATCAGAATTTAGGACCGGGCAAACGGGAGAGGTGACGGGATGGGGATTGGGAGGATTGGGAGTGGGACACATAGTCAGCTGGCAATCTCCCATTGCTGACTGGACCTTTGGGATAGACATCCCCCGGGCGCCATTTTGGGGCGCTGGCTGAGGAAGAGCCCCAGCAACACAATTATTATGGTACACAAACAATTTCACACCCTTGTGAATTATTTCTTCCTCAACCCAACCTTCTTGCTGAATAGCCTTTGCTACTCTGTACCATGCTTCAGCTGTTTTTAATAAATTATAATTTGCAAGCTTGCCTTTCTTTTCCATCAACAATCTACGCCAACTTTCTGGTTGTAATCTACCACATGTCGGCACAGCTATTTTACAAACTTTTGCAATCTTTTCAACACCTTTAACCATCTCCTCACCCTCTCTGTCATCAACTAAATCACATGCTAACCAGCCCTTACTGGGCTTACCTAAATCCTGCCCCATAATCCCTTCTCCCCTACACCAGCGTCCCAGATATAGGGAAAGATAAGGAAAATTGAACCAGAACGTCTACAATGCTCGACTGCCACCTGAGAATCGTGGGTCTTTCTCAAGTGCGTCTTCCCAAAACGTAGACTAGTCACTGAATCCGCCTACCCGGGGTGGTAGACACGGATTGGAGCGAGGTGAGAAGTGTGTGACCAATCACTTCTCTATTAAGAGGAATGGGAGTGGATAGTACAATAGTACAGGAAGTGTAGAAAAGGTAAAGAGTAAGGGAAGGAAAATCCTTAGAGACAGATACAGGAGTTTAAATGACTCCACATTAAACAAACAAGACAACAATACAATTGAAATACAGTGCATGCATCACAGTTCAAATGAAATCAACAGTAATCCCTTTCCTTCTACATGTGCTTACTCCAAAGTCACCTTTCTCAACCTCGTAGTGTCCCCGCTCGGAGAATGACTTCCTCAAGTCTCACTACCAGCGGCCAAGGATAACAGCTAACACCGGTCCGAAATCCTTTCTAGCCTCCCTCGTTACAGCAGTCCACTTAAAGTGGCCACGCCACCCTCACTCCCGTAGTGCCCTTATAAAACCCACTCTATAAGTCTCACTACCACGTGATGCGGAAAACAAGCAATGCCTGCCTGAATCCCCCCAGGAAACTGAGTCCCCTGCCACAAGGCTAAGTCTCCTATCACAATTAAACTAATCAGTGGACCTTTCAACTCAACTAGAGCCGAAGGGTCCGGGTCAGGACGTCCCCAACTCAACTAGAGCTGGATGGTCCGGGTCAGGACGTCCCCAACTCAACTAGAGCTGGATGGTCCGAAAGCGCACAGTGAAGCTAGCTAGGCTATCAAAGTGACACAAAATTGGATCACAGGAAACTATGATTCTACACAGATCCCACAATTCCACAAACTTCTTTTTCCTTACAGCCACAGCCACGAGGCTCCTAAAAGAAGTAAACAGGCAAAGAAGACCCCCAGGAACACATCCACAGGTCAACCCCCCTTTTTCCCTACAGCCACAAACACGTGGCTCCTAAAAGGAGTAAAACAGGCAACAGGACTCCAGGCAAACCCCCCCGGGTCCACCCTCCCCTTTATCCCAAAAAGGGGAAAACAGACAAACACAGGACCCTCAAGCAAACTACCACGGGTCCACCCCCCCCCCTTTATCCCAAAAAGGGGAAACAAATAAACATTCAGCCCGGGCAACCAAACTAGACACACCCAGGCAACAGATAGACTAAATGCAGGTAACAAATGGGTAATAAGACTCCGGGCAAGATATTACCTGTCTTTGATGTCCTCCCGGGAAGCAGTCACAGACACGTGGACGGGTCAATCAAAGGGGCCGGAACGTACCGGTGGCTCTGCAGAAGTCTCTACCGTGTAACTGGAGGTGATCAGTCTCCCTTTCCTTCCCCCTGGATTCCTCCGTCCACCCTTGTCTTCCTTAGGACGGCTCACCGGCCAGACATAGCCCGGAGTCCCTGTTCGGGCGCCAAAGTTGTTATGGTACTTTTTCAGTAAACCAAAATGTTTAAGTGTCTATCTGTTCCTGTCCAAATTAAAGAGAATTGAATTGCGTATATACGCTGAAGTAATTCAGTCTGACACACGGAGTTCAGGTTAAAATAACTTCGAGGAAATTTATTGGCAAGTGCAGAATCAGCGGGCGCGCAGGCCCTTTTAAGAGACATTTTCGTCATCATTGATTATCAAGATATCAGTGAATAAACATCATTAATTGGATTAATTGTTAAGTGTCTGGGTTAGTGTCCACCTATCAATATAATTAATTGGATCAAAAGCTAAGTGGTTAGTTCCGTGTCCACCCACCAAGAGGTGGTACTTTTTCGGACACGGGTGGGGGACAAGGGGTCTTAAGCGTCATTTTACTCGGTCGGTGATGTCAAATCTCGTGGTTAGGTGCAAGGTCTCTTATGAATAGAACATTTCATTACTACTGTGTTCTCGTGGCCTTTAAATTATACTTTGTTGCGAGTTAGGGGAAATTCAACAGTTCCTGGGTTAGTCATATCCTTATGGAGAATACTGTCCTTGTCTATTGTATTAGATGTGCTGAGAAATACTGTCATGTAATGTAGTTTTCATATGAAGAAGTCAGGTTATGAGGACAAAATGGAGGATTTGTCACAGTATCAGGTTAATACAGAGTTAGAGCAGCAATTCAATGTAAATACAATAAGATTTTTTAATAATTCTACATCAGTGGCACTGACTGTGCAAATGGGCAAGGCATCCAACCTGACACAGAAGCTGGCAGGCAGGCAACTGCTCTTCTATTACAGTGAAAAAAAATGATTTCTTTAAAATCTAAAGCTTAA